>NC_140588.1:374048562-375248562 GCF_964204655.1 Triturus cristatus
CAAATGACTGGATTTGCATTGGTCCCTCCACAACTTATTAAGTTAAGACCCTGCCGTAAAATATAACATTTTCTCTTATTGCGTGGACTTCATGAAACTCGGAGAACACAGAGAATGTTGCATGTTGCTTATAAGCTGAGCATTTGGCTCAATTGCCACCGAGATAGTTCTTGAGAGACATTAAAACACAGGTCTTCTGAAAGTTGTCTCACTCCCTCCGGTGGCAGCCTCTAATTTTGGAAGGATGGTATTTTCCATCATGTGTATTGGATCACTAGTACCAAGGATTTCTATAATTGGTCCCAAGGAGAACCCATAGTTTCTGAATCCAGATTAGTTAAAAAAAACTAACAAGGAAAGATATCAAATCAGGGTGCTGTTTGAGCAACTCAAGGACTTAAATAAATAAGTGATACCTGCATACAGAGGACCTAGAAATCAGAATTTAAGAGATTAAATAAATAAGGAAAAGCTGCACACATAGGACCTAGAAATCAGAATTTATAAGCTTAAATAAAGAAGAGATACCTGCACACAGAGGACCTAGAAATCATAACTTAAGAGCATAAATAAATAAGGAATTCCTGCAAACAGAGGTCCTAGAAATCAGAACTCAAGAGCTTAAATAAAGAAGAGATACCTGCACACAGACAACCAAGAAATCAGAATTTAAGGGCGTACATAAATAAGGAATACCTGCACACAGAGGGCTTAGAAATTGGTCATGCTGCGATGGCTACTTCAAGCACATATTCCCTCATTTCACAGCAACTAGACATGGAGAATTGCATAGCAGGTTCATGGATGTACGCTAGGCATGAAGAAATGAGGTAGAGAACATGGAGTGTGGAATCAAGTAAAAGTCTCTTTCATGTCTGGGAGCGTTCAGGGGACTTCCTGGGTGAGCAATGCATCATGGACAGAATGAGAGAACCCCATACCAGTAACTGAGTTATGTCTGGATTGTGGGGTGTCCCAAGGAAGCTTGAAACGAAAGGGTGAGGTAATTTCCTGACTGCAAAGATCAAATCAATTATGTGAGTTCAGCTCTCATCATGTGTCCCTCATGGGTGTTATTCCTCAGCACTGAAACTCAAGAATAATAATGAAAGGGACTTATTATATGTTGATGCTGGACAGCTCCTGGAGAGTTGCCGCCAAGATATTTTCACAGAAATATTGGATCAGGGGTGCTCTGTTAAAGTAGATTTCTCTCTCTTGCTGTTTTACATTCAGGAACAGCATTGCTGGATCCCCTAGTCCCCGTCAATGGTGGCCAGGACCCATCACAGTAGGGATGTGCATCACAGCAGTCCTCGTTCTATGGAGATGCTCTGGAGTTCACAGCCACAAGCTGTTGGTGGTTATAGCACTCGGAGATGACCTAGTCATACACCCCAATCCAAGATGGCATAAACAACAATCCTACATGGACAGAAACATAACATGGACTGCTTCTGGGTTGGAGGTGGATCAGTCAGAATAAGATACTACAGCATTACTCAGTCTTTGCCTGGCAATGTTGCTTATTTGTGGGTTTTCTTTTGCCTCTTTTTTGTCTTCTTCGAGGTTACTCTACTTCCTTTCCTCCCACAGCTGTCTCTTCCTGCCGTTTCACTAGCCTGGAATGAAATCAGTTATACTGTTTCCAGTCATGCAATTCCCTTTCATTTACTAGACAAAAGCTTCATGCTACTGGCCGGACAGTATGCTTTACTTTTTACTCATACAAATAGTAACAGTGGTCCACGTCAGGAGCTGCATAAGACAACATATTGGATGGCTGTCTAAACAAGCACCTATATACCCTGTTCTATGTCCTGAAAACATTTTGCAAAAACTTTAAGTTGAGAATCAGGGGATTACTGATGGTATCCTTTTAAGAAAAGGTCATTCAGTACCTTTTGTCTAAGAAGGTGTTCCCAAGCTCAGAGGTGGCACTTCTGAAAAAGTCTCTAGTGAGGATACTCTCCAGAAAGTTGTATCCTAGATGGAGGCTTAGTGAAAGCTGACCAGACAACTTGGCACTGTTGTGTTGTTCACAGTGGGTGGTCTGAATACACAGAGCATATCTGAGAAACCAGTTGGTATTTGGTGGAAAGAACCACCTGAGCTCCTGCCAGTGCTCCAAACAGATTTCTTGGAGCATTCCGGGGGAGCCAAGACTCAGATCATGTCTCCCTTCCCCCAGGTGCAGAGGAGGAAGAAGTCTGATGACTGCCTGGTCTAGAGCGTAACACATGGAGGTTGGTCTGACAGGCACCTGTAGTGGAGCACCTTAGCGCTGATCAATTTGTCTAAAAGTTCATGTTCCAGGCTCCTTCATGGCTGCTCCATTCAGCTTAAAGCCCCTGGAAATCCTCAGTCATCCACTAAGTCCATCCATGAGAAGGTGTGAGCAAAGGAGCCCCTGTGCTTTGGTAGTGAGGCATACACCTGAATTCAGTGGCCCAGAAAGACTGAGGTATCTGTCTGGCTTGCCATTCACCACTGCGATTGCAGGTGGGACACGGCGAGGCTTTTAAACGTTTCGGAAGCAATATTGCCTGGTAGGTGCACAACAGATGCTCTGTTATTATGGATATGCATGTTCAATTACCTCAGGCTGAGCTGTGAAATTTGTAACTGACCACGAAGCAATCATACAAAAAGTGAGATTGATGACAATTTGCATGGCCTGTGGGGAAAGTGTTGTTGGAGAAACAAACTCATATAGGAGAAATGTCAGGATTTAAAGACAGTCGATTTATCACGCTGGTAGAAATACATTGGAGAAAACACTTCATAAAGTTCCAGAGAATGGTCGCTTTGAAAGCCTAACTGAAAGTGCTAAACGTAAACAAAGCTGAGTATATACGGCTGTTAGAGCCCTTTTTAGAGGGCCACAGAGCAAGTAGGAGCTACTGAACCCAACTGTGGAGTTTGAAGCATTGTATTCCTGATGTCCCGGGGTCCCGCTTCCAATAGGCTTTGAGCAACTGGGCCAAGTACCCCTTCCACAATTGACTCTCAGTGGTTTCGCATCTCGATCAGTCCAAGTATTCTAGGGGAGGTGGTTAAGGTAGGGCAAACTCAGGCTCACAACTCAACGAATGTTTAGAAAGCGCAATAATTGAATGTACAGCCAAATACTTGCTTTAATAAAAGTAGTTTTTATATACACACACAAAGTGAAACACGGTACACACTATATATTAGAACACTCTTTGCAAGGTCTGCATTTTACCACTCTCTGTGGGCACCAGCGTCCTGCTCTTTTAAGTACAGACTGGGTTAGTCCCTATTTGCTTGAGACAACATCCAGGCTAGGCCCCACTAGAGAATATGAGTCTTAAAAGTCCTGCAATAGCCGGTTAGAGTCAAATTGGCCCAGCGCCCTCAGCACTACAGTCAGAGCAGCTGCCTCAACCCACAGCCGCTATGACTCAAAGTTCGGTCTTACCACTCCCGCTGGAGACAAGACAGAGGGCAGTGAGCATTCAGTGGTCCAGGATACTGGTCAATGGTGGCAGGTGCTGGCAAGAAGCAGCAGTCTCTTCATGGCCTGCACAGGGTCTGGACTTTTGCGGTGCTCCTCCATTGTTGCAAAAAGTATCCTTAGGTCCTGATGTCCCATTGATGATGTTGCAGCCCTGAGTTCCCAGTTTGCACTTAGTTCATGGCCGATTCATTCTACCACAGCCCCCCACCTTGCTTCGGTGCTTTCAAGGTGCTTTCGAGGTGACATCCATCTGGGTCACAACACTGTCACAACACTGTCCACTGTCTCTCATTACCACAGTGCTGCACACAGGCCCCTAATATTCACGGCCGCCCCCACCTGTTATATGAGGGTCGCGAACACGCACTTCAGGTAGCATCCCACTTCGGGTTACAAGGCTGCACTGGGCAACAGCTCTTTTCATTACAATGCTGCACCAGGGTGACAGCTCTTAAGGTCCACCGTGGCCCCCACCTGGCAAAAGGGGGTCACAAACACAGCTAAGGTGGCGTCCCTCTTTATGTCACAAAGCTGCACAGACTGACAGTCCTCTTCATCGAAATGCTCTACCAGGGCGACAACCCATTAACCTTCACTACAGTCCCCACGTGCCATACAGGAGTTTCCAACAATACACATGGCGATCGACTGGTTGGTTCAGCAGTCTCCACATGGACCCGAATCTCACACTCGGCTCCTGGGATCTACTCAACAGGATCCCAACTGGACTTTGCTCCATCCAGGCAATCTCCTGCTTCTCACAGGGTCCTCTGGTCTTTGTTCAGCAGAAGCTAGTGTTCCAGGCTCCAAGTCAATTGGTCTCGATTCTCCTGAGTGATGTCACCTGACCCAGTTGGAAGAAGAGCAGACTCTTAGGGGTCCATTAGGATAATGGGCGGATCGCCATTGCCCGTATGGCGGTGGCGATCCGCCCGCCAAAAACCTCCACCCGCTGCAAATTTCCCCCCGCTACATTACCATGGCGGGGGGACCCCGGCGGACGGGAAGACCGTCTGCCGGTTTTCCGCCAGTAGGCAATCTGCCCGATTGCCTACAGGGAGGAAAAGCATTTTATATGATGGCGGTGTCTGCTAGACACCGCCATCCATATTATTATGCAGGCGGGGACCTGCCTTTCCGTAGCGGCGTTGCGGTTTCTGCCATTGGGGGCCCATAGCGGGCCCCCAGGGATTCTGGGGGGTGGGGTGCACCTGCAGTTCCATGCACAACATGGCAGGCACCGCGCGGTGCCTGGCATGTTGTGCATGGAAGTGCACAACATGCCTTCTTGGCATTGTGGCGGGCGGTGCTGAGAGCACCACCCGCCGCAATGTCAAGTATGCAGGATGTGCCCACCAGTGTGGCGGGCGCATCCTAATATCTGCAACGGGACCCCCGCACCGATGGTGGGCAGTCCCCTACTCCGAGAGGATGGCAGGCGGACAAAGTCCGCCCGTTATGCTAATGGACCCCTTAGTGCCCAGTCTTGGTCCAAACAGGCAGAACTCGTGCTGAACCTCTCCATAATGATGTACAGCTTCAGTTTGACAATTTGGGAGTCTCAAGCTCCCCTTCTTATAATACATTTCCAGACAGAAATGTGATTTAATGTCTATGCCTTTGAAGTTCAACTTTGAAGTGCTCATTCCTCTGTTGTGCTCTACCTCCAGAGGGAAGTCTGTCAGAGCAGGAGTGTCTCCAAATCTGACAGCCCCAAACACAGGCCATAGGAGTTACTTGAGATTCACACCTGGATGTCAGCCTCAGTGAAATATGCATTAAAAGGTTATCGAAGGCCCCCAGCCCTAGTCTTTACGATTGCCTTATCAGTCATCTCCTTCCTGATATATGTCCAGGTCTCTTTGAGGCCCCTCTTAGAATCAAATAGCTCTTTTTAAGTGCATCAAAAGCCTGCCTCTTCCTTCCTCCAGTGTGTGTCCCACCTAGCTCTCATGAAAGAAGCAATCTACAAATCTGTCTGGGGGGAATCCTCTACCTTCAGATGGTTGTCCAGCAAGCCATTGTTCTCTCAAAATGGAATCATGAGACTTCCATGTCTCATGCCCTTCTCAAGAACACATACATACATCCTTGTGCACACATGCAAATATATGCATGCAGGCTGCCATGTACTCTGCCCTCCACAGGTGCACATGCATCCCAGTGCACACATGCAACTAAGTGTGCGAACTCTCATGCACTGTACCACTTCACAGGCAAACATACATCCAAGCATGCGCACACACCCCTCGCACTGTCCAGCGCGGCACACAAGCCAAAACAGGCCATGGATAAGTTAAGCATACAGTAGTGGAACTTTACCACTGTAGGCCAGCAGGCACCACTCTTATGGCACAGGTAAAAAGGCCTGTTCACTCCACTGATCATTAAAACTTAAAACATAGTATGCTGCCACCACTTCGCTCATGCTACTTAACTCCCGATGAAGGCAGTAGCTTTCTACTACTCAAGGATAGTGCTTTGGGCATCCCACCCGATCTGAGCAAGAACGCAATCCATGATACAGGCCTAGGTCATGGCATATATGCATGATCTGTGTTCGCCTGTGACCAAAAATTGTTACCAAGGATCCAGACATCACAGCAGCTGGGGCTCTGAGGACAGGGGTACATGTTCATGCAAGGAACTTTTCCATCAAAACAACTACTCAGAACTGAACAGAATTACTGTGGTGACAGCAATAGGGAAGGAAAATTGCTTGCTTCTAAGCTGAGAGCTAAAGTACCCAGGCACAAGATAGGAGGAATGAGAGACTCCCAGCCTTCTACATTCAAATGATAGCAGCATAGCTACATAGTTAGGGATTCATAAGGGAAATGAATGAAGCAGTCTATACTTACACGCTTGGAGGAAAATCCACAAGGTATCAAACACCTCACTATACAACCAGAGGAGGCAGCCCACCATAACCGTCCAATTTCTAAGGGATCCAGACCATGTTGAAGCTCAAAACAGGCAAATTTCAAAACCCAGTCGGATTCAAGAAATGTTAAAAAGGAGCGTCAATTGAATCTAAAGCAATTTTTCATATTCTATTGCAAGTACCAATTTTTCAACAAAAACAACAAAAAATCCAGAAATGTATCCAATGTGCACAATTTGACAAAATTAATTTTCACGGAGTCTTGTGAATGTTGCTCAGAGTCCAACTTTTATTTGTGTTCAAGATAAACAACTTTTTCAATCTGCCCAGCCAAGGCATTTCATCCCTTAGGACTTCATCGGGGTTGTGTTTTCCATGGAATTTTATAATGGTATAAAGTAGAGCTTCTGCTTCAATTTCTTTAATTGTTTTCTATTTCTCCCGGGTGGTATAGTGCCCCTTAATTCATCTTGCTCCTTCATGTCCCAGAGCCAAGTGTGAGCGGAAAAGCTGAAGGTCTACTTTATGCCATTATAAAATTCCATGCAAAACAACCCTGATGATGTCGTAAGGGACGAAACGCGCTGGCTGGGCTGCTTGAAAACGTTGATTATCATGAACATAAATAAAAGTTGGACTCTGAGCAACATTTGCAAGACTCCCGGAAAATGTATTTTATCAAATGGCACACATTTCTGTATATTTAGTTGTTTTGGTTGAAAAATTGGTACTTGCAATAGAAATTGCTTTGAATACAATTGACGCTCCTTTTCAACATTTCTTGGGTTTACTTATTAATTGTGGCCTCTAGGCAGTGGGGCCACGGAAAGTTGAGAGCAGAAATATTTAAGATATTCATTGAAAAACACAAGGGCGCCGTCGAAGCCTACATTGCCGTAGGATTCAACTCATTTTTCTGCGCACTACCGCCAGTCCCAACTAGATTATTTAACTCACTCCTGGATATTGCACTAATAGCCAACTCTATGAGGGAATCCAGATAACAGATGTTCCCAAGAGCACACGTAATGTATGTAGCCCATACAGGCCAATCTCGATAAATGAAGACGTGAAAATACACAGTAATGTTTTGAATGCTAGGCTGAGACCCAAAGAGCCTGGCCTAGTAGATTCCGAACAATTCCTGATACAGAGAACGAACAGAGGGGATAACACTAAAAAGGTTCAACATATCATAGGTAATGTGCACCGAGCTAGAAAGCAAGCTTCTTTCGTTCTGCTCAGTGCAGAGAAGGCATTCGACCAGGTAGGCTGGCAAGTCCTCAATAGGACACTCAAGGAATCCGGTAATAGCCAGTGTTTTCAAACTATCTCATGGCTAGAAATAGGGTCATAACTGCATTTATCAGAGTGAACAGGGTGCTCTGTCTTCCGTCTGCTGTTCGTGCCCTCTGTGGATTCACTAGCTGAGAAGAGTACTTAGGAATGCGAGTTTGAATGGGGCAGGGTAAATGCAAAATGACTATATACACTATTAACACCACAGTCTCTATCACAGATCTTCTCCCACGAAAAGATACACTGTGCATTTTTTTATTTCATTGTGAATGATCTGCATTGTGCACAGATTACATGAAACTAATACAATTACTAAAAACAGTGTCCGAAGTTTTGGGACAATAATGTACCCTACTTGATAGATGGAAGTGCACCCTCCAATGAGTTACACTACTGTTGGTGAATGTGTTATCCTGACTTGCTTCTGAAACAGTACCCATGTAATCCTGCATGCGGCGCTCTGAGGCTAGCCTTGAAATTCATGACGAGACCCAGAGCCTGTCTCTCAGATCAAGCGGGGAACACCGAAGCATACTCCTTAAGTAATATGAGACTAAGGTCAGTGTCCCTGGGGAATGCACAGGTGGCAGTAGTGGCAGCAAACCGTTTTTGAATCCTGCTAACAGGACCCCATCTTGTTTAGCAGTGTATGTACATTGTAGCCTGTAGGATCAATTTTGGATTGAACCTGGTTTGGATATGAAGATGAAGAATTGGCAGTACCCCAATGAGAGGGTTCCCGGGGCAAGTGAGAGCTGCTGGGCTCAACCGTGGAGTCTGAAGACGTTTACTCCTGATGCCCTGGGGCCGGATCACCTATGGATCTTGAGCAACTGGATCAAGTACCCCTTCAGAATTTGACTCTCTGTGGTATTGTGGGTTGAGCAGTCCAAGGCTTCTCGGGGGGAGGTAAATACAAGATGGAGGGACACAGGCTCACCATTCAAAGTACATTCAATAGCAGCAATAAATGACTATCCAGTCAAATACTGTTTTTTATTACAAAAGTGGTATTTTTATACATACATAAAGTAAAATATGCCATACACAAACAATGCACATAGCCCCCTGAGGTCAGGGCTCTAGTGTTCAATAGGCACGCCCAAGTCCCACTTCCCTCTCACTAGCGGTAGTGGTTATTCCCCATTCACTATAGGTGACATTCACGTTAGGCCCCATTAGCTGTCTGAATCTCAGGAGTCCCAATTCAACACTTTTAGATAAGTCAAAAGTGTTCCAGCGCCAAAGCACTATCTGGCAGTGGGGAATTCCGGCCCTTCGGTTAGTTTTACCTGCACCAGCAGGGATTGCACGACCAGAGTCTCCAAGAACATCCCACTCACTGGCAGCAGCTAGGTGTCCTCAGCACTCCTCCAGTGCGACAGTAAGTTTCCATTGATCTGTCCCACATTTGGAGGGTGGGGGTGGATTCGGCGGCTTCTGGTTTTGGTCCTCAAACAAGGCTTGGGTCGGCACGGGTCACCACGGCAGCCTCTCCTCTCGACAATGGCATCAACCAGGCTATAATTGATGTCCTTTGTGGTGGCCCCTATAATATACAGAGTCACCATTCCTACTCTGCTCAGCACTTGGGCAATGGGCCGATCAGCCGGGCATTTAGTTCCTCTTCACACCGGCCCACACTAGCATAAGGCACACTGACTCTCAACCGCATATGGATAACGGCCCGATCGGTATCGCGGACTTCATGCCCCCCCCCCGGCCTACGGGGTTGCCGACTTACACACTTCACGGCAGCCCCCTCTGGCATACAAGGTCACTGACTATTCCACCACACACGAGCAACGGCCTGATCTGCATGGCGTCTTCTCCTTACACCTCGCTACAGGAATCCACTCGCTAGGATCCCTCACTTTTTCCTCACTCAATCACTATACCTCGCCCCATCCAGCGATCTTCTCTTCCTCACAGGGCAAACTGGTACTCCTGGCTACAGGGGCTGGTGGTCTTGGATTTTCTCTGGGTGATGTCCCCTCATCCAGCTGGGAGACTTGCAGGCCTTTAGCCCTAGTCCTGGTCATGCAGAGGTTCTCCTCCTCACACAGCCTGACTGGCTGTTGGCAGATGACAATTTTGGGGGCCTGAAGCTTCCCTTCTTATAGCCCATTTCCAGACACCAAATGTGATTTAAGGTCTGAACTCTTTCGTAGTTTGTGTTGGGGATTTGCTTTCTTTTGACATGCCCTCTCCTCCGCCCTGTCCTTCCTCCAGAAAGTAGTATGTTGCTGCAGGAGTGACTCCAAATCTGGCAGCAGCTCCACAACACAGGCCATGGGAGTGACTAGAGTTCACACCTGGATAACAACCACAGTGTGATGTGTATCAAATGGTTACTCCATGGCCCCAGACCTACTCATTATCACTCTCTTATTTTTTTAATACGTTGTATTTATTGCATTTACAAATATTAGATCTGATACAACACCCTTGTTGCAGATGGTCATGCAACAGGACAAGTGTTTGCTTAACGGGGTTGTACAATTGCAATATCGTTGAATCATAAGCAGAACCATTCTTAACTATCAACATAAAATAACAAAATCACACGTCTTACATATGGACAAGCTATTAGGTTTCCAGATTAAACAAGTAAGAGGTTAGGCAGCAGAACTGCATAAAGTATTTTGCGATCGGGGCGGGGGCAGGCCCCTCATAATTTTCTCTTCATGCACTTGTTTGCCTCATTAGCAGTTTGAACCCCTTGCGGTCTATCATTGCTCCCCTTCATGGCAGTCATTCATCTGGGGAGGAACCTCAGTGCCCTAAGCAGTTCGTGCCATAGTTCCAGGTCTTCCTTAAGTTTAGGGTCAGTCCTGACTAATTTCAATTGCGCACCCTCGGCTGCACACCACTCTGCTGAGTCTTGCAGCCAAACCTTCATAGTTGGGACCCTGGTGCGAAGTCAGTGGATTGGCAGTTGTTGTCTGGCCGGCAGTAGGGGGAAGCCAACAAACCTTTTTTTTGCCAGGCGTTTCATAGCGGGGGACTAATTTGTGGAGCATGGCTGCGGTCATATGTGTACGGTGAACAAAGCTGAAGTGTATAATGCAGTATCTGTTGTTGCAAGATGCAGATTTAATGAGCCTGAGTGTGATCCTGAAACTTTTATGATTCTGTATGCAAAAAAAGGCATGAAACACACCCAAATCAGTGGAGCCCTCTATTGACCAGCACCTAAGCTGCTATCCCTTCTATATTTATGTCCCTATGTAGTTACTAGGGGTAAGTGTGCACACTGGATCGCACCCACTGATACAATGCAAGTCCAAACGGACCTAATAATTTCAAAACATAAGCACAGGTGCACCACACATTGAGAAATCGGGAAGGACAATGATATAATTCATTCCCCACGTCAAGATTATTCAAAAAAGTTCATTTTTATTCAAAAGATTTATAATAGTTGTCTCATTTTAAAACACAAAATTGTAAGTGCAATCTGTTCTTGACAACACAGCCGACGCGTTTCGTCCTTGAAGCGGACTTCTTCAGGGCTGTTTGAACACAAACACATAAATATACATAAAAATACACATAGACATACATATAAAAACACATATACAACCCAAGTCATTATATGCTACAAACTGCTTAAGTGTAATTATTTGTAAGTTTCTGTAAATTTTCTTACGTCAATGTCATCTTATTACCGGCTACATAACTTATTCCTGAAACACTAAGTATTTTCATTCAGTGTAGTTCTTCTTATCTACTTCCAACATATACAGCGCTATATTGTTGTTCTTAACAATAATTGATATCTAAATTTTAAAGCAAGTCAAAAGAAACAATTGATGTGTAAACTCAGCAAAGGGGTGGGGAGAGAGAGCCATTTTCAACATAACCCCAAGTGAAAACGAGAGGATAGAGGCAGGGAAGGTAACAGAACTATACATATACTGTTAATAGTCATACAAAAGAAACTCAATCACATTTATATGGTCTCAGGCATTGCCACACCCAGGCCACGGATCATAAGCGACTCCAAATCCAAATGATAATAATAGGAATAACGGATTCATAAAATCTCATCTTTTTTAAGATACATAAGCGTTCAATAATACCCACCATGTAATAAGGTGCACGAACTAATCAATTCTATTCTGCATGGATAGACACAGTGCCAGACCAGAAATATCCGTAGAGAAATTCCCCGGTTTCTTATGTATGCTGAGATTATCTACAAGTCAAGAGACAGCAAGGGTAATCAGCATTTAGAACACTAAGTAGGGATGCTGCACTGTATTATTTAAATACCAGCCCTCAGATTATATACTTACATTTGAGCGTGGTATTCTATAGGATCACCATAAGTTTTAAAAGGATGACCAAGTCACGTCATTTCAAGTGTTTTCAAGTATTTTCTTGTTGTATGAGACGAATGATAACAATCTTCACAGTCTATGACAGAAGATAATTGGTTTATAAAACAGATCCTATGGTAATATGACATAAACATCTAGCTGTACCAATGAGTCACCACCTACTAATCCTTTATATGAGCCACCTCATAACCGCTGGTACCCAAACAAACACGACCTCCACTATAATAAGTGGGAGTCTAAGTAATGAGCCACCGAGGTGTCTGGCTCGTATTTTGCAATGTTTGTAGACCCCCAATCGGGTAAAAAAAAGGAAGAAGAAGAAAACACAGGTACTGCGCTTCAAATATCATGTATTTAAACTATCATAGCAATTAAAAGCATACTCCAAACGACATGAATACAATAGTGTATTCTGTGTTACTAACAGATATACCCCTAAATTCTTAAGGGAGCAGGGATTGAGGGGTTGTGCAAATACTGGCCCCTTTTTTCTGGCTTACAGAATAGGAATATATACTCCTTTCAGCAAGTGTCCCATTGTATCGAGCATCGAGCAGTCCCTCACGCCAGGCATATTCCAGCCTACAAAATCGTGTCATATTCTTGTTTGTTAGATACACCCCGTAATACACACACGAGCAAATCAAGCAGGGGGGCAAGTCCCATACCCTCTACTACCACACCTAGGAACTTTAGTTAAATTCTTTTTCAAAGGCTTGTCCCATAGTAGAACTTACCAATATGCGGCTGTGACGAGCTCCCGATGGATCCGAAAATAACGGCTGGCGGGCAGCAAGAAAGGTAGCAAGCAAGTGAAAAACCAATTGGGATTCCTGTGTTTAAATATACGCGGTAATTAGCGACTATAGATAACACCTGTAATGAATCATTGCCAGCACCGTGAACGTCCCCGAACCTTATATGAGAGGCCTTCTCCAACACAGCGGCCATTTTTAAGCGGTGTGTTAACGCGGTAACACTCTTGTAAATAGTTTATCGATTGGCCTAACTATAGCATCAAAATGAAATGTAAGCCAAAAGTAATTTATATTTCTATATTTGACTTTCTATTTTAAAAAAAGGTGATACTAAAAAATCGGTCGCTATCCACGGGAAGGATAGCATATATGGCAGCCATCTTAGAACAGGCAGGACAAAGCCAGAACGGTCGTTTTCCTAAGTCATGCCGATTTAGGCTGCTGACCAAAGCAGGTCATATCATACAAGTAAATATAAATTGCGGACAATTTTACTCTTGAAGACAATAAATAAACATTATACAGTGTGCTATATCCATATGTATAAATATATGTAGCCCTAAGTCGATTTTAGGCGTGAGTACCATATTTATACTGATGAGAACCAAGTGGCGAAAAGGACATCCTAAGCACCAATATTATTACTGATTGGACATTTAACCCTTTCGACGCTTATGACGGAACGGGTCCGTCATGCACGTCGGTTGGGCTGTGCTTATGACGGAACCGGTCCGTCATGGCCCCGCCCGCGCTCAGAACCTTCAGCACCGTGCGGGAATCCGCGCAGCGCTGAAGGGGTTAAGGATGCCATATGGGCACACACGCCCATAGTATGGCAGAGCCTGTGACAAGATAATGCATATAAGTCCAAGCCAGGGGATTAGTTAGGATTGAGTTTCCAGAGAAGACTTAATATAACAAAAAGAGAGAGAAAATAAAGGAGAAACATTAAGGATTAGTAGGTGGTGACTCATTGGTACAGCTAGATGTTTATGTCATATTACCATAGGATCTGTTTTATAAACCAATTATCTTCTGTCATAGACTGTGAAGATTGTTATCATTCGTCTCATACAACAAGAAAATACTTGAAAACACTTGAAATGACGTGACTTGGTCATCCTTTTAAAATTTATGGTGATCCTATAGAATACCACGCTCAAATGTAAGTATATAATCTGAGGGCTGGTATTTAAATAATACAGTGCAGCATCCCTACTTAGTGTTCTAAATGCTGATTACCCTTGCTGTCTCTTGACTTGTAGATAATCTCAGCATACATAAGAAACCGGGGAATTTCTCTACGGATATTTCTGGTCTGGCACTGTGTCTATCCATGCAGAATAGAATTGATTAGTTCGTGCACCTTATTACATGGTGGGTATTATTGAACGCTTATGTATCTTAAAAAAGATGAGATTTTATGAATCCGTTATTCCTATTATTATCATTTGGATTTGGAGTCGCTTATGATCCGTGGCCTGGGTGTGGCAATGCCTGAGACCATATAAATGTGATTGAGTTTCTTTTGTATGACTATTAACAGTATATGTATAGTTCTATTACCTTCCCTGCCTCTATCCTCTCGTTTTCACTTGGGGTTATGTTGAAAATGGCTCTCTCTCCCCACCCCTTTGCTGAGTTTACACATCAATTGTTTCTTTTGACTTGCTTTAAAATTTAGATATCAATTATTGTTAAGAACAACAATATAGCGCTGTATATGTTGGAAGTAGATAAGAAGAACTACACTGAATGAAAATACTTAGTGTTTCAGGAATAAGTTATGTAGCCGGTAATAAGATGACATTGACGTAAGAAAATTTACAGAAACTTACAAATAATTACACTTAAGCAGTTTGTAGCATATAATGACTTGGGTTGCATATGTGTTTTTTATATGTATTCCTATGTGTATTTTTATGTATATTTATGTGTTTGTGTTCAAACAGCCCTGAAGAAGTCCGCTTCAAGGACGAAACGCGTCGGCTGTGTTGTCAAGAACAGATTGCACTTACAATTTTGTGTTTTAAAATGAGACAACTATTATAAATCTTTTGAATAAAAATGAACTTTTTTGAATAATCTTGACGTGGGGAATGAATTATATCACTGTTATGATTCTGTTATCAGTCTCATCGCCTTTTTGAGCTGTGACCAGGCCCAATTCCAGTGACCCCTCTCAGAATCAAAGACCATCTTTTGCAGTGTGCTGAAGAGTCTGGCTTTCCTTTCTCTAAGTTTGTATCCCACCAAGCTCCTAAGGATGCAGCAATATACAACTCAGTCTGGGGAATTCCTTTACCTCCTCATGCTCCTTCAGAAACCCTGGGTCTCCCAAAATGGAACCCAGTATCTTCTATGTATTGTACCATTCACAGACACAGACACACACACAGACACACACACAGAGACACACACACACACACAACTACATACTAACTTGATGTAAGCCAAGGGTGAGTTAAGCATACAGCAGCAGGATTTCACATGAGTGAGCCAGTAGACCTCACTCCAGCGATACAGGCTAAAAGGGACATGTTCACTCCTACTGATCACTACACTGTATTCTGCCACCACTGCATCTGTGCTACTTAACTTATGGCAAAGCGGTAGCCTTTTACCACTATAAAGGTAGTGTTTTGGGAACCCCTCCCAGTCCAACAAGACCGCAATTTATGAGACAGGTCAATGTCATGGCGCACAAGTATGATCCATTTTCACCCATTACAACAAATATTAACAGCGGTTATCCGGACATCATTGGAGCTGGGGCACTCAGGGCAGCATCTGTCACTGGGCAAGAGATTTATCTGTCCAAACACATATGATAGAGAAGTTGATACAGACTTCCCAGACACTAGACATGTACTGCCCGCATTCCTGAGCTGAAGGGTGTAGCTCCAGACACTTAAGTGTAGAATGGAAGGATACAGAGCTGTCATTGATGTACACTGGCTGAAACCGCACCAGGTGCAGCCGCTCCCCCTGCTGAAGCAGGCCCCAAGAAGAAGCAGAAGAAGGCAGCCGGTGCTTCTAAAGCCAAGCAACCCTTGAGACCTAGCATGTCCGAGCCTATTCTCAAAACTGTGACAGCCTTGGCAGAGAGAAAGGGTGTCTCCCAGGTGGCTTTGAAAAAGGTTCTCAGCACTGGCAGCTACAAGAACAAGAGACAAGTTAAAGCTGCCCTCAAGAACCTGGTCATAAAATATTCCCTAGCCCAGCTGACCAGGCCTCCAAATCCTTTAAGGTAAACAAGAAGCAGCTGGAGGACAAGAAGATGTCCAAGAAGACTGTAGCCAAAGCAAGAAACCCACAGTTAAGAAACCTGCCCCTGCCGCCAAGAAGACCAAAAAGGCTCCCAGGGGATTCAAGAGGAGCCTGAGAAAGTGAAGAAGCCACCATCAGCAAAATGTCCCAAGAAGCCCAAAACTGTGCTGGCTAAGAAAGCCAAGAGTCCAGAGAAAGCTACCAAGAGACCAGTGAAAGCCAACTCTAAGAAGCAGCAAAGAGAAGTCCAGCCAGGTAGTGAAACCAAAGGCAACCTAAAGCCAAAACAGCAAAGCTTAAAAACACAGCACCCAAGAACAGTAAAGCTTTAGAAACCCCATTCCATGTGACCTGTTTAGCAGGGGATTGCTGCTTAGTCCTTCCTAAGTACTGCCATTTGCGTGTTGGACGGGTGATGTGATAAAGTCAGCAAATTAATTTGCTAGAGAGACAGAATGTCTAGGCAGGTCCTAAGCCTTATGTCTTTCCTTGAGTGGCCAACGCAAGAATACCAATGGTAACCAGGAGCAGAGCTTTCCACTTACTGTGCTCATGTAGTAGGCACTCCTACTTGGAGCCAGCATCATCACTATCTGCTGTGAGAGCCCTCCCTCACCTTACATAAATAATTTAATGCACTGCTGAAAAAAGATGAAATAATGGAAGGCAATTACCCAAAACCAGTCACTGAACTGTAGGCAGTGGATTCACATCCGGTCTGGAAACAATGTATAAAAGTGGGATCCAAACCTTTTCACTGGGTTCCAGTCCCAAGCTGCCTCACTGACCAAGTAAGGGGGTACTCAGCAGAGTACAGAGTACTCCAACAGCAGTGGTTATAATGGGTATTATCACTCATTGCCAGTATCCCAGAGGAGAGAGGAAATCGCCTGAAATCATTTTTTTTATAACCACATTTTTATTGAATTTAACAATATATAGCATCATCCACTGAGATTGACATCTTCACCAGAGCATCAGGTAGTCACAACCACATATCACCGCCATACAACTTATATTGACAATCCATAGTAGGCACACCATCTACCTCATATTATTGCGTTTTTCTGGGGACATTCCTGAGCCTCAGAAATCAGCTGCTCCTGGCACACGCACCAGTCGATTCCTCTCTGCCATGCCACCAGAGTGGGGGGTCAGGGTGTTTCCAGGTACGAGTGATATCGCGTTTAGCAACCAAGTAGTCCACTCCTATGAAGGTCCCCTCAGAACAGGATTCCCCCAATCTCTCCAAAAGACCCAAAAGTGCCTCTCTAGGGTCCAATTCAATACAGTGACCCAACACCTCAGAGATTTCCTGACTCACTCCACTCCAAAAACGTTTCAAAACATAACCAGACCATGTGATACGAATCAGCTGCGGTGTGGAACAACGTGGACACATGGCCTGGTCTTTACAACCCATCCGCTTTAAGCACTTAGGGGGCAGGTATGTCACATGAAGATAATTATTCTGGATCATCCATAGGTACGACAAGATCTCCAAGTTCCTCAGGCCAGGCATGCTTCCTGCCAATCCTCATTGTCTAACTCACTCACCCAGGCCTCCCACCTGCACCGAAGGGGGAGGAACAGATCTGGTGCATTAATCATCAGAGAGTGATATGTTGTAAAAATTGCACCCCTGCCCAGTTGTGCCATCATGAGCTTCACCCTATAGGGGGCTGTATTCAGGAATGTGCGTATAAGCCGAGAGGTGGGTTAGTAATGCATGCCGCATCTGAAGATAACAAAAAATGGAGTGCGTGATAGACTTTATTGGGACTGTATCTCCTGAAAGGACATCAGGGCCCCACTCTGGCGGACGTTGTCTAAATAAGTAATACCTATGCCGTCCCAGTCTGTGAAGCCCCTCAGACCCACCATTCATTGTATCCAAGTAACCCGGCACAGTGCCGCCATGTCTGTGATGCGACGAACCCTCTGTATTTGGCGCAGGGCCACTCTCCACAAAACAACAACACTCTGGTGCAGGAGGATGTTGAAGAGGGTAAGGGACTACCCCAGAGAAGGTCAAGGTACCCGTCAAAGCCTAAGAGATGCTACTCAAGTCTGTATGCAGGATCGTCCCATCCTCCAGCCAACCATTCCTTCACTGGTACCAGATGTGCCGCAAGGTAGTAGCCATATAGATCTGGGATGCCGAGGCCTCCATCAAACTTCGACTTGCAAGGAATAGGATGGGAGTAATTTGCCAGGATATAAAGATACCAGGGGAGGCACATCATTTTAAAGACCGCAATAAGCCCCAATTGATTAAATGGCAGACGGGACCACTTGCGTAAATCACCATCGAGCGCGGAGGCGAGGGGGCGGAAGTTTCAGGGACCATGCCAGGTCCAGAAAAGTGGAGATGTGGATCCCCATGCCATGAAGGAGTTGCGTCTGACTGTAATATCCAGACACCAGCACTGTCACGTTGAATCCCCAGCAGCCTCCACCAAAACTGACTAGCTAGCACTCACCCACAAACCAGATGCCTCAGAATAAAGTTGGAGGATATCAAGACATCTAGGACCCGAAAACCGTAATTCACTGAGGAAAAGTCGCTTAAAATCTTAAAATCTGTTCGAGGGTGCGTTGTAACACAGTAGCTGTCTACCTAAGGAGGAGAAGCTCAGCCGCCAAGTCTAGGGATAGAAGCAGTACAGAAAAAGCAGATCACTATCGAAGTGTGTCCAGAGCTCACCTATGTGAACCAGAGGGTCTCCTAACCAAGAAAACAAATTCATAAGAAACGATCCACCAGTGCATCCACCCGAGTGACTACCACAGAGTAAGACAGATATACTGTGCTGACTCCATCTCCCTTGTGCCCGAGGCCATCACTCCAGCACCATGGACAAAAGTGAAAGGATTACCTATGCGTGGGCTGCAACCATTTGTCTGAAGTGCCTTCGCCCGAGATGTTGCAGTCTTGACTGGCCTGATATGGATAGAAATAGGCAAGGCAGCTGAAGCAAGCTCCTGTGACCTTAAGCGTGACTGCTGGCCGCAGGTAGACAATAGCTGCACACCTATGCTGAAATCAAAGCAGGCTTGCATCGCAGGTCCCAACTCAATCTCTCGCTTTGGGGGACGACTCAACTAATCTAAATTAATGTGATGCCCAGACTTAACTACCTGTTCATAATGATCCCCTTGCACATTCCTAATCGTATGGTGGAAGCCACAGAGAAGTCCCTGAAAACACTCCTTTGGGGTGGGGGCATAAGCCCCTATGAAACGGTGGAAATTACATGCTACAACAGAGGGGGGATGGCTGAGATTACCTCATGTATACACATAATGGCTGGCATCACAGCAAGGGCATATTGGATACATCCTACATGGTTGACTAGGCACACTGGTTTGGGGGCATAAGGAGGCAGTCCTCCTTTGTCAGTATGGGGCTACCAAAATACTCTACAGGTGTGACCCCCCAAAACTCTCATCATGGCCAGTGCTAAAACCCACGACTCATGCTTGCTACAAGGCCCATAAACTGCTAGGAGTGAACTCCAGAATATACACCTATACATCAATCTGGTGCAACACCTTCCTACTAATTGTGGGCAAAGAACCCCAATAAAAAGTATAGGAAATCAAAGGAATTTTTTCAGTCTCTGACCTCATCAATTGCCAGGAGTATAAACCCTTCACAGAAGCCCAATCTCAATTTGGCCTATGACTACACCGTTTCTGAGATTACCAATGCCTCTCACATTGCTTGAGGAAGAGGCTGGGTTCACCCCCAATACATTTACAGCCCTCGCCAATTTTAGAATACTTGAGGAAATGGATCCCGTTTAAAGAGATTGTCTGAGACCTCTATCAGATTCTGAAAGACCATCAAAACTGTGTCCAAGTCTCACAGCATCTGTAAGACTGGTGGACAGATAGGCTACAGGGCATGTCCTCTGCTGAGGACTGATCAGTCCTTCTAACCAACCACAACAAACTTCTTAGGAAACCTTGTCTGGAGTTGACTTCTTTTCAAGTACTGCAAAGGTGGCATTGGACACCCCAAAGACTGCAAGTCCTTATTACTCTACCCAACATCAGGCTGGAGATACAACTCACATGACGGGGACATTCTTCACACACTCCTTACTAGGGCCAAAAACTAAGCCACAGTTAAACAGATGCTGACTGGCCATCTAAAGGCACAAGCATTCCTTTTCCATGATTTCTACCAATGTTCAAACATCATGAACCAACAATCATGTAGGCTCGCTACTGCCATGGCCAAAATTTGTATCTTAAGTCTTTGGCGCTCCAGCACCTGCTCTACGCCAGAATTCTGGCTCCCAGAAATGTATAAAGTGGCCTCCTACGATTGCATTTTCACAAGCCTGAATGACCATCTAGATTAATTCTGAGAAACATGGAGAGATTTTTATTAAGGACCCTTGAGACCTCAAAGTCGGCTCAATACCTGTGCCTTCCCAGACCAATAGGACACAAGGCTGGATATACAGGGGACTCTTCCACCCCATTTCAGTTATTTTATTGCCAATCTACCACTTTTTGTTTCCTTATGTCATCCTACATGAGGATTACTACAGGTTCATATGTTTCATACTTCTCTGAACGGACCCCGTGGTAGACATATGGAGCAGTATGTTTCCTTTACGTTCTTTTCATAATCTTTTCCGTTCTCTTTGATGGGTAATGAGTCTGAACGTTCATGGGAGGTATGAACCTAGTTGCTGTAAGGGTTATTTACTAATGTACCACACTGCTAACATCATGTGTTTCCCTATATAATCTTTTTTTGTCATGTAGCAAATATTTTATTGGTAAAAATTAAGAATTGAGAAATAACAACAAATACAGTGACATGCAAGCCCAGCTTATTCCCATATTGAGTTACAGATGTTAATTGTGATACATGCACTAATAATAAACTATAAGAAAAGATGGAAAAGGGGAGAAAGGGCTAGGAGAGAATAAGCTATAGAAGGAAGAAACTAAGGAGAGGAAAGAAGAAGAAACGAGGAAAAGATTGAAAACAGGGAAGATAAACCAGTTAGGCAAAGTCGAAGTATAATAATACAGGTGGGTGTAGAAATGTGGTGCAATAAAAGTGTTGAGAAAGACTTCAGAATCTGTGTGAATTAATGCAAATTAATAGGGCAGGAAATCCTGTAAAAAGGGGTACAGTGAATCCTGCAAAAGGGAGTGCTATATAACAAGAAAAATATCTGTTTTATCTGTTAAGTTGTAAATTATCTTTTCATAGGAAGAGGTCTTATACATCTCCGTGAGCCATTTCATATGTAACGGCAATTGTGGAGAACACCAAAGCCGTAAAATACAGATTTTGGCGACTGTAAGGGCAGTGACAAGCAGGAAACAAGCATGGTGGGTCAGCTTGGGAATGCCCAATAAATCATGAAGGAGAATTAGGGGTTGTGAAAGTGTTGTAGGTAAATCCATAGAATCCTGGACCCTACTGGCGTCCAAAAGGGGTGAATGGTGGGACAGTCCAGTAAGATACGAAGAATATCACATGGTGCATGATCACATCGCCAACAGGCAGAGTGAAGGAGCAACTCTGCAGCCTGAAGCTGTGCCAGGGTCCCAGTGCCAGCCCTGAAGGATGTTAAAAAGACTGGGCTTCATCCGTGCCTCACAGACTCCTCGTTTTAGGGCCTCCAAACGTTCCGCCCATGCAACCTCATCATATTCCACCTGTAGGCAAGGCTGGCAAGTCGTCCTGGGGCTTGCCAATTGTGGTTGGGAGTAAAGATGGCAAATCAGGAGGTTGCAGAATTCAGGCATCTGCCATTAAACTGTCCCCATGTATTGAGGTAAGAGGGCACCAGGGAGCAGGGGATAGTCCAGGGTTGGGGACCCAATCTGCTCAGAAGACAAAGACGTAATTGTGTATATCGCTATTGCTGGGTATGCGACTAGTCAAATTCTTACCGTAGCATCTCAAAGGACTTGAGTTCACTACCAGAGATCAGGTGTGTAAGATTCAAGATCCCAGCTCTGCACCAAGGGCCCCAATAAAGCATGTCCCCCCCTATGCGAATGCCAGTATTATTCCAAATGGGAACATTGTCACAAAGATGCACTTTCACTGATGTGTGAGCCTGCATCCAGGCAGCATACATGACCTTCAACATGGGATTGGGTATGTCGGCGGTGGTGGGACCAGGACGCTAGAGGGCCTGTAATCTTAAAGGGGCTTCCAGGAGTCTGTGTTCAATCACAAACCATAATAGAGGGACTTGGATCCGGGTATGCATGTACCCCATTTGTGCCAAATGTAGGGTTAAGCAGTAATGTTCGACAGAAGGCAGGCCCAATACCCCTGGTGGCCTGTGGGTGATAAGCCTCCGAATTGCCAGGCAAGCTCCCGCTGAACCCCAGATGAAGGCCTTAATGGTCTTATCTATCTGACAGAGAGTCGAAAGGGGTATTACTTGCAGAAGCATGCCTAATACATACGTGATTCGGGGACGGGTAACCATTTTAACCACCTGGTTCCGACCAGAGTGAGAAAGACTCAGGTGAGACCACATCACAAAGTCATACCGCATTTGCTCCATTAATGGGTCCAGGTTATCTGCCACTATACGCTCCAAGCCCCTGTTTACTAGAATGCTCAGATACCTGAAGCGAGAGTTCTTCCACTGGAATGGCTAATCGGTAAGGCGGCGTAGGTGGTGATGCACAACAGCTGTAAGGCCTCACTCTTTCCCCATGTCACCTTGTAGCATTATATTGCCACAAAAGCATAAATGGTCTCCAACACCTCAGATGTATTTTTGTCTATTGAGCGGGCAAAAACCTCTGAAACAATTGGTTGTCCATGTTTAATTGTACTTTATTAAAAAAAACAATAAAAAAGGTAATAAAACAACAACAGTGCTATGTAAACTAATCTACTTATTCAATTCAGCCCTCTTGTTTTGTTGGCTATGGTTGTGCTTACAAGAGCAGTGTATGTTACGCTTTTGTAACCATCCTAACATGCAGGAAGAGCTCTGTTTTGAGGATATCTTATTCCACTTTCTGGCTTCTTTAGTCCAGGATACCACATCAAAACGGAATGAGTGGCAACCTCTCCTATCTCCATCACCAAAACATTGATGGGCCATTCCAAATTTCTCACTAATGCCATGCTCCCTGCAACTCAATGGGTACCAGTTTGGATCCCATCTGGGAACTGTAACATTATTTACACCAGTCACTAAATATCTGGCTAAGTGTTCACACTAGATTAACTTTTGATACAGAGATGAATAAGTACATAACTTTTTTAACACACTTACTTCAGAATATTCTACCTCAGCTGTATTCTATGATGTGAATTGCTAGGACAATGTCTTCATCATTTCAAGATGTGTGAAGCTTTAATGTTTGGACTCACAAATGTATATGTGTAATAATGGATTTACTATGGATTGTTATCCCTCCATTGGTTGTATTCTCTGAAATAGTGGGTGATTGGACAGTTAACCCAGGGAGAGGGGCACTTTGTTGATTGAAAGAAAACAGGAATTTACTGGTGGTACGGTGGATCAGTCCTAAGCTGTCTGGTATCTCAAGAAATACTCTATCTCACCTCGGATCTCTTATCTTTCATATTCCAGGCACCAGACTGGATACAAAAACTCTAGTAATAGCTATGGTGCATCAGTGTGTAACATTAAACCTTGGTCATGGCTCTGTCTCACCTCTGGACAAGAAGACATGGAGCAGCATATAGGCTCCACCTCGGATGATGATATTGGCTGTCTCCTATTTTTTCACAGACTAAGACACAAAGCGTGGCTGACAAGACTGAACTTGTAGTGTCAGTGAGCAGAAACTAATCTAGGATGTTAATACTCCTAAGAGTCCACTCCACAGAACAGAGATGTGCTTGACTGGTAAGGAATCCTCATTTATATAGAGTATACATCAGAAAAAACCCTTACCAAAGTTAAGTAACTTATTCTTCTGATGGACACTTCTGACCACTAATTCCTCACCTACTAAACCAGGACCTAATCAGTGCCCCTTGCAAGTAGGTGGGGCATAGGAGTGGACTTTCACCAGGATTTCCTGCAGGGCCAGGCAGGCAAAAGGAGCCTCACTGCAGATTTGAGAACTGATGCAGTAGTGCCTGGTTAAAGTACAAAGAGATACCCATGTACATGCCGGGCAGATGTCAAAGATTAAAAACATCCCAAGCTAGGGTTGTAGTGGCACTTTCTGCCCTGGTGGAATGAGTTCTAAGGACCTCAAGAAGGTCCTTTTTGGCCAATACATCACATGGTCAATGCAGAGGACAATCTTTCATGATAAGGTAAATTTCTGAACTGCCTTTCCTTTTTTACTGACCCACTGCAGAGAAGAAAATATGTGAAAATCTTTTTATTAAATGCATCACATTGGGTGATTAAATGATGGGGGCATCAGGTAAAAAAAGGATGAAAGAGCCGATAAGTAATGTTTAACGGTACCCACAGCAAAGCCATTACAAACAAAAGAGCATTGGTTTTGTCTGTAGGAGATCAACTTACTTCTTCTGATCCAGGTGTAATATTTAGTCGAAAGGCCAGACAGACACTTGGTGAAAGGCCAGCAGAGAACCAAAATGACTTCCACTACCTCAGATGGAAGGTTGACTTCTCTCATTTGTTCCACTAAATATTCAATCATTGCGGTGTACAATGGGGAGGTTTGAAAGCAGTACTTTACCCTGCAGCTTGGACAGCAGATCCTCCCAAGAAGAAAGCCAAAGTGGTGGGAATATTCTTAGAGTCAGGAGTTTAGAGTACTAGACCCTCCAAGCCCAGTCCAGAGATATCAGAATGAGTTGCTCTTGGTCCCAACTAACTATCTTCAGCACCTGAGAGATCAGAGGCAGAGGTAGGAATACATTCGGTAGGACGAAGTACAATCAACGATGAAAACTGTCCCCTAGAAGTCCCCAACAGTGAAACGGCACTGAGCTTTTTTGGATGAGGCAGAAGGTCTCCCAGGAAGGCCTTGAGAACTAGCAAGATGGCATGCAGCCCCAGACTATTAATGTGATAGAGAGGTTCCATCGGAGAAGAGAGGTCTCTGATTTTCATATCATCCAGATGACCTCCCTAGTCAAGGAAAAATACATCTGGGAGCTAACATTTCTCGCATGAGATTACAGGAACCAGCTGAGCTTGAAGTCTGGCATGGACCAACCTCTCAGTGCCAATGAAATGCTCCTCTGATTAAACAAATGCTGGATGTCATATACATAATAACATCCTCCATGTTACCATGCCAAAGCCCCAGTTAGGCTGCTATTGTTTAGCCTATTGTGATAGCTTTGTTGCTGAGTGGCTAAGATCAAATAACAATATCTCGTCTGCTGAACTTAGCCCTTGTTCAAAGTGCTGAAGGTGGGCTGATATAATGCCTATGAAATGGTGTTGTAAGTAAACCGAGTTCAAGGAATATTATCTTGTGTATGCATGCATATGAATGTGTGCCAAATGTAATTTTGTTAAAGGGGAGAGAAGACAACTTAAGATTGTGAGCATGTAAAATGGCAATTTATTTAACTGTGTCTAATACTCCACATGACACCCACTCCTTGGATGCAAGACGATGAAAATATAGATAAGTAAATATAATGCTAAACCTACGTAAAAGCATAAAACCCCTTAAAACTGTAAAGAGGCACTATGCAAGTTTGAGGATAAAAGCATATAGCAAGCGATATTTAAAAAAAAAAATGAAATTTTAAAATGTTTTATAAGTGGGGTTTAACAATTTTAAACAATTTAGGATGTTAAAACAAGCCTCAATTAAAAATAAATTCCCACAACTCGAAACAACCACATTGTTTACATGTTCTGAGTAGTAGAGAAAACATCACTGTTCCCAGCAACTGCAGACAATGGTCCCAGAAGCACCTAATGCATCAGGTCTATAGAGCAAAGATGTTTCCATCCGTCCATCTCAGCATCTGTTAAGGGAGGAATAGCTGGTGCTGGTTCCACAGATGATAAGCCAGGATCCAGATCACCAGGAGCCAAAGAATCCCAGGAGGGCTCATAATATGCATTCAGCTGCAATGGCAAATGCGAGGGAAACCAATACAAGTGAGCCGTTAATGGGCCCAACAGTTAGGCAATGTCGGGTGGTTGAACCAATTGTGATCTCAAGCAGATATCCAGGGCGCACTTGAAAGTGCACAACAGACAGCGGAAAACGGGCTGCACGCAGTATAGCCAGACAGGCCGAAAAGACAAGAACCAATGTTCATTCAGTTCCTGAAATAAAGGTGCACCAAAGCACTGTATCATGCGTTCATGACACAGGAGCACATGTGGTAGTGCTATCCCCATTTGGCCTCGCAGTGGGACATTCATTGCAGAGCAGAAAAATTAAAAGCACAGTCGCGACATCTAGGAACAGGACAAGCGGTAAGCCTCCAAAAATGATTCCAAGCACGGAGTGTATGAATGATGGAAAAACTCAGAAGACTGTCTCGAAGGTGCTAACCAATCCGAAGCAAATTGATTTAAAAAGATGTGCGACTCTTGCTCTATTAAACATGTTACAAATGCAGTACACAAGCTCCTGAAAATGATGTGGGAAGTTAGTGAGAAGTAGCAACTGTATCTCAGAAGAGGACCTTGCAACTTCAAGATGAAATGTCTCCCTTGCAGATGTTAAGGCCATATCATCCTGGAACAATAAGGCTTTCAGTCTGCTTAAAACGTCAAAGAGCACATTTGTCGAAGGCTAAAGAGTTACATCTCTAACTGTGTTGGTAGGTGGAAACAGTACTTGTGTACAACAAGTCACAACTGCAGAGACCGTTACCAGATAGGCAAAACCCCGTCTCATCCCACAGCAACCTTGATCATTCAGCACCAAGAAACTCTCATTCAAGAGTAAACTGAAAGCCGGATGGATCACAGCAGCCAGGCAAGACAAGTTTGTCTTAGATGCATTACATGTGTCATGTGCAGTGGAGCAAAACTTTCCTGCAAACTGAGGAATGTCCCAAGGTGCTCTCGCAGTCAGTCTTGATAGGAAAAACCTCAGTCTCCCTATTCCGAGTATCGGAATTTGAAAGGTAATATCTATGTCTAATGTACATACCCCTCTCCTAACGCTTCATATCTGCCCACTTGATGGTGTTGTAAGCAGTATTGGAAGCGAAATGTCAATGTGGGCAGAGAGATAAATCTGTGGATTATCTAAACCGCAGAAGGTGTTTCAGCAACAGTAAATGGTAGTTTCTCCAGCTTCTCTATTTTTAACATGGTATAGGTTGGGTCATTCTTCGTCATGACAGTTTGTTCTTTTGGAATAGTATATGGCAAAAACATGCTACTGGCATTATGGTGTCACCATGGACCGCGACCAGCTCGAACTGTCTGCACAGTTCAACTGCGTAACATTATAGCTCTAAGCTGCGACTGTGCAAGTTGTAAAGAAGACATGTCACTCTGAAAGATGTCAATTGTGTTACATAGAGAGTATATTCTGGTGGATAGAGTATTCATAACATTATCTAACACTGCCAGAGCCATCTCTAAATTTGCCCTGTCAATTTCGTGAAATTTCTCAGCAGCTTCCTACTGTGAAATTTTCCAAACTTCGTTGTATATTGCATAACGAAGGCGCTTTTGATGTGGTCTCCGAGAACCTGGTAAAAAGTACTCTAATCCCATGTCATAAAAAAGAAGGGACAAGTGTTGTTTCAAAAAACAGTACGAAATCTTAGGGTCTGTGTGCAAAACGTTAACAAGGTGTGACAGAGCACTACTACGGCTTGGTAAGCCTAACAACACTAAGACAATGGCTATACCTCACAGCAAAAAACCATGGGCATATCCCTTTTAAGGATGAAATCCCTCACTCACCCGAGGTGACATGCTTCATCATTTGGGATTCTCCTCCCAAAGGAAACACCTAGTTCCTTTAGGGGCTACAACCCCCTCTCTACGAGGGAGGAGCCCAGGGATGTTTTCAAATGTAGGTGGAGTTTACTAAATCCACAAGTGACGAGTAACGATAATGTGAGTGAGGGCACAGCGCAAAGAATAAACAAATGTGAAGAGAGTGCAATTAAAACTGGCTAGGGAGCGTAAATAATGTATTTTATTCTAATACACTCGCTGCCAGAGTTAAAAAACAGTGCACCAGCGGTATAGATTTAAACCGCTTGGGTAGAATGAAAAGTGTTGTTTCACCTGAGACAATGATGAGGTTTTTAGCCAATCAAGGTACAACTTCCCAACACTGTAAGTTGTTACCACCCCCAAGTGGAATATGTGATGTTACATCGCGGTCTTCACACCGCAATACCTTTACAACGCAGGCATTACAATGCAAGTCGTTACAACAACTTGAGCTGGAGGGTGCTGGACTTAGGAATAGTATGATTTACTATTCCAACTCCAGCCTACGATACAGTAGGGAAGGTGTTGGAATAGTAAATCATGCTATTCCTTAGCTTAGAGCGCCATCCAGTGCAAGTCATTGTAAGGACTTGTGTTGTAATGCCCGCGTTGAAAAGGTATTGCGGTGTGAAGACCGCGATGTAACCAATGTTTCCCCCCCAAGTGTTGTGTCTGTGCATATCTTAGGTCAGACTGATCTTAAAACTGTTGGTCTCACCCAGAAAACGAGCCTGACATCCACTAGTAGTTAACGGCCACACTAACCAACCCTTCTGATTGGTGTCTGAAGAATTGCATGAGCCATTACGAAGCATGATGTCTAATGTTTCCTCCATGTAATTTTTGAATCGTTACCAGTTTGCAAACAGCGCAAATGTGAGAATTTTTCATGTATTTATATCTTTTACCTTAGCCAAGCCAAGACAGGATGTTTGCTGCACAGTTTTGTTCAGGAATATCATTTGCTATAGTATAAGGCCTTGTTTCCCTGAACCTGAAGCCTTGTTTCCCTGAACCTGCCAATCTTTACTTCCCCAAGAATGTTTAAGTCATAATTGTCTTTCCAAAAGTCAAACCCTTGTATAGACAACTGGGAAGCAAAGGATGCAGAATATATCAGCTTGGTGCTAGTGAGCATTTTATTCTGATCCTGTGATGGTGTTCATTTGTAAAAATAAGACTCTGGGTCAGCTGTATTATAACCTAAAAAATATGCAAACTTCTGTGCAAATGCTTTTGAGCTACCCTTGTGCGGTGTAGGGCAGTGTTCCCATTGTGTATTTAAATGCAGCACATGAGTACTTGCTTTATGCAGAAAACAGTACCCCTAACAGTGAAAACAAAACATTTCATCATAATTAGCCATGCCCTCATACATCTCGTTATTATTAAAAACAGGTGAATACTGCAAAATCCTCCCAGGGTGGATTGAAGAATGTGTTTAGCAGCAATGGAATATGCTGGGGACACCCATATCCATAGGCCTTTAAAGGGTCAATTTGTACCTCAATGTCCAATAGAGCAACCAAGTGCGATCCGAGACAGAAATCCAGTACACATTCATGACAGCACAGCAGACAGTGGAATACAGGTTATACGCATTGAGACCACACAGGTATGAACGTTAAGAACCACTGCTTATTCAGATCTTGAAGCCGAGATGTGCCGAAGCAGTCTATCATGCGCTCAAGGCATTGCAGCACAGGCAGTGCTGTCTCCATTCTGTTTCGAACTGGGACATCTATCGCGGAGCAGAAAAATTAAAATAACAATCCCAGCTACAGGTAACAGGATAAGCGGAAGATGTCCAAAAACGCGTCCCAGTTCGGAGTGTATGAATCATGCAACTACTACTGAAAACTGCCTGAAAAGTGCTTACCAATCCAGAACCAAAACATTTAAAAAATGGCACTACTACCTTTGTATCAGACATAATAAAGATATGGTGGACCAGCTCCCCAAAATACAGTGGGAAGTTAGTATGAAGTAGCATCTGTATTTCGAACAAGCACCTCACAACCTGGAGATCAAATGTCTCTTTGGCGGATTAAGTCTACATCCTTAAGAAAAAGCATGGCTTTCACTTTGCTCAGAGAATCAAAGCATGTGTTGGAAACATTTATTGAAGGCAACAGCATTGCCACCCTAACTGTGCGGGCAGGTGGATACAGCACTTGTGTGCAACAAGTAACTATGGAATTAACTGTCACCAGATAAGCGATGCCTGGTTGCATTCCATAGCATGCTTGATTGCTCAGCATCAAATAACTCCCATTAGAGAGTAGTTTGAAAACCGGGACGAATCACAACAACTTGAGAACCCTTCAGATAAGAAGACAAATTTGCAACTGATGTATTACAAGCCCAGTGAAGATAAATGTCCTTGCATACCAAGGCCTGATCAAAGCATTCTCAGAGTCGGAACCACTGAGAAAAACATCTGTGTCCCCATTCCTGCATCTAAACTTGAAAGGTAATTCCCAGTTTTCATGCAGAAATCCTTCCCCTAACGCTTCATATCTGCCTATCTGGTGGTGATGTTGATAATACTGGAATTGGAATGTCGTGACTGGTAGGTTAATATGTTCACAGATTATCCAATCCATGGATGGCGTCTCAGCAACGGTGAAAGGTAATCATTCTAGCTGTTCAATGTGCTACATGGTGTACTTTGCATCTCTCTGTGCCATTAATAAGTCATTCAGTTAGATCGTATGAAGAAAACAGATTGGAGGTGTTAATATAGTGCCATGGCACATGGCCGGAACGTAAGCTTTGAAGTGTCCAGCTTAACCCGTTTGCTGCTTCTGTTGGCTAACGGCCGTCGCGAGCACTACCTCGGTAGTGCTGCGCACGTCCGTTGGCCGACGAGGCCCCGCCCGCTTAATAGAACGTTCTGCACCGGCGCGGAACGTTCGAAGCAGCAAATGGGTTAATAACACAATGGACCAACGTTGCGACTGTCCATTTTGTAAAATAGACACGTCTTGCGGCATTATATCAATTTCAGATGATACTATGCTGCCCAATGAATATATCTTAGAGGATAATGTGGTCATGCCATTGTCAACCACTGCCAAAGCTTTTTCTTGATTAATCCTATCAATCTCACGCAGCCTCTCAGCAGCTTTCTGTTGAAAAACTAACCATAATTCATTGTAGATATTGCATACAAGAAGCGCTTTTGAATTGGGTTCCAGGGACCTAAAAAGAAATTCCTGAGATCCAAGTCATGAGACAGAAGGGACAAGTGTTGTTTCACCTGAGACAGTGTTGAGGTCTTTAGCCAGTCAGGGCATAACTTCCCAACACTGTACAATGTCACCACCCCTGAATGTTCAGATTGTACATAACGTTGGTCAGGTCTATTGATCTTAAACCCAGTGGCGGTTGGTGGCTTTTAAAATGGGGAGGGCATAAAAGTAATTTGTGACTTTGACTGATTGAGTGAGCCCATCTGACTCAAGAGGGTTTGTGGGGAAGGGTTACTTCTTGCCCCCCAGGAAACCTTTGGGGGACAGGGGGGGAAAATTATGTGTTTTACAGCATTTTGGGCAATACTTTGAAAAAAAGAAGTGTGTTGAAATATCGGATTTACAAAAGACTTTAAATGCTAGCTCTTGGGTCCTCAAGAATCTGATAACATGGCTATCCTGACTGCCTAAAATAGTGCTGAACTGATTTGATCTCAAACTTGGCCTTATTAATTTACGTTGAGCAATATGTATTTGTCTTGTTCTCTTTTAGGAAAGAAGTGCAAATCAGCATGTTTTTTTTTGCACTAGTGCAATACTGTAAACAATATGGATAATACAAATACTAGAGTCAAATCTGTTCATTCCAGTCCTTTTATGCACGACGAAAAAATGGTGGAATATATTGTTCCCCTTTTTTTACACCAACACAAAACTTTAGAAAAAATGACACACATCACAATTTGTGACAAATCTACAAAATCAAAAGTAGAAAGCCTTCAGGTATCTCTGCTCTGATGTGTTTTACACACTAATAAATACACTGTTCAGGTAATACTAGGGGCGGGACACGAGCTATACCCCACAAATATAATCGCCATGATGTGGTTACAAAAATGTTATTGTGAAGAAGCAAAAAGGCAGTGCTTGCTGTTTAGTGCTCAGTTGTAAGTAGAATAGGCGAACTTAGACACCAGAGACATGGGATTTTACATGAACTAATAGGTGACTGCAGCAGACAAACACAAACCGCAACAACTGGCTGTTTTGCTGAATTCACCACAGGCCCACTTTCCCATATAGGCTGCATGCAGCATCCTACATAGAGAAAAAGGGAGAGTGCGCATGACTGAGTTGGTCAGCCTTGGGGGGGACCAAACATTCGGTACCCCAACAGTGGGCAAAGCGACTCCCCCCTGCCCTCGAGAAGGACCACCCACCCGCCTGCCCCCAACCAGGCACTCAAGGCCTTCTGCTTTCTCGCATTGTGAGAAGCAGAAACATAAAATGGTAGTTTTACCATTTTATGTTTCTGCCTTCTCGCCCTGTGAGAAAGCATTGGGGCAATGCCCCCACGCCCCTATGGAGGAGCGGCCACTGCTTAAACCCTTCGGCGTTACTCAGGAATCTGGACACAATCCAGAAAGTCTCAAATGCACTGAACTTGAAAAAGTACATCTACATCCTGGAGAAGGCAATCTGTCTGCTTTGCTGAATTTCATGGAATGTAAGTGGATACATTCTTTGATAACAGTCACTTCAGGCCTGAACGAAATGGAGGAGACACATAAACAAATTGGGCCATTAAGAAACAGATGACACTAAGTGACCTTTACATCTTGATGATCAATTGTCCCTTCGTCACGATCCCGATTAACTTTGTCAATGCTAGGATAGACAAATAGACCAATGCACAGTCAATTTGCTTCACACTGATAAACCATCCAGTAGTTAGCCGAATTCCTAAGCATACGTTCCGTCTAGCTTTCCAAAATACCGAGGTTTATGAACTGACCAACATGTAACTTATATTTTCATTCAGATGTACAATTTCCAATGGTTACGCCATTTCGAAATATGTTAACATACCTACCAACTGATAGAGGCCTAAATGGGGAAACTGTTTCTACCGTGTTTATGAGGAAACTGTTTTTACTGTGTTTTCAATGATTGAATTTTCTGTTCTTTTTATTGATGTGCTGTTAACCTATAACTTTAAATATACCATTTCATATTGTGTCTACTTTTCATATAGTATGTCATAATCCACCATGCCGGATTATTCAATACAACATTACCTTGTTGTTTACACAATGATGAATTTATAATTATATTTTTTCCAATAACTATAAATATGTAGATTGTAATAAGCCAAAAATTATGAATTTGTTTTCATTTTCCAGGTTTAAGCTGAAGGCATTATTGTACTTCCATTGCTTACCTTGGGCTAAATTGTACATATTGAATAACATTGTTGCCACGATTTATTGCCACACTCAATTAGACTTCAGGTGCAACAAGTAGACACATTGTCCCTGAAACATAATAACTGAGAATGCTCATTTAACCGGAGAGTCTTTTTTCACTCTTTTTAGCTACACCGGCCATGGTGGTTCTAGCTGCTGCACACCATCATGCACGCAAGTAATGGACGTCTCCTTGACGTACCGTTTCCTACATAAACGTTTTTTTCGAGGCTGCGCATACAGAGCACAGGATCCTGCCGTCCATTCATAGCTATTGAGGTAATTTTGCCATGGTGGCTGACAGGCTATTTTCATTCCTCCCTTTTTAGGCCATTAAGTCCACACTGAAGGTTTTCTTTCTTTTGCCCACAGTCATTTTTCGCGGGTCACGATTCAATTGTGATACCGCCGCTTGCCAGTTGAATACGAGGTAACATCAAGCACGCTCTCATCCTAAGAGCAGCAAGGTATTCTACAGTTCACGAACACTAAGGTATGTCCGACCTATGCGGCAGCGAGATAACTCCAAAGCCTGCTGTTACTATTGAAATAACCCTGCAGTACCATCGCATTAAGACTATCCCATTTTTGCCTGCAGTAATTAAATATTTCTTGATCAATACGTGACTTCATTGATTACCTGATGAAAAAGAGGCTGCTTCTGAGTGTACACAGTTTCCGTGACTGTAGGAATCACTGGTTCCAATTCCGTTACCAAGATCCGCAATTAATTTCTTAACCTTCTTAGTGGGATCCTTCCCACATCAGATATGGATCTTTTCCTTTTTCTCACACTGAGCATTCTATGCCAACCCGGGTAGAAATGGCACACTAATTAGGTTCTCTCCTTACACCAGGGCGGACTGGCATTAATTCCATTCAATTGTCAACTCCTTTCCTTGACATCGATTTGAATTGAAGAATCAGTGTTATCTTTGGGTATTATGTACCTAGGTCTACTTTTCACAATGAGCGCATTGAACACAAACGTACCCTGAATTCTTTCCTTGTAGGCTGTCCGATCACCATTTTGTCCTGAAGAAGACCCGTATTGACAATCCCCCATTAATGCTCCTGTCAGGGTCGAAACGTCGACGGTTGTAATTGTCCATTCCTCAATAGGTCTCTCTGCTCTCAAATCAATGTGGATTAATTCTTGAGCCTGAGACACTTGTATTATATTTTGAAATTGGACATTTTCTCAAAGTCTTCACCTGTAAATACATGTAAATTACGCTTGTTGTCACTTATATGTACAATACACTGATTCTATCACTTAGGCACGCTATGCACCTTGTCATTGTAAAAAAAAATTATCACTTGCGCCACTCCATTGATTGAATTATCAGACAGCCTGTTCTTATGGTAATTTTTGTATTGAATAGAACACCTTGTTTGAAGCTTTAAATTTGAGCGAATTACTTCTTTTGTAATCCTGAATGAATTTGGAATTCTATTTGTGTTTTAGCGCCATCAGTTGATTCATCTTTTTTCATGAATGTTGAAAATTACAAAGAAATAGCATTACCCGACAGAACCATTGTTGTTTATAGTACCTGTTTCTCAGGTTAGTCTGCTACCCACGCCGCACAGCCCCACCTGTGTGCCTGTGACTTGCAGCCCCGCTGCTGCCACTACTGTAAGTTTGCTGCCCCTCCCTGCTGTATTTTGTACCTGCTCCTGTATTTCTTTCGTTATTTTTTGTCTAGTTGTCTAGTTTTTGTCTAAAGTTGTCTAATTGTTTTGCCTTATTCCTGTTCTGCACTGTTATTATTTTATCGCTGTCCCCCTTGCCTTCTGTTTCCCCCGCCCGCTCGGTTTCCGCCACTGCCTCCCCTGCGGCCCCGCCCCCCTGCTCGCCCTTTCGCCACCTGCTCCCGCCTCCCAGCTGCTCCTCCCTCCCACCTCCCCTTATATGGCGCCCGCTGTGCAGTGAGGGGAGCAACCTTTGACCCTGTTTGTCAGGTTAGGCCGCTCCCCATGCCGCACAGCACCACCTGTGTGCCTGTGACTCGCAGCCCCGCTGCTGCCGCTACTGTAAATTCGCTGCCCCTCCCTGCTGTATTTTGTACCTGCTCCTGTATTTCTTTAGTTATTTTTTGTCTAGTTGCCTAGTTTTTGTCTAAAGTTGTCCAATTGTTTTGCCTTATTCCTGTTCTGCACTGTTATTATTTTATCGCTGTCCCCCTTGCCTTCTGTTTCCCCCGCCCGCTCGTTTCCCGTCGCTGCCTCCCCTGCGGCCCCGTCCCCCTGCTCGCCCATTCGCCAGCCCGCTCCCACCTCCCAGCTGCTCCTCCCTCCCACCTCCCCTTATATGGCGGCCGCTGCGCCGCCGCGCGCAGCGGGTGCGCCGAAGGCGTGCCTAAGACAAGCCCATCCCCGCCTGGACCGCACCCAGCACTAGACCCCTGGCCCCCGGGAACGCCAGGACGTCTGTCTCCACTACGATGCCAACACCCTCCTCGCACTCAACACTAGACGAGCACACACCTGCTTCCTGGCTGCCCCAAAGCGCACCAGAGGCGCCAACCCGCCCACCGTGACAGGATGCAACCACCTCAGATGCATACTATTGAACACCCGCTCCGCACGCAAACACTCCATCGAACTCTGGAACCTGCTCGACACATCCTCCCCGGATGTCGCTTCCTGACAGAGACCTGGATGAACGACTCCTCGGCACTGGACATCACCATAGCCATCCCGGACGGCTACAAGATCACCCGCAGAGACCGCACCAACGGAGTAGGAGGGGGAATCGCCATCATCCACAAGTCAACCCTCAAGGTCTCGACCAACTCTGATGACACCCTCAGCACCGCCAAACACCTGCACATCCAAATCCACACTGACCCAAACACCACCCTCAGAGGAACACTGATCTACAGACCCCCCGGACCCCGGCCTCAGTTCAGCGACTCCATCGCCGACTTCGTCAGCATGCACTCGCTCACCTCCACGGACTACATCCTCCTCGGAGACCTGAACTTCCACCTCGAGATCAACTATGACACCAACTCCACCACCCTGATCGCCAACCTCGGACTCCGACAGCTCATCACAACGCCCACCCACTCTGCCGGCCACACGCTTGATCCCATCTTCTCCGCAAGCTCCCATGTCTCCTTCATCCACACCACCGAACTCCACTGGACCGACCATCGCTGCTTCCACTTCACCTTCCGGAAACCCACCATGCACCACCGCACCCAACGGATCCCCCGCCGCTGCTGGAGCAAAATCACTGAAGACCAGCTAAACACAGCCCTCGCCCGAAGCCCACCCGCCGACCCCACCAACCCCGACGCCGCCACCAGCAACCTCAGGCATTGGATCAACGACTTCACCAACACCCTCACCCCGATCAAGAAACGCCCCAACAAACACACCAACAAGAATGCCAGCTGGTTCTCCGCAGGCCTCCAGACCTCCAAACAAACCTGCCGAAGACTAGAGAAGAAATGGCACCGCGAACAGACACCAGAGAACCACACAGCCCACAAGAACACCATGCGCCAACACCATCACCTCAACAGATCCGCCAAAAGGACCTCCTTCAAGGACCGCCTCGGCAACAACACACACAACAGGCAAAGAGCTCTTCAACCCCAGCTCCAACACCAACGACATCCCACGATTTCAAGACCTGTGCAACTCCCTGGCCACCTTCTTCCATCGCAAGAACACAGACATCCACAACAGCTTCGACAACCAGACCACCACGACAGCCAACGACACCTCAGCCCCCACGGCCACCACCCACAACAACCCCCTGCTCACCTGGACCAACATCAACGACGACGACACTGTCAAAATCATGAACACCATCCACTCCGGCTCCCCGTCAGACCCGTGCCCACACCACATCTTCAACAAAGCCAGCACCACTATTGCACCCCATCTCCGCAAGGCCATCAACATCTTCATCGAGACCGCGACCTTCCCGGAGAGCTGGAAGCACGCCGAGATCAACGCCTTGCTCAAGAAACCCAAGGCAGATCCGAGGGACCTCAAGAAGTTTCGGCCCATCACCCTGCTCCCGTTTCCGGAAAAGGTCATCGAGAAAACCGTCAACAAACAGCTGACCCACTACCTCGAGGAGGACAACTTCCTGGACCCGTCCCAGTCCGGGTTCCGCAGCAACCACAGCACCGAAACTGCCCTCATCGCTGCCACCGATGACATCAGGGCCCTGCTGGACAACAGCGAAACCGAAGCCCTTATCCTCCTGGACCTATCAGCCGCCTTCGATATGGTCTGCCACCGCACCCTGCGCACACGCCTCCACAACGCAGGGATCCGAGACAAGGCCCTGGAATGGACCACCTCCTTCCTCTCCGGCAGAACCCAGAGCGTCCTCCTCCCCACTTTCCGTTCTGAAGCCTCCAAGATCATCTGCGGCGTACCCCAAAGATCATCCCTCAGCCTGACATTGGTCAATATCTACATGGCCCGCTCACCCACGTCACCAGACTGCACGACCTCAACATCATCTCCTACGCCGACGACCCCTTCACCACCAAAACCAACCTCCACGAAGGAATGAAAGCCGTCACCGAATGGATGAAAAACAGCTGTCTGAAGCTGAACTCGGACAAAATGGAGGTCCTCATCCTCGGCTCCACCCCCTCAGCCTGCGACAATTCCTGGTGGCCGACCGCCCTGGGAGCATCACCAACGCCAACCGACCACGCACGCAACCTCGGATTCGTCCTCGACTCAATGCTCTCCATGACCAAGCATGTCAATGCCGTCTCATCCTCCTGCTTCAACACCCTTCGCATGCTCCGCAAGATATACAGGTGGATCCCCACCGACACAAGTAAAACGGTCAACCAGGGCATCGTCAGCAGCAGGCTGGACTACAGAAACGCCCTCTACGCCAAACTGCTGAAACGACTGCAACGCATACAGAACGCCTTTGCCTGCCTGAACCTCGACATCCCTCGACACAGCCACATCACACCCCACCTGAGAGACCCGCACTGGCTGCCCGTCAACAAGAGGATCACCTTCAAGCTCCTCACCCACGCAACAAAAGCACTCCACGACACTGGACCAGCATACCTAAACAGACGACTCACCTTCTACACCCCGAACCGCCAGCTTCGCTCTGCCAACTGCGCCCTCGCCACCATCCCCCGCATCCGAAGAACGACCTCCGGCGCCAGATCGTTCTCCTACCTCGCCGCCAAGACCTGGAACACCCTCCCCATCCTCCTACGGCAGACCCAAGACCTACTAACCTTCAGGAGGCTACTCAAGACCTGGCTGTTCGAGCAGTAGCAGCACCCTCCCCCCCAGCGCCTTGAGACCCTCACAGGTGAGTAGTGCGCTCTACAAATTTCCTGATTGATTGATAGTATATGTGCACAGGTTCTGAGGGATACTGGGTTACCCCTTTTGCTTTGCACTTGTAAGCTTACAGCATCACCCTTAACATTTGCAAGGATCATATCACAAACAGTGTCGAACAACCCCACCAGTTTCATTCCCAACTCCAGGGCCACCTCGGCCCCATGTTCATCCTGAGCACGTTTAATCACGGAAGGGGGAACGGTCATTGAGGGAGTGCCGAATCACATTGAATATACCGCTGCAAACCCTCTACCACAAGTGTTATAATCAGCTAAGTCGGGAACTAGGCCTTTAGGCAGACTCATGGTCAAAATACTGTGTTTCTCCACAGGTGTGGTATTTGAAAAAACAGACTATAGTAACGTTGGTTGGTTTGGCTTGGCTTCTTTATCATAACTAAGTGTGATCGAGGAACGCTGAAATGCAGCGAACCAGAATTACAGTTGTGGTTTTTGTTATGTCATGTGATAATGTACATATTTATGTAGGTATATATATATATATATATGTATTAATTAATGTGTTTGTACAAGTGTGGTCCTGTGTCTCATGATTTGTATGTAATATATATGTTGTTTGTTACTCTTTCAGCCCTGATGAAATTCCCGGGATGGGAATGAAACGTGTTGATTGAAGTCTATCTGTTTGCTGAATTTTACAAATTGAAAATGAAAGAAATTTTATACTTCACTATCTGATGTTTTGGACTTTATGATCTGCGCACCCCCACCTTTTAGGAAATATTTGAAAAAACAGCTTTGAGTTGTCAAAACTTCTCAGCAAGCCAAGAAGGGAGTTCAATCTTATTTTGTGGACACTTGCCCATAACAGAATTAAACATTGAGGAACTTATGGTTACACCACCAGGCGGCAGGTGGTTGCGCAGCAACACCAGGTGGTCCCACCTGGAAGTTGCGTGACATGAACTGAATGACAGCTCTATGTATACGTATTAATGAAGTATGTAATATGTGGAGCTCTATGAGTGAGGCATTAAGATAATTTGGGTGTGGGGTATACCCAGCCAAAACGGGCCACGTGGCCCCATCTATCGTTAAGGGGCCTAAACGGACCGCTGTTATCGGGTGAGGAAGGGCGCCATTAAACCATATTTGGTGTTGCCAAGCCGTAAGTGGAACCTCAAGAGATCTATAAGGTCTATAATCTCACAGTATTGCGGTGGCAGTATACTCGTGAAACAAATTATCTGTTCCATCGACTGTCGGAAAGGTGACCCAGGAATAAAATACCTCGAAGCGGTATGCTGCATCTGCTTCTACAACAAAGATAAGCGCAACATCTGCATCAGGTGCACCATATTGTGTCAAATATGCCTTGACCGGTGCGTGGTTAGGTGGCGCAATAACTACCACCATAATCAACAGTTAGAGAATAACAACCTATGTATGGCAGTGCAATAACAGGTTGATAAGAAAATGAAAGACCTTTTAAATTCAAGCTTGAAAAACCTATAATATATCACAATATAGGAGTCAACACCATCACAACCATCTATGGAAACAGAAGTGAGGGGATTGTGGACAAGCACAAGCACTACTCAGGAGTCTCGCAGATAAGAACCAGACCAAACGTTGGCGGCGCCATGTTGCAGGGATTCTGCACATACACAGAACTATGCACAGGAAAACAGGACCTCGGTGTATAGGGGTTGTACCTTCCTACCACCTTAGTACCCAAAATCCCAAAACCGACTAGCTATAGTGTCTCATTCGTTCTCCTACATAATCACAAAGCTACAAATGATTAGACAACCCAGAACAAAACATTCCAGACTCTCTCAGGAATCGCAGTGGCAAGACATACCCTTTCGCTCACTCACTCGTACTTGTCCACAATAAGGATTATCAGAGTCACTGTATAGTTCAAAATGTTTATTTTAACTATTTTTCTCAGTAATGCAGTATACGAGCCACTACCAGCAGCGAATTGCATAAACAATTAGCATTGTTACAATTCCATAGAATATAAAGGGGGATGTCATCATATACAGATAGTGGAAAAAGTACTATAAGGCCTAATCACCCTCCCCTAGATAAGTTTGAGTTTTAATATACAAAGGAAGATCTATGGGTTTTGTCAGAAGACACCATACCTTAGTGCCTAGATGGAATTTGTACATCATAGGGACAGCATAGCTCTTCTCCCTGGACAGGTCTCTTCTCCAACAAAATGCATCCCCGTAATATCAAAGAACGGGTTTCCAGCAGTGCAGCTGTGTTTAGCATGTTTTGTCTAGTTGCTAGGGACTGATCAGAAAAGAATAAGAAGGGGCATTGTTTATCGACCTTGCACATTGTGTTCAGACTAAACTCCAGGAACTAGCAGAGAACGCTAAAAGCAGACAGTTCTCATGTGAAAGGTATAAACAGAGTCTTGCAAAATAAAGGCATGTAGTAACGTGCGCAAAAGCAGAATTATGGCAGCAGAGCTCAGGCTAACTTAGCAATATCAACAATAACCCTAATGGCCATATAACACCATGAGGTAGAAAACATCAGTAAGTAACTTGTTCTTCTGATGGATACATCTGCATGTGGATTCCTCACCTTTTAAATTGAATCCAACAGCGTCCCACTCCCGGAGGAGGGTGTCCGCCAACCTATACCAAAAACTCTTGAAGCACAGAGCGTGCAAAATGGCCGTTCCTCCTAACCTAAGAATCAAAGCAGTAATGCTTCGCAACGGTGTGGAGGGAGGCCCAAGTTGCTGCTTTACAAATATCAACAACAGGAACACCTCTTGTGCACAGCCTTGCCTTTCATTCGCCCAACGTAGCCCACAAAGAGCTGATCGTCCAGCCTCAGATCCTTCGTTCTGTCCAGATAGAAACTGACAGCTCTCTTAGGATCCAGGCGATGATGTCTCTCCTTCTCCTTGGAAGGGTGAGAGGGAGGATAGAACGTAGGTAAAGTAATGGATTGCCCAAGATGGAAAGAGTAACCACCTTAGACAGGAAAGCATCCCTGGTTCTGAGAACCAACTTTTCTGCATGAATGGTCAAAATGGAGGTTTTGAACTAAGAGCATGGAGCTCACTTACCCTCCTAGCCGAGGTAATGGAGATCAGAGAGATCGTTTTAAAAGAAAGAAGCCTCAACGGGCGACTATGAAGAGGCTCAAAAGGAGAACCCATGAAGAATGTAAGAACAAGATTTAAATCCCACTGAGGCATAATGAAAGGAGTGGGAGGAAACCTATTAGTAAGGCCCTTAATGAACCTCATAACAATGGGGGACTTAAATAAAGACGGCTGGTCCGGCAAACAAAGAAAAGCCGACAAATATCCCTTCACTATAGACACAGCACAACCCTTCTGGGCCAAAGAAAGGGAAAACTCTAGAATGTTAGACAAACGGGCTTTCAAAGGATCAATGGACATCTCTCCACACCATTTAACAAATTTAGACCACCTAAAGGAATAAACATATTTGGTGGAGTGTCTCCTGGATGATAAAATAGCATCCACCACATCCGGTGGGAGAGAGAAAGAACTCAGGTTGCCCCATTCAATCTCCAGGCATGAAGGTGCAAGCTCTGGAGGTGGGGGTGTAGAACCTGCCCCTGAGACTGTGAGAGGAGGTCTGCCCTGAGAGAGAGACAGAGTGGAGGGTGCGATGAGAGGTGAAGTAGATCTGTGTACCACACCCTTCTTGGCCAATCCAGGGCGATCAATTTGACTTGGGCCCGGTCTTGGCGAATTTTCCGCAGAACTCGAGGAATCAAGGGTATGGGAGGAAACGCGTAAAGGAGCTGTGAACTCCAATCCAACTGAAACGCATCCCCAAAACTCCCTGCATCGGAAACTGAAGACTGCAGAACGACGGGCAGTGCACGTTCTCATGAGTGGCAAAGAGGTCCAATCGAGAAAATCCCCACATCTTGAACACAAGATGGACTACCTGTGGATGAAACCGCCACTCGTGATCGGCCGAGTAATGCCGACTGAGACTGTCCGCACGTACATTAAGCACACCGGCCAGATGATTTGCAAACACACAAATATGATGGCCCTGAACCCAGGACCAGTCGCAGAGCCTCTCTGCAGAGATGATACGACCCTACACCTCCCTGTTTGTTGATGTACCACATCGCTGTAGTGTTGTCCATCAGGACCTGAACTGACTGACCACGAAGGGACGGAAGGAAAGCCTTTAGTGCCAACGAATAGTCCGCATTTCCAGAAGGTTGATGTGAAGCAACCTTTCCTCTGGAGACCAAAGGCCTTTGACCTCCAGATCCCCCAGATGAGCACTCCACCCTAGAGTGGAGGCATCCATGATCACTGTGGCCACTGGTGGAGGAAGCTGAAAGGCCTTCCCTCTAGACAAGTTGCCCTGTACACTCCACCAAGACAGATCCACTGCAGTTTCTCTGGAGATCCTGACTGATCCCTGAGATCCCTGTTGTGCTGATACCACTGCCTGGTGAGACACCACTGTAGCACCCTCATGTGCCAGCGTGCATGGTTGACCAACAGAATGTAGGAAGCGAATAGACCGAGCAGGCGTAGGACCTTCAGGACTAGAACAACCGCTCCATCGTGAAACATGGTAATCATTTCCCGAATGTCGAAAATCCTCTGCGGAGGCGGAAAGGCTCGACACACTGTAGTATCCAGTACTGCCCCTATGAACAGGTTGCGCTGTGTGGGCACCAGGTGAGACTTGGATATATTTATCAAAAAACCCGAAACGTACAACAGCCGCGCTGTTACCTGCAGATGATGAAGCACCATCTCCGGCAACTTTGCTTTGAGCAGCCAGTCATCCAGGTAAGGGAAAACAGGTATTCTTGACTTTCTGAGATGAGCTGCCACCACCGCCATCACCTTTGTGAAGACTCGAGGTGCGTAAGTAAGACCAAACGGGAGGACTGCAAACTGGTAGCGTTGGGACCCGATGCGACTTCAGGATAGGGATGTGAAAATACGCATCCTGCTAACCGATTGACACCATCCAGTCTTCCTGCTGCAATGCCAAAAGAACCTGAGCTAGGGTTAACATATTGAATTCCTCCTGTCTGAGGTAAAAATTCAAGACCCTGAGGTCTAGAATAGGCCTTAACCTGCCATCCTTCTTGGGAATCAGAAAATACCGGGAGTAGCATCCCTGACTCCTTTCCTGCTCCGGGACCACCTCTATCACACCTTTTTGCAATAACACAAGAACCTCTTGCTGTAGAAGCAACAAATGGTCCTCTGAACACCTGCCGTGGTGAGGAGGGTAGGAGGGGGAAACTCCCGGAAGGGAAGGGCATACCCCTGTGCCACAAGATTCAAAACCCAAAGGTCTGATGTTATAGATTTCCAATCTTGTAGCAAATGGGACACCCAACCTCCTATAGGACCAGCATGCTCCAAGATGGGGGATCTAGGGCTGCTTTCCAGAGACAACAGTGGCACTGGCAGAAGAGGAAGAGGAGGAGGAGGAGAGTTGACGGGCTGCACCCCGCAAAGGACCTCTGTTCTTCCCTCTGTAAGTTTTGTACTAGAGGTTCTGCTGCTATTGTAACAGAGGTTGTTGACGGCCTTGAAAGGAAGACATCCTGCCAAAGCCACGATACCTTTTAAAACCAAATCCTCTAGATTGGGATTGGATTCCTAAAGATTTAGCCGTGACCCTACTATCCTTAAACCTCTGCAGCGCAGAATCAGCCTTTTGCCCAAAAAGCCTTGAACCATCAAAGGGAAGATCAAGAAGAGTATTTTGAACATCAGGAAAGAAACCTGAAGACCTAATTCAGGCATGCCTTCTTGTAGCAACAGACGAGCCCATCACTCTTGCCACTGAAGCAGCACTGTCCAATCCAGACTGTATAACCGGACGAGCTGCTGCCTGGGTATCCACCACAGTCTCTTTAAAAAATATCCGATCATTCTCAGGCAGTTTTCGAATTAACTGCTTTGCCCAGTCCATCAAGGCATGGATATACCTCCCCAACAAGCAGGTTGCATTGGTGGATTTCAAAGCCCTACTTGAAGAGGAGAAAACCTTTTTAGCAGACTGTTCCAAAAAATGTTAAGCCCTGTCCCCAGGAGTCTGGGGAAAAGATCCCGTTGATTGCTTTGAACAGGAAGACTGCACCACCAAACTTTCAGGAGAAGGATCACTTGAAAGAAGTGTAGGATCATTCAGAGCAGGCCAGTACCTTCTTGCTATGGTCCTTGAAGCCGCAGGTACAGAAAGAGGCTTCCTCCACACCTCCAAAATAGGCTCATTAAATGGCAAAAGAGGCTCAACCACAGAGGAAGGAGAATGTAATACCGTCAGAATATTAGGCCTGAAATCAGCAGTGGGAAGCTGAAGATCTAAAAGTTGAGCAGCCTTTCTAATAACTGCATGATTAGGTGCAACATCTTGCGAGGGTAAAGCCTTTGGAGATGAAAGTTCCCATTCTAGAGAAGTATCTAACCCACTTGCCTCTTGAAGGCCTTCAAAATCATCTTCTTCAGTCTCATCTTCTTCAGTCTCATCCTGCTGATACTCTTCTTCCTCAAGAAGCCTCTGCGCCTCTCCCCTAGATCTCATCTTTGGAACAGGGATCGTCATCGACGGCGCCACACGCGGCGCCGATGAAACAGGCACCGGCTTCGTAGGTACAGATTCCGACGCGGGCAACGGCACCGTTCGAAGTCTAGAAGAGGAGCGACCTCCAGATGGAGCCGGAGACTGAGAGACCTGTGTCGAGAACCTCGGAGCGGGAAAGTGCTAGGACGACGCCGTCAGCATAAAAGGCATGAAAGGTGCCTGGGCATAATGTTGAGGAACGCCCAAATTAAATGCAAGTGGACCCACGGGGCCCGAAGGGGCATCGGTAGGGTAGGCTGCCTTGGCAAACACGCCATACATCGCATTGATAATCTGCGATGGATCAGTACCAGGCCCAGTAAAGGATGGGAAAGGAGCCGTGTCCTGATCCCCACGAGGCCGTGTAGGCGCCGGTGACGTCTGGCCCAAGACAGGAGAAGTCGCTGGTGAGGAAATTAAAATATCATGAGGCCTATGTGTCCCCGTGTGTTCCCCGTCACTCATTTGCACATGCATGTAACCTATGTATTTCCCCTCCATGGCCTGTCTATCATGATGCTTATGCTATAACGTGGCCTGCCATCATCCAGTCTCCCATGAGAGAAACTACAAATCTGCACTGAGGCCTACACGTTTTGCATCATGTTTTCCCGCATTTTCATGAATGCCCATTTTTGTGGCTCAGCCAGAGCCGAAAAGAGGTTTCAGGCCTCAGAACGCTGAAAGCTGCAACTGCGTATCCTTGGCCTTGCACACTTGGGCCTCAGCCAAAGGGGCCCTGTCCGAGGTGCCGAGACAGTATTGAGCACGGTTATCTGCTTACTCCTACTGAAACCACATTCCTGCCTGAAGAAGGAGGAATAAACACGACCCGTCTGCAAAGGAGAAAGCCTAGCCTTTCTGTCTCTTTTCATGTGATTACAAAGCTCACGTCGGTGGAAAGCCCATAGCCCCCATGTAAGGCCACGCAGTAAATGAAGAAATAGATGCCACATTGGCTCTTGGTGATGGGCAACCTATGTCACAAATCAGTCCCTGCTCCAGACTTTAGATATCAGATAATACAAGATGTGCTGGTCGCCCTGACACTGAAGGCCTCATTTCCAGACTCTCCGGTTGCACAGCAACCCTTCCCCACGTCAGTTACACGTCATGCTCGAGTTGAGCACAAGTAAGGCAAAGTTCCAGTAAAGTTCCAGCTGATCACGCAACCCCCTCCAGGCATCCACCCACCTATGACACTCACCTATTATCATCAAGTGGACGCCCACCTTCACGCCTACTTACACACCCACATGCTCTTATCTCATTCTCTCTTGCTCCGCCTGAAGCACTCCTGCTTACGTATATTATTACAATGTATATATACTGTACTCTGTGAATAAAGTTTGAGAATACTCTGAGAATTAGACCCGTCCTGATCCCTTGTGGTGATGGAACTATTCTCCCTATAACTCGAGTTATTGGAATAAAGCCCTTTTGAACCTGATACCACAGACTCAGCCTCTTGCTTTATGCATGATCATATTGATATTATAGAAATTCTGAGCGCATAATACTTTATTTACGACATTAATGGCGCCCGAATAGGGACAAATCTCTTTCCCCATGCGCCGGAGATGAAGGTCCAGTTTTGCACCCTTCCACAGCCGTGACGGACTTCAAGTGTACACGTCGCGGGTTTTCCCGCCAACTCCCTCAGGCCAACGAAGGAGACGGACTGCGACCAGGCATCCATACGAGGCGGTGAGGATTGCGGATCGTCCCGACCCAGAGCCCACCCTGCGAGAGAGCTGTGTCCGAGGTTTCTAGAGATCCACCTAAGATACGCCATTCCCTGCGCAGCGTCAAGTGTCCGAGGCATTCAAGTTCAAGTTCAAGTTCTGCTTCCCGGTGAGTTTTTCATGGGGGTTGCAATAATGACGGGTTCATTTAATGAACACGGTAAAGACGTGTCTCACTTGTGAGACCGGTATGTTCAAGAGCATGCATCAAGAATTAATGTATTCAAGAATTAAAGTCCAAGTTTTCAGGTGCACCGATATAACTGTATGAATGTTATTGTCTTAGTCAGGTTCAGCTAGGTTTGAATGTGTCAGTATTTATGTAAGTTTGTTTCATTGAGATTTTTTTTTTTTTTTTGTTCATTGTGATTTTTGTTTTCGGTTACATTCCAACATGCCGTTATTTTCAAAACTGCGTAAGATATGTACCAGAAAAGGTGTACTAGAGGAACCAGTTAACATTCCGCCTAGAGACACACCTGGACATTTTATGTACTGTAAGCATGGTTAAGATGCCGTGTTGTTTTTAGAACTATGGGTGGATTACACGAAGGATTTAGAGACAAAGTATAGATGGCCCATCACGGGAACGTGGGATGCGGAATGCATTATGAAGGTAGAGGAAGAGATATGGAAGAGAAAATCTAGACCTGCTCAGAAGGATGCCATTGAGTTATGGCGCAAGGAGTCACATAGAAGAACAGAGAAAGAGTTCCACAAAGCAGAGAGAAGTAGACAGGAGTCCGAAAAAGCCAAAGAAGAGAAATTACAGGAGGAAGGGGAACGGGTAAAAAGAGAACAGACTGAAAGAAAAAGAAATACTGTCGTTGCTGGTATTTACCCCGTCCTTTCAGAGGAACTAGCAAAAGTGGCCCCAGTAGAAAGACCAGTTAGAGTGCCACCGCAAGTACCCCGAAAAATAAAACAAACAGCATCCGAAACGTTCATTAACACCTACCTAGAGGAATCACCACCAGCATACGTGGACGGATTTTTCCCTGCACCCCCAACGCAAGAACAGCTCCAGGAGCTCGAGGACGGCGGGGAGGGAGGATCCGGGCAACATCAGGAGGGGGGCCGACAGTAAAAGTAGACATCTCCGAATGTATATATGACCCAGATCCAGGAAAGGGCAGAATGCTCGTGTTTTCACTACGGCTTAGACGAGCAGTCGCAGATTTGGAAAAATTACCAGATATGGATAAACATCTAAAGAAAATGTACACATTCATAAGAACAGGGGAAGGTTCTGAGTGCATAGCAGAAGCTGTACAAAATAGAAAGGTAATTATTAAGAACTATATACTTCGCTTCCTAATTAATTGTCTGATCAGGGAAAAAGACGAAGGTGACGGGGACGTAGACCGTTGTTATATTGGTTGGAGTGATCGCATAGATGCCGGTCAGCATGATAAATCAGGCCAGACAGACAACATGTTGACCAAAATCCGAAAGGCAATAATAGCGTCACACGAAGGAGGCCCGAACGAAAAGGCTGAGTTATCATTTGATGATGAAGCAGGAGACAAAGACAGAATACATTATGTGGGCCATGCCCGGCGATTCGAAAGGCCCAAGGGCCTCAATCACCGTAAACGGGGAACAGCTATAAAAGAAAGATATTCCCTTGAAAGTTTGTTCCAAATCACCGAAAAAGCGGTGAATAAATGGTTAGGTAACGATCAGCCCCTCACCCCGACCGAAAATGAATTAGCACGGTCAGCCACCCTGTGGGTATCCCAATATGATATATATAATAATGATATCGTAGCACAAACGTTCTTGAGCCTCCCACCAAACGAACAGCGCATAGCTGGTGTTTACATGGTCCAACATTTGATCACGTTATATGAGAGTCAATATTTTGGTCCTGGTCTATTGTATAAGTTGCTGGACGACATAATACTAGACAGGTGGATGAACATGGGTACTGAATTGATTAATGTCATCCTGGATCAGCGACACAAGTATATAGTATACGTGACTAGGTCCCTGCTTCCCGCTCCACCACAGGTTAAGGGACAGTCATACGACAAGCTGAACCCCCTACGAGAGGTTCATCTTGTAAAGGATGCAAACAATGAACTGCAACGGGTGTATGTCTACACCCCCTTGTCAAAATTAGAGATACTGGAAATGAAAAAAATGTTACCATCCCATGATAAAGACCCGGGGGGTTTTCACCGAGAACTAAAAGATATTCTTCGCTTAGGAGAATATACATATGCTGACATTCTAAAGTTATTAAAAGTACTATTGCCTGCTGGTATTTACGAGAAGCTGAAAGGACAGAACTGGGAGGTGGGAGATAAAAAGCTCAGCTGGGATCTGTTGGAAAGAGAGGAAGAGGGAAGAGGCCCGGGGGTTGGTCTGGGTCCCCGAGCTAAAGACCTACCTGAACTCCTTGTACAAGTTTTGCCCAGATTATTAATTACCAAGAAAGAAGACTGGAATGCTATTTCAGCCTGTAAACAGAAACCAGACGAGGACACTAGCGATTTTTACTCTAGGTTTGAGAAGTGTTTCACTATCAATAGTGGTCTTAAGCCCGGTAGCGATTCATATCCCCATCTTTTCGTGAGCAAACTAGTAGAAAATTCCCTACCAGAGGTGAAGTATAGGGTACTGAAGGTTGAGAGTACTTGGCAAGCAAACAGCCCTTCCCAAATGTTACAGATGTTACAATACCACCAGAACAGAATTAGAGAGGAACACGACCAGGAAAAGAGACGCATGAAAGACACAAAGATGAAGATGCTGGTGGCCCAATCGACACCGGCAAACACAAACACGAACAAGAATAGCACGAAACAGAGTAATGGGACCTGTAATTATTGCAAGAAGCCAGGCCACTTCGTAAATGAATGTGCAGTCCTGAAACACAATATAGCTATAGGTAAAACAAAGCCACGTCCTTATCCTCCCAAAGAAAATAACACACATCAGACATCAGATACGTTTCCACCGCCGCCGCCGCCTGTCCATGCACCTGCACCAGCCCACGCGACAACACAAATGTATGAGCACGCTCAGACTAACTATCCAGAATACCAAGCATATTCATGAAGCAGCCCAGAGAGGGAATTCGACTTGCCCCTTATTCCAGTTCCTGTGGACCAAGCGGGTCCCTATGTGCATGCACGTTTACTAGGACAAAATAAAAAGTTTTTGATTGACACTGGGGCGAGTAGAACTACCATCAGTCATTCCGAGGTTCCAGGGGCACCCCTCTCGGGCTCAAAGAGTATATCCCTGGGCTTTTCAGGAAAGCCTATTATCAATGAGGTTTCAGAACCAGTCTCTTAAGGAGTTGGTCCACTAATACATACAACAGACTTACTGCTTACTAAATCATGTCCAGAAAACTTACTTGGCATAAAAACATTAAAGGAACTGGGGGCAATTATCTGTTGCTCGCCAGAAGGAGTGCGACTGTATTTACGTGATTTCAAGGGCCATTTTGTAATGAAAGATATTGACATCAGGCTTCAAAATGTACCACAGCACCTATGGGCACAAGGCCCGACTGACGTAGGTTTCATGAACATTACACCACACCAGGTCACCCTCAAGGAAGGAGTAGTGCTGCCACGGATTAGACAATACAAAATCCCACCTGAGGCTGAAGTAGGGTTACTGAAAATAATCGATGAACTAATCGCACAAGGGGTGGTGATAGAGACAGATTCAAACATATGCAATTCACCTGTTCTTCCTATTCTTAAAAGAACTGATCCCAATACAACACCTGTCTATAGATTAGTTGTGGACCTGCGAGAATTAAACAAATGTGTGGTGCCACAGTACCCTGTGGTCCCGGACATTTCTCCATTATCGACTGCCATTGATGCGAAGGCTACGTTCTTTACAGTTATCGATCTGAAGAACGCATTTTTCAGTATCCCAATACATCCGGACAGCCAATATCTTTTCGGTTTCAGTTTAAAAGGCCGCAGCTTCAGATTCACAAGAGCACCACAGGGCTTCACGGAAAGTCCTAGCATCTACAGTCAGGCACTTAAAAGACAACTAGACAGTATTCATATGCCTACCACTACAGCACTGATACAGTATGTAGATGACATTCTCATCACTGCACGATCGGAAACTGACTGTGAAAATGCATCACTCACTGTTTTACACTTCCTAGCTGACAAGGGGCACAAAGTGTCCCCTTCGAGTTACAATTCTGTGAACAGCAAGTGGCGTACCTTGGGCACTTGCTATCCAATGAGGGTAGGCGACTGACACCAGAACGTATTCAATTGATTTCTGGCCTTTCACAGCCCAAGACACAAAAGGAGGTACGTGCATTCATTGGCCTCACTTCATATTGCCGGCAGTGGATTCCCCAGTATGCTTACATAGCCAAGCCCCTAATACAGTTGACAACACAGGAGGCAGCTTCTACTAAAGTCCTCCCTTGGACACAAGAACACACTGTGGCATTTGAAGAATTAAAAAGAGCTTTATGTCAAGCACCAGTTTTAGCAATCCCTGACTACGACAAATCTTTTATGCTTTTTGTGACAGAACGGGATGGAACAGCACTATCTGTCCTAACACAAGAACATGCAGGAAAACACAAGCCCTGTGCTTATTTTTCTAGTACATTGGACCCAGTAGCACAGGCTTTGCCTGCGTGCTTAAAATCTGTTGCAGCAACAGCCTTAGCCATAAGACAAAGTGACTCGATAGTGCTGGGCCACCCCCTGACAGTACAAGTACCGCACGCAGTAGAGGTTCTCTTGAACCGAACACAAACCCAACACCTGACTGTAGCGAGACTGACAGGTTATGAGCTGACGTTATTTCAACCACACATAGAGATCAGACGATGCAACATATTGAATCCTGCTACTCTTTTGCCCTCCAGTACAGAAAACGTTTCCCCACATGACTGTGTTGAAGTGATACATACCGTGACGAAACCAAGACAAGACTTGACAGATGTTGCACTCCCAGACCCTGACCTAACACTCTATGTTGACGGTTCATGTATGAGGACGGGGGCGGGAGAATTAGTAGCAGCGTATGCAGTGACCACTGCTACTGAAATCATAGAGACTAAAAGAATAGACACACTGTCAGCACAAGCAGCAGAGCTCATCGCTTTGACACAAGCGTGCATTAGAGCTAAGCACCTGAGAGTAAACGTTTACACCGACTCACAATACGCATATGGGGTAGTTCATGACTTCGGAGTACTGTGGAGAGAAAGAGGTTTCTTGACCTCTCACGGGGCCAAGATACAGCATGGCCCCCTTATACAAGCACTTCTGGAAGCGATACATTTACCGACAGCCATAGCTATCATGAAATGCAAAGCACATACTAAAGCCACAGATACCATTTCTCAAGGCAATGATCTGGCAGACCGAGCAGCTAAACAGACAGCTCAGACCCCACTAGACATGACAAAATCACAGGTACCATCAATGACCAAAGCCATGACAGTCAGGGATCCTTCCAAGGATGTACAAGACATACAGACACATGCTACTCTAGACGAATTAAAGAAATGGTCGGAACAAGGAGGGGTACTGACTGATCAGGGTTGGATGACTAAGGGCAAAGAAACATGGTTTCTTCCTGATGCGATGGTACAAGTGATCATAAATACCGCACATAGTCCTGCACACTTAGGGGAGAAAGCAATGCTAGACAGCTTACAGAATATATGGTTCAACAAACACCTGCGTGCAGCAGCGAAACAAAAGGTCAGAACATGTATGATCTGTTGCCAATTCAATCCAGGTAAAGGCATTCCGATGGAACAAGGTGGATTCCCTCCACCTGACCATCCTTTTGAAGACCTCCAGATGGATTATATCCAAATGGACAGATGTAGAGGTTACAAATATGTCCTGGTAGTAGTATGTTCACTATCAAGATGGACAGAGGCCTATCCAGTTCCTGATTATACTGCTGTAACTACCGCCAGACAATTGGTGCGAGAGTTTTTCCCACGTTATGGATTACCGCGTGTCGTATATTCCGACAACGGTCAGCCTTTCTCCTCTGAACTCGTGAAACAGGTGTCCCTTCTGTTAGGGTATACCTGGAAGTTCCATTGTGTACGACATCCTGAGGCAGCAGGCCTTGTAGAAAGACACAATCAGACCTTAAAGATAAAACTAGCAAAAATTTGCGCAGACAAAGGTGTAGATTGGATGGTAGCCCTGCCGGTTGCCCTCTTTTACATGCGAATGGTAGCCCATTCTAGAACAGGTTTATCCCCCTATGAAGTGGTCTTTGGTAGACCACCGAATATGTGGGGCACTCCAATGCCTAAAAAGATCACTGATGTTGATAGTAACATGCTGACAGATTACCTGGCTTCCTTGATGTCTGCACTACTCTCTTGTCGTTCGCAGGTTGCTGCCGCCTTCCCTGACAACACCCAGGTCAAGGAACATTCCCTCGCTCCTGGGGATTATGTTTTAATAAGGAACTTTGATAGAACGAGCCCTCTTGAGCCGAGGTGGAAGACGCCAAAGTTGGTATTATTAACCACGAGGACCGCTGTTAAAGTCGAAGGACGGAAAGGATGGGTTCATCTTCATCATTGTAAACGCTACTTCGGGAATAACGATTCTTTTAAAAAGGACACAAACTTTTCAGACTTTGAGCCCCCTTTACTAGAGGAGACTGCCCAGCAGGAGTACAAAGCTAAACTTAGATCTAAAAAGTCAGAACCCGTTTGATCAATTAAGTCCACTAGGTGGTGAAGCGGTTGAACATGTATTCTGGCTTGCATAAGATCTCGAACAATCATAATGAGAAAAAGAGCAAGATGAAAAGCAAATACTGTAAAATATTACGTGGTAGATGTATAGTGACTTTGATTTTTCTATTTCTTCTGTGCATCACGATGATATGTATCAGCTTAATACTACATGCTATTTTTCCTCCTATTGCCTCACTCTTACACTCTTCTACTAATGATACTATAATGCACACATTTAGTGATCTGCCATCCCATGAGCTATCATATCGACTTGCCTTACGCAACAATACCTTTATTCAGATGCTGCACCATTCACATCAGACTAGCAATGCTACAGACTGCTGGGTCTGTGGCCGACTTCCCCCGTATCAGAAGGTGAAGGGAGTGTTGCCTCTTTTCCCTTTTCCGTTCTCCCATAATGGTTCTTGCGGAGCATGGTTTGCCTTAATGACATCCATCAACGGTGATGCCAAAGAATGTCAAGACAAGGAGTGTAGGGGCGACTGGGTATGGGGTAACTTGAATAAAGTCATGAATAAAGCATGTTTCCCAGATGAAGAAGGTCTTCCCCGAAGGAAAGGTACAGATCTAGAAAATGAAGAGTATCTGCAAGGAAATGCGACCCTCGACTTTATAGTGTTGAATGTCAAGCCCATACACAATTTAGGTCCATCCTCAATTACAGTCCTGCCAGTAAAAGGGAACTTGTGTGTCAGAAAAGAAGGCTCAGTACATTTGGGGCACAGCGAGTGTAATACTATAATAGTGTTTAAAGACAAAGGAAAGTCCTTTTTCAGAGCATCACGACACACCTACTTTATTTGTGGCCAGACAGCCTATGTGCAACTGCCCTTAGACTGGGGTGGGACGTGCTATATATCATTTCTTTTACCACCCGTTTTCTTGGCCCCATCGAACTATCATCAAAATCTCCAACTAGCACTTATCAGACACAGACGAAGGCTCGATGCCTCTGGCATTGACCAGACTGAAACAGCTTGGGAGCAATATACAGATTTCAACAAAGGATTCTTTTTCTTCATAGGTCCCGTCCAGAATAGTAAACTTATCCGCAGGCTAACAAGGATTCTAGAAACAGTTGCTAATGAGACTGCATCAGCCCTGTGGAACTTGACCCAGGAACAGTCTGCTATGAGAATGATCGTTCTTCAGAATCGTCTTGTTCTTGACGTCATCCTGGCGGATAGGGGCGGGGCCTGTAGGGTCATCGGTTCCAGCTGTTGCGTTTTCATTCCTAATAACGCACCGTCTGTATACAAAGCAATAACAAGACTCCACAAGATTGCCCAAAGCATACACCAAGACCCAGGCACGTGGACTTGGTCCAGTTGGCTCTGGGGAATTATAACGGCATGGGGATGGAAAGTGTTGACCGTCTGTGGATTAATACTACTAATGACATTCAGTTGTTGCCTATGTCTGCAGTGTGGCCCGGCCATTTGCGGCCTGTGTGCTACTGCATGTGTTCCACATCCCCATTTACAAAGCATTGAAAATGGTAAAATAATGCTGCAAGAACAGATTGACTGTCTCATGAGAATAGATGTGACATGAGGGTCCACTAGGGGACAAGGAGGGAATGAGGAAATTAAAATATCATGAGGCCTATGTGTCTCCGTGTGTTCCCCGTCACTCATGTGCACATGCATGTAACCTATGTATTTCCCCTCCATGGCCTGTCTATCATGATGCTTATGCTATAACGTGGCCTGCCATCATCCAGTCTCCCATGAGAGAAACGACAAATCTGCACTGAGGCCTACACGTTTTGCATCATGTTTTCCCGCATTTTCATGAAAGCCCATTTTTGTGGCTCAGCCAGAGCCGAAAAGAGGTTTCAGGCCTCAGAACGCTGAAAGCTGCAACTGCGTATCCTTGGCCTTGCACACTTGGGCCTCAGCCAAAGGGACCCTGTCCGAGGTGCCGAGACAGTATTGAGCACGGTTATCTGCTTACTCCTACTGAAACCACATTCCTGCCTGAAGAAGGAGGAATAAACACGACCCGTCTGCAAAGGAGAAAGCCTAGCCTTTCTGTCTCTTTTCATGTGATTACAAAGCTCACGTCGGTGGAAAGCCCATAGCCCCCATGTAAGGCCACGCAGTAAATGAAGAAATAGATGCCACATTGGCTCTTGGTGATGGGCAACCTATGTCACAAATCAGTCCCTGCTCCAGACTTTAGATATCAGATAATACAAGATGTGCTGGTCGCCCTGACACTGAAGGCCTCATTTCCAGACTCTCCGGTTGCACAGCAACCCTTCCCCACGTCAGTTACACGTCATGCTCGAGTTGAGCACAAGTAAGGCAAAGTTCCAGTAAAGTTCCAGCTGATCACGCAACCCCCTCCAGGCATCCACCCACCTATGACACTCACCTATTATCATCAAGTGGACGCCCACCTTCACGCCTACTTACACACCCACATGCTCTTATCTCATTCTCTCTTGCTCCGCCTGAAGCACTCCTGCTTACGTATATTATTACAATGTATATATACTGTACTCTGTGAATAAAGTTTGAGAATACTCTGAGAATTAGACCCGTCCTGATCCCTTGTGGTGATGGAACTATTCTCCCTATAACTCGAGTTATTGGAATAAAGCCCTTTTGAACCTGATACCACAGACTCAGCCTCTTGCTTTATGCATGATCATATTGATATTATAGAAATTCTGAGCGCGTAATACTTTATTTACGACACTGGTGCCAGTTCAACAGAATCCATCGGCGCCGGCGAAGTGCTCGGCCCTGGAGTACCCTTCGGCGTCGGTGAACGCACCAGAAAGCCTGTCGGCGTTAGAGAACGAGCCAGAGTCGCCGGAGGAGCAGGAGAAGGCGATGGAGAAATTACATCTCTAGAACGATGTCTCGGAGCCAGAGAGGGCGATCTCGAAGCCCTACCCTTCGACGAATGACGTCGAGAACCATGCCTCCTCTTCTTCTTATGCTTCTTCGACTTCATAGCATGCAAAGTCGGTGACTTTGACCTTTTTCAATCTCTTTTCTCCTTCCTTGCCTTCGCCAAGAACAACTTGGCCGCACGCTCCTTCAAGCCCTTCGGGTTCATCTTTCGACAGCTGGTACATCCATCGATGTCATGGTCCGAAGAGAGGCACCACAAACAGTCTTCGTGGGGGTCCATGATTGACATATGGCCCCCACATTCTCTACAAGGTTTAAACCCTGACTTCTTCTACGCCATCGCACTGCCACTCCAAAGGAAACAGCAGAAACATAGTAACTACGTTACGCGTCGTCTGCGTGGAAAAAAGGGAACTGACGTCAGTACGCCGACGAGATCTATTTGTGGCTCCGATGACGTCAGATTGAGTCGCGAGTGGAGCCATGTCATTGTGACGTCCTCGTCGACATTGGAGAGCAAGGAAAAAGTTTCAGTGGAAGGCTGGCACAGGGGTAATTCAAAAGGTGAGGAATCCACAGGCAGATGTATCCATCAGAATTAATACATTAATTTCCCTTTTTGGAAAGGAAGGACCATTTCTACTGCTGGCTTATCAAGAATGCTGTTGATATTCAGGTGATGGTGCTGGCCTGACTTCTTTCCAGGTATTGCCAGTGGAGGAATTAGAAACTGAAAGAACAGCCTCCTAGCACAATATTAAGCACACATCTTTTTCTTGAGATATTCAGCTACTCTTTTTGGTGAGCTGAGATGCTTACACAGCAGGAGTGGGTAATGGAAGATCAGGAAAAGAAGAGTTACTGTTCGCCTCCAGTGGGAGGTTTCTCCACGGCTAATAGCCGATGGCCACCTTTTCCTCTCAAGGGACACCTCTGCTCCTGGTAAGTCTGCCTTTGATAGGGCTCCTATAGAAAAGTCACTGAGGAGTTTGAACACTCTGTCAGTTAAAGCATGCTAATCTATAACTGTCTTTTATATTCTTTTTTCCCCTCTACAAGTGGACTGCCCGTAGTGTCTTTCTTTACAGATTATTACATGAGAATAGTAGGTTACGATGCTACTAGTGGAACGTTGCAGGACCTGACCATGAGGCTGAAGTGGATCAGCATGCATCATGGATGCACACTGCACCAAGAAGTTGTGGCCACATTTTCACGGTCAACCTAGTATCTAATGGACACCTGTGACGTGTCCCGCCAGGAAGAATTAATGACTGCATTTAAACATGTGCTGGAGCTAAAAGATGTTCCCCTGCAACCTCTGGCCATCCATACCCCAGAGTGAAGTTACATTGACTCCTACATACAGACTCTTCGAACCAGTTCTAGTCCACCTATGGACTCCGGTGAGTTTGCTAATGGACCTATGGGTGGGCACTCAAACCTCATCTGGTTGGTGGGTTTTTGTTTGGGACTGAACCACACCAGAGTCTGTGACTGCTTCCACAGTGCAAATGCTGATGTGCAACCCCTCCACCCCATCAAGGAAAAGGCGGGCCATGACGCTCTGAACAATACCAGCTGGGATTTTACAATTGAAGTCCAAATGCAATGAGCAGGTAAGCCTGTAGGCACTGCCATTACTCAAGAGAGAAATTAATAGGTTCATCCTCTCCTCCAAGCCTAAACCTGTGAATTTCCTTCTGGGTATCATTTTACATGCCTTTCCTGTAGCACAGCACTTATACCTTGAGTTACTTCTTTGTTGGTTGCACATAATGGGTATATAAATTACTTTTCTTTTCATAAACTCACACTCTTCATTAACAGCTATTTTGAAGAAAGCTGAATTCTGAGCTTCTAAATGGACGCCTTGCTACAGTGAAAGTAAAGTGTGCTAAATGTATAATTGTTGCTCTGTTATCAGTGGCCACGGTAGGGTATGCTCCAGGACATCACTATCAAATGGTCTCAAGCTCCACAGTTGAGGACCAATAACCTGTGAATCAGGTATCCTCAAATTGTTTCTAGCAGGTTGAATGATGGCTTGCCCCATGTTTGCACTGTGCTCTATGAGGAATAAGCCATCTTCAGCTCGTGGGTTTGTATTTCGTTGGCTAACCTATATCAAGAGTGCTGATCAGCCTTGACAGTTGGACTATCAGATGTTCCCAGGAGCCAGAACGAGCCTGAGTGGTCAGAGAGGCTGTCACCGAATACGTTGTCTACAGTGGGCTGGTTGGTTGTGATAGTGACTCGAGCCTTTCCTAAAGTGAGTCTGATATTTCCACCACAGATGTTCCTTCCCTGGTGGGAGACAATGCCCATGAACACTAATAGTCAGATGTAACTGGAAGCATTTTTCAATTTAGCTTGCAGATCATCTCTGCCGAATGAATTTATATGCTTCGATTTTGAGTTATGCCTCTATGCTGTAGATTCCCCAGACACTGAATGTCTAAGCCTCTTTGACACCAAATATGTTCTCGATGTCAACCAATGTCTTGATGGTAGGTGGCCAAGGTACCAGCACTGATTTCACGGACCTCAACATCTAGTGAGGACAGTGTAATTCTTCATGCTGTTCTCTGTTTTTGAATTCCACCTAAAGGAGTACTCAGGTGCTGGATCGACCACTGGTAGAAGGCCCTTCTTCTCTCACTCCCTAGATCTTCTAGACAGAGGTTCCTGGAGTCTGAGTTCATCTTCTTGAAAATCACTAAGTCTGATCTTCTCTCTGTCCCTTAAAGTATGTCAAGAAAACCTCAGACAGTCCTGGCACAGATGTGTATCTGAAAGGCAAACAATGCATATATCATGAAGATCTGACTGAGCTTTCTTCTTTTTTCACAAGGGGTGCTTCACAAAAAGTGATGGCGTTTTTGTGGAAGAAGAAAATAATATCTCAGAAAATGACAGAAACACAAGATAGGCCTCAAAAGACATCGAATGCTCATCTTTAATGAAGGACTGGAAAGAATTCCAAGTGGAAAACACTAAAGAAGCTGAGCTTGGTGCTCCAGGAGTCTGTTTTCACAAGATGGAAAAAAGAACTGCAACAACTGCTATTGACAGGGCTCAATGGGATACAGGAGGAATATGATTCCTTAAAGGTCAGGGTCAGTTTTCCATCCTTGTTTGCCTGCAATCTATCTGGCTACATCGCCCCTGTTTTTCCTTTCATTTTCTTTTGAAAAAAAGGTTTGTGCAAGAGTTTCTTCTTGTAACATAGTTTAAGTGCTGACTCTTTGAAATTTAAAAGGGATTTTTTTAAAGATTAACAGTTTTCCAACTTTTAAAGGGAATTAATGCATACTGTCACCTACATCCATCAGCTGGCAACAGAACTGCTTATTATTCATCATAGAATATACAAACAGTCACTAGTATCCCTACTGACTCCCCTCCATTGGATCAGAATAGTTCCTACAATGAGTGGTGTGTGCAGCCGGGTGTGCCCTTCCTCACTTAGCCTACTAATAATTAAAGCACTCCCTTTCAGTTACCTGGTATTTCTCATTTAGTCTCTCAAAAGATTTAAAATTCCCTTAGGGGAACAGGGATCCTACCATTACAGATTTGTTATCCATCCATGCCGCTAACTCCCTTTCTGCAAACTCCCTTCCCCTCTGCTCTGAGGTGAACTCTATGTTGGAACAAATACGTGTAAACTGAGATGGGAATGAAGTGAATCCTTTACTTTACTCAAACTAAGCTTGTCCCAAATGCCTAAAGTTAAATTGTGAGAGGAGATGAGTAGAGGCCCCAACTCCTGTTTTGTTTTCCAACCACATCAAGAGTGGTGTATCTGCTATCACGTGATCTATGAAACACCAGTGTTTCCCAGTCTCTGATTTCATCCATTGAAAATGCAGCATTACTTAGTTGCTTGGAAGTAACATGTCAGATTTTGTTCATTTCATTTATGCATTTACCATCTTTAACAAAAGTAAAAATGAACAGGATGCCATGTAATGTGTCAGAGCATAAGGCATGGACTGATGCACTACGTATATATACATTAATAGTATTCATTCAGTTGTGGCATCATCAACCACTGGCCTCCCCACCTCAGTTCCCATTCGCAGTTCCCTAATCGTCACAGACAAATCTTATAGATCATCAGCTAGTTTTTCGACCATGCAGACTGTTATCATTCTGATTTCTTCCGGACAAGTACATTCCAACAGGACCCTCTCCCATGAGATCTTCTCTGGGCCACACGGCCTAAGCCACCGAATGGTAATTGGTCGTTTTGCCAGCACCAATCCTAATAACACAAATTTGCATCACATTCTTGTTTTCTTAGGAGGTTGTACACCATTAAGTAGACAATGTTGGACTGACACAGCAATAGGAAAATCAGTGACTAGACATAATTTAGCAACCATAAGCTGCCAGTTCAACTGTATTTGTTCACAATATCACGTCATATAGAAAAAGTCAGACCAATCCTTTCCACATCTGGGGCATTCCAAAGATCTGACTGGATAAATTCTGGTTAATTTCAAAGGGCTGAAGTATGTTTGGTGTAGGACATTATAGTGCATGAGCAGAAAGTGAGAATTACTAGAGATAGTCCGACATGCTCACAAGTTTGTTTCCACTCCTTGTCCGTTAGTGGTATTGCTAAACTATCATCCCATATTTGTCGGGCTGACAACATTGGTTGTTGCCTATCAGCCTTCAGTGCTTTATAAAGTTTGAAAACCCTATGTGCAACATGACCTTCAGATTTTCTGTCAGGACTCTGAAGTTAGGGTATTGCAGGAAACCCCAGCCAGACCTCCCTCATTGTCTTTGTCAATCGTGCATACTGTAAAATTTGTCCCGATCCCAACCCAAATCGAAGCCTCACCTCTTTGAATGTCAGTTAACACTTTCCTAGAAAAAGGCCTCCAAGTAACGTACACCCTCCTGTTGCCACCTCGTCATGGACATATCAAGGACTACCTTTCTAAATGCTTGTAACCACCAAAATCTCCAGCAATCTGGAAAAGAGGGAATGAGTTATCACTCTGAGCACCACTGCATCCCTCACCTCTGTGGCACGCATTATGTACAGGCACCTTGGAGGCACTCCTCTCCCCATCATCATTACCATTAGGAGTGTATTGTTTCCATAGCATCCCTTTAACAGGCTGTTCTCCCAGTTATCATCCTCATCGCACCATCATGCCTCATGCTAGAGATGTGCTGTAAATTAGTATTGTCCCAAGTAAGGAATACCTAGGCCTCCCTCGTCTCTGTCTAGTTTCAGGGTTTTCAATGCATTCTGCGATACTTACTAGCCTATATCAGGAGGGAGTCAATTCCATTAAAAGTAGATCTTTGGATGTCGCATAACGTCTAATGTTGGTGATAAAGGCATTATGGTAATAATACTATCTTTGCGAGTGCATTCAACCGGTGATCCACAGAGAGAGCCTGTTCCACAAATCTATGGAACTTCTCAGTCCCACCATGACCTTACCTATGGTACTCGCAATTTGCAAGTCTGCCTTGTGTGATACATGAATTCACAAATATCGAAATTGCTTCACCTCACATCTCAGCCATATATGCGGAAGGGCGGCTACAGTAGTTTTAGCAAGTCTTCCCAGTGGGAAACCCTACTAGAGCAATATTGATATCTATATTTTCAGTGAAGCACGTGGGTGAGCCCAAGAATTTTGGATGTTGCCTCCGGAAGATTGTGCCTCTTACCGGCCAATCTCATTACTAAACATGGAGGTAAAGATGTTAGGGAAATTATTAGCCACTCGCCTTATACGGGTGATCCAGACACTTGGTACATGCGCCAAAACCTGTCAGAGAAGGTTTGTAGCATTAAAAACAGAATGTCCCAAGAGAGGGAAGTGGAGAAAGAACGCAATGACGGCAGTTGAAACTTAAAAAAACACAGGGGGGGTGTGGGGTGGTTAGGTGTGTCTGTCTTCTAGCAGTAGGGTGACTCTACATGTCTGGGCAGACTCACTGCTTATGAAAAAAAGAAATAAGACCGGAGATGGACGTGCATGGCGAGGACCGCAGATGTTGGAAGTGACGTGTTCAATCCTCGTGTCGTCCAAAAATGTGGATTCACTGGGGCGTCCCTGGAAAGGAGGGTAGGGAAAATAGGGGAAAAAAAGGGGGGGGGCTAGCCGAATAGACCAAGCGGGACTAGGGAGAACGTGGTCAAACATGTCTCTGACCTGGGTGGGGTGATGGAATGTGGTCCAGTCCCCGATGCTGGACACTCGCTGGAAGTACCGGCCATCCAGTGAGCTATGGCGTGAGGTGATGGTGCAGACCTTCTTAGTAGTTCACCGTATGTAAGGGGTTCAGCAACACGTGGTGGAGAAAAGGAGCAGTCCTTAGCTGTTGGTGAGGGCGGAGAGAGGTCTCCAGGTGGGCTCCTGGGTCAACGTCAGGTGTGGAAATGCATGGGGGTGCTGCGGGGGAGCAAGGAAGCAACTGACGGGCGCAAATGCAAAGATGAGCTCATGCTCACGGTGAGGCAACCTAAGGTAGGGGCGCCGCGGGGACGGCTAAAGGAAGAGCGTCGCTGGGCTTGGTATATTGAAAAACTTACCACCAGTTTTGGTGTCCAAAGACCAGGTGGCGCACGTCCGGGGAGCAGGGAAAGAAGACCACGGGCCACTGTCATTAAATAGGCAGGCTTATCATGTACAGCTGTAGAGGAACAGGTTGAGCTATGGGAACACCGATGGCCGGATTTCTGCCGGAAGAGAGGGTGTTGTGGGAAATGTAGGAAATGTAGTTCGGGCGGCAGGCGCCGAAAAGGAAGTGTGCGACCGCAGCTGCCAGGGGGCAATTGCCTAAGTCACAGGGCCTGGATAAACGTGCAGGACCCTTGCGGCAGGTAATAGTTTGTTGGCTGGATGGCAGCAACCGTCCCATCAGGAGGACTGGCCTGCAGCTGTAGTGCGTAGCAGGGGCAAAAATGCAAAAGCAGAGTAACACTAGAACACACAGGGAGTTGCCAGGCGAACCCTAAATGATCTCATGCCCGTGTTGGTGCTGTTGCACACAACAGGGACGTCTGGGTGGCTGGGTCACGAAAAAGATGCAGAAAAAATCCAAAAGCAGTGGCCCTCACTTTTAGCACAAAAAGCAAAGGGCCGACCAGGGGTGGTCTAGGGGTAGCGATGTGCGGCAAATGGGGGGAGCGATGTGGTGGTGCTCAGGAGAGTGCCAGCCAGGGGATATCGTCGTTAAGACCTACATCTGCGGTGCCCAACCTATACATCCATCTCTGTTCTAGTCTGAGGAGTTTGGTTGTCAAACCAGGGGTGGCTGAATTCAGATTAGGTTTGTCTAGGATCGTCCAGCTGAGCGAGTCTGCTCCATGCTTCATGTCAAAAAAGTGTTTGGTGAGTCTCGTCATTTGTTTAGCACACCTGATCGTGCTTTTATGTTCAAGGATTCTGGTGCGTACTTTCCTGGTGGTCATCCACACATACCTCAGACCGCAAGGGCAGGTGATGAGGTAGAAAACCCGCTCACTGTTGCAGTTTGTGTGTTGTAAAACCCAGGGTCTAGATGTCCCGATATCAATACTCTTGGTCACTTTTGTTTGGGCGCAGACAGCCCATGGGTAGTGGCCCTGGACATTAGGTAAATTCCAGAGAGTATTAGGTCTTACTGTACCTGTAGGTAGGGGTCTAGTGTGAATCAAACTATCTTTCAGATTACGACCTCTCTTGAACGCAAACAAAGGTTTTTCAATGGTCTGCTGGCCCTTATTGAGGATGTTCCAATTGCGTAGGATTGACTTTTTGACTACGTTTGAGAGAGAACTATAGGTATTTACACACATCAGTTTGGATGATTGTTTGACACTTGGTTGTTCTAATAGGGCTTCTCTGTTGTTATTGAGAGCGCGTTTCGCCGATTTTCTAACTAAGGTAGCTGGATAGTGTCTGTCCAGTAGGTTACTCTTTAGTCTTGCAGCATGTTCGCTGTATTTATCTGTACTTGAGCAGTTCCGTCTGAGCCGAAGGAACAGTCCATGTGGCAGATTGTCGCGCAACGATTTAGGGTGGTAACTCTCGTATTGGAGTAAGGCGTTGTGGGCCATAGGCTTTTGGTACAGTTCTGTCTGGAGAGTGCCTCCTGCTGGGTAGATCGAGAGATCCAGAAATGCTAACTTGTCCTTGCTATGTTCACAAGTAAAGCGTAGGTGGTTGTTCCTATTGTTCAGCCAGTTGTGGAAGTGGTTGATCGTGATGTGATCTCCTCGCCAGATCACGAGGATATTGTCTTTTTTATCTCTTCCAAAGGATTATGTGTGTAAGGAATGGATTGTCCCTCCCTAGGACAACACCTTCTTCGAACACATGCATGTACAGGTTCGCTAGACTAGGAGCGAAGGTGCTGCCCATGGAAGTCCCTGAAATTTGGAGGTATAGTTGTGTTTCAAATTGATAAAAGTTCTCTTGCATCGCCATTGTAGCACACCTCATAATGAAGGGGATTGGTGTGATGGTATCGGGTGGATGTTCTGTCAACAGTTGCTCAACCGTAGCAAGGGTTTGATCTTGAGGTATGCAAGTGTACAACGATTCCACATCGAAAGAGACGAGATAGTCAGTAGTTGGATCAACGTTCATGCAATCAAGCAGGCAAAGCACATCTGTGGTGTCTGTTAGGTATGTGGGCATCTTGCTGACCAGGGGTCAAAGAAAAAAGTCGACAAGCTGTGACAGTGGCTCCAGAACAGAGCCGATCCCGGGGATGATCGGTCTCCCCGGAGCGGTCTCTGTGTTTTATGAATTTTGGGTAATACATAAAAGTAGGGGGTCACCGGTGTTTTTGTGCAGAGAAAATTTGGCTTCTCCTGAAGTGATCCAGCCATTTTCACATGCTTCCTTAGTCATGATGGAAATGGTTTTGGTGATCATTTTTGTTGGAGCTTTGTCAAGGCACCGGTAGGAGGTACTACTGTTAAGTTGTCTGAGGCATTCTGCCCCATAGGAGTCTGTGTCGAGTATTACCGTCGCTCCGCCTTTGTCAGCAGCTTTGATGGTGATGGTTTTATCCATGGTCAGAGTGAGAAGAGCTTGTTGTTCGCATTTCGGGATGTTGATACAAGTCCTCGATGGCAATGATAGTCCAGAGGACAGGTCTTTCAGGACTGCCTTCTTGAAGGTGGCTACTTTGGCTGGGACTGAGCCGATTGGTGGATTGAAGATCGACTTGGGTCGCAAGTTGGTGTTTGTGTCCTTTGAGTCATTGGTCAACGGATTCCTGTCTGCGAAAAATAAATGTAATCTGACCTTCCTGAAGAACTGGTGTACTTCTTGTTGGATTTTGAAAGGGTCACCGCGATTTGAAGGTACGAAACCTAGACCCCGATTGAGTACTGCAGTTTCATCAGGAGTTAATTCTGGTTTACTCAAGTTGACTATCAAGCTGGCTCCATGTTTGGGCCCGCTTGTTGTCCGGTCTTCGTCATGCTCCTTGTGTTCCGTTGGGAGACCGGGGAGCTCCAGTGTACTTGTTGTTGGGACCGCCTCCGGCATCTCAACTGGCCGCGGCCTTGCCCTAAAAAAGGCTGGTTATAGCCTGCTGGCGGCTGTTGTTGGAAATTCATCAGTGGGCCCGGTTGGCCTTGTCTGAAGAAGGGAAAAGTGGGATAACTCCAGGGGTTCGGTGGTCGCCATTGATTGTTCTGGGGTCCGCCCCGTGATCCACGCCAATTCCTTTGGTTCTGATACTGTGCTCTCTGGTTGGTGTTGCCTTGGCTCGTATCAGAGTCACTGGATGTATCTTCACTGTCAGACGACGAGTAGTTCGATCCGTATCTTCTGCCTGCCCTATGGTATTCAGGGGGTTGTATGAAGCATCTGTATACGGATACACCTTCTCCATAGCAAACTTTGCCAAATCCTTCTTGAATTTGGTGATCTTGCTGGTTAGAAGAGATTATTTGTACTCTTTGGTTGTCTTATTTGTCTCGTCCAGGTTCTTTTTAACGACAGTCGCACCAATGATTACCTTAATCTGAGACTCCAGTGTCTAGATTGGATCAGGGCCTTCTCAGCCTCCTTCTTAGCTGTGCTAATAATCAGTATAAGCCAGTCCCTTGTCCATCGCCATGCAATGAGGGACCAGGAAGGAACAACCTGCAGAGATTATATGGTGTCCTTGACCACGCAGTGGGGTCCTGAGAAGACGCCATGGTACTTTCACTCCATGCACGGATGGCCTTCGATACAACTGCGTGGCCCTTTATGTTTGAAGTCCCTAACAAACCAGGGTTTGGCCCTTGTTTCATGTCCTGGATAACGCTCCTATATTTTGACCCCCTGGCCTAGGTGATGGTGAATGGGGGCACGTTCTTCGTGTTTTAACTCCACCTTGGCACGAGACAGCCATGTCTGAGGATCACCCTTTATGCGGATGATATCCTGCTCTACGTCACAAAGCCAGTTCTCACACTCGACAGGATAATGCACATACTCACCTGGAGAAGTGTAGCTCACTGGTTAGAGGAGGCCTACCCTGAAGCAGAGGTCAGACCCGGGACCAGGGTTCGATTCCCGACGCGGCAGGGTCCAGAGCCCAATTGTCCACGGACTCGATAATTCTCGCTTCGGTGCCCACTCTAAGCACGAGTTCACACTATGCAGCTCTGGGCAACAAGCTTGCTTAATCTCCACAACGGCCCCCCCGCGGCGGGATGCCTGGCTTTCACCTTGGGGATGCCCAGTACGGGTTATCTCACAGGGAAAAACCAGGACGGGTTCCCAATGCAAGCGCCGAGATGCCCAAGGGTAAGTTGAGCGCTATATAAGAACACACATACATACATACATACATACATTAACCCGCAATAAGTCCCTGTAAGTTATGTACAACATTGGTGGTCCCTGCCTTTATCACTGCTCGGTAAAACTGCTGTGTTTCAAATGATGGCTCTGTCCCATTTTTATATGAGCTCCACAACACACCCTATCCGGGCCTGACATCCTATTTCCAGGTGATTAAGTGGCAACCCGTACCCTTCCCTGGCAAGGGAGTCCCGCTCGGATAGCTCTTAAAAAACTCATAAGGGATTGGTATGACGGCAGAATTGCCCTGCCTGATGTTCAAAAATATTATTGAGCGGCGCTGCTTGTCACGATTAATCACTGGGCAGAGTGAGTACCAATTGGTGTCCAGTGAAACCTTCTGTTATTTACAAATACGTCTTTCTCTGCAGCAGGTATTGCCTAGGGGGGAAGATCCCCCAGAATGATCCCCACTGGAAGAAAGATTATTAGACAGCCTCATGCCCAGAAAAACAATCTCTCACACTCGCAGGAAGCTGATTAACAACTCCCCTGATACTATGGCCTGTCTACGAAAGCACTGGGACAGAGATCTTGAGAACTTGGAAGATGACGATTGCCCCAAGACCCTTGAGTCTCCCAAGGAGGTTGTAATACTATTTAGATTTTGACTAGTGCAACTCAAAATCCTATATAGAGGCTATTTTGCATGCACTACCATGGTGAAAATAGGTAGGGCAGAGACCAATTTATGTATAAGGATTCGTGGTCAAGTGGGGACATTTTTCTACATACTATGGAGTTGGCCGGCCCTTCAATCCTACTGGGAATCTGTGGTCACTTGTTTGAACAATGTCTGTGGTGGCGCAGTTGAGTTATCTGCTAAGTGGTGCCTCCTAAATGTTTGGGATGCAACCGACCTTCCCCAAATGGAGCAGATCTGTATGACTCTTGGGTTAATGGTGGCTAAGCGTAACATCGCACGAATGTGGAGGGCGGAGCTTGCACCAAGTTTGGGCGATTGGAAGCTGGATATGCATTGGTGTATGCTGGTGGAGAGACCGTTTTATGAAAGTTGGGGCTGCTCGAGCAAATGGGCCAAGGTCTGGGGGAAATACAATGCCTATTATGGTGATATATGCGCTCCCATTGTAAGTACCAGTCAAAATGTTCTCTGCCTGGCGGGTTCAGAATAGGCATATAACTGACGAAATGATGGAACAAAGGACAAGAAGTTTGTGGGTTGTACGGGACGTAAGGGACCTATTTGCTGAATGCTTATGTTGCTTATTGATGCCACACTGTGTACTGTTTATGTTTGTCTTTTTTTTCTCTTGCCTTTTTGTTTACTGCAATGCAATAAAAAGATCTTTAAAAAAAAAATTGGTAAGTTGTACTTCTCCCAGGTATAAAACCACACTGCTCCTCATGCACCAGCATGACAATCACATGACAAGTTGATTGGCCAGCACCTTAGCCAACAATTTAGCATCAGCATTTATCATAAGGCGGGGACTATACAACTCCATCTGTGTGGGATCCTTATCTGGTTTAGGTACCATCACTATGACCACCTCTCTAATGGTAACTGGGAGTTTCCCATCAATATTGGCCTGCATGTAATAATTTATCAGAGACCAAGTGTGCAAATGTCTGATAAGATTCTTGGGGGAAATACCATGTAAGCCCAGTATCTTATTTTGAGGTATCTCAGTGAGCCGTTAACAGCTCACCTTTCCTGAACTCTTTCCAGGCTCTCTGTCTGTTTGTTCATGAGTCCTGCCAAATACTCCTCGGTGCTAGGCCCTCATCTACCCTGTAGGTGATTATATGTTTGCACAAGATGCCGGCTCAAGGCTTCAGTGATCCCAGCCTAGGTAGAAACTTGACTGCCATTAACTTTTGTGAGGGATAATATCTGCAAGAGTGGTAGCTCTCTACGTAGCAACCATGCAAGGACTTTATCCCCCACTCTATGTAGCCTCTGTCAACACTCTTGTAGTGTAAATCTGTCCAACACGTCCAGTGTTTCTCTTAAGGATTTATTTGTAACTAGTAAATCTTGTTCAGCAGTAGTGTCTGATGGTTCCCTGCTTTGGAGCGCTGACTCTGCATCTTCATGACGCAGCAAATCAATCAATCAATCAATCATTGTACTTATAAAGCGCGCTACTTACCCGTGAGGGTCTCAAGGCGCTGGGGGGGTGGGGGGGGGGTCCGCTACTGCTCCAAGAGCCAGGTCTTGAGGAGTCTTCTGAAGGTGAGCAGGTCTTGGGTCTGTCGTAGGTGGGTAGGGAGGGTGTTCCAAGTTTTGGCGGCGAGGAAGGAGAAGGATCTGCCGCCGGAGGTTGTTCGTTGGATGCGGGGGACGGCGGCGAGGGCGAGGCTGGCGGAGCGGAGCTGACGGGTGGGGGTGTGGCAGCTGAGTCTGCTGTTGAGGTAGGCTGGTCCGGTGTTGTGGAGTGCTTTATGAGTGTGGGTGAGCATCTTGAAGGTGATCCTCTTGTCGACGGGAGCCAGTGTAAGTCTCTCAGGTGGGGGTGATGTGGCTGTGGCGGGGGACGTTGAGGATCAGTCGGGCGGAGGCGTTTTGGATGCGTTGCAGTCGTCGCAGGTGTTTGGCCGGGATTCCTGCGTAGAGTGCGTTGCCGTAGTCCAACCAGCTGCTGACGAGGGCCTGTGTCACCGTTCTTCTTGTCTCGGTGGGGATCCACTTGTAGATCCTGCGGAGCATACGGAGGGTGTTGTAGCAGGAGGATGAGACGGTGCTGACTTGTTTCGACATGGAGAGGGAGGAGTCGAGGATGATCCCTAGGTTGCGTGTGTGGTTGGTAGGTGTCGGTGCTGTTCCCAGCATGGTCGGCCACCAGGAGTCGTCCCAGGCTGAGGGGATGGATCCGAGGATGAGGACCTCCGTCTTGTCCAAGTTCAGCTTCAGTCGGCTGCCTCTCATCCATTCGGCGACGGCCTTCATTCCCTCGTGGAGGTTAGTTTTGGCGGTGTGCGGGTCGTTGGTGAGGGAGAGGATGAGCTGGGTGTCGTCGGCATAGGAGATGATGTTGAGGTCGTGCTGGCGGGCGACGTGAGCGAGGGGGGCCATATAGACGTTGAACAGCGTCGGGCTGAGGGATAAGCCCTGGGGTACGCCGCAGATGATGTTGTAGGCTTCGGAGCGGAAGGGGGGGAGGCGGACGCTCTGGGTTCTGCCGGAGAGGAAGGATGTGGTCCAGTCCAGGGCCTTCTCTTGGATTCCGGCTTCTTGGAGGCGTGTCTTTAGTGTGCGGTGGCAGACCGTGTCGAAGGCGGCTGACAGGTCCAGGAGGATGAGGGCTGATGTTTCGCCGTTGTCTAGTTGGATCCTGATGTCGTCTTTGGCGGAGATGAGGGCTGTCTCGGTGCTGTGGTTCTTTCGGAATCCGGACTGGGATGGGTCTAGGATGATGTTGTCCTCGAGGTAGCGGGTCAGTTGCGTGTTGACGATTTTCTCGATGACCTTCGCAGGGAACGGGAGCAGGGAGATGGGCCGGAAATTCTTGAGGTCCTTGAGGTCCGCCTTGGGCTTCCTGAGAAGGGCGTTGATTTCGGCGTGCTTCCAGCTTTCCGGGAATGTAGCTGCCTCGAAGGAGATGTTGATTACTTTCCATAGTTGGGGTGCGATGGCTGCGTCTGCTTTGTTGAATATGTGGTGTGGGCAGGGGTCTGACGGTGATCCCGAGTGGATGGAGTTCATGGTCTTACGTGTTTCATCATTGTTGACGTTGGTCCAGGAGGTCAGGCGGTTGATGCGGGTGGTGTTCGTAGGGGGGCTGGAGTCTGACGATGTCGGGTGGTCATGGTGGTGTAGAGCTTTTGTTGTATTCCAACAACCTTGCCAATTAACTCACTTCCAACAAAGTGGCATAACGAAACTTGAGTGGGCCCACCTGCAAAATACATGGACCCCGTCAGGAGCTCTAAGGCAAGGGGCCCGACACCAATCTGCAGTGCTGGAGGGGGCACCCTGAAGCTCACCTCCCACGGGCTGAAGGCGCTATTGGTATGGCACTGGTCTAACAACACATTTAAATGCCTCCTATTAATATGCCCTAGAGGTAGTAGTGCCCCAACTAGTCTCAATGCTCTCAATGCCTCCCCCACCTCGCCCCTAAACACATCCTTTTTTTTTTTGGTCATAGCCTCCATAGTGGGACCAGGAGCCTTTGTGGAGTACCCCGATACTCAATGATCACCGGGTAATGATTGGACAATGATTGGACAGGAATCTATAATGATACTGCATTGCATCTATTCTATGTGTAATGTCACTTGTTACCAGGAAGCAGGCCAACTTACTATATGTATTGTGAGTTAGAGAATAACAAGCCCACTCTCTCGCATCAGGTTGAATCTCATGCCATATATCAACACAAGTCAATCTGGCCATGCACTTAATCAGGGAGGGTCGCGATCAATATCCTCATCTAAAGTACAATTGAAGTCCCCAGCCCAGAGAATTGGTATAGTCAAGTAAAGCGTGACCAGCTCCATAACTCTCCAGAAAATTGCCTGTCGTCTATATTTAAGGCATTCATATGGAAAAAACAAATCTCATGTCCACCTAATAATCCATATATCAGTATATATTTAGCACTACATCTGATTCCATGCTTCAATGCTGGAAGCGGACCCCAGAAGCCAGTCAGGTTGATACTACCCGTGCAAAGGAAGACTAAGTAGAAGAATACTGGCCTCTCCATTTTCTGCGGAGCTTATCCGCCTCAGTATCTGTCAAGTATTTTTCCTGCATGAAGACCACTTTGACTGCCTGCCTCTTAACGTATGGGGTTACCCTGTATAGTTTATTGTGTTCATTAAGACCTCCTACATTCCTGACATAATTTGTAAGCTTTTTTTCTGTTAAGCAGAGTGTAAGGGTTTTCTGATCCTCCAGCATCACAGAATATCAGAATTAACTTCCACATAGTACCAGGTGAAACTCGGTCCCATTGTTTCCATACACACCTAGACAACATCAGTCGCTGAAACATTGCTATTCTAACTATCCCCAAATAACTCATGACTACCCTTCTTCCGGGTAAACACTAACATGTTTTCCCACCTCATTTAACCCTGAACTGTATATATCACATAAAGAGCAAGAAATTGAGAAAAGCAACAATTACTAAGTAATAATAACTATAGCAAGTGCAGTCAGTACAACACCCCCAACATAAAAGTCCTCAGCACTATGTTGAAATATTTGAGAGGTCCCAACCCTCGGTGAGTGACACCCTAGCCAGAAGGGTGAGGAGCAAACACCTACTCAAGGGTGGTGACACCTAAAAGCCCTACTTTACTTAAGTTGAAGAGGAAATACCCCGTCCCCAGCTCCACATGTGGGAGGACAATGAAATAAAAGCAATCGTTAACCCTTGCATTAATTTGGTCATGAATAAAGCAATAAATATGTATGAGGCAAAAAACGGGTAATGTTATGTGGCCCCTCTGAAAGCCCAGCGTGTGGCATAACCCAGGAGGTATTATCCTAATAGACTAGTTATTACAAATACTGCTGCAATGTGGTGTATACCTTCTCTCCTACCCACTAAGTGCCATTATCCTTGTGGTAGGTCGGTCTCAGGGAGTGTCAATGCTGCGTTCCGTCCCCCTTCTACCCCAAGGTCAGTTCCCCACTTCAGCACAACAACTGTACCTCATTGCATGCGCTGTCGTGTGTGTCAGCCCCGGCTGAGACAGCTTCCCGGTCACACACACAACCGCACCCGAGTACTTCACAGGTCTTTAAAAGACCATTTACTTGCTAACGAGGCTTTGTTGTTTTCACACCCCTTCTTAGAGCCCCTGCATCTCCAATATGACTATTGTTAGAAGATTTAGCCCATCCCGAAATTTGTAGTAGCCCTTCCCGAAATGTGGCTCTAGTTGCGCCTCTACCTCATTGTATACAGTGGATGTCTAAGGCCAGCAGAATACCATCATGGCGGACTGTGACCTGTGCCCACTGGGGCGGGGGGCGGTACTTCCAGGTTCTCTCGCGCTTTGCTGTATGACCTGTTGGTCCATCTTCTTTATTGTCTATGTCCTGCAGCAGTGGATGTGTCCCATCCTCGTCTAGTTCTAGACCCAACTTCCTCCACTCCCATACATTCTCCTGTGTCATGAAAAGCTGGGCGACCATTGTGTATCGCCCGCAGTTAGGCAGGGAACATTAGTATGCACTGCACCCCTAACGCTCTGAGTCTTTGCTTTACAGCATCAAAAGATTTACGTTGTTTCTGCATACGTTGTGTATAATCTGGAAAAATATGAATCAGGTAATAATTGCATTTTTTGTCACCAGCTTTGCGGACATGTTGCAATATTATTTCCCCGTACCAGTAATGTAAAATCTGCTCTACTTTGTCCTGAGGTTGAGCACCGGGTGAGGGCAGTGGGTCCAATGGTCTGGGTGCTCATTCCATAATAAACACCTAAGAAAAACCATACAGGCATAGTGTGTCCTTGATCCCGCGTGCTATGTAGTATTACGGATACCTGGCCTCCGCTAGCTCCGGAAACCCAACAGAGCGAAGATTAGCGATACCCACCTTCTGCCCCCCTCGTCATGACTCCCATTGCGAGGGAGGCATTATCTTTTTTTATTTTAAAAAAATGTCTGTTTCGGAAAAATAAAAACATAAAACAGTTTGGTGCAGGGCGTCATAAGGTTGACAGAGCCTTATACCAGATTGTTAAATTCATTGACAGGAATCACTGTGACAGCGGTTCCTGCCCATGCTTTATAAATGACTGTGAGCTTGGTGGTCATTTATAAATCTGGTGTGTGATCCCTGCATCGGGGAGACAGAGAAATTTACTCCACCGACCTGATGGAGCAACAGGCCATCCACCATCATATAAATCGGGCCCTATGTCTGGAAACCGTAACATATATGCTCTTCTGCTAGTTACCTCAAGTGATTATGAACAGGACGTGGGTCATCTTTATTTAACCACTATAAGTTTACACCATAACTGCTAAATTTAACTCATTACTCCTACCAGTTAAACTGTCCACGTGTATTCTCGTTCTGCTGATGCACTACAAGGAATACACCTATCAAAAGTAAGAATGACTAAAGGCGGCGAATTTCCCTCGCTGACCAATAGTAGAACTTCTCAGGTGATAACCTAGTATTGATGTTGGCACCCAATTCCTACGCACCACCAACAGCTTACATCTGGTCATCAAAAAAATTTGAGAAACCAAGAGTGGAGGTTCACAGACACAGTACGAACAGTACGAACATCAACATTTACCTAGCAAACCCAAAACACACCAGCCTATTAGACGTAATGATCAATAGTATGTTAAAGTAAAATCATGTATTGCAAGTGTCAATGAAGTGGATTCTTCATGGAATGTAGAAATGCATAAATGCACCCGGGCATCCGGATAAGTGTGAATGGTGTTGCTCATATAGAGAATGAAAACTCTGCAAGGGCATAGTGAAAGTAAACACATAGGTGCACTGCAAAAGATGTGTAGACTAGACAGACGTCATTTAGTTATGAAAACATGCATTGTGACTGAATGCGATTTAGAGGATGAATATTGTTTTTTTTTTTAAATTGGTGTTATCATGAATATTAAAGCTCGTGATGGAGAGTTAATAAAACTAAAACCAGTTGCTTCTTACTTAGACCTGAACTTAAGGAGAGGTTTTCAGACATATTTAGAGATCGTGACTTACAACCAACATAGATTTGTCCTAACCCGAATAAGGCTCGGGATTGTGCATCACTTAGTCTCATTCCCGGATATAAAGATCAAATCCAATATGCTGTGTCCTTGTGATAACATTTCAAAACAAAGCTGTTGTCACTTTTTATTGTTTTGCAAGTTTTATTGTCATTTTAGGAAATTTTATCTAAAACCTATTCTTTTAAAAAACAAGATACGCACTACTGAATCAGCAATGCAGTTCCTTACAACTCTAGAAAGCCCGGATACCTGTTTTTTTGTGGCATCCTATGTGCTCAAATGTATGAGTATAAGGAAATCATTAATCTGCATCGATTAGTTTCTTTTGTTATATACTCTGTACTTATAGGTACCCCACAGATTATGATAGATTATGATATGTACCTTGTAGCACAAGTAACCCTCAGATGAATTCTGTATTTATAGGATTGTACTATACTTATTATTCCTGCTTATTTGCACATATTAGACAACTCACGTGGAATTTGCACATTGTTATAAATACAATGTGGATGCTCGTTGGAAATTAAGTTTAATACTGGACTATTTAATGAAGCATTATGCACTTTAACTATGTGTTAAATATTGTTTTTTCTGTAATGTCCTGTGTATATGACATCCTAGTCTGATATGTATTTTAATTGTTTGTTCTGCTTTTATGGTTGTATTTTACATACCGAATAAAGCTTTTGAACTTGAACTTGAACTTGGAGAGTTAATATCATTTTACCCCTCAGACGAAGTCCTTCTCATGAAGCATCAAAGACATTTTTAATAGCTTCATGAGATTATACTGAGTTCAGGGACATTTGAGCTGTCTGCTGCTATCCCCAGGACAGATTGCAAACTAAGAAGCACCTTCTTCCACATGCACTGGAATAGATATAAAATACCTTGTTGTACCCCGCAATTTTGTAAGCAAGCTTTGCAAATACCACTGTGGTTGCAAAGTTTCACTGTATGTCTTACCTTTCGTGGGTTCACCGTTCTTGGCATTGGAATCACTAAGCAGCACCACATTCCGTTCATCTTTCGATTCTGCAGGAGTGAAAGATACGTTACTTACCTGTTATTCTCCATCCCTTATTTTGAATAACAACTTGTTTAAAACATTTTATACAGCCTCACCTGCCAGAATTAGATAAAACCTTAGACCTGATGACCCCCAAGTGTCTTAATGGTAGAGGGAGGATACTGACAGGCAGATTAAGGGTCTAGGAACAGGGCCAGACTGGGAACAGAAAACAGCCCTGGCAAACTGATCGGCCGCCCCCCCCGGGAGGGGAGGGGGGTGTGGCCCAGCTGTGTGTTAGGGCTGGTTTTCGCCAATTTTGTTACAGGAAGCCGATATTGCCGACCCCGGTAACAAAAACGGCCCCCCAGGGGCCAAAAACCGCCCCCCCCCCCACCCTGACGGCCCAACGGGGAAACGCCCGGTGCCCGCTAGGAATGAGTTCTCCATTAACTCAGTAAGGAGATACGTGGGCCAAAATTAGCAATTCCAACCGGTATTTTACAGTGAGTTAGCGGGGATCACAAGCTAAATACCCAAGGAGAAGCAATAACCTGCTGGACCTGGATTAATCCTTTTAAGCAAAATGTGTCTTATTTTCATAGAAATTACTGCTGCCATTTAACACCAGCTACTTGCTGTACGCTGGTGGGAAATGGCAGAAGAGGGACCAGTGTGGTGTTTGGGGTAGGAGCCGGGGTAGGGGGCCTTTGTGGCCATGCCATGCTGTGGCCTGGTTTGGGTGAGTGATATCTGCTCACTCCCCCTGTGGTGGTGGTGAAAGCGTGTGGGGGTCAGAACTAGTGATTTTAGGTCCGGAAACATGGAAACACTAAGTCATTCATAGTTGACCAGGAGCCTTATTCCTGACTGTGGATAGTTCTCCAGAACGCTTAAAATGGGATCACTGACCCAATATTGTGTTTAACAATATCGTTGACAAAAATATTCTTTACCACAATATTGTGCTCCTATACTAGTAATGGTAAGTACAAAAATATTGGGGAAAAATATCAGTGACACTAATATCGTTCAAAAATTGGCACAAATATTGATTTTTTTAATCTTAATAGAGGTTAAAGTAGTAAATGTTAAATACTTTCATATATACGTTTAATATAAAGTAAATTCAATGTATTATCCTAATATATTTATATTTTTTGATATAACAAGTTTCTATTGTTTTCCGAATGCAACAAGTCAGCAGCCTATAAAGCACTCTATTTCGTAAAAATTATAAATTGCAGCAATCCCATCATATCATCCAATCTAGCATAAACAAGACTACAAGGCATGATAGTTGAGTTCTTAGTCTGGATCGGCACCTGCACCTGAAGTCCCAAGCCATTTGTCCCAAATCTTAGCATGTTTAGCAGGACACCCCCTAGCTTCATACATAGGTTTTTCTTGTTGTGCGCACCAATTTAGCCTACACAGTGCCAGTGACGGTGCCCTGGGGGATATCCAGTGTGCAGCGATGTCTCTGTTAGCCACCATAAGAGCAGTACCCATTAAAGCCCTGTTCGCCCTGGAGCACCCCACACCATCATCCACCCCCAGCAGGATCCATTAAGGGGAGAGTTAGAGTGCCAAGTCCAATATACCTGAAAGCTCAGCCACCCCTACCTCCCAATAACGGGTTATGACAGCGCAGGACCACACCATATGGAATAAATCTGCAGGTGAATGGGAACAGCAGTAACATGCAGAGTTGATTGTAAGACCCATCCGAAACAGCCCGACTTGAGTAAGGTAGGCACAATGCAGGTAATATGTTTGCACCAAATGAAGCCTAGAGGAGATCGTGATTACTCTGGGGGCTATTAGCGCATCATGCCAGTCATCATCATTCTCCAAAGGTCCTATCCACTCCTCCCACTGGGTCATGTGAGCATCCAACGATCTAGGGGCATTAAGGACCAGGGTGCGGTAAATCTGGGAGACCCCCACTTTGCCCAGGACCTCCCATCATTATCTTGGCTTCCATTGGACAAAATTCTGGGACAAGTGTGTTGGAGGGAATGTGCGTTCGCAGCACCTGGCGTAGTTGTAGTGACTTGTGAAACTGTGTATTAGATAGGGTATAGGTCTTTTGGATGTCCTGAAATCAGACCACATATGAGATCATCCAGATGTCACCTAAAAGTGTGATGCCCATGGTGTCCCAGTGAGAAAATCCATCTAATGTTGCCACCTCCCCCAACCTTGTGCCATGCCATAATGGTGTGTGTTGAATAAGTTTCCTCCACCACCCTGTAAGATTCTGGGTCGCCCTCCACCCGGTAAACACTAGGTGGGTCACCTCCGGTATTGTATGAGGTATGTAGGTTCCATAGAGCAATGCCATGATGCGTGAGAAACCCAGCGTGGTGAGCTCTCACCTATAGGCCAGGTCCAACCAACCCCAGGTAAGCCAATCATTAATAACCAAATGCTGCGTGACAGATGTAGATTTATCATACCAAGTCCCCCTTTATAGGGAGCATGCTGACTGGTGGAAAAGACCAGGTGGGCTCTGGTGTTGTGCCAGAGAAAGGAGATGGTCAGGGAGCCCCTCTTCTTGAACCCGTGATGAGAGACATATTGGGGAAAGTTTTGGAGGAAATATAGGAATCGGGGTAAAGCCATCATCTTGTATCGTGCAATCCTCCCCATGACATTCAGTGGCAGTGTTTGCCACTTCTTAAGGTCAGCTTTGATCTTGAGGGTGAGAGGGGTAAAGTTTAGAGACCAGGTCAGTTCAGGGAGGAGAGCCACTTATATGCCCAAGTAAGGAAAAGTGAGGCGGCGGATTGGAATATTGGTCTGCCAGTAGACACAATCTCGTGTGGGTGTCAGTGGTACTAAAACCAACTTGATTGGGTCAATGACTAAGCTGGAGGCCTCAGCAAAGAATCCCAAAGATGAAGGCATCAACGGCTATTGTCCACTGGGTGCGAGAGGTACAGAACGACATTGTCGCGTAGAGTGCTTTGCGGTCTTCGTGGCCTGAGTCCCACTCCCAACCCCGAATCTGGGCATCACCACGTATGAGTTTAACTAGGGGGTCTACAGCTAATGCAAAGAGAAGGGAGGACAGGGGGCATCCCTGTCTGGTCTCCTGACAGATGGGAAATTAGTCAGAAACTACCCCATTAATCTGCACACGGGCTGTTGGATTGGAATAAAAAACTCAAACCAGACGGCAAAAGCGGGGTCTGAACCCAGTCACCTCCAGCACTCGAGCCAAATAGCCCCTGTCCACTGTATTGAATGCCTTCTCAAAGTGAATTAGGAGCAAGGCCAGTGGAGCTGATAGTAAATGACATGGGCCAGAGCCACATAAAGGCACCGTAAGCAGTGCCTGGTCCTCCTGCCGGGCATTGGTCAAGTGAATCAGAAACCATAGAAGCCGCCGCAACCAAGTGGCCAATATAGTTGTGAACATTTGAATCTTTCTGCTGATAAGAGGAATTGGTTGATATTTAGCACAAGAGGTGGACGGTGGTTGTGTCTTCGATATAACCACAATAGTGGCCTGGTGGAACTCTCTAGGGAAGGAGCCCATTTGGGCCACTTCTTTATAAAGATTCAATAGATGTGGGCGGTGAGGACATCCTTATAATTAACATAGAATTCTGTAGGGTACCCATCAGGGTCCAGAATCTTACTGTATGCTCCAGCTGAAATTACATCTCCAATCTCCTCTAACCTAATGGCTGTTCTAGTTCTCACCATTTCACATTAGAAAGTCTGGGCAATGGTATCTCATCAGTGAGGGTGGTGGTTTTTTCAGCGTTGGGACACAGGACGGCCACGTTCAGTGTGGCATAATAGTCATCAAATACTTGGGGAAAGAGCAAGGCAAGAGCTTGTTCTCAGTGGTCCTTCACCTCTGGGATAATCCATCCTGCAAGGGGGCGAGATGCTTACCAATGCAGTAGTTTGCTATTTTTGTCTCCCCATTTGTATATGCGGGCAGTAGAGGCCCGCCAGAGTTGTTTAGCTACCTTGAGGTAGTGATTTCTGATCTCTTCTCTAATCAAAGACAGTCAGTGGTCTTGTGAGGTCCATTGAGGGTCTGCCCTTCCAAACAAAGGGCTCGAGCCACAAGCTGTGAAATATGGTGATGCTGTGTCCGTTCCTTCCCCCTTAAGAGACTCTTGGCACATTCTCGAACAGTGACCCTACATGGTGCTCAAACAGTACACATCGAGTGGACCGTACCCATGTTAGCAGTCAAATAAGCTATAATTTCACAATGCAGATCCTAGGTGTATGTCGCATCTTGAAGATGCCAGGCATTAGGCTGCCACAAGGGGCGACAGGTGGGGTCTGACGCACCGACACAAAGAAGTATTGGAGCATGATCCGAGATTCCGTGTAGGAGTATCTGTACATGCGATACTGACAGAACATCTGTGGCTGGCATAAAGAGCATATGTATACACACGTGTGTGTGGTGTACAGTGGAGGTATGTGTATATTGTCTACATCTGGGATTCCAAATTCTCCACACATTGCACAAGCCTAAGAAGTTCACCCATTTATTCAGGGAGGCTGACCTCTGATGCTGGACATCGGAGGGGGTGCCAGTGGAATACACCCCAGGATCCAGAACTGCATTGAAGTCTCCCCTTATGACCTTGAAGCCCGGTGGCAACTGAGCAATGACACCAAGAAGTGTGGTCAGGAAGGAGTCTAATGAAGTGGGGCAGCATAGAGACAGAGGATATTGATAGGGCAACCCTCCAGCGTACCCGCAAGGGCAACATATCGACCCTGAGGGTCCAGCTGGGTCTGAGTAACCACCATAGGTAATGTGCAGCGCAGCAGGATCACCACTCCATGGGATCCCCATGCATATTCTGCATGATAGACTCTATCAAATCCATATTGGGCCAAAAATGGGCAGTTGGTCCCCAAGAGTTGTGTCTACTGTAACATTAATATAGAAGGGAGAAGGCGTTGAGCGTATTACAGAACCAATGAGCGCTTGATCAGGTCTAGGAGACCATTTACATCCAAGATAGAATCACAGATAGGACTATGAGTGGTGTTTGATGTATAGGGCCGAAGGGCACACTGGCTATTAGTCGGGCCCTGAGTGCTAAGGCACGGCATTGCAGCTGGGCAACTGGGCACATATGTGACAACCTAGAAAAAAGGGAGATTAAGAAATGTGGCACATGACAAAACAGTATCAACATTATAGTAAAACAACCCTCACCCCTTAAACTCCCCCTCCCCATACTTCCCCCCCAAGAAACATCTGTTGCCCCAAAACATCGACCCCCAACTTAGAACCAGTTTGTCATAGACAGGAGTGGAGTGGTGGATCCCTCCAGAAAGCCAGATTAAGACTGTACGATGTCTGCCACCACGCAATTGGTTGTGAGTTTCATAGCGTGATAGCTGTTTTAGCGGGATCCAGTTGCAGATCTAGATACATTCTGATTTTGTTGTTCTCATTGCTGGCAAGCAGGAGCCATGCCATGGGCATGTGGTGCAGTGAATTTATATCCAGGCAATGATGGGAGAAGGTGTGCAGCTCAATTGGTCCTCAGCACTAGTCTGTGCGTCTTGCCTCTGTCGTCGAGATCTGGTAAGGCCACATCTCCTGCTCCCATTGGCACTCATACCAGTCCCGGGTGTCCGGCTAGTTGGCACAGGTGGGGAGGAGGTCAGTTGATGGAACTGTTTTTCTTACATTCCCATGCCGACTCAGGAGTATCAAAAAAATAGATCTTCTCATCGCTAATCACTTTAAGGCATGCCGAAAAAAAGAGCGCATAGGACAGGTGAAGGGCCTGGAGCTTCTGTATGACAGATGTGTAAGATTTGCGGTGCGCCTGGACTACCTGAAAGTAATCTGGAAAAATCAAGATTATTTAGTTTTGGTAACGGAGATCAGAATGCATCTGAGCCTCACGTAGAAACAGGTCTCTGTCTTCAAAGTTAAGAAATCTCGCTATCATTGGGTGGCTCCAGGCACCAGAGGGAGGTCTGGGGGCAAGTGCTGTGTGGACGCATTTCACTGCAAACCAGGGTGATAATTTGTCAGCCGAAATCCAAGATTTGAGCCAGTCCTCCAAGAATTCCACTGCCCAAGTACTTTTGGCATCTCTGTAAAACCAATAAATCTCAAATTGTTGCATTTAGAGCGGTTCTCCGCATCTACTGCGAGATAATGATGTTTGTTTGTATGAGTGAGGGGGTGAGCAACCTTGGCCTTAAGATCAGCGACCTTGTTTTCTACAATGGGGAGACGGCCCTCTGCCTCAGTGATGCGGCTACTGGCATTACGGAGATCCTGGCAGAGAACTGCCAAATCCACTCTCACTTCTCCTATTTTCATTTTAACTGCTGTCTGTGAGGAAGATCCCCTTCCGCAGCGGTGGATTTCTCTGAGGTCTCTCTCCCTGTTGCTCCAGCCGGGGTAGTGTATTAGTCAAAATACGACTGGGAGTGATGGGTTTTCATCGGCTTATCTTTCTTCATATTTGGTGTGAATAGAAGTGAAGTAGATGATATAGAGTCTGCGAACCGTGGCTGCACGAGCAGCCAGACTTTGGTCAAACTCGCTTCAGGATACCGCACGGGGTCAGGAGGCCAGAAGACGAATAATGGCAGGCAGTCAGAGGTAGGTGTTGTCACTCCCCAGAGATGCAAGATCTGTAACTATCAGTTTCTAGTACAGTAGCGAGGGAGTAGACAGCAGACACCACACCACCCAGCAACCTCACAGCTTTTTCAACCTTTCCACTCACTACCACCCAGGTCTATGAGGCATCAATCGCTGAGGTGGGGTGGGGAGGGTAACAGCAGTAAAATAACGGTGTCCGGTAGGTAAGGCAGATCCACCTCAGTGCAGTAGATCATAATAGGTAGCAGGTGTGGATCCACACCTAGGAGAGGGAAAGCGGACAGGGAGCCCACCAAGCCCGCATCAGACCAAGCTTCGTCTCACTAGATGTTGCCAAGGCAGGGACCCGGAGGTGAGGTCATGCGGTCATCAGAGATCTTAAGTCTAGTGTTTGAGGGAGGCCGAGGAGAGGTAGGCAATAGTTCACACCACCAGGCACAGGGGAGTAGCCCCCCTGAGGGATTCCATCACTATGGCAGTAAGTGTCAGGAACCCCTTGCGCGATGTCCGTAATCGTTGGAAAAGAGCTCTCTCCCCACCACGAAGAAGGCCTTGGGTTAAATACTGTTGTACAAAGGGTAGACTTCATCCTTGTTGGAGATCTTCCCTATGTACTGTATTACGCCAGTTAAGCTAATCTGCTTATTAAGGGAATGACTCGATCGCTACCACTTCCTGTGGGGTTTGCGGTCTAGTTGTTTTTCCCTCAAGACATTCTGGAGCTGTCTTTGCGTCTGCGCGAGCCTCGCGCGACGCACTTCAACTGAAGACTAATTCTGTGAGGAACATTTCGTCACCGCTCCATTATCTTGTCAGGAATTCCTCGCAATTGAATAGTTCGCATCTGACTCCGCTTTTAAAGGAAAGTACAGAGAACTAGTTTCATGCTTGTTCAGTGATAATTCGTTTACTTGTTCTTAAATTCTCTCGACAGAGAAAAGGCAGTTTAAGTTGCTAACAGACTTCGTGGGTAATTCTACAAGAGCAATCTCGCCAATTTACAGAGAACCGCCTGTTTTCCTGAAGCATAGTTTGTGAGAAGGAGGTGTGGCTTTACGAACAAGGGAGTCACTTCTGTGAAGAGAAGTCGACTCTCGCCTTTTCAAGTAAGACTATTCATTGCTTGCCTATGCTCAGCAGAATCGAGTAAAAGGAGCAGCAGTGTAGTAAAGAAATAACTGTAATTCAGAGACTTGGATATTCCACTCTTTGCAGATAAGACTGTAGGAATTGCAGGATATATTGATACACACACAATGGTATTAAATTCTTAAGAACTTAAGGTGATGGTAACGTCTCTTTTGAGATTGAAGATTCGAACAGTCAATCAAATACCACAATATCTCAGACAAAACAGATATTCTAGGGAGAAGCTAGTCTCGGGTCATTTACAGGTAAAATCAAGATTAAAAAGAGAGAAAGAGTAATGTAGATATGAATAGTGTGAGCGAGAGCAGGGTTAAAAAATTGTCCCTTGTGTTTTGCAGGGAACTCCAAGATTCCAAAAAGAGTTTCTGAAGAAGAAGTAGTGGCCGAGCAGTCTCTCTTGTTTTGTCTTCCACTTCCACTTCCCCTTTCCCCCTTGCTGAAGCCTGAGACAGTTGTCTTCACCTGTCGCGGGTTTCGGTGGAGAGGATTTGGGGCAAGATCATATGCTCCTGAGGAGGTCGAGTTTCGTTGTTTGACAGTAACACTGCCTGGGGAGGGCCTTAGGCCGGGCATGGATGATTGTCTCCTCGCCCTCAGCAACATTCCTCACCTCCAATGCATGTCAGTCACCAGGCGAAGGTCTCAATCTGGAATGCAGCATTTGGTTCTTATGGTACCCCTAGGAAGCAGGGCGGCAGCAAGTGGCGCAGTCTGCAACTCCAGCATATATATATATATATATATATATTCACTGAAAAAACCATAGGTTTCAGGGGTGTTATAGTTAGCTGGACATTTCCCTCATACAAAACCCTAGAAATTCCCCTGTTATAGTTAGTTCAGCTAACTATAACTCGCGCCCCCGCAATGCACTGCTGATGACGTCACATATTATATCACTCATGACATGGTCAGTGACATCACTGATGACATCACTGATGACATCTCAAATGACATCACTGATGACATCACTGATGACGTCATCCATTGAGTATGTGTTTCTGAACAGTTTTATTATGTTTAATATATATAGGGAAAGGCCTGTTGAAAAATAAGTGGGTGTACAAGTGTGTGAATGGATGATTTTCTAGGTGCGTAAGTGAGTCTATAAGTGAGTCATTAAATGTATCTTACTGCAGACTAGTGACTAAACTGTGTGAATGTCTGTATGTGTCTGTGTGTTGGTGTATAAGTGGCTGCATGGTTTTGTGAATAGCTATAGGAGTGTCTATATGGGTTATTGATTGGTTGTCTGAGTATCTGTATGGGTGCCTGAGTGTTTGTGTGGGTAGGGTGTGTGTGACTCTGTGACTAGATGTGTGAGTGGGTGATTCAGTGGGTGCATGTTTTTAAGAGTGCATCTGTGATGGACTGTATGGTTGGGTGAGTGTATGTATGGGTGTGTTAGTGATTGAATGTATATCTCAGTTGTACATGTGTCAGTAACTACATATGTGAAACGCAGTGTATATGTGTATAAGAGTATATAACTATCTATATGTGAGAGTGTGTGATTTTGGGAGTGGTTGTATGCGCCATAGTGCAAGTATATCTGTGTCATGTGCTGTTTGTTTTTCTGCAGGAAGACACAGAATTTGTTAGTATTTTTATGAGTAAGTGAACTTGAGTGTTTTTAACTGTATAGGTGAGTAAATTTTACTGTGATAAATTATTTGCATGACTGACTAGATGTATCAGTACCTCAATGGATGATTGGCGGTGTGGGCGAGTGTCTATATAGGTGTATAAATGCACAGAGTGACTGTAAGTATGAGTGACTGTACAGGTGAGTGAGTGGAGATGTATGTAGACCTAAAAGTCAATGAGTGGGTGAGTAGTTATTGGTATTGGAGTATCTATGGTTGTCAAAATGGGCGTCTGTAATTTTGAGTCGGTGTATCAAAGGTTATATTAGGGTGTGAGAAGATGCACTAATTTATCACATGGATGACGTCATCAGTGATGTCATCAGTGATGTCATTTGAGATGTCATCAGTGATGTCATCAGTGATGTCACTGACCATGTCATGAGTGATGTAATATGTGACGTCATCAGCAGTGCATTGCGGGGGCGCGAGTTATAGTTAGCTGAACTAACTATAACAGGGGAATTTCTAGGGTTTTGTACGAGGGAAATGTCCAGTTAACTATAACACCCCTTAAACCTATGGTTTTTTTAGTGAATTTCTAAGGTTTTTTAAATGCCAATTCCTAACTATAACGCCCCTGAAACCTTTGTTTTTTTCAGTGAATTTCAAAGGTTTTTTTAAATGCCAATTCCTAACTATAACGTGCATGAAACCTATGGTTTTTTCAGTGAATTTCAAAGGTTTTTTAAATGCTAATTCCTATCTATAACTTATCTCTGAAGATATCATGAAAAGCAATATTTTTTAAAAGTAGGGTGCACATTAGTTTTGTGGAAAAGCATCTTTGTGATTGGTTAAGAAAAAGCAGTTTCAACGTGGAGTACATATCATAGGATAAAATTTGCTCAGCTCAACCACACCTGCTACTTGCATTTGGAAGGCACTGTTCGAACTTAAAACGATTGTCAACTTTTAACCTGCATGTGTCGTTAAATGTTCAAGAAAATGTTACAAAAAAATATCATAAAGTTTAAAAAAATGTATGAACTTTTAACCTGCACGTATTGTAGAATGTTCTAGAAAGTGTGTTGATAGAATACGTTGCACTTCTGACTTCTATGTGTTGTTGAATATTAAAAAAACGGTTCATATGGAAAATTAAAAAGAAACCAATAGAGAAGTTTTGAAACCTAAATGAATCAAGAAACTATTCCAATTTATTCTTTACATGAATTTATGTGTGCAGCAACAAAATCATAGACACAACAGCACTAGGAAGAGGAAGAAGCAGGGAGTGGGGGGAGGGGGGAGATGGGCACAATAGCACACATGCACAATTAAGTACAACACACATGTAGACTAACAATGGCCAAAATGAAACACACCAACAAGGAGCACAAGTCACACAACCTGCCAACATCACACCACTGAACGAGCATCGAAGTGAAAACCACGCTGCATTCATACAGGATGTGTACAAAGGCCAGTCGTTGGTGTTGTGGGATGTCTGCGACCGCGGTCATCATGGATGAGATGCCCAGCATGTGGCACATGGTCGAGTTCACTGTGTGTTATGTTGCCAAATGGCTGCTCCCCCCTCCCACGAGCCCCCACACGTTTGTACGGTGAGCTGTTGTATCTCGTGCACTCGTACGGCACGCCATTGTAATGCCTATTTGCGCATGTCCTGCTACAATCCAACAACAACATCACAGTGCCGTTTGGAGGTGGTGCATGCCACTTTACAACATCGACTGCTGCGGCTCTTGTAACAGGCCACACCAGAACACAGAGACACACTTACCGCACCTCCTGTACATGGACATGTCCGAGACACCCCGTTCCCCTTGCCGGATAGGCACACCCCTGCACTGACCTGTGAACCCCAGACCAGCACACGCCAGTTGTGCATGCAGGAGGATGCGTACGTAGCTACACATCCAGGCTCACTGCCAACGCTGAGGTGACAGCACACTATGATGTTGCAGGGCTCGTGCCTATCATGCTAAGACAATGACCACAGGGACACAATTACTAAGATGTGGGTTTGGGGGGCATTGGCGGTCCTGGAGTTGTTGAGATGAGTCTTCTGGCCCTCATGGGTATCCCTGTATCATGCTCATTGACTCTATGGCCCCTGTGGGTGTTCTGGTGTGGCTCTTGGCTGTGTTCCCTTTCATGGTGCAGGTAGTTGTCCTGCTTAACACCAGCAGAAAGCAGGTGTAAAATCCCTGGTGCTAACGTGTCTTATCGCCGGAATTTGTTTCGCATTGCAATTGGTGTGAAAGTTGTGATGTGATTTTTTTCGTGTGCACAACAATATACGTACTGAGCAGTGTATCTCGTCAAGATCCACCACCTGACGCACTATTCCCAATCAATATAAATACAATGAGATTTTTTAATAGATTTCGTGTGTACACTGTAAGTGCAGCCAATACCTCAGTGCAATACAATACAGGATTTTAGTATTTAGAATAAATCGCAAAGGTGCACCTCATGTCTTTTTGCACGGGAACGGCTAGTCTCCATTTCATTATCAGCACTTTAACGGAAGTAAAGTTGAGATAAATCTAACACACTATTCAGAAGTTGGTGCAAACTGCAGATATCACTAGTATTCCAGCGATAAGTGCCCCAAAATTTAACACCATGGTGGACTCCATCAAATAACAGTAATAAGAACAAGAAAGAGTCACACAGCAGTTAAGAGAACAACCCAAAATTTTTTTTTTTTTTTTTTAAACTTTATTTTTTATAATAATAAATATATAAACGATAAACTATTTTCAAACTTTTTTTTTTTATTAACATAAATATAAACAATAAACTAATAAACAAAATGTAACAACAATAATACAAAACAACAAAGCGGAACACTCCTGTGGGAACCACGGATGTCGACGACAGACCTGGAAAATCAAAAAGATTGGTAAAAAACAACAACATGGTATTCTCAACAAAATACCACAAGAAACAAATCACAGATATATAAAATGTATACAGATAACAACATTTTATAAGTTTAACTTACAAAAACTGTAAATGTTGCCGCTTTAAAATATTTACCGAATCAGAGGATTTTTTTGGCAGAAGGCACCACGCCCACAACGTTTTTCTTCAGTGGTGAAGAAATTTTTAACTTTTTCCAAGGGGCAAACAAAGACCAATGCCACCTTCTTCATTCGCAAGATTTGCCAAAGAGTTCTGTTACGAGGGGATCCTAACAAAAAATACTCGTGCGGCACAGCAAGTATGATGAAACACCTAAGGACCCTTCATCCAAACAATCTTGCACGAGAAGAGTGCAAACAGATGAGAAACACTCCTGTTCTGTAAAAAAGAATCACAAATAAATGTATATTAATAACTTTCAAATTTATACTATGCCATTACTGTACAAACTCATTTTATATAAAAACTGACTAAGAAACTATAGCCCGAACCACAAGTGTGACGATCGTTAAAAAACTACATGCATAGTGCATACTACTTTGAAGCAGTTCATGCCCTAAAGCCTACCTCACTAAAAGACTACATGCTAACTGACTAATTGATTACAGTACTATAAGGAGACACACTGGGTGAGTGACAGGGTGTTTGCTAGAAGAGTATGAATACTAACTAGGGAATTGAAGGTGTGAAACACAACTGTGCAGGTGATTAGAGGACTGCATCAATACTGCATAGGCATTTAAAGCAGTCCATGTGCTAAGGCCTGGCTCACTGCATGACTACTTGGGTACTGACTGAATGATTAGAGTACAGCAAGGAGAGTGCCTAGGTGAATTTATAAGTGCTAGGCTTTTCGCACAGGGAATGGATTAGTACTAGGTACTGAATGAGTCACTAGAGGAGTGCAAAGGCAGTCGCACGTGCTGGACTGTATGGATACTGACTGAAATTGAAAGTGTGAAAGACAAGTGTCTAGGTGGTTAGAAGACTGCATGCATAGTGCATAGGGGTTTGAAGCAGTCCATGTGCTAAGGCCTGGCTCAGTGTATGAATACTTAGGCACTGACTGAATGATTAGAGTACTGCAAAGATAGTATCTTTGTGAATGTATAAGTGTTTGGGTTTTAGCACAGTGAATGGATTAGTACATGGTGCTGAATGGGTCACTAGAGGACTGCAAAGGGAGTGACAGGGTATTTCCTGGAAGTGTATGGATACTGACTAGGGAATTGAAGGTGAGAAAGACAATTGTGTAGGTGGTTAGAGGACTGCATGCATAGTGGATAAGGGTTTGAAGCAGTCCATATACTAAGGCCTGGGTCACTGGATGAATACTTGGGTACTGACTGAATGATTAGAGTACTGCAAGGAGAGTGCCTGGGTGAATTTATTAGGGTTTGGCGCAGTGAATGGATTAGTACATGATGCTGAATGGGTCACTAGAGGAGTGCAAATGGAGTGACAGGGTGTTTGCTGGAAGTGAACGGATACTGACTGGGGAATTGAAGGTGTGAAAGACAAGTGTGTAGGTGCTTAGAGGACTGCATGCATAGTGGATAGGGGTTTGAAGAAGTCCATATGCTAAGACCTGGCTCTGTGCATGAATACTTAGGCAGTGACTGAATCATTAGAGTACTGGAAAGAGAGTGTCTTGGTGAATTTATAAGTGTTTGGGTTTTGGCACAGTGAATGGATTAGTACATGCTGTTGAATGGGTCTCTAGAGGACTGAAAACGAAGTGACAGGATATTTCCTGGAAGTGTATGGATACTGACTAGGGAATTGAAGGTGTAAATGACAAGTGTATAGTATGTTAGAAGACTACATGCATACTGCATAGACATTTGAAGCAGTCTATTTGGTACTTAGAAACTGACTAAATAATCAGACTACTTCTAGGACAGTGCTTAGGTAAAACTTTAACATTTTCAGTTCTGCCACAGTGAACAGAATAGTACATGGTACTGCACCTTAGTGTCAAAGCCTGACTCTTTTTATCAATGCATAAGCAAAGACTAGCTTCTAATGCTACTAAAACTTGACAACATGAGAGGTTTTAAATGAGTTATCTGTGAGCAAATACACGATGTTACCAAATGCTTCTCTCACAGTGGTTCTCAAATGCACACAGACTCACAGTGTGATTCTAGACAACAACCACTATACCTAGGAGTTTACCAAACATCATTCACTACTGTGGAAGTGGTAAGCGAACTGCACACAATCTTCATATTTCAGGACTGCACTTTTATGTCAAAGCCTGACTCATATAATCAAAGCATAAGCAAAGACTGGCTTCTAATGCTACTAAAACTTCACAACATGACCGGTTTTAAAACAGGTATATGTCAGCAAATACACGATGTGACCAAATGCTTCTCTCACAATCCTTACCCAAATGCACACAGACTCACAGTGTGATTCTAGACAAGCCTCACTATCCCTATGAGTTTACCAAAACTCATTCACTACAGTGCAAGTGGTAAGGGAACTGCACACGATCTACATATTTCACAACTGCAATTTACTGTCAATGCCTGACTCATATAATGAAAGCATAAGCCATAACTGTCTTCTAATGCTACTAAAACTTGACAACATGACATGTTTTACAACACTTATCTGTCAGCAAATACACAATGTTACCAAACACTTCTCTCACAGTGGTTCCCAAATGCACACAGACTCACAGTGTGATTCTAGACAAACAACACTATCCCTAGGAGTTTACCAAAACTCATTCACAACAGTGCAAGTGGTAAGGGAACTGCACACAATCTACATATTTCAGGACTGCACTTTTGTGTCAAAGCCTGACTCATTTAATCAAAGCATAAACAAAGACTGGCTTCTAATGCTACTAAAACTTGACAACATGACCGGTTTTAAAACAGTTATTTGTCAGCAAATACACAATATTACCAAATGCTTCTCTCACAATCCTTACCCAAATGCACACAGACTCACAGTGTGATTTTAGACAATCAACACTATCCTAGGAGTTTACCAAAACTCATTAACTAGTCTAGAAGAGTTAATGGTACTGAACACAATCTACATATTTAAGTATAGCACATCAGTGTCAAAGCATGACTCATTTAATCAATGCATAACCAAAGACTGGATTCTAATGCTACTAAAACTTCACAACATGACAGGTTTTAAAAAAGTTATCTGTAAGCAAATACATGATATCACCAAATGCTTCTCTCACACTGATCCCAAATACACACTAACTCACACTGTGATTCTAGACATGCACCAATATCCCTAGGAGTTTACCAAAACTCATTCACTACAGTGCAACTGGTAAGGGAACTGCACACAATCTACATATTTCAGGACTGCACTTTTCTGTCAAAGCCTGACTCATTTAATCAAATCATAAGCCATAACTGTCTTCTAATGCTACTAAAACTTCACAACATGACAAGTTAAAACAGTTATCTGTCAGCAAAAACACGATGTTACCAAATGCTTCTCTCACAGTGGTTCCCAAATGCACACAGACTCACTGTGTGATTCTAGACAAACAACACTATCCCTTGCACTATACCAAAACACATTTCTTCATCTAGAAGTAGTGCTACATTTTAGTATAGAAACATAACATAACTCATTTCACAAATTCATAAACAATGACTGGTTTATAATTCTACCAAAATATAAAAACTGCACAGTTATCTGTTTACAAACACATGAAAAACACAAATGATTATCACAGAATGGTTTCTACATGCACACACATTGTAGAGAAAAAAAGTACTCCCTACACTTTAGCAGGAAAAACTACATTAGTCTGATTAAAATTAAAATAGTCTACATACATCCCCTCACAATTAAATAACTCATCTTTCAAGTTCTTTTGTAGATTAAGAAGTATATCAATCACTCACCATATTTTCTTTTACAGAATCTCTGCACTGTGCACCTCTCAGCAAAAGCAAAGAATGAAAAAGTTTCCCTTTCATTTTCCACACATATACATGTAAACATCAAATCACAATCCTTCGCACATAAACTCAAAAGCAAACACACATTTCTATTGGTTAAACATTTCAACCCTTTCCAACTGAAATATATTTCAACCCTTCCCCCAATCTGCCTTCTGCCTGTTACCATAGAAACAGCTCATGGAACACTGCACTGAGCTCACAGGTTACACGTTCAGCACACAATGTTCCTACACAAGACAGGAAGTGTGCCTGACTTTTCAACATATCAGCTTATCATATATTATGTTCCTTACAATCTGTTTTTGTTAACCAATAACAATCATACCTTTAAAAACAGAAATATACACCCTACCTTTCAGTGTAGAAAGTTGTCATACAACCAATGATTTCTTGTTGTTTTTCAAAAAACATTGTCGTGGATCCGCACACCCACCGTGAGAGAATCCGTGCATCCAACGCGATAGGAGGCGCGCACCGTGCGCGCATTTCCCCATGTTCTTTTTTTTAAAAAAGGGGGCCCCAGGGGGTCCTTCTGTGACCCCCTAAGCACCTCTAGAGGGTCAGAGTATTTCCACTCTGCCCCCTTTATATGTTTTACACACTTATTCCCCTTGCATCTTCATCCTCGCCTCTACCGAGGCAGAAAATGGCCGCCAACAGTTCCTGGTTTCGAATGTAGAGAGACACTCGACAGCCAATTAGCATTCAGCACGCGATCAGGAAGGTGCACGCTCGGTTCGGGGAGGGTGCGCGCTTGGTCCGGGGAGGGTGCGCTTACGGTGCGGGTACGGTCCGCGGATCCTCCGCGGCCATAGATATCACTAACTTTTTTACCCTAATTTTCTCAGGAACTACTGAACAGATTCACACCATATATGCAAAAGGGACGAGTCCGAACTGAGGACTACCTCTTTGCCAAATTTGGTGTCATTCTGTTCAGCGGTTCGGGCTGTAGCTGCGACAACAAGATCCTATGTGAAATTGCATGGGGAAAACGCGTTTTAGGACCCCCCTTTTTTCTCAGCCCCCGCTTGACGAATTACCGCAAAACTTTCAGGGTAGGAGTGGAGCAGAGCTGGCCAAAAGTTTGGAAAATTTCTCGAGGATTCGTCAACCGGCGCCAACGTTATTCCAAATAGAATGTTGAGGATTTCCTATGGAAAATAGGTCCTAACTATAACTATCTACTGGCGACCGCCTGTAGATAATATATATATATATATATATATATATATAGATAGATAGATAGATAGATAGATAGATAGATAGATAGATAGATAGATAGATAGATAGATAGATAGATAGATAGATAGATAGATAGATGGATAGATAGATAGATATAGATATAGATAGATATATAAATATAGAGCTAGAGAGAGAGAGAGAGAGAGAGATAGCTAGATAGATAGCTAGATAGATAGCTAGATAGATAGATAGATAGATAGATAGATAGATAGATAGATAGATAGATAGATAGATAGATAGATAGATAGATAGATAGATAGATAGATAGATAGATAGACATATTAAACATACATACACCATACAAAAATAAAATATAAACAACGGAATAAGAAAAAATATATTTATTAATGTAGACAGTAAAGTATTAAAAAGTGAAAAATCCCAAACACACGTTTACATAGAATACCATACACAATCAAATAAATTAAAAAATAAAAACAAATCATATGAAATATAAAACATGAAACAATGCTATAAATTCAATTCATAGATAGATAGATAGATAGATAGATAGATAGATAGATAGATAGATAGATAGATAGATAGATAGATAGATAGATAGATAGATAGATATAGGTATAGATATAGATAGATATATAAATATAGAGCTAGAGATAGATAGATAGATAGATAGATAGATAGATAGATAGATAGATAGATAGATAGATAGATAGATAGATAGATAGATAGATAGATAGATAGATAGATAGATAGATAGATAGATAGATAGATAGAGATAGACATATTAAACATACATACACCATAAAAAAATAAAATATAAACAACGGAATAAGAAAAAATATATTTATTAATGTAGACAGTAAAGTATTAAAAAGTGAAAAATCCCAAAAACACATTTACATAGAATACCATACACAATCAAATAATTTAAAAAATAAAAACAAATCATATGAAATATAAAACATGAAACAATGCTATAAATTCAATTCATAGATAGATAGATAGATAGATAGATAGATAGATAGATAGATAGATAGATAGATAGATAGATAGATAGATAGATAGATAGATAGACATATTAAACATACATACACCATAAAAAAATAAAATATAAACAATGGAATAAGAAAAAATATATTTATTAATGTAGACAGTAAAGTATTAAAAAGTGAAAAATCCCCAAAACACATTTACATAGAATACCATACACAATCAAATAAATTAAAAAATAAAAACAAATCATATGAAATATAAAACATGAAACAATGCTATAAATTCAATTTAACCAATATTTTTGAAAACTATTGGAGTCTAACAATATTAAATATACTATTCCCAATTTAGTTTAGCAACATTAGGGAATGTGTTACACTTCGGAGGGGTAGATTTACTATTCCAACTCCAGTCAGTTCAACAGTAGGGAAAGCATTGTACTTTGTAGGGGTGAAATTACTATTCCAACTCCAGTCTAAGCACCAGTAGAGAAAGCTCTGGACTTCAGTGGGGTGAAATTTACTATTCCCACTCCTGTCTGTGCAACAGTAGGGAAACTTTCATTTCGCAGGGATTAAATGTGCTATTCATACTCCACTCAGAGCAACAGTATGGAAGGTGTTGGACTTAGAAGGGGTAAAATGTATTCCCACTCCACTTTTTGAAACAGTATGGATAGTGTTAACTGCAAAGAGGTTAACTTTACTATTCCTACAGCAGTCTAAGCAAGAGTCGAGAAAATACTTCACTTTATCAAAAACATTGCACATATGAGTAACCCCATTAAGGTAGAAAGAATATTAAACTTGATAAAAAATCTTATTACAAATTTCTCTCTCTCTCTCTCTCTCTCTATATATATATATATATATATATATATATATATATATATATATATATATATATATATATATATATATATATATATATATATATATATAGAGAGAGAGAGAGAGAGAGATACATAGCAATAAAAAAATCAATAGTTTAGTTATACTAAGCAATACTTATTTTCCCTATAAAACTATGTTTTAACTACGCAAACTTAAAACATTCTAAAGTTATAGTTGCAACTTTCATTTACAACCACGTTCAGATTATTATAAGTAGTGGACCTCGTTACACACTCTTTTCAGCTTGTTAATCAGACAACTCTAACTATCACTCGCTACTCTACCATGCTCTGTGTTGTGACAAATAATGTCATTTGAGAAGTTGTAAGTGTTAGGATTTCACATGCTATAAGTGATGTAGCATGCAAGGGTATAAACACTGCATGGAAAAGGCATGAGTTATAGTTTATGTAGTGAGGCAAGTGAGGTGACAAGACTGAGTTCGTAGGTGCTTGACTTATAGTAATTTAAAAGTAATATGCAAATTATAGATTAAAGTTATAATTATAACTTTACAATTATTAATATTTCTGTATATTAAGGGCCCGATTACGATCTCATTCAGAAGTGCTCCAAATTGGATTTAGTTTTACCTAACCCGATCCAGAGCTCTTGTTTCCGACTGATTTGTTCCAAATTCCAAACAACCAAGTACGATTCCTGGAAACCCTTAGCACTGACTGAATAATTTCCGGAAGGCATACGGAGAGATAGAGACCTCTGGAGACGATTCTTACAGCTCTACGGAGTAGGTTTTCCAAGCGAGCAAGTACGATAAACGATTTGGAAACCTTTATGATTTGTTTTGCCCGGATCGAAAAGGCTGCCGGAATTGGTCTTTGGGGGCCTATAGCAGGCCTCTCTTTACCCGGGGCCCTCCGAATCGTGCCCTTGAGGGTACCTATGGGTCCCCGTTTCAGACCATGAACAGTGTGGTCGGCACCAAGTGGTGCCCGCCACAGGGTACACGATGATCCCCAACCACCCCTTTTGTCAATGGGGGCCTGTGTACGCGTTTGGTACACAAGCTCCCATTGAAGTCAATGGGAGGCTGACCGAATGGTATCCAGATGCATTCAAATGCATCGTACGTGTTAGGTCAGAATACCCTGACACAAGTCGTATGGAAAAGCATTCCGAATACGAGTTGTTCGGTTTGCTTTCCGAATGAGACTGGAATTGGGCCCTAAGTTGGGTTTGTATAGAAAGAATACATAAGGTATTTCTAACCATAAATTATCCTTAACCTTTGATTTACTTTTATTGTATGTTAATGGTTTTTATTTTTTAATAAAAAATAAAAATGTGTTTCAAATCGAAGTGTGGAGTGTCATTGATTAAAGTGTCGTAGAGTGGAGTATTTTAGCGTAGAGTAGAGTGGAGTCGAGTAAAGTGGAGTGACATGGCATACAGTGGACTAAAGTGCTATATAGTGGAGTTGTGTGTCTCATCATGGAGTGGAGTATCGTAGAGTGGAGCGGCATGTTGTTCAGTGTAGTGGTGTGTCGAACAGTAGCGCTGAGTGTTGTATAATGGAGTGTCCTCAACTGGAGTGTGATGAAATGGAGTGTGGTGGAGAGGGGTGTCATTGAGTAGAGTATAATAGAGTGGCATTGAGTGTAGCAGAGTGTTATAGAGTGTAATGGCATTGAGTGGAGTTCAGTGGAGTAGAGTGTTGTATAGTTCAGTGTTGTCAAGTGTAGTGTTGTGCAGTAGAGTGGTGGAGAGTCTAGTACAGTGTGGTGTTGTACAGTGGAGTATCATTATTTGTGAGAACATACTCCATGGTAGAGTGGTGAGTTATAGTTAGCGTTGTCTGGTTAGCGAGCTGAAAAGTGTGTGTAATGAGGTCCCCTGCTTATAATAGTTTGAAATTGGTGGATAAATTGTAAATAAAAGTTATAACTAAAACTTGAGTTTTTAAAGTTTGTGCAGTTTAAACTTGGTTTACATAGAGAAAATATGTGTTCCTAACTGTAACTAAACTTTACCCGTTTCATTGAATTTCAATGTTTTTTTAGCATTTTTTCATAAACATGTTTCAAATTGTAAAGTGCAGTGTCACATATGGGAAGTTGTTATGTGGAGTGTCATGCAGTACAGTGAAAGAGAGTGTTGTACAGTCTAATGTCTATTGTCATAGAAAGGAGTATTGTAGATGGGATTGGAAAAGAGTAGAGTAGAGTGTAGAAGTGTATCGTACAGAGTAGCAAAGTGCTATTTAGTGTAGTGGAATGGTGTCTCATATAGTGGAATGGCATACAGTGGAGTGGTACACAGTGAAATCAAGTATCGTAGACTGGATCTGCGAGTTGCAAAGTAGATTGGCATGTTAAACAATAGAGTAGGGCGTTGTAGACTGTCATAGAGTGGTGTAGAGTGTTTTAGAGTGGAGTAGGGTGATGTAAGAGTGTCATAGAGTGGACTATTTTCAAGTGGAGTATCCAAAAGTACAGTGGAGTATAGTGTCGTAGAGTGGAGGACAATGTTATATAGTGGACGGGCATATCATAGAGAGAATGGCTTGTCGTTGAGTGTCATACACTGCAGCAGAGTGTCGTGGAGTGGATGGGCATACAGTGGAGTAGAGTGTGATAGAGTGACATGGAGTGTAGTACAGTGTTGTAGAGTGGAGTAGCTTACAGTGGAGTGGAGTGTAAGACAGTAGTGCTGAGTATAGTACAGTGGCACAGAGTTGGATAAAGTGTAATAGAGTAGAGTATAGTGGGGTGGAGTACAATGGAGTGGGGTAGTGTAGAGTAGAGTAAAGTGTCTGAGTGCAGTAGAGTGTCATAGACTATAGTGGCGTGGAGTGCAGTAGAGTGGAGTGGAGTAGCATACGTACAGTGGAGTAGAGTAGAGTGGAGTTGTGCAACGTAGTGTGGAGTAAAGTACAATAGAGTGTATTGGTGTGTCATAGAGTAGAGTGGCATGGAGTAGAGTATACTGACTTAACATAGATAGTAAACTTATAAATTGGAGTAGGGTCTCGTACAGTTGATTATAGTACTGTGTCATATAGGAAAGTGTTGTATGGTGGAATAGAGTGTTGTAAATTGGGGTGTACGGGCACAGAAAGGCGCATATAGTTGGACAGTGGAGTGTATGGGGATAGAGTGGAGTAGGATGTTGAAGAGTGGTAGACTTTTATAGAATGGAGTTTGAGAGAGTGAAGGAGAGTGTCATACAATGAAGGGGCATACACTTTAGTGGTGTAGAGTTTATTACTGTAAAGTAGAGTAGCATACAGTGGAATACTTTACAGTTAAATACTGTACAGTGAAGAGTTGAAGAGTGGAGTGGCATTTAGTGGAAAAGCATAGAGTAGATGGGTGTGCAGTGGAGTGGCGTTAAGTGGAGTAGGGTACACTGGATTAGTGCAGAATGGGGTTGCATACATTGGGGTGGCATACATTGAAGTGCCATAGCGTAGAGTCAAGGAAACTGTTACAAACTGGAGTGGCGTCTCATACATTAGAGCAGAGTGCTGTCTCATGCAGTGTTGGAAATTGTCATACAGTGGTGTAGTGTGTTGTACAATAGAGCGTACAAGCATAGAGTTGAGTGAAAATTTGAACAGTGTAGTGTATTGGGATAGAGTGGAGTAGGATCTAGTAGAGTGGCATAGAGTGTAATAGAGTTTTTTAGAGTGTAGGAGAGTACACAAGAGTGGCATAGACTGGAATAGTGTACAGTGGAGTGGCATCAATTGGAATAACATAGAGTTGAGGGTTGTACAGAGGAGTGGCATGGAGTGTCACTGTGTATAGTGTACAGTGATGTGGCATAAAGTGTAATAGAGTATAGTGAAGTAGCGTACAGTGAAGTGGTTTAAACTAGAGTGGTGTATTGTGGGATGGGGTAGACTGTAATAGCATACAGTGGAATAGCATACAGTGGAGTGGGGAAGAATGGAATACCATACAATAGAGGGGCAAAAATTGAAGTTGGGTACAGTGTAATAGCATAGAATGCAGTGGCGTACAGTGAAATTGCGTAGCGCAGAGCACAGTGGAATAGCGTACAGTGGAATAGCGTACAGTGGACTGCAGTCAATTGGAATAGCATAGAGTTGAGAGTCGTACAGAGGAGTGGCATAGAGTGTCATAGTGTATAGTGTAGAAGTGTACAGTGAAGTGGCACAAAGTGTAGTAGAGTATAGTGTAGAGGGGTACAGTGAAGTGTTTAAACTGTAATGGTGTATTGTGGGGTGGGGAAGAGGGTAATAGCATACACTGGAGTAGCGTATAGTGGAGTGGGGTAGAGTGGAATACCATACAATAGAGGGGCAAAAATTGAAGTTGTGTACAGTGTAATAGCGCAGAATGGAGTGGCGTAGTGGAATAGCGTAGCGTAAAGCACAGTGGAATAGTGTAGAGTGGAGTGGTGTAGACTGAAGCAGTGTACAGGGGAGTGGGTAGAGTGAAATAGCATATAGTGGAGTGGTCTCCGATGGACTAGCATGGAATGGAGTGGCGTAGAATGGAGTAGCATATGGTGGAGTGGCATACAGTGAAAGAGCGTAGAGTGGAGTGGTGTACAGTAGAGTGGCTTAGACTCGAATAGCATATATTGGAGTAGTGTGCAGTCGCATACAGTGAAGTGGTGTGGACTGGAGTGGCGTACACTGGAATGGGTACAGTGTAATAGCATACAGTGAAATGGCATCCAATGGAGTGGGGTAGAGCAGAGTGACATACACTATGTGGAGTAGCATAGACTGGAGTAGTGTATAGCGGAGTGGCATACAGTGGAATGGCGTCGAGTGGAATAGCATATACTGGAGTAGCGTATAGCGGAGTGCCATACAGTGGAGTGGCATAGAGTGGAGTTGTATACAGTGTAATACCGTACAGGGGTCTGGAGTGGAGTTTTGTACAGTGTAATAGCAAAGAGTGGAGTGGGGTATAGTGGAGTGTTGTACAGTGGAGTGTCGTAGAGTGTAATAGTGTATAGTGGGGTAGCGTACATTGGAGTGGCGTATAATAGAGTGGTATAGACTGGAGTAGCATACAGTGGTGTCGGGTTGAGTGTAACAGCATGCAGTGGAGTGTCATGTATTGGAGTGGGGGCCAATGGAATAGTGTAGATTAAGTGGGGTGGAGTGGAGTGCCATACACTGGAGTGGTGTAGAGAGGAATAGCATACAGCGGAGTGGCATACAGCGGTTTAGCATAGAATGGAATTGCATACAGTGGAATGGTGTAGAGTAGAATAGAATATACATGAGAAGCATATAGTAGAGTGGGATACAGTGGAGTAAAATGAAGAGGCTTAGAGTGGAGTTGCATATAGTGTAATAGTATTGAGTGGAGTGGCGTAGAGTTTAGTTGCATTGAGTGTAATAGTGTATAGTGGAGTAGTAGACAGTGGAGTGGCATATAATGGAGTGGGGCAGACTGGAGTGGAATAGCGTGTAGTGGCGTGGGATACGGATGTATGTAAAATTTAGCAGCAATTTAGATTATGGTGTGGAGAGTAATGTAAAACTGTGAATTGCACTGCCTTGCAGTTCTCCAGATTTACCAATCAACGCAGGGTCAGGCTATGCCTTAGCTATCTTTTGGTACATGGTATACCGTGGTAACTTTGCAGTATACCGTGATACATGGCAATGACAAGCCAGTATATAATTGGGTAATGGTTGTTTTTAGAGAATGAAAAGGGAGTCATATTGGTTTTACTACACTTTTGCTGTGTTCAGTGTTAGGGCCTTAGATATAGGTAAGTAGTAGGTCCCTAATAGGTAGACAAATGTATTTATATATTTTAATGAAGTTTATGATTATGTACTGCAGTAGTTTCCCAATTTTGTGTAAATTTTGCTAAAGTACCGCAGTGCCAGACATTACTAAGTCTAAATACCTCATAACTTAAAAAATACTTACCCTACTTAACTGCAGTACCCAAAAAGCTTAATTTCTGCACCATAATCTATAATCCTGCCAAATTTCATGTATATCAAGGCAGCCGTTTTCGTGTTACGTCAAAAACAATAGTCTAGGGCAAACACATTAGTGGAAAAATTTGTTTTGAGACCCCCTTTTATCTTTGCACCCACTTAATGATTCACCACAGAAATTTACATCATCTCAAAATATAGAAAATGCTCTAGGTCTGGAATGTTTTGTGGTGATTAGTCAATTGGGTGGAAAGTTATTAGGGAGCTAATGTCCGAGGAATTCCTATCTTTGGGAATACTTACTATAACTACAGGGAGAGGGGCAATCAGATTTAATGTAATTGCTTTCTTTTTGTTTATTGCATTTGTTATGTATTTGTTATATATTTTGTTTATTGCTTTACATAATCGTGTGGCCATAAATGTGTCTGTAGTTATTCATGTAGTAATTCTGAAATTTTACATATGCAGTCTAATTTATTTTTTTGCCTTCCATGCTACTTTAAGTGGGATTGTGCTATATATGAAGCTGAAAGTAAATGAAAGACAATCATTGCTGTTATCAAAATTAAGAATATGTTTTTCTAATGGCCAATTATCATGTCCTCCGTACATTTGTTTGTGTAGCTCGCTGCTAGGTCACCTTTCCATTTTATTGCACAGGAATACATAAGGAAGATGGTTTTTATTTGGCTTGTTGAGCAAAGTTTTATTCTGTGAGCCCAAGAGCATGCAAAGAAAACTTATGTAGATTAAGATGTATTATATTCGTTATGTATTTGTTTATAGGTTTCCATTAGCGTATTACCATAAATCGATCTTTCAGATGTTCTGTGATGTAGTAAATCTGAAACTATACATATGCAGTCTAGTTTAATCTTTTTCCTTCATTGCTACTTTTAGTAGGATTGTGCTACATGTGAAGGCCAAAGTGAATGAAAGGCAATCATTGGCATTGTAATAAAAATTGACATACTTATTTTTTTCCTAGTGGACAATTATCATGTCCTCCAAATAGTAGTTTGTGTGGCTCACAGCTAGGGCAATGTATTATTTTGTTGCACAGGGGTGCATAAGAAAGATGGTTTTTGTTTGGCTTGTTGGGCCAGTTTTATTTTGTCAACCAGAGAACAGGCAAAGAAAACTTACGTAGATTAAGATGTATGCTATTTGCTATGTATTCGTTTATAGGTTTCCGTTAGCATGTGACCATAAATAGATCTTTCAGTTGTTCATGTAGTAAATCTGACACTTTACATATGCAGTCTGGCTTCTTTGGGCTTCCTTGCTACTTTTGTTCTATAAGATATCACTAAGTTGAAAACCCTTATAACTTAAAAATTACTTAATCTACTTTCTTGCAGGACCCAAAAGAATGCTACCAAATTTCAGTAAAATTCTTCTGGGCGTTTTCGGGCTACGCGAAACACAATAGTGTATGTGAAATGCATCGGATTTCAAGCCCGTTTGGGACCCCTCTGTTTTCTTTGCATCCCCTTAACCAAACACCGCAAAATCTTATGTCCTCTGACAATTAAATGGGTGCAATAGGTCTGCAAAGTTTCTCAGACATTCATCAAAAGTGTGAAAAGTTATTAAAGGCTAAAAATCAAAACTATGCTATTTCTGGTGACCCTAACAATAAGTACAGAGTGACTGCCGCCACTCTGTAATATATATGTTACAAAACTAAAGACAAGTAATCAATTTACATAATTACTATTCAATAAAACATTCTTGATAAATATTTGTATTTGAATAATAATTAACTTCCCACCATGTACCCCTACAAACCTAGCAGCCCACCCCTAAAATATATCTAAAACAAATATTCCATAACTTACTTATTTAAAATAAACAAAATAATTAACAAATATTTGTTAATTATTACCTAATTAACTTCCCACCCTAGACCCCTGCAAACCTTGCATCCCGCAACTAAAATTAAATTAAATTAGTATTCCACAATTTACATATTTAGAAGTCAATTTAATTGTTAATTTACAACCCAGCCAATTATTACCAGTGTTGGAACTATCAATCCGGAACAGCAAAGAAAGACCCATATCCAAGTTATACAAATTGTTCAGTAATTTCTTGCAAACAGGTGCAAATTCTGAGAAGAAGGTTTGCAAAGATAGACCTCCACTGGCAGTTACATGTGCAACAGGCTGATGTTGCTTTGTCTTACATTGGCTGGGGTTGCAATGAAAAGAAAATGGCACACCACCAAAGATTTCTTAAAGGGATACATGCAGTGGTCCGGAGGACTACTGTCAGTTCTTTATCATGCCAGCAGCTGCCACTTGCACAGTGGAAGACGACTCTCACAGACAGCTTCCACTTAGTGAATGGTTAATGGCAGTGGACAACAATTCACTTTTTTTAGCCATAGGAGTAGTTATAAATAATTGATACATTTTCTTGTAAAATGTAACAATGGATGAAGGTCCACACCTGTTTCTTTGTGATTCGCAAGTATAATCATTGTAATCTGAGTTCTTCCCTTCCAGTATCCTACCAGTTTTGGTAAAGCCCAGGCTCTGCAAATCGAAAAAGCCATTATTACACCTATGCCTGTGGTGGCTGGTGACATTTGAAAGCGGTGAGCATAGAAGTTTGGTATGACTTTTATTTTCAAGTGATGCGGGCAAGCTTAATAGACAAAGCAAACACAGGAGATAATGGACGGAGTGCTAAAACTTTTGAGACACTCACCCCCAGTTACAGACCTGGGTTGAATCTATCAGCGTTCTTTAGCTCACTTCACCACCCCAGTTCAGACACAGCCATATGCAAATCAGTCTTGTCCCTGTTCCTTATGGGAACAGTCCAGCCTGAACTGCCAAGCAAGGTCTTCCTTGGGCTGGAAACAAGCATCCTGGAACCGGTTTCGGGGTAACACCCCTCATCAGCCAGGCTAGCTTGATTCTAGTGGCAATGGACAAACATGGGGTCCAGGCTGGATTCTCCTCAAGAGAACAAAAATTGAAAAAAGATTGGGAAATGGTGCATTTAAAAAAACAATTATTCAGTGATAAAGCAAGGCTTATAAAGCAGAGGGAACATATAGTTTTAAAATATTAAACACACAAAAAACTGCCTATATTTTACTGCATCAATCTGTTCAACAGTTACTGTAATGTGCAAATTGTAGAACGTGACAACTTCAGCCTTTTAAAGTGTGTGCTTGCCCAGTGTCTTGCACTGCATGCAACATCAACTTTGGAAGAAAATGCTCTAACTAGGCTTGGTGGAAGGACCAACCGCTGCTGACTGCAATCAGTCATATAGAAATATGTGAAGACAGGTCTTTAAATGGGATGAAAAATGTGTTGACTCTCTAAAAGGGAACACATAAAATACAATTCTGTGATTCTCACAGTGTGCTACTCGACCGGTATTTTGGTTTCTCTCTGAGATGTAATTGCTTCCAGACATATAACACAGCAACTGACCTAAACCTAAAACCTGTCAGTACGTTTAGCTTTGTCACTGATTGTTAGCTGTTTAACATAAATGAGAAAACGTACCAAAGGATGCTGGGTGAGAAGGAAGTTACTTCCCATCCTTCTGTTTCATCTCTGATTGTGGTAGCACCATCCACCTCAGCAACCATAATGGTGGCAGCTTTGGCCCCCAATTTGGCGCACATCACTACCCATTGTTATGGTGTCATATGCCTGTTGGACTAAATACAACATCTGTTTCAGAGTATTTACACACGGTTAATTCTCATCCTTGATAACTTTTTTTCTTCTTACTATCCACATTTGATGCCACTATTTTTTACCGTGATATTATGTCCGTTGACATGGAACTGGTTTTGGAATGGTTCAGTACCAAAATCCTTTAAAAAACTGTTTAAAAAATAAAAAAAGTTATTTTAGAACCTAACCTAATAATCAAAATAGAGCTGTGTTTTTCGTTTCATTTATTTATTGCATATATGGAGTATAGGTGTGTGTGTATGGGTGCATTAGTGTATGTATCAGTCAGTGTTGGGGTGTGTGTCTGCTTGTATGAGTAAATGTCTCAGGAACTCAGTGAGTGTATTAGTTTGTTAAATAGAGTGTTAGTATATATATGAGTGACTCCTAGGGTATCTCAGAGTGAGTAAAAGTAAGTGTGTGTGTGTTAATGAATGCATTTGTGAATCCATGGGTGTCAGTGTATGTATTAGTTAGTTCTAGAGTGTTTCAGGGAGTGCATGAGTAACTGTTTGTATGTGTTAGTGAATGGATTAGTGTGTCCAAGGGTGTGTCAGTGTATACATCATTTAGTCCCAGGGTGCCTCAACGTGTATGAGTGAGTTGATGATTTTTTCAGAGGCAGCATCAGTATGTCCATGGGTGTGTTAGTGTATATATGAGTGAGACCTAGGGTGTGTCCGAGTGTGTGGGACTGAATGAGTGATTATTAGGCCTTGGAGGTAAATTCTGCTTCGCGGGCGTAGTTCACAGAGTTTTTGTCACTCTGCAAAAACTTCATCTGCACCATGTGGCGGAGTTTACCGGCCCTCACACCTACATTTTCTTCACAATTGGCTCGCGTGCTGAAAGCTCCTTGCATTTAAGTTACCAACTATTTGGCTAGAACGGTGTGTGACAGATCACACCAACTAGGTGGCAAAGTTGCCTCAAGTTTGAAGAGGACCAAAAGCTGTAGTAAAAATCAAAACAATAAAATACTTCAAACAACCTGTGGCATATCTTGCTGCGTTTAAGCAGACAGTGCCAGTGATGCGAAGAGTGTAAGAATAAGAGACAGGCTTTCAGCCGGATTCACAAATCAGGTGCCACTGAATTGGATAATATCATCACTACAGAGCAACGAGATGGCATAGTAGTTCAGCGAGTGATATATTAAACTTATGTAACAGAGGCTCTTGCGGTGCAAGGGGGAGAGAGGTAACTCTTCACGAGGGCCCCCTTCGGGTCAAGGCCATACGTTAACTGATTGAACTTTGAAACACTGGGGCCCCTCATCACAATATGTGGGGGCATCATTTTGCGTTACACCGCTAGGCAGAACGACATAGTCAGTCTACAAAGTGAGCGTGTTTCTTTACAAGCAAGATCCTGACAGTCCTGCAGGTATTATACCAAACCATACTTTGGGGTAAGAAGTAAGAACCTGCAAAGCGAATGTGAGATATGTTACTGTGATCTCTGAAGCCTGAGCTGCTAAAATGCAAGTGCACAATATGCTTTCACAGTGTCAAGTTTTCCAAAAGATTCAGGGTGACTCTGTGGGAAACTGTTAACTGGCGTTCACTTCAGACTATTTTCTTCCATTTCTTGGCAGGGTGGTTCGCATGTCCTTAAATAGGCCCAGTTTGTTTTTTGACACCTGGTCCCAGTAAAGGTTGTTGAAAGTTTCAGGGTCTGGAACGCTGCAAAAGCCAGCATCTGATGTAAGGTAACTCTGTGTATAATGATGCACGTTCCTTCTGTCACAGGAATCACATCCTCCATGATAAGTGCTGATGCTGATGCCATGCTGCAATGCCAGTCCATCCACAAGAGAGTGAGGTGCATGTATTCTTTCAAAACACTAAACTGTACAATTAGGCCAACATGTCTCAATAAGTGATATGTTATTGTCATCCTACTACAATATGTATCTTAATTGCACATTATTTTATCTACATCACACTTTTGCAATTTTCGCACCTCGTTAATAGAGGAAACATGCACGATTTGTGTGTTATTCTAATCCCCCTTTCCAAGCTTTAGACCTCTGTACTAAGTGCTAACTGCAGACACCAAAACAAAAATACAGACCTCCGCATAAGTGTTGCGCAGATTGACATTAAGGGCATGGCCCAAGTCTAATGATTTGTATTTTCTTCTATAACCATACCTTATCCTTCTTTAATTTCAACAATTACGTTAACTTACTCTACGAAAATTGCTCTGTGACCATTCTTAGGTCTTCTAGGCGCTATAAGAACTGTAAAGGTTCAATAAATAAATTGAGGACAAATGCTCCTTTTCGCACTGTGTGTACTGGCAAAAACTTCCTCACCTCTACCCCACACCCCAAGTCCTTTAAAGCCACATGGAGGGGTATGTCTTAACGTTCCCAAACTGAAAGACTGACCACGGGCAGCCAATGTGACACACTGCAACCTGCCACCACATGTTATTGAACTGTCTGGACCATGCATCCTGCTGGGACCGCAGATGAGACACACCAGCCCGGGGCTCATGTGTCTAACTCAATACCATCTGACACTGGTGAACTGCTGAATTATCACTGGGCAGCCCACAAGTTGGGTGGGGGTGAGGTTGGTTCAGTAGAAAAACAGGATTCCACTGGGGTATGGAAAGAACAATGGGGAAAAGAGCGGGTGTTGAACAAATAAAAGCAAAGGGGCATTCTCTGCATGTAGGAAGGGGCTCCTATTCCCATTTACAACAGAGTCAGAAAAGCGCCTAAGGCTCACCGTATTAACAGCTGGGGTAAAGGCCTGCTACTATTATTCACGGGCACAGACCGGATACTGGTGCACAAAAACACCCTGTACTACTATTATACGGGCCTAGTCCTGCTATGGTTACACAGTTACAGGCCAACTATTTTTACACAGGTACTGTGCAACTGTTACACAGCTACCGGCCCGCTACTGTTACAGAGACACAGTCAGCGCTATTGTGACACAAGTAAAGGCCGTCTATTGTTACAGGGGCACAGGCAGTTACTGTTAAAAGTGGACAGTCAGTGCTGTCTGTAACACGTTTACAGGAGCACTGCTCTTATACATGGGTTCAGGCCACTGCTATTGTTACACGCGTACAGACCCTCAGGGTTACACGGATACAGGACCACTAATATTACACGGGCACAGGTTGCTACTATTACAGGGGTACAGGCAGTTACTATTACAATAGGGTGGTGAGTGCTTCTGTAACACATGAATGGGCCCACTACCATTACCCTGGTACAGGGCAGCTACTGTTACTGTTATATGAATACAGGTCACATACTGTACTGTGAAGAGTCCCCACAACTATTACAGGTGGGTACAACCCCAGTGACTGTTGCACGGTGCTGGGGGGTAGCCAGTGCTACCGTTACACCGGTACATCCCTTGCTAGTGTTACACAATCACATTGCTCTCCTGTATGTAAACTTGCACTCACAGTTGCTCTGGGTGGGAGGATTCAGCAGGAGATCATCCACTGAGGACTGGGATCTATCCCGGCCACCGCACCTCTGACCTGCGCACCCGGCTGCCTGTACCAGAGATCTATAAAGCGCTGCGTTTTCACCTGCTGGGAGAAGGTGCTGCTCTGGATCCCATCAAAAAAATCACTTTTCCTTGTAGAGAATGGCAGTGGGCACAGAACAAAGCATGTGCATGGGCTGCCTCTGTGCCACAGAGGGCATTTGAAAGCTGGAACTCGTGTCTGAAGCTTTCCACTCCTGGGCTGTGAGTAATGCATAAGTCATACTTTCCGCTACTGTCCCTGCTGGAGTGCAACTGTAGCCTGTCTGCAACTCTGGAGATAATCCCCAACAGCCTGTCTGAACTTTCCACAGACTCATGGAGCTTACATGCCATCAATAACATTGGATGCTGAGTGGCGTGGGTGGGGCGGGGGAGTGTGCAGCCTGTTCCTGGCGCCAGTGTAGTCTTTAACCAGTTGTGTAATTTTCATGATAATTAACCAAGCATCAATGGCACAAAGACCTCTCCACAGTAACCACTCATTTATAATACTAAACTCTGTCAGTGACTGAATAATTCTAGGTGGGGCAGTCTGGCTGAGCAACACTCCGCCTGCTCACGTGGAATTTGGCGGAGTTTTTAGGTAACTCCGCTGAATTCCGCGGAGTGAAACTCCACGAGCTCCTCCCAGGCCTAGTGAGTATGTCAGTTAATGCATCAGTGTGTCAATGGGTGTGCCAGTGTATCTATTAGTGAGCCCTAGGGCAGTGTGTGTAAGACTGAGTGAGTATGTCAGTGTGTTCAAGGGTGTGGCAGTGTATGTATTAGGGAGAGCTAGGGTGTGTCAGAGTCTGTATTACTGAGTCAGTGTGTATGCTACTTAATACATCAGCCTGTTTATGTGTGTATCAGTGTACATATTAGTGAGTTCTAGAGTGTGTTATTATTTATATGACTGAGTGAATGAATGTCAGTTTATGTGTCAGTGTGTTCATGTATGTGTCAGTGTATGTATTAGGCAGTCCTATTTTGTCTCAGGGTGTATAGACGTAAGTAAGAGAGTGTGTTAATGAATGCATTAGTGAATCCATGGGTGTGTTAGTGTATGTAGTAGTTAGTCCTAGAGTGTGTCAGGGTGTATCTGAGTAACTGTTTGAATGTGGTAGTAAGTGTGGGAGTGTGTTAGTGAAAGCAGTAGTGAATCCATGGGTGTGTCAGTGTATGCATTAGTTAGTTCTAGAGTGTTTCAGGGAGTGCATGAGTAACTGTTTGAACGTGTTTGTGAATGGATTAGTGTGTCCATGAGTGTCAGTTTATGCATCAGTTATTCCCAGGGTGCCTCAACGTGTATGAGTGAGTCAGTGATTTTTTCAGAGACTGCATCAGTGTGTCCATGGGTGTGTTAGTGTATGTGTTAGTGAAACCTAGGGTGTGTCAGAGTGCATATCACCGAGTGAGTATGTCAGTTAATACATCAGTGTGTTCATGGGTGTGCCAGTGTATGTATTAGTGAGTCCCACAGTTTGTCAGTGTGTGTATAAGGGAATGAGTATGTGAGTAAATGCATGAGTGTTTCCAAGAGTATGCTACTATATGCATCAGTGAGTCCTAGGGTGTCTGTTGCTCTATTTATATATTTTATAACAATTATTTACAGAATTGATTAACAAAATATCTGCATATTGAATCCACTGATCTGTTATAAAAGAGTGAAAACAGAAATACATGTTATTAAGAACTATTTGAAAGTTTCAAAGTAAAGTTTAAATTACTGAAAAATACACATTTAAGTTATTATACCAGCAGTGCACACCTGTAACACTATAAAGCACATATATTTCTTTAAACACATAGGGGCATATGCATCAACCAAAGTAATACCGATTCCTTAATAGCGAAAAATAAGGAATCGCCATTAAGGAATCGGTAATTGGCATGCATCAACAGATTCGGTAAAATTTAGCGATTCCTTAAAAATCGCTAAATTTACTGATTCCTTAATAGCGGGGCACGCAAACGGCCCCACTAGCAAATAGCGAGTTCGGTAATACCGATTTGGCTAATAGCGAGTTCGGTAATACCGAATTAGCAATTACCGAATCGGTAATAGCGAAATCGCAAATTGCCGCGTCGCACCGGGAACAGGCTGATGACATCACCAACCAGGAAATACTGCTGCCCCACCCACATAGCCTCGACAGAGGAGCAGACAGGAGCTGGAAAGAAGGACAGGCTGTGCAGAGTGAGGCCACACAGATTCTGCCAGTCACAGCACACATCCATCATGTCGCAGGAAGTGCCATCCAGCGCTGAATCTGCACGCAAGCGCAAGAAGAAGTTTTCAGACAGGGAGCTGGAGTACCTCATCGAGGGAGTGGCCAGCAAACACGACCGCCTCTTTGGCAAGCTGTCCCTCAAGGTGCCTGAGACCGAGAAGCGGCGCATCTGGCAGCGCATCCGTGAGAGGGTCAATGCGGTTGGCGTCACTAGCCGCAGCATCGACGATCTCAAAAAACGGTGGTATGACCTCCGGAAGCGCGCAAAAGAGAGGATTGCTGAGAGGCTCCGGGAGGCAAGAAGGACTGGAGGCGGAACAAGCACTGCACCATCCAACACAGCCCTGGAGGACCTTGTGGAAGGGACGATAGAGCGGGAAGCCGTCGTGGGGTGATCCAGATGGACACGTCCGGCGCAGCCACAAGTGCCCAAGGTAAGATGCATGCCTGTGCCACACCCAGCATAGCGTAAATCCATACCCATGCCCCCAGCCCAATCTCACTGTGTCTGCAGCTCTGGCACAGACAGTTCCACACATGACACTACTGCATCTTGGGAGTTGTAGTCTAGTCAGCCCAGAGTGCAGGCACAGGCGTAAATCCTCACACAACACATATTTTGTACATGGCTGTAGACTGTTCATTTGTTGGACCACAGAGGGACATTGATGGGTACAACACTATGTAGGTGTAATCATCCCACTAATCATGCACTGTTTCACACACAGATGCATCACCTGGGGACTCTGACGACAGCGACCAGCTGATCATATCTGAGACACCCGTGGAGTCAGACCAGGAGACTGTGCAGGATGCGCACGCACCGCCAACACCTGCCACCCCACCAGCACAACCTCCACCAGCGCCACAATCATCGGCACCAGCACCAGTGCCACAAGCCAAGGCACCACCACCTGCGCCACAAGCAACGGCACCAGCAAGCCAGCCTGCAGCCAGTGCAGCCACAATACCGCAGAGGCACAGGCACCAAGTTGCGCCCTTGCAGGAGATGGCAACCCCCCCCCGCAATTGGCACCCACGCAGCGCACATCCACACCACCTGCTGCACCACATGGAGGCTCAAGACACGCACGGCGTCACAGGGCCCGTCGCAGTTCCGTCTCCTCAGCTGACCAGGATGTCCCAACAACCTCTGCAATTGAGGAGAGGATGCTGCGCACACAGAACCTGCAGGGAAGACATGTGGCTAGCATCAGCTGCAACATCGTGCGCCTAGCGAGGGAGATGCGCGCCATGACTGCAGCAGTCACCGACATGGGCTCCGCGGTCAGGGACATGGGCACGGCGGTCAGGGACCAGACCACTGCGGTTGCTGATGGCAATGCTCAGCTCAGGGAGGAGGTACGTGAGCTCACCAGTGCCATCAGGGAGGGCCATGAGTCCCAGAGGAGGAGTAACCGGCAGCTAATGTTGCGTTCTGCCGCCGCTACCAAGGCCATACAACGGCACAGCAACTGCACCGCTGTGTTGGCACGCCGCACAGTCTCCCTGCAGGTGGACCTTGGGCACTTCTGCGGTGATGTTGCCAAGTCACTGGGACACATCACCACTGCTGTGGAACAACTGCAGAGCAGCACATGCAGTGCTGCAGCATTGGGAGGGGATGACACCAGTGAGGCTGCCTCCAGTGTCAGCAGCGTGTCACTGGCAGAGGCCAGCACCAGGCGCCGAAGTTCGCGTGCCTCCACGGGGACAGGCCGTGGTGAGGGTTTGGATGCACCTGAGCGGAGGCTTGGTGTACGTGGCAAGCGGCACTAGAAATTTGGACATGCTGCAGGTCCATGGTGGAGCAACCATGGCCATCCAATTATTCTGTTTGCACAGGCCTGACTTTAAGGAACCTTTTATTTACATTTATGCAATCGGAGCATGATTCACAATGCTAGTTCTGTTGCACAATCCTCTGTGCTACTGTGCATTAAACAGTTGCACCCAACACCAACTTGTAATGTCTCATTTTACCCAGGGTCAAAAATGATTTTGCGTTATGTCTGTCCGCCTCCTATGGCCCTCTGCTGTGTTAGGGATGTGTGCCGGTCGTCGTTGGGCGGGTGGTTGGTCAGCCTGGGGGTCGTCATCCCTGTCCACCTCCATGGGTATCCCCCTTCTGGTGGCAATGTTGTGCAGCATTGCACAAACAGCAATTATTCGACAGCATGTGTCTGGTTGGTATAGCATTGCGCCGCCAGTCTTGTGGAGGATACGGAAGCGGCTCTTGAGAATCCCAAAAGTCCGCTCTATCACATTCCTCGTGCTGATGTGTGCAGCGTTGTAGCGATGTTCCTGCGGGGTTGCTGGATTTAGGTATGGGGTTAGTATGTATTCCCGCAGGGCGTAAGCACTGTCACCTAGAAGATAGAAGCATAGACTTAGCATTGGTGATGTACATACATGTGTGGTGTTGGTGTGGGGAAGCGTAGTTCTACTTACCTAACAGGAGTCCCTCTCCAAATTCGCCATTGAGTAGTCGCCTGTGCATTCCACTGTTGTGGAAGATGTATGAGTCGTGTGTGCTCCCTGGGAATTGTGCCACTAGGTCCGTTATGATGTTGTTGGCATCGCACACAACCTGCACGTTGATCGAGTGGTATGACTTGCGGTTCCTGAAAAGGTACTCATTTGCTGACGGAGGGCATATGGGGATATGCGTGCAGTCGATGCATCCAATCACATGTGGAAATTGTGCCACCTGGTAGAATGCCTGTTTGGTGCGGTCCAACTGCTGTGGGGTTGTGGGGAAGCTGATGTGTCTGTGGAGCATTGTCAGCATGGCATCTAGGAATTTTTGGAAGAAGCGTGACAGTGCGCTTTGCGAGACACCTCCGGCAACCGCAATTACCCCCTGGAAACTCCCTGAGGCCAGTAGGTGCAGGCTGCATAGTACCTGAACGTGCGCAGGGATTGCATTTGTCCGGTGGGTCTGGTGCTGCAGTAATGGTTCCAGGTCTGCAATCAGGCGCATGATCATAGCGCGATTGAGGCGATATTTCTGGTACACCTCGTCCTCATTCTGGCCGAGCAGGGTTATGCGCAGTCTGAACACTCGCTCCTGGACCCTTCTCCTGCGCTGTCCTGCTGCATTGATCCGCATCCTCCTTGCAAGCACGTAGAGGGCAGCCATTTTGTGGGAGCCAACAGGGTCTCCTGGGCCAAATTTAAGGGTTTAGTGATTGCCTCAATCATTTGCACATGTAGGAATTTTTTTTTTTTTTTTTTTTTTTGTGACTTTACCTCCAGGTTTTGATTCCCCTTATTTAGCTCTGGCAAAATAGCGATTTTTGGGATTTTCGTTATTAGCGAGTTTTGTTGCATTGGGGTGCGATTCGTTATTTGCTATTGGCAATTTCCGGGAGCTAATAGTGATTTCGGTAATTGCGAATTCGGTATTTAGCGATTCGGTAAATTAGCATTTTGGGTATTAGCGATTCGGTATGTCCGAGGTTATTTATTTAGCGATTCGTTATTTGCTCGGGTTTTGGGTTGATGCATTGGGATTGGGTATTTTTAACACAATACCGGGAGCTATTACCGAATCGGTATTTTACCGACTGGATTTTGGCTTGATGCATAAGGGTGATAATTTTCTGTTTTTTTACTGTTCTCAGCTTTTATACTTGTACATCTTACACAATGTACTGTACAAATAATCATTGTTAAACAGTAGGGAAGAAACAATCATACAGATTGTGTAAAAAAAAACAGAATTGCCCAGTATTACACTACATGCCATGCATGGCACCCACTACAAACACTTACTAAGTTATTCTAGCTAAAGGTATGTACTCGTACCCCTGGCTCCGGGGTGATCTACAGCTCCCTTTTCGAGAAAAAAAATGCCCAGAAGACTTAGGTTTTGGGGGAATTATGGAGCCTTTATTTTAACTTAAGAGGGGGTTTGGCTCTCGGTATTTATATTTAGTAGTCCCCGGGTAAAATCGGCGGTTGTCAGATTGGAGGAACAAGAAAAAAGATTTTTTTTATTTTTAAAACAATGCGGCCCAACAAAAAGTGGAGTTCTTTTCCTCAAATGTGTTTCGTGAAAGTCTCTTGGTCAATAGGTCTCTTTCTGTACTCCATGTCTTTTGCTGTGGAGTCATTTTGGGTCTGGTCAGCTTCTGGGTAATGGGTGTCCGTCTCCTCAATCAGGGAAGCAGAAGAATACAACAACAAAAAAGAGTGTCAGGTCTTTCTCCTTTGGTCAGAAGGGTTGATGGGGATTTGTGCTACCGCCACCTTGTCCTAGCTGTGGGTTGTCTAGGTGAGGGAAGGCATTTTGTGTCTTAGTGTGCTGTGCCCCGTTTTACCTCCCACCAACCACGAAACCAAAAAAAGCCTGGCACTTGCCTGAACCCACGGCCCTCCTGGGCCGTGAGGAGGGGAGCCTCAGCCTCCGCTTCCCTTGCTGGAGTACTGGACTCGAGGGCACTGCTCCTAGAGCGGTTGTCTCTTTCGGGCTCCTCTCCTTTGGTCTTCAGTATCGGGCGTCTCTCCTTCTTGTCGTGGTCCGTGTTGGCCTCGGCATTCCACTCCGATTCCTCTCCCGATGACCTGCTCTCCTCCCGTATTGTGCTTTTAGCCTCTTCTGCGGGACTCCCAATTGCCGGCAGCTGAGTCGCGGCCCGCGCAACTAGACCGCGCAGACTATTTCCGGCTTGGGTCCTGCCGTCTGCCATGTTGGAGAGGTCCGTCTCCTCCGTTGCGGGCGGGAAACCGTCACATTGTACTAACCTAATATAATCGACTATACTAGAAAAAAAAGATGTGATACTGAAATAGTCCATTACTTGAAATAGGTGTAACATATGTTCAAATTTCAGACTCTGTTTTGAAGATAGCACCCTTGCTAGGCCAAATTATAGATTATACAGGGATTTTCCCTAAAAAACATAGAAACACCATATGCCACTCTTTAAATGCTAATCTTCCTTAAAACTTTGGTTGAAGAAAGAAGAGATATGAATTTGGATGTTTGAAAGATAGTTTAATTTTTGTTTAAAACTGAGCCTGCTGTCACTGCTTTCTGTACATCCAATTGATTTTTTTTAAATACACAGTGTAGTGTCCTGAAGTTATACAAAGTCCTTCATGAAAGATAATAGCCAGTGTTGTGTACGTTCTTCCAGAAATTCAAATTTGTCCTGCTTTGAAGTTTGTCATTTCAATTTCTATTTTTGATCCATTAGCTCTGCCTCGTTGTAGCATCAATATAATGTATTTTCCACTTATATGTAGCTGCAGGGTAGACATACAATCTGATCTACAATTCTAGCAGGTCATAATTTGGTTTGTATTTTTGATTACCCTGTCAAAAGACACAGTTTTACAATCTGGTAATGTTAAGTTGATACATCTTTCCAAATTGATTTGAGTAGAATTTGCAAAGGAGCAATCTTCACAATCATGGTTTCATGTATAACTCAGTCCAAATAGTTCATCAATATTAACTTCTTGTTCCAAACCTACAAGAATCACCATAATAAATTCCTGAGCGTCTTGTTGACTGTTGGTAGAAAATAGTACGGATCCACTATGCATGTCTACCACATCTCGAATGCCTGTAGCAGAATGTACTATAGTCCTATCACTACATAAACGTTCCAGCAAATTACACAGATGAGAGCAGATTCTGTTGTCTCCTTTATGTTGAATTGTATTTACAAAATGTGATAAATGGAAGAGTACATTGAGAATCACATTTGCATAGCAGTTGATACCATTAATGTTTTCCAGCTAAAAACCTACAATATCAGTGCCGATTTTTTATTTTTTCATCCCAACACCTTCTGCCTTATCTTTTTTTTGCTTCTTTTGAGGAATATCCATTTATTGCTTACTAGCTTCCACTTAGGACAGATTCTACTGTCTTAAGTGAAGAGCATATACACTTCTTAACCGATTGTATTTTCTAACACAACTAGTATCTGCACTAACTTTCTTTTAACCAAAATCACCCAAAAACAAACTGGACAATGTTCTACTAGTGTCAATGCTACATATGACATACCTTCTTTAAATACAGTACTTCCGACATTAATAAAAGCTGCATCTACACTTAAACCATGTGATTTATAGATAGTTACAGCATACGCTAGAGAGAGTGGGAACTGCTCGCGCTACACATATAAGTCTTTCACTAGCAAAAAACATACAACGCATCAACTAATCTATTTGATGCCATTAATCTGATCAGATTTAATGGCCAAATATTCAACCTCATTCCTATTTGGAGAATTAATGAAACTAATAACTTAACCCATCGACCCATTTCTAATACTTCCTCAAAATTTTAATTATGCTGCAAAATTACTCTACTATTATTACACACAAGTAAACACTTCTCTAATCCAACAGTCTTAGATACAGATTTCTCAAATGAATCCAGTTTTCCTTGAAGTTTTTAATTTAGCACTATTGTTACTCCCTGGTGTTCTATTTTGTCAATAGCTGTAAGTTCTAAAATGTCTTTCTTCTCCAGTTGCAGAAATTTTACTTTCAAATTGACACACTCTTGCATTAAACAAACTATTGATTTTCCTTCTTCAATCAAATTGAACATTAGCTGTGCTGCTGTTTTCCTGCATGTGAATACTTTTTTGATAAGTCGAGTTTCTAAGGCCCTTTTACATTCCTTTGTCAAAAGTCCAACTCTAATATCCTTCAGAATATTACAATATATCTCATCAGACACTTGACACATATTCTTCAGTAGTTCCTTGTATTAGAAATCCAGCCAAATGTTTACATTTCCAATATTCCCTCAGGAATTATGAGTTTGCTCATGCAGAAGTGTCATGAAAACAAGCTCTCCTTTCACAGGCTTTAGTTGCAGAAAGCCACAAACACAATTAAATGCTTTCTTCCAAAGAGAACATCGTACTCTGTTCTTAAAATCTGTATTATTCTTAAGTGAACAAAGGCAAGCATTACATTTGAAACCATGCTTACCTCATCAATGATTAAAAGCTTTATATTCTTCAAAACTCTTGCTATCTCATGACATGCTTTACGAGATAACTTCTGGTATTTCTGTTCATTATCATGTCCTACAGGTAGCATTAATAGTCAATATAGAGGAAGTCCTTTAATATTGTGTGCAGCTAATCCAGTTGTTGCTGTTACTACACATGACAAATTTGATTGTGTTGCTCTCTGTAGGTAAGTGGTGAGAATTTGAATTAAAAATCTTTTCTCCGTGGCAACTTGACCACTGATATATAATAGAACTGGTTTAAAGGATGATCAATTGAATTCTTTCCTATCGTGCAGAAATCCATGTCTTATTTTCTATTCAACTCCATATAAGTGTCCTTAGTTTCATTGTTGAGTTGTACAACTGACTGCTCCAGATGTATAGTTTCTTTTCTAGCTTGTTCCGTTACACTTTCCACCTTCAATTCAATAATAGGTAGTACAAGAGGATCTTGACTGAGTGGTGCAGAACTTTGACGCCTTTATGAATTGTCCTTAGCTACCTCTGTGGCAATTGTTTCTTCTTGCTGAATTTCACCAGTTAAATTTGCATATAATTTTGAAAGGCTAAACACTCAATACTGCCTTTTACAGCATTAAATAAATCTTCATAGCAGAGTTAGCCTCCAAGTGATTCCGATTCAGCAGGCTAAGGCTTAAGCAGTTGAAGAAGAGTGAAATAGAAAAATTATCTTTTCTCTGAAGTTTGGCAACTAAGTTTTCTGTAGGTTATTAAATTTCCTTTTGCATGTCTTACTAAACAACCATCGCATCCAAGTACTGCAAATTTGCCTTCTTTTATATTCTCTGTTACATTGCTTTTGTACCTGTAGTGTTGAAGAACTTCAAATAAGCACATATTTTCTAGATGTACACTTCTTCTTGGGTAGAATGTATCAAACATGTTTGATTTTACAATGTCAGTACTTTCCATGTCGAACTCCGCTAGATACTGAATTTCTGGGAAAGACTTTAACACTTTATTTCACGTATTTGCTAGGCCTAGACTTACCCAAACAATTTTCCTAGACTTCAAGAATAAACTGGTCGAGCTCAACCTGTCACAACATTCATAAGAACCCACCTTGCTAGGGGATAGCATTTTTATGGAACAATTCTTTTATTTGTTTTCACAATATCATAACATCGCATATGCCTACACAACTGGCCGGCATCAAATTCAAATGCATATGAGAGGGACACAGCCATGCGCCTACAACCCAGAGGACGGCAGTGAATTTCAAAATATCAGTGGCATGTGTATCAAATTTTGTACCAGTGGAAAGTAACCTGCCTAATGTATGCCATGGACTGTGAAACATAAAAGGGACAGAAGAAAAAGAGAGCCCAGGATGTTAAAGAGGGGGAAAAGCCCGATAACTAAAAAAGAAGAAACCCCACCCTCTACCCACCCCTCCCCACTCCCATATCTCCTCCGCACCTGAAGATGATCCTATATCAACCTACAATGTTAACTACAGACAAGCTCCTAAACACATACCACCATTATGTGCCCGTATCTTGGGTAGTAGAAGTGAGGCGTAGGATTTGCAGGAACCTGGGGCAAGTCACCTCCCTGAATTTCTTGCTTAACAGTATGATAAATGGAGCCCAAAGTTCCATGCATGCTTCAGCTTGATTGTCCACCATCATAGACATGCGCTCCACTGTGAGCACAGTCCACAGCCTTCTCAAGCATGCAGCGTGGTTTGGAACCTCTGTGGAACCCCAGTGAGCAAGTAGTTCTAATCTTGCAGCATTAAGAGCTAAGGCTATCTGCCTTCCTCTAAGGGAGTGCAAGGGAAAGGTCAGTGGGTTGGGGAAACCTAGCAGAGTATAGGCTGGAAAGCGAGGAATATCCGTATTAAAGGCTTCGTTTATGTCCTGAAGAATCAATTCCCAGTATTTATTTATTTATTTATTTGAAGGTTTTATATAGCGCGAACAAGACCCTTGCGAGTATCAGAGCGCTTTACAAGTAACATGAAGAAAACAAGGAGTAACCATAGCAAACAATGATATAAGTGCGTCCAAAAGTACAATACTGATAACAGTAATAAGGCATCTAGAGGACCAAATGGAACGTAAAAACCGATCTGGGAGAAACAGAGTCCCGTAATAAGATAGTCAAATCACGTAAATTTCGCCATGAGGATCGCTTTCACTTCTTTTTTGAAGGTGGAAGAGGACGGGTTAATTCTTGTTTCAATGGGCAACGCGTTACAGATCCTGGGAGCCATACCAGAGAAGGATCGGTTGTAGGTTTTTTTCTTGGCAAATCGTTGTGGTTTCAGAAGAAGAGTCTTGGCACTCCTCGCGGCTCTGGACCCGGCTGATAGCACCAGTTTCTGAGCTAGGTAGTGAGGAGAGTTATGGTGAAGGGGCTTGTGCGTCATGCATGCGATTTTCAGATGAATTCTTGATTCAAACGGTAACCAGTTGAGGGCTCTCAGGACTGGAGAGATGTGAGAGGATCTCTTAGAGCCCGTGATGAGTCTCACCGTGGAGTTGATGGTGGCTCTTAGCGGGGCTGTCGATGATCTTGGGAGGCCGCATAAGGTAACCGCCCCATATTCCACTCTAGGGATTACTAGGGCTTGAACTGCTAGTTTGAAATCGAAGGATGGCAGAAAGGGTTTCAGTTTGCGCAGTGTCCTCATGTGGAAGTTAGCTCCTTTTGTGGAAGCGCTGATATGCTTCTGCATTTTTAGGTTGCTGTCCAGAGTTACGCCAAGCGATTTCGCTGAGTCAACAATGAGAGGTTGACCTTTGAGAACAGTTAAGTGCTTCAGCCAGACCAGGATGGAGGGTGTTTTGTTAGGGGGAGCGATAAGGAGGAATTCCGTTTTGAGGGAATTTAGTTTCAGGTGGTTTTCGGCCAGCCATGTTTGGGTTTTTTGTAGAGTGGTGTTGAGCGATTTGATGTCTTCCAGTGAGTTGATCTTAATGTAGATTTGGGTGTCGTCTGCATACATATGGAAGTGAATCTTAGCGAGGCTGAGAAGTTCGGTGAGGGGTTCCATGAAAAGGTTGAAGAGGGTGGGTGAGAGGGAGGAGCCTTGCGGCACTCCTAGCGTGACTGGCATGGAATTGGATAGGGATTGACTGACCTTGAATCTTTTGGATCTATTTTGAAGGAAAGAGGCGAACCATTTAAATACAGCTCCAGACAGACCCATTCAGTGTTTCAGGAGTTCTAGCAAGTTGCTGTGTTTGACAGTGTCAAATGCTGAGGACAGGTCGAGTAGGATCAGTAGATACGCTTCGTTTTGGTCCAGGATTTTTAGAGCGTCGTCCATTACATGTGTCATGGCAGTCTCGGTACTGTAACCTGCTCGGAAGCCTGATTGGAATTGATTAAGCAGTTTGAATTGGTCAATGTGACTGTTTAGCTGCATGTTAACACATTTTTCCTGGAGTTTGGCTAGCATAGGTATGTTAGAGATCGGACGGTAGTTATTTAGATCCGAGGGGTCAGCTGTAGTTTTTCAGGATAGGGGATACCTGACCTGTTTTCAGGATGTCTGGAATGGATCCTTGAAGGAGGGAGGTATTTATGATCTTGGTCCAGAGGGGTAGTATCAGAGGAATGAAGTCTTTTAAGTAGTTGGGCGGGAGTGGGTCTGTGAAATGGTTGGAAGGTTTCAGAGTGGTAAGCGTCTTTAATATGGATTCTTCACTGTAAGTGTAGAAGTGGGACCATGTAGCTAGTATCTAACCAGTTTGGGACAATGCCATAGTTAATGTACCAGTGAGCCCGTCTGCCCACACCCACGCCAGCAAGTGGCGGGACGGTCTTTATTCCAATAGTTCAATCGGGCCGGTGTTAAGTACCGATAAGAGGCTACCTTATATGCTGCCTCTGTGCCCGGAATATCCTGCGCAGTATGATGGATTCTATAATGTATGTCCTGCAATTCTTTGTCTGTGAGTGTTCTGCCTATTTTCTGCTCCCTCCTCAGCTGCCCTTTGGATTTTGTGCAAGTGGCGTCTGTTGAGAATAGGGCGTAAAGTTCTGATATGATGCGTGTGTCGTAGTTTTTAGTGATGAGCCACTTTTCGAAGTGCGTCAATTGACGGAAGGTTCCTGGTCTCATATCCAGGGAAGTTACCCAGTGACGTGCCTGATTGTATGTCAAGAGATCAGCTGCTGGGATTGCGTAGTCTTGCTGAAGCTGATTGAAGGGAATGATCCCATTATGATCAAATAGTGAGCCTCCTTTCTTGCAGCCCTTCTCATGCCACAGCTGAAATGGTTCTGACTTACATCCAGGAGGGAAGCCGGGGTTGTCTACTAATGGGGTAATCGGAGAGGGGAATGTAGTAAAACCATGGCGGATCGCTGTTGCATCCCAAACTTTTAAGGTAGTTGATATTATTGGGGAGGAATAGAGCCCCCATGCCATGTGTTTACGAGGAAGCCAGATCTCTCGCCATATGTTCACCCCTGCAAGAGATTGGTCGATGAACGACCAATGCTTCTCTCAGAGGGGGCGGTTCCACTCCAAGATAAAGCATAGTTGGGACGCTTGCAAGTATCTCAACACCACAGGTACCCCTATTCCCCCTCCGGCTTTAGGTTTAGTAATCTGATGAGAGCTGAGTCGTGGATGCTTCCTGCCCCATATGAATCAATTGATCGCTCGTTGCAAGTTACATAGGGTGGCCGAAGGTGGGGAGAGGGGGATAGTCTGAAAGACATAAAGTATATATGGCATGATCGTCATCTTTACTGCAGCGATATGTCCTGCCCAAGAGAGGCCTGTCCGGGTCCTTGGGGCTAGAGTTTTAGTAGTTTGCTCCAAGAGTAGGCCATAGTTGGCCACTAGCGTTTTCTCGGAGTACGCGCCAGCGAGATACCTAGGTATGATATATGGTAACCGGCCCAGGTAAATGGGATTGAGTAGTCAAGGCTGCCTACGTATCAGGGGTGATTGAGAGATTTCGGATTTGTGACTTAGAAAGGTTTACCTTGAACCCGGATACCCCACTAAAGCAACTGAATTTATCTACCAAGGCCAAGAGTGAAGACGCGGGATTCGTCAGGGATAGGACCACATCATCAGCATACAAGCTTATGGTATGCGTGTCTGCCCCAGGCGAATCCCCGAGATTGATGGGTTGTTCTTTGTGCCATCGGCTCCATATACAGGGCGAATAGCAATGGGAACAGGGGAAACCTTGCCTTGTTCCTCTGTATATGGGGAAAGGCCCAGAAGAGTATCCATTGACTCTGACAGAAGCCCTGGGAGTGTTATAGAGAACCTCTCCCCAAAGTCGAATCGACGGAGCACATCGAATAGAGACGGCCAGTGGACCCTATCGAAGGCCTTTTCTGCGTCGACAGAGAGTAGGAGGGCTTCCTCTCGAGAACAGTGGATGAGATCTGTGAGTTGTATGAGTCCTTGGGTGTTATACCCACATTGCCTCGATTGGATAAACCCCGCTTGGTCCGTATCAATTAGACATGCCATGTATGGACTAATGAGAGCTGCCAATATGCTTGTGAATATTTTTGCATCAACGTTGGGCAACGAGATAGGGTGATAAGAGGCATAATCTAAAAGGTCTTTAGAAGGTTTTAAAATGACCGAGACAGAAGCTTCAGAGAGGGAGCCAGGCAAACATCCTGTGTCAATGAATGAGTTAGAAAGTCTTTTCAGCAAATGAACTCAAATCTGGCAGAACTTCTTGTAAAATAGTGGGGTAAAGCCATCTGAGCCCGGCGATTTGGAAATTTTGAAGCGGGCTATTGCCGCCACCACCTCATCTATTTGGATGAGACGGTCAATTTGAGAGGCAATATCAGGAGGGATCCTGGTTAGCGGAACTTCATGGAGATATGAATCTATGCCTCTGGAGGGAGAGTCTTCTCCTGCATATAGCCTACTGTAGAAGGCTCGAAAGGCTTCAGCAATTTCTAAGTCTGAGTGTACTATCATCCCCAACGGAGCCTTATTCACCGGCACCGTTCTGGAGATCTCCCTCTGATGTAAACTGTGGGCTAACATAAACTTGAGCGATCGCCACTGACAAAGAATTTATGCCCGAAGACACAGTTAGGCATATTCTGCTCTGTTTAGGTCTAGGCGGCGCAAGAGTAGACGTTGCTTTTCCAATCCACTCCAGATGTGAGGAGCACCTGTGCATTTATGTATTGATTCTGCTACTTCCACCTCAATTGGATTCCTCTGCTCTTTACGAAGCCATTTTTCACCCGCTGAGATCTCTATTAATTTGCAGCATACTACTAATTTTAATGCTTCCCATACAGAGGCGAGGCATATCTCCTCGTGATTGTTGATGGTGAGATACTCTGTAATCGCAATGTGAATTGCTTTTACTGTCTGGTCAGATTGGAACATGGCGTTTCGGAGTCACCAACACAATGAGCGCGGTTGGCAAGCACCAAGATTCAGTGATAGCGTGATCGGGCGTGATCAGAAAGAGAACGTGGTTTGATCGTCTCATCAGCTATGCATCCTTTTAGGGCATCTGTAATTTGAAAATGATCTATGTGCGCATACGATTTATAGGCAGCTAAATATAATGCGTAATCCCTAGTGGAGGGGTGTGTTTGTCTCCATATGTCATTCAGCCATTGAAGCCCGGTCTGTGAAAGAGCCCCATCTTGTTTAGTACGTTTCACAGAATGGTCTAAGTCTGTATGCATTACGTAATTCAAGTCGCCACCTATCACCACCGCTCAATCAGGAGTGGCTAGAACCTTTTTAAGGTAGTTGATCAGGAAGCATTCTTGGTGTTCATTCGGTGCATATAAAGACCCCACCGTAAACTGCATTTGGCCCCACTGAAGCCTAATCCCCAGCGCCCTGCCTCTAAGTTCAGCTACCGTGTTGATGACTTTACCTTGGAATTTCTGTGCAAGCAATATAGCGACCCCATTTTTCTTAGTTGTGTCTGAAGTCCAATATTGTCTGGGAAACCTGGGTGATCGCAAGCAGTGGGTGTCCCTGGCCAATAGAGGAGTCTCTTGTAGCAAACATACATCCCCTCCTGAGTGCTCTAAAAAAGATAGGATCACTTTGCGCTTTACTGGGCTGTTGAGGCCTTGCACATTAAGGCTCACTATTCAAAAGATGTGTGTCATGTATTCTTTGGGTGCCCTACAGCCGCCAAATTGCTAAGTCTCTGTCTTTCCAGAGGGGTAGTGATTAGAATCTTTGCCTCAGTTGGTGCAGAGGAGAAAGAAGTGAGAGAAGACAGAAAGATACCCATAACAAATATAAAGGATACAACAGGTAAAACAACAGATGACCAGAGTCCCGTCAAATCCAGTGAGTCGGGGTGAGAAGTGGCCACCCTTAGGATGACTATTCCAACAATGAGTCTCCTGCAAAAACATGGAGATGTCCACAGGGTGAGTGGAGGGCAAATCATTTTTAGAATCTTCTGTCCTCTAGCCCCTCCGTCGCTGCTGCTGGGTTCACACGGGTTCCTCCCCGTACCCACAGGACATTACTGCCTTCAGATTAGGATGCTACCTAAAGGGTAGATTCTGCAGAGAGGGCCTGTAACACTGCCTGTCTTTCTTAGGTGATGGTGGCTGGGTCGGGTTTTGATCCGCGGTACTAGCTTGTCACCTTCTGCTATGTTGGTCACTGCCAATTGGGAGAGGAAGGCTGTTCTTCATTGCTCTCCTGTACATTGATGTGTAAAAGGGCGCAAGCCTCTTTGAAGGATCTGATCTGGTGGAGTGCTCCATCATATTGGAAAATAATGCAAAAAGGATGACCCCATGTGTTGGGTATATTGGCTTTCCTTAAATGTTCTGTAACAGGGTGAAAGTCTTTACGTTTTTGTAAAGTGATCCTGGAGAGATCCTGGAAGAAAGTTGGGGAGTGACCTTTAAACTGGACTGGATGGGAATCTCTGGCTTTTCTAAGTATGTCCTCTTTAGTTTGGAAATCATGCACACATACCAGTATATCTGCTGGGGTTCCCTTTCCTAGACTTTCAGACCCCACTCTATGGACCCAGTCCAACTGCAAGGTGGAGTCTTCTGCAAGGCCCCGGACATGTCGGAAGAGGTCCGTGACATAATCCCGCAAGTTGGAACCTTGCACTTTGGATGGCACCCCTCTGATTCTTATATTATTTCTCCTGGATCGGTTCTCCAAATCCTCATTGTGCGCCTGGAGATCCAGCTGTGCTCTTTAAGCCTGAGGACTTCTTGTTGCAGCCAAGTGACCTCCTCCCCCCGGCTGGATTCCCTGTCCCTAGTTTGGCCACTCTCTCGCCCATCTCATCCACATCGCGTTGCACATCCCGAATTTCTGTTGCAATTTACTTCTTCATCACCTGGAGGTCTGCGCGCAAGGAGGAGAATAATGTTTCTAGGAATGACTTGGTTACTGGACCCTCCCTGTCTTCAGTGTCCACCCTAGTGTCCATCCCAATATTTGCGTTTTTGTCTTCCACACTGGTGCTCCTTGACTTTCCAATCATTTCTTTAATGGAGCGCTCTTTCTTTGTTCTGCTCCCCGCCATGTCGTTGTGGTTTAGCGTAGTAATTGCCACCAGTCAGCCCACTCACTTATGCCCTGTGCCGCAGACAAGCCCTTTTATCTCAATGCCTACAGATGACCACCATACTGCTCCCTCGATCTTAGTCTGCAGAGTCTCTGGAGAGCACACCCGTTGCACGGTCTCAGCACACACCAGCGTTGTTAGTTCCCAGGAAGCAAGGGCTTGCCCTATAGCCGATGTGATCCAGGCACTCCACGTGGCCACTATCAGCACAGAGCCTGTAGAGATTTGTCCTCCGCCACTGAAGCACTTATGCCGTATTCCCCTCTTTAGTGGGGATCAAGTCGCAGTCGGTAGTGAAGGCCTCGTGTAGGAGGGCACTGGGTTGTGGGTACTTTAGTGATGACCCTCGAGAATTTCTCGAGGGTCATCACTAAAGCGCGAGGGCTGCCAGGTATGCCCCGGGCTTTGCCGAGCATATGCCTTCAATGTTATTCTCTACATGTGCCCCATGGAGCAGAGCGTGTACATTGCAGCCGTCTCCTCCGCCACCCCGTGCTTGCTGTATAGGATCAGTCTGGTCATTGATCCCCCCTGTGACCCAGGGGCCTGCTCTCCAAAGGGACCTATTTGTCTTTCCCCTGTGCCAACTATCTACCCCTCGCCAATGCCAGCTGGACAATGTGCTCCCTTTCTACAAGTGTGGACAGGAGGCAGGGCGGGGAGGAACGTCTTCTCCAGGCCTCAGCTCCCTTGAGGGCCGCCACTCACCTTGGCAGTCTGTTGTTGTTGGCTGGGGCCTAACCTTGACCCAGTTGTCAGTGCGCACCGCAGCCACAGCCCAGAGCTCAGCCATCAGGCCACCGCCCTCCTCGGCAGCCCACAGAAGCGAAATGGGGCACGTCTTCACTCCCACAGATACAGCGGGCCGCATACGTGACCCAGAGCTCCATTGCTCCACGCTCCTGGCCGAGAGCTCCAGGCACTGGGAAATGCCCAGTGCTCCTCCATCGCGGTTCTCATTGTTTCTTTCGGCCCACGGTCACGGCTGGCCAGTGATGGGGGGGCCGTCCCCTCCGTGAACCGGGATTTGCTCTAAAGCCCCAACTGGGGCACTCCATTGGCCGCTGCAGGCAGGCCCATCCTCAGCTCTGGGGGGATGTCACAGCCTGCTGCACTCCGCTGCCGACCACAGCCCTCGGCATACAGGGCGCCACACCCAGGAATCCGCTCACTCTCCATGAGCCTTCGCTTGTGTCCCCTGCCCTCCATAGCTTGTACTTACTCCCGGAGGCAATAGGAAGGATCCGGCGAGCTCGTTTCGGTGATTATGTTGGCAGTGGCTCGGAGCAAACGGAAAACACGTCCTAGCTGCCCACCATCTTGGCCAAGCCCCGGGTTAGCATTTTTAAACTGTACAACTTTTTTGTTAAACTCTTTTCTGCAGAAATCTCCTGCCACATCTCTTTCATTTTAGTCTTCTCAGATTTTGTAATGTTTGAAGTCACATAACGAGCAACAGCAATTGGGTTTTCTGCAACAAATTAAATGTCCATATTTGCATTCCAAATTTTGATAATTACAGCGATATAATCATTAATGAACTTAGAAGCCTCCGTTCTTTTTAGGTTGTAAGTATTTTTAGGTGATTTCTGTGTTACGGTATGTCTTGCTGCAGGCAAAAAGCTGTTGACTCTTCCTTGTGAAATAACTGGTTGTGGAGAGCTAAAACGACATCTTGTGTAAAATCTTCCTTTGTTTCTGTATTTTTAACAACAGTAATTTCCACATCTATGTGTTTAGAAATGCAGAACTTGTTCTCTCAAGCCTTTGTCAGTAGTATCTTTTGGGATGGCGCATGTCACATACTGTTCTATGAAAGACAGCACACAGTCATTACTGTTTGTGCCAAATTTTGGAGCATTGTTTATCCATAACAGCATGTGAATATGAGGAGTCCCTACTGCTTAGTACACTTTGCGCTAGAAGATATCAGGTACTTTGACAAGAGGAGATTTGTTTTGTTGAAGATAAAAGATAGCATGCCTTGGAACATGTAGTTAAAATATTTGCAAAATGTAATAGGATCTAAAGATGTCCTCAATGGTTGAGTTTGCCTCTCTTAAAAATTCAAGCAGGTCATCCCATGCAGATTCAGCACAACTAAATGTAATAAACCAAGTTTGTGCACCCAGGTTTCTCAAAATGCATTTGAGTTCTCCATGATGATGATACCAATACTTGTTGGTGCCACATTGGTATGCCATCAAAATAATTTAATTGTATTCTAAGTTTTCATCTTTTTCTTGAACTTTATCAATAAATTCCCTTGCAGAGAGATTTCTAAGATTAACACCTGTCTTCAGTATATGATTCATAGCATATTAAAGTCCAGACAAGTCACTTTCAAACAGAAGATGGAATGCACTGACGAAATCTTGGATCCTTTGAATAAAGTCATGCTGAGTGGTATTCAGCTGCTAGTATCTGTACAGCATGGTCATCTGAGCGGGCTCCTGTTCCAGTGGGAAAGAGCAGGGAAAAACAGAAAGCCTTCAAACTTCTTTCCCATACACTCAAGGGAGACCCTTTTGCTTGTTTCATCTGAAACAGCTCAATAGCATCACCAATCATTTCTTTAGAATTCATGGGATGGATGCTGTAGTATTCATACATTTGTTCTGATCTACCTCGATCCATTTTTTCCAGCTATCCACGTGATGCTAATGTCTTATTCTCTATAAAAGTTACATTTTGAGAAAAATCAACTTTTGTATAGTAAGCATTTTTTTGCTAGGTATAATGTTGCTTTTTTTACCTTTATTAACATAACTTGCCATATTTTTCTACTCTTTTTAGGAACACTGTTAACTAAAATAATAAGTGATTCTTCAATATCTGTATCTACCCGTATGTTTGAATAATCTGTTTAAAATCTAAAGGTAAAAACACAACATTCCCTTTTAGTCCTTTCTGGAGCTCAGTTGGAGGTAATATTTCTGTCTTTGGCTCCATACGAACTATATACTGTATTAGAATTGATTCATAAACATATAATACTTTAAGCTCTTCTGGTACAGACACCAATTCTAACTTAATATATATTGTTCTAACTGGCATTTTATTATTCTCTAACTTATCAAAGCAGTACTTACATATAATTTGCTGTGTGGAAAAATATAATCTTTCCTCAACAAATAAATATGCACCAAATCCTTCCCACCTATCATTGTTCTCTTTTTCAGCTTTAGAGTTCACAACTACATTGCGAGTTTGTGTTTTGAAGTGAGTGCATTGACAGCAAATACAAACACAGTTTGGTTTCTCAGAGCAAACTGTGTTAAACTTTGCAATCTGTTGTGCAGTTTTCAGTACTAATTTCTATATCCTGTTCTTCTATACCTCCGGTAGCCAACTCTTCATTTTCCCTAGACCCCTCTTCTGGACAAAATACTTAAGGGTCTGTGCACTCTCAATTTTTTCCTTTTGCTTAAGTGCAGTACTTGTCCTCTTATACTTCTTCATCCTTTTCAGCAAATGTTGTATTACTCTATTCTGAAACATTATAGCTCTTAACTCCTTAAACTGTTTCTGTCTCTATGACAAAGTCCCTGATTTCCTAGGGCATTTCTTACTTTCAGAAACATGTACTCCTTGCTATTTTTTCAGTTGATGTGTAAATTCCATTTTTACACAAGACTGTAGTCACATTTTGCATTTTACTACATATTTTTTGAGAAGCTGCTTAGTACTCTTACCCTCTTCTCTTCTTTTCCTCTGGATATTCTCCTCCTTGTTTTATTTGTCTCTCTGAGTTTGAAGTTCATAATACTGTTTTCTTTGTTTCTTTCATCTTTATCTCTTGTCAGGCACTGTAAATCTTCTCTTTCAAATAAAATCAGATGTTTGTAAAACTATAAACAATAAATTAACATCTACAAAAAATACCTTTATTATTAATTTACTGACTTACTGTTTAATCTTTAGTCAAGGGGTTAGAATCAGTTATATACAACATACTTTCCCTTTTTTGTGACTCTGTTTTCCCCAGTACACAGATATAACTCTGTATCCATCTACCTCTTTTGGATATATGTATTATAGATTCGCTAGGTATAACTGAGTGTGTCAGTGACTGCATTAATGTGTCCTTGGGTATGTGACTGTATGCATTACTCTGTCCCAGGATGTCTCACTGTTTTTATCAGAGAGTATGTGACTAAGTCAATGACTGCATCAGTGTATCCACAGATGCCTCAGTGTCTGTATCAGTGTGTCACAGAATACCCCACTGTCTGTATAAGTGAGGATATCAGTGTCTCACTATATCTAGCACTCTTGCATGCTATCCAAGTCTGTATATAAGTCTGAGAGTCACTATATTACTCAATGCATAGCTGTGTTTATGAGTGTGTCACTGTATGTATTAGTGTCTACAATAGTGTCTGAGTGTATGTATCAGTCAGTACATGAGTAACTTAGGGAGTCCATTAGGGTATGCATGGGTGTCCTTGAGTATATATCAAAATACCCAACTCAAAATACATAACTTTGTGTATAAGTGACTGTGGGAGTGTATCAGTGAATGCATCGCTGTGTGCATGGCTGTGTCAGTGTACATATCAATATATCGCAGAGTGTATAATTGCATGTATAGGTTAGTGCATAAATGAGTCAGTGAGTGTATTACTGTGTACATTGGTGCCTCAGGGTATACATTAATCTGTCCCTGGTTCTTTGAGTGTCTATATACCTAAGTATATAGGACAGTCACAGAGTGTATGAAAGTGACCATGAGTGTGTAACTGTATGCATCACTGTCTCCCAGGGTGTCTAACTCTATTTATAAGTGAGTGCGTTAGTGTATTAGTGAACGCATCACTGTGTCCATAGCTTCCCTATAGTTCTATTCTACAGTTTGTAAATAGTTATGCAAAGAATACTGTCCTTTTATTCTTTCCTCTGCTTTGTACAGTACACACATATAACTGTCTATCCATCTGCCTCTATTATGCATAGGTATTACAGATACAGTGAATGTATTGCTCTAGGTATTCATGAGTGCACATGTATATAACTACCTATATTACTGTTTCACTTAGTCTATAATTGTGTGTCTCACTGTATATCTAGTCCTATATATACAACTATTATTTTTTGCTGGGTATCTTTCTAGAAAGTTTATTATCTACTTTATACTGGCTGTCCCTAAATTACAGTGTCTGCTTAGGATCTCTCAGTACTTATCTGTAAGTCATACCTGTATTACGGCCCTATTACTTTGTACCTCTCTCTATAAGTGTGTTACTTTATATATAATGGTGTACTTTAATTTTTAATTATATCTTCCACTATCTCTACATGTTTTTCTATATAATCCAGTTCCTCTCTGGGTACCTCAGCTTACATTTGACTATTTAGCTAGTTATCTAACTTCATCCATTAATATCTCTCTGAGTGACTTAGTGCAAACACCAGCTTCCTTCTCACTCTATAAATGTATACATCACTGTATGCTTTGCTCTGTTACAGTATGCATAGCTATATCATTATGTGTTAAAACAAAATATATTTAACTATACCTTGCCGTCTTAGCAAAAGCATCAGTGTGAACCATCTCATCTTAATCTATATATCTGTGTATATGCCATTGCATAACTGTGTACATGATAAAATGTCTTAATATCTCACTGTATACATTAGCATTCCACTCCTTCTGTCACTCCCTACATTGGTGTATACCTGTATTTTCCTTTTCTTCACCACTTTTTATTCATAGTTCATGATCAGTACACTTTACTTTATTTTCATTTTCTACTCTCTTTCAACATTTCTTTTTAGTTTTTTCAAACATCCTGCTAAGTTCCATCCACCTCACTCAAACACACTCTTCCTGTATCAACTTTTGTATGCTACAGCTTAATTCAAATACCTGTTAAATATAATTGTTGGTGAGTATTTTTCTTTCTCAGTGTAAAGTTGCCAAACTTGTATCAAGAAAGCAAACAAAAACTGAGCAGAAGAATGGAAGACCACTCTCATACAAGGCAACCATTAATGGCAGCCTATTCAACTCTGCTTTCAAGGTTGCAGAGGCTGCAAACAAAATGAAACGCTGCTTTCATTTTCGTACTAATTAAACAGCTCTTCTGAATGGTCACATTTCATAACCCTTTGTTTGATTTCTCTAATGTGAGCCCAATTCGGTAGGAGTTTTGAGCTCCGCAGATCCATGAACAGATCTGAAGTGCTCATCGCAGCCCCCGTGTAACCTTGCAGTGATCCGAGGATCCACGCGGCAAACCAAAATCTTTTTTAAAAACTATTCCTAAACACGACCACTTTCTACAAATCCCTAAATTTACACCCAAACAATGTTGTATTCATCATTTCTTTCATGAACAATGTCTCCTCATATTGGCATTCTAGACTTTTCTTCATTCCTCCCCCATACTCCTGTATCTTTGTTTTCGTGGTGACCAAAATTGTAACATTCTCTGCTAGCAGTAGGTCACAAGTTCACTGCAGTCTCTACCGCAGTATGCTAACTCTTAACCACAAGACAGCAGGTGCGGTTGACTGCAATTAGAAGCATATCCCACATAGCCAATTACACACGTACTTTTTTAAAATTTATACCACAACCTAGTTTTAAACAGTGCCATAATTACAGCATCCATATGAATGTGATCTTTTCAATTTTACTTGATAGGCTCTCTTTTTACTGACTTAATTTTAAAAATTGCCTCATTCAGCTGCAGCCATCTTATGTGTGCTACTGCTTCATCCTTCAAAATGGTTAGAGTGTGGATTGTAGGTAATAGCTTTGTGTTCTGGGCTAGAGAGTTTGATAGAAAGAGTGGGATTGACAGGGACCTGGGTTTGCCTAATATGGATATTAGTTGGTTTGGCCAGAGAGGGTTAAAGTGGTGCTTTCATTGGTTGATAGCATTATGGATTCCCAACATCCAGACCTCATAAATGTTCACTGTGGTGGCAATGACCTGGGCACACTGACTGAGGTAGGAAATCCTAATGAAGAATACCTATGAACAATTAATGCAACTTTCCCCTCACACTGCCTTGGTGTTTTCTAACATATGCAAGAGGCATACATGAAAGTGGTATTCTGAATTTTGTCCACAGATAGAGAAAGCCAGGAAACATGTTAATAAAACAGTTTTAGCATTCCTTAGAGACCATAACATGGGCACTCTCTGCAAAATAACCTGTGCTTCAAAATGCATGAAATATACAGGAGAGATGGTACTCACTTCACGGATGAGGGCAGCAGAGTATTTCTGAGCAAATTAAAAAACTGAATCTGCTTGTACATGTAGTCATCATATACACGTAATGAACACAACGGCTCTTCTAAGAGCCACCCTATGTTCCAAACAATTGTTATTTTTAACTAAAACATTTTTTTTTTTTAAATCTATCAAATCCGTGGATCCACAAACCAAAAGCACACATTCAATGCAAAAGAGCAAATTTTATATTTCTAGTACAGTGTTCTGAATGGATCTCACCGGGGGTATAACAGAGTCTAAATGAGTATCATTTTTGGTGCATAAGTGTCTCAATGTATATCTTACTGTCTGTATGAGTATATCAGTAGGTGTCAAACTCTCTATATCAGTATCTGAGTGGCTATGAAAGTGTCTATATAAGCGTACGTCTGCATGGGTTTGTGGATGGGTGTAACAGTGTCTGTAGGATGTCTGAATGGGTGTGATAGTGTCTATATGGGTATGTGAGTGGGTGTAAAAGTGTCTATATAGGCATAAGTCTGGGTGTGAGTGTCTCTGCATGGGTTTGTAAATAAGTGTAAAAGTGCCTGCATAGATGGAAGAGTAGGTGTGAGAGGGTCTGTATGGACATGTGAGTGGGTGTCAAAGTCTCTGCATGGATGTAAGTGTAGGTATAAGAATCTCTCTATAGGTTTGTGCATTGAGTTTTTTTCTCCTTTAAATCATCTCCACAGGTGTTGCCACTTACATAAAAATGAAACAGTTATTAATGTGCTCATGTATCTTTCTTATTTAAAAAAATATCAATGTTATCGTTTGGCAGTCACTTGTAGGAAAGTATAATTAAAATCAATTCTTTTTCACATCAGTTTTAGCAGAATACAAATTCCTAAAACATAAAAACCATTTGCATCAGTTCATTATTGGCCTTGGGCGTGCTGCATTTTCTTCATGGAATCTTTAAAGGGCAGAGCGCGCGCAGCTAATGATCAGAAAATAGCCAAGTCTTCACGGCCCTTCTAAAGGCCCAGTGGTCCGGAGAGCGCCGGGTGGTGAGAGGCAGGGAATTCCAAAGGGCGGGGGTGATTGCTCTAAAGGAGCACCCACTCGCTCTAGCCCTACGCACCCAGGTCACACGGGCAAGATGGAGATCAGCGGAGCGCAGGGCGCGGGCAGTCACATACGGAAGACACAGATCACTCAGAATCATAAGGCAGAGGTCAGTAAGAATTTTGTGGGTGATGCAAAGGCCCTTACAGTGGATTATTTTCTCTATTGGCAGCCAGTGCAGCCGGTGGAGAACGCCAGTGACAGAGCAGTACTTAGGTAGCGTGAAGAGAATGCGAGCTGCAGCATTTTGGGCATGAGGGAGACTTTTAATCACCCACTTATTAGAACCGAGGAGCAGTACATTACAATAGTCCAGCCTAGCCATAACGGTAGATTGGACTATCATTTGGTGTGTGTGGGAGTCAAAGAGTCCCAAAATAGGCTTTTGGCCCTGTAGAATTCCAAAACAGGGGCCTGCTACTGATTTTGCCTGGGCGTCAATATAAAGAGTGTCATCCACCCAGACTCCCAGGTTCTTGACAGCTGGTTTTGGCAGTGTGGGAGGGCCAAGTGCAGGAGCTCACCAGTGGTTGCCCCCACAGAATGGTATACCTACCTAAGAGAAGAGTTTCAGATTTAGAGGAGTTCGGTTGAAGGCAGTTTGCATCCATCCAATCGGCGATGGTAATCAGGTCCTCCTGTAATTTCATGGCGTCCTGACTAGGATCATTGGAGAAAGAGAACACCAACTGTGTGTCGTTAGCATATGACACCAGAGAGATTTTTTTTTTATAGAGTTATATATAGCGCAAACTAGACCCAAGACATCGGGTATCAGAGCGCTTCACATAGCACCAGTTTCGTTACAGAAGCACACATTCATTTTTGTTAGGCATGGGGAGATTAAGTGATTTGCCCAGAATCACAGGATGTGGAGCGTCGTTGCCGATACTCAAACCTGGTTCTCCAGCTTAGAGAGTGACCACTCTAGCCATAAGGCTACATCCTCTCCCCATGTTACGAGCCTTCGCTACTAGTGCTAGCAGCCAGATGTAAATGTTAAACAAAGTAAGGCTCAATGCACAGCCCTGAGGAACCCCACGGCGTAACGGTTGGGTGTGAGGGTGCAAGGGCAGTGAGATGACTTGAAAAGACCTATCAGCAAAAAAAAGACGTGAACCAGGAGAGTGTCTTGCCACCAATGCCAATCTCCCGAAGTCGGTGCAGCAAGATCTTATGGGAGACCGTATCAAAGGCTGCACTCAGATTGAGCAGGATCAGTTCCGAGGATATGTCCTCATCCAAAGAGGCTCGTAGCTCCTCGGTGACCACAAGTAGCGCAGACTCCGTGCTGTGCTGCAGTCTAAAACCAGTTTAAGAGGGGTCCAGGATAGAGTTAGAGTCCAGGAACTGAGTTAAAATAGTGTTTAAATACGATTCCAGGTTTTTAGGAAGGAATGGGAGCAAGGAAATTCGACTAAAGTTTTCAGGCCTATAGATGTCCAATGTTGTTTTTTTTTATCTGGGGAATAACTTTAGTGTGTTTCCATGACTCTGGTACTGACACAGATGATAAAGACAAATTGATCAGTACCAAACAGCCTGGTAAAAGACAGTCCTGAAACTTTATGAAAATTTCGGGTTTGAGAGGGTCATCCGGAGACCCCGACTTTACCTTAGTAAACAAGGCTAAGAGACCTTCAGAAGAAATAGGTGGGAAGGAGAGAAGTAAAGAGAGGACACAGCTGAGAGAAATGTTTGAAAAGGGTTCCATCCGGGTCTTTACTCTCAGGACAAAAACTATCGTAGATACGCTCAACCTTGCCAATAAAAAAGTTGGCCAATACATCACACTGAGAAATGGTAGAGATGGAGCTGTCTGGGACCAGTGGAGATTTTACCATGTCCTTTAAGAGAGAAAAGATAGCTACTAGTGTTTATTTTGTTGTTGAAGTTAGTGGGTCTGGCCCTCCGAACCAGTATGTGATAGGCCTTTATCGCGTCTCTGTACCATGATTTGGCTAGGGGTTTATAGGATCGTCTCCAAGCTCGTTCTAGGACCTCGCAATTCTTCCTAGCTAAGAACAGGGACTTATCGAACCAGGCATTGGGCCGTGGTCTTTTGGGATAGGTCAGTTTAGCAGGAATGCACCTGTCCAGTGCTTGAGTAATCCAGCCCAAGAAGGAGCTATTAGCTGCCTCAATGTTGGTGTGCAGGTCGGGTCTCTGAATGCTGAGAGCGCACCGGAAGGTGGCCACGTCATGTTTGTGCCAAGGGCATTTATTCAGGGGATTGGAAATGGGACATGATTTAGAGCCTATGAGGCTTACAGAAAGAGAAATAAGGGAATGGTCAGTCCATATCAAAGGGATGGGGGCCTGAGCCTCCAAGGAAGGAATTTGGAAAAGACGGTGTCAAGAAGATGACCAGCCAGGTGCGTGGGCCCTGAGATCAATTGGGACAGTTGCCATGTCTCCTAAAAAGTTATTGGTATCAGTATCAGCATGAGATTCCAAATGGAGATTAAGATCGCCTACAATATTAAAATGGGCTGTTTTTAGTGCCAAGGTGGTAACAGCATTAGTCAAAGCTTCTCTAAATGCTAAAGGCGGGTGGCAGTTTAACAGCCCTGAGAATGTAAAGTTGTTTGTTAATGCAATTTTAAAGAGTGTATTTTATAGTGATACAAGATATGTCTCCAAAAGTTTTTTTTCATCACGTGCAATATTCCCAACAATGCTGTGAAAGCCAGCGCAGCCACTGTGTACCGCTGCGGGGACATTGTGACCCTTGTGACGTTGTCGTGCATATTGGTGAAAATAAAGAAGAAAAAGTATCTATACACACACACTGTGGTCCGGTATCACGGACTCCAGGGGACTGTATCATGGCCGCACCTTCCCTCCAGCCTAGATCCGACGAGAATGGTCTAGTGGCTGGCATACCCCTCTCTAGGACGCCGGAGACCCACCCAATAAGGAACTCAGAGGGGCAGAAGAAGAAGAAGCACCCGGACGCCCAGGAGAGACAAAGAACGCCGAGAGGACCCTCGCCATGACCCTGGAGGGCCGTGGCTTCAGGCAAGTGCCGATATTTCAGTTTCTCTTCAGGCAGTGGTGGGAGGGAAGCCCCCAGGACAACCGGGTACCTCACAGCCCCCAAGAGTAAAAGGGCACCCTCACTCCTGAAGAGACTGCAGGCTGGCTAGCCTACACTGAGCACGTGGGTGTGGTGACGGGAAACATTGTCCAGAGACAGCTGATTAACCTGACGTCCTCTTCTTTATACCGAGGGTGAGGAGAGAAAGAGACGAGGAGGGGAACTCTAAGCCAGAGAGAAGAGAAGTGAACCTGAAGGAGACACGGAGAAAGGATACTGCCAGAACCTTCAGACTTCAGACATTTGATTTATTTATTTATTTATTTTAAACTGAACCCAACTTTATTAATCCCTCCAAACATAGAAGAGTTGAGAGTCTCTTTAACAGCGCGACCACAGTGGTATCAGAAGTGGGATCGGGGTCCTGGACACCATGACCCAACCCATCACCATGGAAGTCATGGTCGTGCAATTGGCCAAAGGACAGAGACACCTGGAGTTGGTATTTGTGCAACAGAACCAACGAGCGAAAAAAGAAAGAGAAGCCTTCCAGACTGCCTTGAAAGAACAGGGTGCTATCCTCACAGCCAACCAACAAATACAGGATACTGCAATTCTTCGGTTAACAGATGCTATATCAAGTGCCCGCGTGCACCCAACCGTTCCAGGAAACATTCTTCAAAAATTCCAAGAAGGGGACGACCCGGATTATTTCTTCACGAACTTTGACCGGGTAGCCTCCACAGCCACTTGGCCTCCTGAAAGATGGGGACAATACATAGCGCTGCTTCTGTCTGGCGAACTACAGGCGGTCTACCAAGCGGCCAACCCGGCCGGAATGACCCCTTTCCCCAACATTAAGAAAGACATTTTAGAAAGACTTGGTTGTGACCCCGAATATTACTAGGCACGGTTTTGGAAAGAGAAATGGACTGCAGGGGATAACCCCAGGGCTCTTTACATTTGCATCAAGGACCTTGGAAACCGCTGGTTACGACCAGCCACGAGTAGCATGGAAGAGGTCACAGAGCTCATATATTTAGAACAATACTTAGAAGCATTGCCCTCAAACACCCGCTCCTGGATTTAACAGAACCCCAACCTGACTGTAGCCACTGCTATCGACCAAGTGTGAGCTTACCACAGTTGCCCGGATTTCAGGTTCAACCCACAAAGAACCCCAACCACCCCAGGGAAAACCAGCCAACGGTTTAATACACCCACAAGCGATAACCGTCTAACGGGGACACCACGTCTGCTGTTAAAAAACCTCCTCCACCCTACTGTGCCCTCACAGGGCCCTCAATGCGAATGGGGACATATTGCTCGACAATGCCCCCTAAGGTCCGACACCACACAGCCCATGGAGATAGGTCTCTCAAAAAGCAGGGTTTTGGTTACATGGACCAACCGGGAAAGGTACAGGAAAAGAAACTACTTTAATGGTAGACCGTTAAACGCACTACTGGACACAGGATGCCATCACACTATAGTCAGTAGAGACCTTAAACCCCGGGCACAGCTGAAAGAGAAGGAAACAGTAAGGGTGTCTTGTGTACACGGGGATGTACGGGATTATCCCTTGGCAGAATTACTCTTGGAAATAGAGGGAGACCCATGGATCCATAAGGTGGGAGTAGTCCCTTTTTTGGAGGAGAAGGTATTGTATATCCTATCCAGGTTTCTATTATACCTTCTGCTCTTTTAAACCCATGCCACCTTTGAGAGTCACATTCAAACTCTATTTTTACAAACCTCGTCTCCCAACCCAAGATGGCCGCCACAGTTTTTTCAGTTTTTTCAGTCCTTTGTTACCATAGTGTAAGAAACTTATTTTTCGATATCCTGAGGGCGGCTCATTTAACATTGCATTTTCACCCTCAACTTACAGATATTTTCTGTTTGCACACGGATAATCCAATTCATGTCCATGGGTTAGTTACGATCACGTGATATGATCACGTGACCGGACCGGATGTTTATAATCCCCGTGTAATATCCCGGACGCTACCTCCCAGACTCGGTGGCTCGGGTAGGTCTAGAAACGCAGCGTGAGCGGGGCAGACGTGAGTACATCAACCGTTTTCTTTCCTTTTCTAACACCACTACACGAACTCGTGGCACGACGTAATGGTTGAGCCCCACCACCGCTAACGCTATTCAGTGACTGTTGCTGCATTCAAACGCCATGGTCTCCACTACGGGTTGACTATCGGCGGTCCGGTTAGACTTTTTAAAAAAAAATTAAATTTCTAATCCTGACTTTTTATTCTCTATCCACTTTTGTTACCCAGTAAGGAACAACACGATTGAGGCAAGCACGTGAGATAGCACTGATACACATTAGATCTCAGCCACCTACAATAGACCCTAATAGAGACTCCTTTAGCCACTTTTGATGACAGCCTTGTCAAAGTGCCTTCACCCCGTTATCTACTAGACACTCTTTTGATCATAGTCTGGTGACGTGGTGATTCTTTCATTTATTATCTGCATGATTTTGGCTCCACGTGTTTTTAAGTCTATTCATTTTGTGGGGACTCGTGACTTTCCCTCCCCTGCTTAACATCATTAAGCCCTCCGCATTATTGTTGTTCCACGTGCTCTCATGTCTTTCCAAATGTTATGTTTTGTGACTCTCCTTCCCCTGCTTTACACCATTAAGTCTACTACCTTTTTGGTTCAGACCTACTTTTAGAGGTGCCTCAGTTCATGCAGAGCCCACCAAGTACTGTTGTGGTCCGCAGTCCTACTGAATAGGGTGAGTCCTATGACTTTTTCTGCCGCTGTTTATATATTTTACTCGTTCCACATAGGTGATTAGTCACTTTAGTTCACTTTGTTGGTACACCACTTAAATTGAGCGTTTTGTGACGCTCATGCATCAGTAGTCACCACTGATCTTTTTAAAAATGATGGAGATGAATCACCTCAACAGCTTTTTTGTTTGTTCAATTACCTGTGGTCAAATCTGATTTTACTATGATCTGTTTAACCTACCGCCCTCCCTTTTTTTACAGGTAGCACCAGACCATGACAGGTATTCTAGCTAAATGATTCCTTCACATTATCTGTTGTGATTAGGAGACTAATATTCTGTATAGTCCCCCCCCCCTCGTTTTTTGTAGATAGTTTTATAGGTCCTGAAGAATCGCGAGCACACGAGCTCTTGGCGAGAAACATGTTGACCACCAATTTTAAGCACTCCAATTAGAAACATTAAACTCTACCGAGTGCCCATACACTTTTTTAATCAGGGAAGGAGACCTTTAGAATAAAATTGAATTCCTATACTGGTACTTTCGACCCTATTTTAAATCACTTGTCCATATCTACAATCATTAGGCCCCCATACCCGCACTTCACCAAACGGCTGTTGGATTAAAAGAACTCCGATAAAGTGCCCCTTTTAGGGAGCCCGTTAGGCATTGCACCGCCGGCCCGACGAGGAGCAGCCCATATGATGAAGCATGACACCTGAAAGGGTGTGTGAGGGCATTAATATCCAACAAAAGGATTACCCACTTTGCACATAGCACTCAAGTAGTCCACTCTAGCTCTCTTGTTGATTCACTTCTAGTCTTCTCCTTTTATTGAGGAACAACAGGTAACCCTCTTGTTGGTAGTCTTACTGTTGGGGCACCTTACCTGTCTGGACCTCCCACTCCCCTGGAGTGGAAAACGCCCCCGTTTATCCCTCTTATTTGTAATTATTGTGAGGAACAGACCTTCCCTGTTTCAATGAGTTTTTAGTGGATATGGCCAAGGAAAATAAAATGATGGGTTGGTTAAGGGAAGCGCCTTTCTCCCAAGCTACCTTCACTGCCCCTCCAGAGAAGAGACATAAAACGAAAACTGAGAAACATAAAGAAAGAGAACTGTATCAGTTAAGGCTGAAAGATTCCACTCCCTGTTTTTTTTATCAGATGAGGCTCCCACTCCGGGAAGCTTCATGACTGCACAAAGGGAAGACAGTACCCTGCGCCACACCTGGGAACAGACTCAACAAGAAGACCTGAACAAGGTAGGCCCTTATTTTTGTGTCAAGCGTGGGCTTCTTTTCAGGGTAAATGGGGTACCATTAATAACAGAACATTAGAACAGGGGGTCCAAGGGAAACATTTTTATGGACCCAATCGTTTCAAATCCCTTAATATCAACATGTGAGTAACACCACAGAAACCAAGGGTTAAAACAAACTGAGCACTATAAAAAACAGCAGAGCAAATTATTGACGTCAGAAAGAGTTTTATAACGTAAAGGAAAAAATACCATCAGCCACCAAAGTAGCATATATCATCATTTGGGATCCATTTATAATTGTAGAGCCCTACAACAGCCAAGGCCTGCACATTTAAGTGAGTAAAGGACTCACAAATCCTGCCAGAATGTAATCAATGCAAGAATATTTGTTTAATAACATAAATCCCTATAGTGTGATAGTGCAAACAATTTTGGTGGTGATGGATGCAGTGCAAGTGAAAAATGTGCAGATGCTAAAATTGTCTTCCGGGACAGTAACACCACTTTAATAGACACTGTCCGGGTGACAAGATTAAAAAGGCAGTGCAAATGCAGTTTAAAATAATAACTGCTAAAGTCCAAAATATAAGGTCTACATGTTTCAGCCCTTTGATCAATCTTGGTTAAGGCTTTCGTCAGGACCTAGAAAACTCATGCTACTGCAATCAATGTGTAAGTGACAAATTCATATATATCGAAGATGGTTATTATAATACCACCTACATTACCATGGGATTTCCAGAGACTCTCTGAAACTGTTCATAGGAGTCGGGATAGACCTTGTGGGTCCCTTACTCCCCTCCGCCAGAGGCCACCAGTACCTATTGCTGTCTAGTACCACCACATCGTCAGTAGCGCAGGCCACTATCTCCTTTTTCTCCCGGGTTGGATTTCCCTGAGAAATCCTAACCGACCAAGGTACCCCATTCATGTCCCGCCTGATGAAGGAGGTATGTAAGATTTTAGGGATATGCCAAATCCGTACAGCTGTTTACCAACCACAAACAGACGGACTGGTGGAGCATTATAATAAAACAATCAAGACCATGTTAAAAAGATAGTCACGGATAACGGCAAGGATTGGGACAGGAAGTTGCCCCTTGTTTTGTTCGCAATACGAACTCACGAACAAAAGTCGACCGGCTACACCCCCTTCGAACTACTGTTCGGTCAAAAGCCCAGGACCATTCTTGACATGGCAGCCGAGCAGTGGACCAAAGAGGAAGAAGAAGGAAAACTCTTGCTGGTCTACAGTGAATCCCTGAAGGATACCCTAGCCACCCTGTGGGAAGAAGTACATGATAACCTTGAAAGAGCCCAAAGCAAGCAGAAACTCCTATACGATAGAGGGAGCAAGCTGAGGGAACTGGGTGTTGGGGACACAGGGTGCTCATTCTCATACCCACTTCTGACAAGAAATTCCTAGCTACCTGGTCAGGTCCTTACAAGGTCCTAGGCAAAGTGACACCAGTACGTACAAGTTCGATGTTCCCCAGAAACGGGGGGTGGGACAGATCTTCCACATCAACCTGTTAAAAAAATGGGAAGAGCCCCCAGAACAGGACAAAGTGCCCATAAGTCACGTAAACACTCACCAACCCATAGACATCATACCCCACCCCTCTCTCTTTTCACCTAAGGAGACGCCTTACTTGGGCCTTCTAGTGACCACTGAGCAAAAACAAGAGGTACTCCGGTTATTAGACAGTTTTCCCAGGTTGGTTTCCAATCACCCGGGATGAACATCCCTGATAAACCCTGATATAGTGACCGAAGAAGGGCGGGTTATCAAGCTTAAGCCATATAGAATCCCAGCGGCTCGACGACACACAGTTGAACAAGAAATCGAGTCCATGCTACAGGCTGATATTATAGAACCCTCACAGAGTGCTTGGTGCTCACCCGTGGTTCTCGTTCCAAAGCCAGATGGAAGCATCTGTTTTTGTATTGACTTTCGACAGCTGAATGCTCATTCCCAATTCAATACATATCCAATGCCACAGGTGGATGAACTAATCGAGTGCCTAGGCAAAGCCACCGTAATTTCCACCATCGATTTGACCAAGGGTTATTGGCAAATACCTCTCTCACAATCAGCCAGGGGAAAAAATTATTTCGCAACACCATCTGGGCTGTATCAATTCAAAGTAATGCCATTTGGGCTTCACGGGTCTCCCGCCACGTTTCAGCGAATTATGGACATTATACTGAGAGCCCATCAAGACTATGCTGTCGCCTATCTAGACGACATAGTCTTCTACAGCCCGACTTGGGAAACCCACTTACACCACCTCTATCAGGTCCTCAATGACTTACACCAAGCAGGGCTCACGCTAAACCCTAAAAAAAACAACCCTTGCGACGGATCACATTGAATATCTGGAATATACCATTAGCTCGGGTACCATTAAACCTCAGCTTAATAAACTAGAAACTATAGAAAGCATTCCTCACCACACTTCAAAAAAAGAGATACGCTCTTTCTTGGGACTGGTAGGCTATTACCGACGCTTTATTCCCAACTTCTCAGAGATAGCTAATCCCCTGACAGATCTCTTGTCCCAACAACATCCCAATAAAAAGTTCTTGTGGACAGCTACCCAGGAAGACACCAGTTAAAATATTGCCTGACAAGCGCCCCTGTATTGATGTGTCCTGATTTTTCTAAGGTGTTCGTTCTCCCAACTGATGCCTCTGGACGAGGCTTGGGAGCCATCCTATCACAGCCTGACCAACAGGGGGATCTACGACCCATTTTGTTCCTCAGACGGAAATTATTCCCTTGAGAAACCCATTACGCCACAATGGAAAAAGAATGTTTGGCGATAAAGTGGGCAATGGAAGCCCTTCAATATTACTTGTTGGTTCGTTCTTTCATCCTCCTTACTGACCATGCACCCCTTACCTGACTAGCGACCCATAAGGACACAAATCCTAAAATCCTGCGGTGGTTTCTAGCCATGCAACCTTTCTCATTTCAGACATACCACGTTCCGGGGAAACTACAAGGAAATGTCAAGTTCCTCTCATGCTGTCTAGTTTCTACATGGCCCGACCGTCCATGCCTAGAAGAGGAGCAGTGTGGTCCGGTATCGCGAACTGTATCATGGCCGCACCTTCCCTCCAGCCTAGACCCGACGAGAAGGGCCTAGTGGCTGGTGTACACGTCACGAGGACGCCAGAGTCCCACCCAATAAGGAACTTAGAGGGGCGGATCCCGGGGGAGACACAGGAAGAGGACGACGCCAGCGTAGAGGAGCAGGACGGAGAGAGACTGGAGCGTGAGTGCTGCGGTGATGGAGGAGCCCTGTGGGAAGCCTGAGACCCTGAGAACCACTGACAGAGAGCGGAGGAAGACCACGAAGAAACACCCGGATGCCCAGGAGAGGCAAAGAACACCGAGAGGACCCTCGCCACGACCCTGGAGGGCCGTGGCTTCAGGCAAGTGCCGATATTTCAGTTTCTCTTCAGGCAGTGGTGGGAGGGAAGCCCCGAGGACACCCGGGTACCTCACAGCCCCCAAGAGTAAAAGAGCACCCGCACTCCTGAAGTGACAGCAGGCTGGCGAGCCTACACTGAGCACGTGGGTGTGGTGACGGGAAACACTGTCAAGAGACAGTGTGTGGCTCTGTGCTTAGATGTGTAAGTGGTTGATTCACTGGGTGTATGGGTTTAACAGTGCATGTGGAACCACCTGTATGGGTGCGGGAGTGTGTGTATCGGTGTGTGTTGGTGAGTGAATGGTTGTCTCAGTGGTACATGTCCAAGGAACTACATATGTAAAAGGCAGTGTATGTGAGAGTTGAAGTATAAAAAGGACTCTACACGATAGTTGGTGATTTTGAAACTGGCTGTATAGATGAGTGTGTACTTGTATCACTGATTATATAACAGAGTAAGTATGCATTAGTGTCTATATAAATAGGTGAGGTGGTGTGTGTATAACTGTATAGGTGAGTAAATGGGAGTGTGATAGATTCTTAGCATGACTGAGTAGGTGTGTGAGTAACTGCATGGATTAGTGGCGGTGTGTGATTGTCTGTATAGGTGTATGAGTGCATATGATAGTGTTGTATTGATGAGTGACTGCATGTATGAGTGATTGTATGGATGAATGAGTGGATGTGTGTGTATACCTAGCAATCTGTGAGTGCGTATGTAGTAACTGGTATTGGTGTATCAATGATTTTGAAAATGGTAGTCTGAATTTTACAGTGGGTGTATCAAAGGTTATATTAGAGTGTGAGGAGCTGCATCATATTTTCATCAGTGATGTCATCAGTGATGTAATTTGAGATGTCATCAGTGATGTCATCAGTGATGTCACTGACCATGTCATGAACGATGTAATATTCAATTCAATTCAATAATCTTTATTTGGATACAATTATCCATAAAAGCACAGTTCAAACACCACCAACAGAAATACAATCGTTGTTCAAAAGTGCGGTGCATAAAAGCTTTGGTTAAAAGGAACTTCCGGTAAAAAAGATTACAATTGTGTGCAACATTAAAAAGGCATAATATGCAACGACAATATCATAATTAAGATTCTTCAAATTGATAGACAGATAGCAACGTTAAAAAATGAGTACATTAAAAGGGTTGGACAGACATATAGCAGCAACATCATATTAGAATAAAGTGCAATTGGTTGTAAACAGTTTTAGCAGCATAGTATAAGTGCAATAGAATTTTGAGTATAAATTTTTTTTTCCGGCCTACAGATATTGCTTTAATTGGTATTCAGCTAAGGAGATAGAAGTAACTGTATGCGGAAGAACATCATTATGTGTTTGAGTGCCCTTAACACATTAAAAATTGTTCACAGAGATACGTGAGCGAGTTGCCGCTTTCAGAAACGAGCTGACACGAAAAATAAAATCGTTACTTTCGAGTCTAAGGATCTCAAGATGCGCTGTTCTATAATCAATTTTAACAAATGCCTTAAAATACGGGATCAAGTATTGTTTTGTGTACTTTCCATAGAAATTGCAAAAGAATAAGAAGTGTCCTACCGTTTGGTTGCTGCCGGTGCCACACAGACACGGCATTTGCTCAAGATTATTGTTAGATCCCAGGGGGAAGCAAAGTGAGTATTTTAAAGTACCGTCCCTAAGGCGAAAAAGCAGGTTTCTCCCCCAAATGTAATATGTGACGTCATGAGCAGTGCATTGTGGGTACGTGAATTATAGTTAGCTGACCTAACTATAACGGTGACATTTCTCTGGTTTTCTACGAGTAAAATGTCCAGCTAACTATAACGTCCCTGAAATCTATGTTTTTTTCAGTGAATTTCAAAGGTTTTTAAAATGCTAATTTCTAACTATAACGTCCCTGAAACCCATGGTTTTTTCAGTGAATTTCAAAGGTTTTTTAAATCGTAATTTCTAACTATAACGTCTGTAAAACCTATGTTTTTCGAGGGAATTTCAAAGGTTTTATAAATGCTAATTTCTAACTACAATGTCCCTGAAACCTGTATTGTTTTTAAGTAAATTTTAAAAAGACGTGCATACTTTTTGTAGTGAAAAACTAACTGTAACAATAGTCTGTTATAAGTTGTAATTTAACAATGTTTAAAACTTAATTAGCACTAATTAACATATAAGTGTGGAAAAAGTGTGACGCAGGAGCTATGATACCTGACTTCGAACAACAGAGTTCACAGTTCGATTCCCGGCTCCGTCGGCACGTTAGCCCACCACTATGTCACTGTGGGCAACAGCTTGCTTAATCTTCCTGACGACCCGAGTGCCTGGGACAACTCTCCGGAGGTAGCTGTACGCTTTACAAATGCTGGTATTTTTTTTTTATTTAAAACCATACTGATGAGATTTATTAGCACGTATTTCTTTTTTCTTCTATTCTGAACGATTTTTTTTATGTCTTCTATTTATAATTATGGCAATTAATAGTTGTTTTTAGTCATGAGAAAGGAAATGACACTGTTTGCCGGGTAACAGTTTTCAAGCTCTCCAACGTATGTACATATTGAGGAACTTGTACTTGTGAGGATCGAAATCGAAACCTTTACCGCTTCACATTTTGTAACCTTTTCCAACACGTGCACAAGTTAAACAGTGAAAACGTGAGCACGTGTCAACTGTAAAACATGACATCCAAAAGGGGCGGAGCCGCATCTTCCTTCCATAGACTACTCAATAACCAAAAAGTATATAAACCACACCCGTTGTTCGATTAGTTTCATTTTTGCGAGTTATTTACGCGTGTCCATTCTGTGATGCAGGTTCCATTTTCTACCGTCGGATTCTTCTTTTGCGACTACAAAACATATTACGGAGTTGTAAGTTGATTGATTATGGCATAGTAAATATTTATAATATGTAGCTATTTGTGAATATTTAAAGATTTGTATTTAGAAAAAAGTGTAATGTCAGCAGATTGTATTGAGAAACAGACAGATTATAGCAAACACTGTTCCTTTTCTGGCTCCTTTGAACTCATATAGTGTGACTTTGTATATTATAATATTGACACTATACTTGACCTCAGAGGTGTTGGTGTCCCGTGGGCGCGAAGACTAAAGATTTATATGTAACGTCAGCAGCTTCTGGTTCTTACTCTGTTTCCCCCCAGGGATCATATAGTGTGAGTATGTATACTGTAATATTCACATTCATACTGACCTCAGAGGAGTGTATGACCCGTCAGCGTGAAGAGGAAAGATTTCAAAGTCCCGGAGAAAAGAAGCTTTGAACATATTCACCGCTGGAAAATATTTTCCTTCTCCCTATAGAATATATAGGAATAGTAGTGTATATTATACTACTGCCCTATATGTTCTTAAAGGAGTACGTGATCTGTTAGCGGAGCAGTGAGCGACCTCTAAGCACTACGACAGAACTTTAGAAATTGTAAACAGTTTTGATTTTTTTGTTGTGGTCCTTATTTTTGTTCTCCTGTGGAATACTATAAACTCACCCTGTATATTTTAATACTGTGACTTTACAGTAGTTCAAATAGGTTGGAGATCTATCTGTGTGAGAAATTAACAACATATACTACAGTTATTTCTGTTGATAACTTAGTACCTCACAGTTTGTAACACTGCTAATGTTTTATAAAATAGTAGCTGCTTAACAAAATTGTATACATAGTGTTTCATTTAATGTTTTGATGAAGCGTACATTTCTATGTAATATGACGTCATTTGTATTTAACTGTTTTTTACTTGTTATTGTTGTTGTGACCTGAGATGATGTAGTGTGGGAGTGTTTCTTGTAGCACTTCCTTTCTACTTTATCTAAAAGTAGCTGATGCCCTCTTATATTAACAAGAATATGGGGCAACACTTTTACAAACTATAGGCGACAAAAAAAAGGGAGGGTGTGGCCACGCTTAAGGGATATTTTATTAATTGCGTTTTTATTTGTCACCCCTCTCATATATACAGCTCCACTTTCCTAAGAAAGTATATTTGTGATTGCTTAATAAAAAAGTGTTTCAAACCTAGACTGACATTTTTGCAGCACAACCACACCTCCCCATCAGAAAAGTAAACACCATATTATAAGTAAATATTGCTCCTGGGAAGTATCCCACCCGTGGACTTAATAAAACGAAGACCGCAACACACTCTCTTATTTTCCCACCGTGATTTGTAGGCCCCAAGCAAATTATATAAGTAGCCCTTAAAATATATAAAAAACTATTTTTACCTACACAGTCCCTGTCCACCACCTTGTGATCACTGTACAGAGTTAATAGTGTTCCTACGCTCCCCTCTACTACTTTTTTTTCCCGTACTCCTTTGAAGTGCGTCACAAAATAGCTGACAACAGTGAACCGTTCCCAGCCAATAAGGAGCAAACATGTACTCGGAAAACACTTTAGCCAATAAAATGTCCATGGTGTTCCACAGAGGGGGAGGGAATCGCTGACAACACTTCTACTTTCAATGGTTTACAGCCAATGAACATTAGGCTCTGGAAGGTCCCGCTTGGAACATGTGAGCCAATCAGATGTCCTTTCTACTCCATGGAAGGGGAGGGAATGGCTGGCAACACTTCTACTTTTAATGGTTCACAGCCAATGAACATTAAGCGCGTTGTTGGACCACCTCAGCCAATTAAACGTTAATTTTGTTCCGCGCACAGGGAGAGAACACGCCCTCCCACATAATATTACATTACCTCTAACAAAGTGACACTATTAGTGATAAAAGTGAACACCGCATTATAAGTAAACATTACTGTGCATTATATTAAAGGAAGGCCGCGCTACGGCGCATTGTTGTTTTCCCGATATGATTTCCACAGCCTACTGAACATTGCCGCAATACCGTGCATCGTTGTTTTGCGGACGTGATTTCCACGGCCTACACAACATTCACACTACCTGTGTGTGCACCCTACACACTGCTTGCCGCAATACGGCGCATTGTTTTCTCAACAGGCTTTCCAGAGCCTACGCAACCTTGCGGCAATACCGCGCATGGTTGTTCTGCGGACGCGATTTTCACGGCCTTCGCAACATTCAAACTGCCTGCCTCTGCACCGAACTGACTGCTTAAACTAATTCCACAGCGGTTAAACTAAGTCCACAGTGTTCCTACTATACCCTCTTATACAATTTTTCTCTTTTTTTCCCTCTACTCCTTTCAACTGAGTCACAAAATGGCTACCAACACTTCCTAGTTTCAACCGTTCACAGCCAATGAGCCGCAAGCTCGTGCTCGTAACGCCTCAGCCAATCAGATGTCAGAATTCTCAAATATCGATATCTGTAAAATGTGATATTTGTCAAAAACTACTAAATGGATTTACCCCATTTAAAGAAAAGCGTGCTTTCCGGACCAAGACCTTTCGCCCTGCCAAATTTGGGGTAATTCCGTTCAGCAGTTTGACCTGTAGCCTTGTCTTAAGTTTCCTATGGAAATTGCATGGTGAAAACACGTTTTGGGACCCCCCTGTTTTTCTCAGCCCCCCCTTGACGATTCTGATTGGCTGTTACATCTAAGTAAACATTCGAATCGGTCGAACCCAGGAAGCGGCGGCCGCCATTTTCTCTCTCGCACTCTGAGGGGGGGGCTGTAAACAAAGGCAAAAAACATATAAAGGGGCTGTTTAGACAGCGCCCATGCACATAGCCATGTTAGCTGAGTCCTCAAAGGCCAAAAACGGTAAATTTTTATTTCGCCGATTACGCTTACCGTACGCGTACGGTGCGCTTACGCTAAAAATTTTAATAAAAAAAAAAACCACTCTCTGTGCATGGCATATTATTGTCATCACTTACAAATTAAATTTAACAGATTACCTATCACAAGGAAGCGCATAATATGTCCTCCATGTGCGCACGGTGCGTAACGTGGGCATGCGTGTACGGCACTAACTGCGTAAAGTGGGCGTGCACGCCACGAATGGCGTAAAGTAACTTAGCATTTAAAAAACCGTACAAATTCACTGAAAAAACCATAGGTTTCACACACGTTATAGTTAGGAATTAGCATTTAAAAAACCTTGCAAATTCACTGAAAAAACCATAGGTTTCAGACATGTTATAGTTAGCGGAAATTTTACTGATAAAAAACCAATGAAATTCCCCCGTTATAGTTAGTGCAGGCAACTATAACTCACGCGACCGCAATCTTCTGCTGATGACATATGTGTCTTTATGACAAAATTTTTTTTCTAATATATGTATAGCTAAAAATTTATGGAAGAAGACATGGGCAAATAAGTGTCTAAATACAGTATTAGCATCAGCAGAGGATTGCGGTCGCGTGAGTTATAGTTGCCTGCACTAACTATAACGGGGGAATTTCATTGGTTTTTTATCAGTAAAATTTCCGCTAACTATAACATGTCTGAAACCTATGGTTTTTTCAGTGATATATATATATATATATATATATATATATATATATATATATATATATATATATATATATATATTCACTGAAAAAACAATGGGTTTCACACATGTTATAGTTAGGAATTAGCATTTAAAAAACCTTGCAAATTCAATGAAAAAACCATAGGTTTCACACATGTTATAGTTAGCTGGCCATTTCACTCGTAAAAAACGAATGAAATTCCCCCGTTATAGTTAGTTCAGCTAACTATAACTCGCGCGCCCGCAATCCACTGCTGATGACGTCACATATTACATCACTCATGACATGGTCAGTGACATCACTCATGACATCACTGATGACATCTCAAATGACATCACTGATGACATCACTGATGATGTCATCCATTGAGTATGTGTTTCTGAACAATTTTAATATGTTTAATATATATAGGTAAAGGCCTGTTGAAGAATAAGTGGGTGTACAAGTGTGTAAATGGATAATTTTCTAGGTGGGTAATTCACTTGAAAAGTGAGTCATTAAATGTATCTTACTGCAGACTAGTGACTAAACTGTGTGAATGTCTGTATGTGTCTGTGTGTAGGTGTATTAGTGGCTGCATGGTTTTGTGAATAGCTATATGAGTGTCTATATGGGTTATTGATTGGTTGTCTGAGTATCTGTATGGGTTCCTGAGTGTTTGTGTGGGTACGGTGTGTGTGACTCTATGAATAGATGTGTGAGTGGGTGATTCTATGGGTACATGGTTTTAAGAGTGCATCTGTGATGGACTTTATGGTTGAGTGAGTGTATGTATGGGTGTGTTAGGGATTGAATGTATATCTCAGTAGTACATTTGTGACTAACTACATATGTGAAAGGCAGTATAAATGTGTGTAAGAGTATATAAGTGGGTAGATGTGAGAGTGTGTGATTGTGAGAGTGACTGTATGGATGAGTGTGTGCTTGTATCAATGTTTCTATAAGAGCGTAAGAATGTGATACTATTTTTATGAGTAAGTAAACTTGAGTGTGTTTTACTGCATAGGTGAGTAAATGGGAATCTGATTATTTGCATGACTGAGTAGGTGTAAGAGTAGCTCGATGGATACTTGTTAGTGTGTGAGTGTCTATATAAGTGTTTAAATGTATATGATAGTTTTCTACGGAGTGACTGTAAGTATGAGTGACTGTACAGGTGAGCGAGTGAAGGTATATGAAGACCTTAGAGTTAATATGTGGGTATGTAATGATTGGTATTGCAGTATATATGTTTTTGAAAATGGAACTCTTAAATTTTTAGTCTGTGTATCAAAGGTTATATTAGGGTGTGAGAAGATGTGGTGATTTTTTACATGGATGATGTCATCAGTGATGTCATCAGTGATGTCATTTGAGATGTCATCAGTGATGTCATCAGTGATGTCACTGACTATGTCATGAGTGATGTAATATGTGACGTCATCAGCAGTGGATTGCGGGCGCGCGAGTTATAGTTAGCTGAACTAACTATAACGGGGGAATTTCATTGGTTTTTTACTAGTGAAATGGCCAGCTAACTATAACATGTGTGAAACCTATGGTTTTTTCATTGAATTTGCAAGGTTTTTTAAATGCTAATTCCTAACTATAACGTGTGTGAAACCCATGGTTTTTTCAGTGAATTTGTACGGTTTTTTAAATGCTAATTCATAACTATAATGTGTGTGTAACCTATGGTTTTTTTTGTCAATTTTAAAGGTTTTTAAAATCCATTTTTTTTCAGTCAATTGTTTCTTTTGATTTTTTTTTAAAACAATATCCTACCAATGTATATATTCATTGATTTACTGTATCCTGCAATATATATAGATTCACCTTTTTTAAAATAAATAGTTAGATATAGTTGAATAACATAGTTAATGTCTTCTACATACCTTTATTTAATTTATTTATTTTTTTTATGATTTTTTTTACCGTGCGCGTATGGAAAGCTTACCGTAAGCGCACGGCTCGCGTTATGCACGTTGAGCGTACGTAATATGTATGCGCCGTTTGCGCATGCTTACGCAATTTACATAGGCGTGCGTACGTCCTGCGCGACGCGTAAGCGCATACTCTATACGCGCACGCGCGCGCGCACGTTAACCGGAAGTGCCATACGTGCGTGCGTGCGTGCCTCTAATGCGCATGCACGCGTGCGTGTGTCTTTGGTACGCGCATGCGTACTTTTACGGTACACGCTCGGGAAGCTTAACGAGCGCGTACGGTTGGTCATGTGATTTAGAAAGAAAACTTTTCATTGGTTTAAACTTGTTTCATTTCTAGAAACTTCCAACACCACACCCATTCCCCTCATTACTGCTTGTAATTCCCTAGGAGAAGGAGCTGAATTGTCTTTGGGATACAATGGCAGAGCAGCAGTCCTCTTCTGAGAGTGAGCAAGGCAGCAGCATCATTAGACAGAGAATGAGGAAACAAAGAATTCTTTTGTTTGGGAATATTTCACATTTCCAGAGGGGCAGAAAAAGGTAAATGCTCCATTAGTCACCTGCTCCCTTTGTCAGCGTGTCTTATCTAGAGGTAATCCAAGGAAGAAGTATTCCTTTGGTAATTACTCTATGTTAAGACACATTAGGGATCTACATCCCAGGACTTTTGCTCGACATACTGAAGCAAACCCTTCAGTAAGTCACCCGAGCACATCCGCAGAAGCTCAGCCGAGTACATCTTCGGCAGCTCAGCTGAGCCCTTCCTCTGCGGTGGGAGCATCACCCTCTTCTGCTCCTCTGGACATCTACCCTCGGTTTCAGAGAGTACAGATAAGGTGCAACACTTGCTATGCTCTTATTGCTTATGGGGAGTCTAGTATTACTCTTATAGACAATAAGATTGAGCAGCACAAGTGCGGTACATTTTAATATTCCCATTCTTTCTGTCCTCTCTCCCTGTATTAAAACAAAGGCTCTTTTAAGAGCCACCCTACCTCTCAATTTAAAAAAAAAAAAATTATCAGTATTTTTTTTAAAAAAATGTTGCCGTGCGCGCTCCTTTTTTTAAAATTTTTTTTTTTAAATAAAATATTTATTACACCCATCAATGTACTTGAGGGACCACAAAGAAAATAACAAAAGCAGAGTGAGGAGAAGTGAAAACAAGAGACTACGAAAGTAAATGTGTGATAAATACAGATTTTTCAAACTTACCTGACCAACTTAATTTTCATTAAATGTGTTTTTTTAGTTACTAGAAAAAAGGATTAATTTTCCTATAATTTATTTCACAATCTGTAACAAAAGAAAAAAGTATTAATATTTAAGAATACATTTTACAATACAGTACACATATTTTCATATTTAACAAAGACATGTTTTGCCCTTTTTTTGCTGTTTTCAGATATATTGAATTTCACTGCAAATTGTGAAACCAATTGCATTCATCACTTAACAGCGGGCAAAAAAATTAACAATCTGAAAGATTGTTTATAAAAAAGCCCTGAATCTCTTCTCAGTAAAACATACCTTGGTAGAAATATAATATATATAATAAAAATATCATCTTACAACAATAACTTTTTACAAAAAATAACGTCTGCAAATCTTGAAGCTTAAGCTTATACACCCAAATAATATCTGTCAAAGAAGTCCACAAGAAAAATTGTTACCTTTCCATGAGGCCAAATGGTAATTTTAAAATTCTTTTTTGATGAAATATCCAAAGATAATCCAATAAAATCGCAAAAAAAGATTTGTTCAGATGTTGAAATTTGTATCTAAAATTTTTGTTTTAGGAAAAATAAATAGGAATTTGGTAAATCTGAAGGCAAACGTTGCTTGAAAATCAATTTAGAATCATTACACAGTATCCAGCCTTTTTCACATTTCAGATAAACTGTGTAATGACCGGAGGTTATCGAAGGTCCATCATGGAAAATTATGGCAACTGCAACAAAAGTTTTTCCCGATATTGATAATTGTTGGCCTACAAACTTCTTTATAGAAGTGTCCATTTTTGTTCCATCAGCTCAACAACGTTGCATCATTAAAATTACATACTGTCCATATTTCTTTAAAAAAAACATTGAAAACATGTCTGATTTACAATTAGAACATTCCATGCTGTGATTGGCATCTTTAACTAATTTACTAAAAGTGACTGATTGACTCTCTGGTAATGTTAAATATATGAACCTTTCTGAATCAACATTCGAGCTGCATGTGTGGAAACAGTTTTCACAACTATGTTCCCATTTATAAGAGACACCAAATATATTTTCTACTTGTACCCCTTCTTCTTCCAGTACCATAAACATATACATTAAGAATTCCTGTGCATCTTGCTGGACATTTTCAGTAAACTGTGTACTTCCTGAACATACATCTAAAAGTTTTCCAACATCAGAAGTACTTTCTATATTAGTTTTATCATTACTCAGCTTCTCAAAAAGAAAACTCAGCAGAGAACAGAATTGTTTTTCATGATTTAGTATTATCTGCTCTTGCAAACTTTCAAGATAAAATACAACATTCAGCACTACATTAGCATAGCAGTTGACACCAGAGCTATTTTCAAAATGACAACCAACAACCTCTTCAGCATTATCCTTTTTCTTTTTGCTTGCAATCACATCACTCTCCTTTTTTTTCTCTTCTATACATCCTCATTACAGATATTCTCAATTCTCCTTTTCCGACAAACAACACGTTTTTCAAACACAGGATACTGACCTAAATGAGGAGCATAGGTTCTTCTTAACCTATTATACTCCTTTACACAATTTCCATCAGCACTAACTTTTGAGTCATCAAAGTCTATCATGAATAGACCAGATAATGTTTTCACTCGTGATAAAGCAACATATACCATACCTTCTTTGAACACAGTTGAACCAATGTTTACAAAAGCACTATCTACAGTTAATCCTTGAGATTTGTGAATAGTTACAGCATATGCTAGAGAAAATGGAAACTGCTTCTTACGTACATATAAGTCTTTCACAAGCAGGAAACAAACTGAACAACGACAAATGTATTTAACCTCTTCAATCTGATCAAATTTTATTTTTAAAAATTCAATTCCATCTTTTTTCTGGTAATTTACAAAACCCACTACTTTACCCATAGCTCCATTCACTAAACCTTTTTCAACATACAAATTTCTTCTTAAAAATACTCGGCAATTCATACAAACATAAAGATTTTTTTCTAATCCAGCTGTTTTCGAAATGTTCTTCTCTAGAGAATCCAATTTATTTTTCAATTTGCCTGTTAATGTAAGAGTAATTCCTTCATGTTGAATTTTGTCCACTGCTTCCATTTTCTTAATCTCTTCCTTTTCCAATTTCAAAAGTTGCTCATTGAATATCGAGCATTCACGAAGTGTTGGCATTAAGCAGATTACCGTATTTTTTTCTGCAATGTTCTGGTATATTTTCTCTGCAACTATTTCTTCATTTGGAAATAAATTATGTAGCAACCGACTCTGTAACGCTTTTCTGCCAACTTCTGTGAGTAGTCCAATTCTGATATCTTTCAGAATACTTGCATAATCTTCATCGTTTGCTTGCCTCATATTGGTAGTGAGTTCTTTGTACTCAAAGAACGACCAAATATTTGCATTACCAATACTTCCTAATGACTTCTTCGTGTCTTCATGTGTCACAGTATTAAACACTGGTTGTCCTTTAACTGGAGTGAGCTGCAGAAGGTCCCCAAAAACTATTACATGTTTTCCTCCAAATAAAACGTCATAGTCTCTCTTCAGAATTTGCTGCATTCTTAAATGCACAAAGGCAAGCATTAAGTTTGATACCATGCTTACCTCATCAATAATGAGAACTTGCATCTTCTTCAACACTCTTGAAACTTCAAAGCATGCTTCTCCTGTTAGCTTGTGATATTCTATTTTGTTCTCATGCTCCACTGGTAACATTAGCAAACGATGTAAGGTAATTCCTTTTATGTTATATGCTGCTAACCCAGTTGGAGCAGTTACAACACAAGACAAAGTAGAATCTGTTTTTTGCTGTAGGTAGCTTCTGATGACTTTAATTAAGAAACTTTTTCCAGTTCCAGCTTGTCCACTCACATACTTCCTGATTGGTTCAAATGATGTGCATGAGCACTCTTTCTTTTCATGTAGTAATCCATGATCAATTTTTTTTGTGACTTCTTCATAAATTTTTTTTTGTTCTTCATTTAGTTGCTGTTCCACATTTGGTAAGTCTGTTAAATCTTCCTGAGCTTGATTCATAGCTGTTTCCACTTCAGTCATTGCTATTGCAGCTTCATTTTCTACGATTGGTTGTCCTAAAGGATCTTGACTGAGCGTCCCCGAACTTTGGCTGTCTTGAGAACTGTCTAACCACTTCTGCTGCAATTGTAGCTTCCTGTTCAATTTCTTCATTTAACAATTGCACATAATTTGTGAAAGTACTGCATTCAATCGTATCTTTACATGCATTAAAGGAATCTTCATAGCTGTGAAAATCTCCAAGTAATTCATCCTCTGAACGCCATGGTTTAAACAGCTGTAAAAGTGCTAAGTAGTAAAAATCCTTTTTGTCGGAAGTGTCGCAACTCAGCTTCCTGTGATTAATCAAACTTCCTTTTGTTTGCTTCACCAAACATCCTTCCTCACCGATGACTTTATATTTTCCATTGTTGATGTCTTCTGTTGCTTTACGTGTAAAAATATAGTTCTGCAGCACTTCATAGAGACACATGTTCTCAAGGTGACAACTTATTTTTGGGTAATATGTGTCCAACATGTTTGATTTCAAAATATCTGTACTTTCCGGGTCATTCTCTGCCAAATATTCAATCTCTCCAACAGATTTCAGTACCCGATTTCTCATTCCTGCAAGGCCTAAACTTACCCAAATTATTCTTCTGGACTTGGAGTACAGACTTACAGATGATAACCTATCTGAGCATTCGTAGGATCCAATTTCTCGATGCGATAACATCTTTAAACTGAAACTGTATAGCTTTTTACTGACAGTCTTCTCGTGAGAAATCTCTTCCCACATTTCCTTCAATTCCGTTTTCTCAGATTTAGTGATGTAAGATGTGACATACCGAGCAACAGCAATAGAATTGTCAGCAACATACTATATATCCATGTTTGCATTCCACATGGATAAAATGACTGGGTTGTAGTCATTTATATATTTTGACTCTTCTTTTCTTCTTAGGTTGTAGGTATTCTTAGGTGATTTTCTTGTAATAGTATGTCGAACAGCTGACATAAAACTGTTGACTCTTCCTTTTGAAAGAACAGGTCGTGGAAATCCAAATCGACATTTTGTGTAGAATTTTTCTTTACTCTTGTACTTTCGTCGACAGTATTTTCCGCAGCGATGACTTTGGAAACGTAAAACTTTCTCTTTTAAGTGTTTCTCTTCTGTGCTTTTAGGTATAGCACATGTTGCATATCCTTCGATGAAACTTAAAACTGCATCATCAGAATCTGTTCCAAATTTTGAGGCATCCTTGATCCACAACAGCATATGAATATGAGGAGCACCTCTGGCTTGGTACTCTTTTCTCCAAAAGAAATCCACAACTTCTCCAAGAGGTGTTTTTTTTTTATTGCAGGTGAAGGACATCATAGCCTCAAATCTATGATTGAAATATCTGCAAACATTAACCGGATCCAATGAGCACAATTCTCCTGCTGTCTTGTATTGGACGTTTTCAATATTTGAATTTGCCTCTCGAAGAAAATCCAGAAGATCATCCCAAGCGTACTCAGCACAGCTTAGGGTGACGAACCATGTTGGAGTTCCTAAATTCCGTAACATACACTTCAATTCTCCATGGCGTTGAAGGACTGGGTTTTTCTAAGACCCAGCGGTGCCAGGGAACAACACCTGAAACCTTCGTGGGTTACCTGTTCTGGCGTACCAAACACAGAGACACGGGACACTTCCAGCGACGTCAGAGATCAGCGTTTATTTACTGCAGGGATACAGAGGTCACAAGAAGTACACAGCGTGTAGGTTCTCGGAGACTGCTTCAATTTGCAAAAGTGGATCGCTCCTTTTATACACGTTTTTCCCATAGAACAGTATAGTGAACAAAGATTACAACTCAGTTCCCATAATAAACTTCAAAAGGGTCGCGTTCATGTTTCAGGAGGCCGGAACATAATTACAACAGTATTGCCAGTTCCCAACTGTAAAAACATATCCTCTCTGCAATAAAACACATTCCATCCTGATCGTAAACACATTAGGAGAAGGGGCAAGAACAGATGCAAAGAAAGGACAAGGATGCACAACAGGTTAAAGAAGAGTGTCGGGGGCAATAAAGGAAACTTGATAACGGGATCAGAGACACCGTGTCTAATGTATGCATGACTGAAACAATAGACAGGCACGGCAAGATGAGCCTTGAGCGGGGCCATCTGCCTTCGTCGTGTCATTTTCCTCGTCATAAAAGTCATACTCAAAGGAACACGTGTCCCTCGTGTAAGCTTGGGAGTCCCAGGGTCACGAAGCGGACAAAGTCCGTTCGCTGGCTACTTGAGGGCAAGAAACAAAATGGATGCCGTATCTAAAATGGAACCCGAGGGTTCAGATGAACAAACCCGAAAATAAGACGAACCATACGTGGTCGCGTAGCGAAACTGCGTACACCCACTATACTCGTCATTTGCGGTTCGTAGATACCCAACTCATCCATATTCGTCACCACCCAAAAGTGTCGTTCCGTCCCACACGGAACCTCAGACGCTCTTTTTGCCCTCATGTAGGCAAGCACTAGTCAAGATCGGAATCTATTTCAATATTGATCAGATCGTTCAATTGCTGCTGGAACATCATTCTATTCATCAACGTTTCCTTGGTAACAGATGGTCGTCTTATACACGTTGTAGCACATAGGCCACATAAGGCAGGACCACACTGTACACAAAGACAACACGTGAACAGAAATGTTACAACAACTCCTACGATCATCAGAATCTTCCAACCCCAAGTTGACATCAGGCCCCAAAACCATCCTAGAAGCGTCCAATTACCTTCGTCCACGTGTATGGACTCGGAAATCTTGTGCAACTTCGAGATGGCTTGGTAGACAGTTGGAGCATTGTCAGGAATAAAAATGCAACAACTCGAATGGATAAGTTTACACACACCACCTCTATCTGCGAGAACAACATCTAGAACCATACGGTTCTGCAACGTCATGAGTCTATCCGCCTGAAGTTCAGCTGTTAGATTACCAAGGGCACTTGCAGTAATATTAGCAGTCGACTCTACTACACGTGTCAGCTGTCTTAGGTTCCTACTATTAACCATAGGTCCCCAAAACGGCAAGAAACCCTTAAAGAAGTCTCCTGCTTCTTGACCGGCAGTATCCTCTTTGCTAATAACGCCTCTCACAACTCTAGTTTTGTGATAATCTGAGGCAACTGTGAAAGTCGGTGGTAAAAGATTCGCAATGTAACAGGTACCCGAGAAATCACGGGGTAACCATGTATATGCGCGTTCATGACATACAAAATAAGTGCCCTTAGCGGTCAGAAAAACAGGGGAAGAGAGCATCGGCAGAACATACGTGTCAGTGCAAGCACTGTTCCCAAGTTGTGCTCTCGGATTTCGACCCAAACCTTTCAAGCAGAAATTACCGAGGTATGGTACAATCCATATTGGGGACGAGCTCTTAAGCTGTCTATCACCCACTGACGTACTATACTCAGCCTCGCTCAGATCCTTATAAGCCTGTACCTCTTCACTTGGGATAAGCGATGCATCAAAAACATCTCTATCTAAATCCGCTATCGCTATCGCCAAAGGTTTGTGATACGGCCCAGGACCAAAGTTGGCAGAACGTGGCTCTCGACTGGGGTAGGAATCTAGTGCACTACGGAACATAGTTTGGAATGCTCGAGCCGAGCCCTGGGAGCTGTAAGGAAGGACCAAATATGGAATACCCCTATCCATGGTATGTGGCATTAACCCACACACCCAACAATTGGTAGTATTCATCACCAACTGATGCTGATGTAGAAGTTGAACGAAGGAGTTATTCATAAATTCCGCACGTCTAACCTGTTCATGTTGGGGCAGAGGATGAAAAGAATGTGGGGAAACAGTGGTGAGGGAGCTCAGTTTAGGAGAAGAGGTAGGTGAAACAGAAGGTAATAACAAGTGTACTCCAAAATACACTCCACCCACCAATAACATAGATACGGTCAGGAACAGTAGGAACACCTGAAACAAAAAACATTTTGTACGTACAACTCTTCTTAATTCTGATCTCTGCGCCGACATCCTTTCTACTTCCAACAGCTTAGAGAATGCCATCCTCTACAAACCGTCCGTGACGTACTTGACGCACTTCGTTCTGAGTAGCGATTATCAATCCCCAGGAGTTCCCAGGAATCGACAAAAGTAACCGACCTAGCGTCAGAAACCTGCTAAACAGAAAGGAGTACCCGCACGGCCCTACGGTGACCCGGATGGAGAGGTTTCCTCGAAAAGTTCAGTATTATTACAAGTCTCTTAGCCGTGGGACAGCACATAAAAACTCAAAAAGAAAGGATATAATTGTCCATAATGTTCATAGCATCAAAAAGCAAATATACAACAAATTTTTATTAGTCCTTGAACGAAGAAAGTATCGACTTCTCCCAGGTCGAGTTTGTTCTACAAACAATTGTTCAGCTGGCGCAACAGTATTCGATGAAGTGGACAACGAGTCAGACCTTGGGCTCTCTGCTACCGATGACTCCACATGTGGGTTTGGCAGTGACAAATCATTCCCCACAGGTTGAGCATCGCTAAACGGCACAAAGTGCAAAGGAGTCTCAGTTTCTGTTGCCGAAATCCCAGTCCTCACCCAACCATCCGTTGGTAAGGGGATCGGTACCTTTTTCGTGTGGCTGGCGTGTACCCAGTTCTTCCGGCCCTCCAGTTGAACCGCAGTCCTCGTTGTCAACAAGACTTGAAAGGGTCCTACAAATCTTGGCTCCAAGTTACGTTTCCGACCAAAATTTCGGGTAACAACCCAGTCCCCTGGCCGGAGCTGGTGTCCAGGACCCTCTGTCTGCGCCGGTAGAGCTTCAAAGACCTGTTGATGGATTAACCGTAGTTTAGTGGTCAAATCATGCAGGTAATCAATTAACATTGGATACTCAAGACTATCAAAAGCCCTTGGCCTCGGGACCCCCCAAATATTTGCAGGGCGGCCGAACACAATCTCATATGGGCTAAGCCCTACTCGAGAGTGTACGGTCGCTCTGGTCGATAGGAGAGCCAGAGGCAAGGCATCAGGCCATGATAGACCAGTCGTAGCTTGAATCTTGGCGAGTTTTAGTTTTAGGGTACCATTGTACCCTTCAACCAAACCCGCTGCCTGTGGATGATTAGCACTATGGAATTTTTGACGAATTCCAAGACCCTTACACATACTCTGCATTACACTTCCCACAAACTCACTTCCATTATCCGACCATACAATCCGTGGCATTCCGTACCGAGGAAAGTATTCCTTCAGCAGGATTTTCGCTGTGGACAGGGCAGTGTTGTCCTTAAGAGGATAGGCCTCAATCCATCTGGAGAACGCACAAACCACAACCAAAGCATACTTTAGGTTATTGCATCTCTCCATATGGATAAAGTCCAGCTGGATAACCTCAAAGGGACAAACAGGAGGAGCAAAATGACCAGGTGGAGTGGGAGTGCCCTTGCCAGGATTGTGCATCAAACACTCCATACAGTTCTTAACCACTCTCTCGGCACACTTAGCAATACCCTCATTCCTCCATACAGGGGACAAAAACCTACATATTCCTTTCGCACTGATATGTGACAACCCATGGGCCATCGTCACAACAGCTAATACGTACGCATCTGGTAACATCCACCTCTGACATTCCGTCAGGTCAACCCAACATCCATGCATGTCCATCTTTCCCGTGCTTTCTTTCCACTTAGTCTTTTCGGCTTTAGTAGCTTCGTTCTGAATTGCTTTCACACTCTCAATAGTATTTTCACACATACCAGTCTCCATCGGCCACCTCACTGAACTCGTGACATACATTCGGGTCGCAAGATCCTTAGCCGTTTCCTTAGCAATCTCATCCGCAAACGCATTACCACGACCAACATCATCCGTCACTTTCCGATGTGCACTACATTTAACAATCGCCACTTGTTTAGGCAGTGTAAGTGCATCCAAAAGGTCATTCACAAGCTGCCCATGCTGAATCTTCGTACCATGCGATGTCATAAATCCTCTTTCTCTCCACAGTCTTCCAAAGTTATGCGCAACACCGAATGCATACTGACTGTCGGTAAACACATTCACTCGCTTTCCTTTAGACAAAACACACGCTCTTGTCAATGCAATCAACTCTGCAGCTTGTGCTGAATTCTGATTCAATCTCGCAGTCTCCACAACCGTGCTCAACGTCACTACAGCATACGCAGTCGTCACATTGCCATTCGGCAATTTAAAGCACGAGCCATCCACATACAAAGTACCATCGGGATCTGTCAAGGGAGTGTTTTTCAGGTCCACAAGACCTTTTGTTTCTTCCTCAGTTCGTAAATAACAATCATGTGGTGGCACATCATCTGATTCCATATTAATCGGCAACAATGTCGCCGGATTCAGTACATTACAACGTTTGATCTGTATATGACTTGCCAAAAGGGTCAGCTCGTACCCAGACAACCTTGCACTCGTCAGATGTTGAGTCTTTGTCCGATTCAGAAGAGTATCAACTGCATGCGGAACCATCACCATGAGCATATTATCCATAACAAGACCTGCGGACTGCCGAATAGACGCTGCTGCTGCCGCTGTCGCCCTCAAGCAACTTGGCAACGCTCTAGCTACCGGGTCTAAGGTCGAGGAAAAATATGCACACGGGCGCTGCTTGCCACCAAATTGTTGCATTAAAACACTCAACGCACAACCTTCCCTCTCGTGAACGTATAATGTGAATGGCTTGCTGTAATCAGGAGTACCTAACACGGGAGCCGCACACAGTGCATCACGTAGTTCAGAAAAACTTTTCTGACATTCCTCCGTCCATGGCAAAGGAGTCGAAACGTCCTTGCACGTAAGAGCTATCAATGGCTTCGCTAACAGTGAAAAATTCGGAATCCACTGTCTGCAGTATGACGTGATACCTAAAAAGGCACGCACATCTCTCTGGGTCGTCGGCACAGTCATTCGAGCAATTGCTGCGATTCTTTCAGGGGTCAACCTTCTTCCCGCCTTTGACAATAAGTGACCTAAGTAGGTAACTTCTTGACAACAATATTGCAATTTGGAAGGTGACACTTTGTGGTGTAAGTCACAGAGATGCTGTAACAGTGACACAGTAGCAGTCTTGCAAACTTGTTCAGTATCTGCAGCTACCAACAGATCGTCGACGTACTGAATCAAAGCCGCACCAGTCGGCAGCACAAATGCATCTAGTTGACTTTTAAGAGCTTGGCTGTATATCGATGGGCTCTCACAATAGCCTTGAGGTGCGCGTTTGAACCGGAAACTGCGACCTCCTAACGAAAATCCGAACAAATCACGACTTTCCTCAGCAATCGGAATGCTAAAGAACGCATTCTTCAGATCGATCACCGAGAACCATGATGCAGAGGCTGGAATCAGAGTCAGTAAAACTGTAATGTCTGGAACCACAGGAAACTGCGGGACAACAATTTTATTTACTTCCCGTAAGTCAATAACTAGACGGTACACGGGAGGCTTGGACGGATCAGTTCGTTTCAAAATAGGCAACACGGGACTATTACACACGTTACCTCGTTTCTCCTCGATAACATCTTTACCGATCAGATCATAAATGATCGCTAATAGTGCCCGTTCACCATCAAGGGAAATACGATACTGGGGTATGCGTGGTAAGCGCGCATCAACTTTCAATTGAACAACATAAGGTGGGATATCCAGCAGGCCCACATCATTGGGACCTGTCACCCACAAAGAAACCGGAAGTGAACTCAATTCCGGTGGGAGCTTATCGATCGATAGATACATAGGGGAAATCACATTCTCACCCAATGTAAGCTCCACACCCGTAGGAGAGCAGTACAAAGTCGCATGTAACCTCTTCAACAAATCCAAACCCAAAAGATTCTCACCACAACCAGTAGTCAAAATCAAAGGAGCTTCTAACTCATGAGACCCAATCGTAAGGGGCAAGGGGCTAGAAACTGGATTGCTAACGGGGGCGCCAGAGAATCCAACGGAAACATTCGTTAAGCCAGACAAAGGCGCGCCAGGGAGGTTCGAATGCATAATGGAACTTTTTGCTGCACCAGTGTCCAGCAGAAAAGGCTCAACGACGCCCAATGTGGCTACTGCAACATAAGGCCCTCTCTGATCAACCGGAACTGATACTTCTCCCTTCCTTCGTCTATGGCTGTCCTAGTAGATACCATCCGTATCAACATCACGCTCTACGTAACAGTCATCCACATGATACTGTGCAGATCTACCGGACGATGGTTCACGTCGATCGAAACAATTCTGCGAGTCTGAGGAAGTGGCAAAACGCTCGGCCTGATTCTGAGTAACTCCACGACCTCTACCACGTGAAGCTTGCTGAGGACCACCACGACCTCCTCGAGCTGACACACCATTATTCCTATCACGGAGAACCGGACAATTAAACTTCAGATGGCCCTCCCCTCGACAATACGCACATTGATTATATCCCAACACAAAACGAGGTGCGGGAGAGTCATTTCGCATCTGCGATCTGGAGAACTGTGATTGCGATCTATTTGGCTGTTGCGAATCATTGAAATTTGAGCGCGGAGGATACGCTTGCTGCAATAAGACCTTAGTTTTAAGATCCTTTGTTTTCTTATCTGCACGTTCACTTTCCTCCTTTTCCCTATTTTCGTAATATTGGGCCGTAGCCAATATTTGAGCAGTGGTAGAAACAGCCCATGAACTCTCAGAATTTTTCAACTTATTGCTAAGTTCGGGCAACAAGTTCGATACAAACTTATCAACAAACAGCCGCTGACCACCCTCTGAACCCATGTCCTGGCCACTATGATCAACAAATGCTTCCTCGAATCTCGTAAAGAAATCGGAAACGCTTTCATCCCTCTTTTGCTTGCACGCGGACAACTTGTCCCAATTAACGCGCATCGCCGGCATAAGCGTTTTCATAAGGGTAATTATCCTCTGGGGCAATTCCACAATAAGCTGCTCAGGCTTAGCCCCACCAACTTGCTGAGCGTCTGCCGCCGTAAGGGCAGCCCAATCACCGCCTAACTCGGCCGCGTGATTCTCGTGACGAATTTTCGCCCAAATCGGCTGAGGCACTACATTGCCAAACAACATGTCAATATCTGCAAGGTTCATAACAGTAGCATCCACCAATTGGGACAGCTCCTTATAATAACCCGCTGGATTTTTACGGGGATCAGGCAAAGTTTGCTTCACCTGTAAGACTTCCGATCGTTTCCAAGGGAGGTGTATCCACACTCTCTGAAAACGGCCTGGGACAGCAGGGTTAGCATTAGGATCACCTGGCATCCATACTGGGGGAACTTCCCGCATCGGATATTGACCAGGTTTTGCCATCCACTCTGCGGTCTCTTCCTTAAACAATGCTCGAGGTTGCACTGTACATCGAAATGATAACAAACGTTCTAGAGCTTCTCGAACCTTGTCACCTACGATCACACCAGTTGTGAACCGATGCTGGAGATCAGAAACCTCTGACGGTACATTATCTACCACATCATGATCCCACTCCTCCTTCAACGATTTACACAATTCCTCAAACACGAATCGTTGAGTGGGCGCATTAAACTGAGAAAATGTTTCAAACACTACACGCGAAGGGTATTTAACAGGATTACGAATCCATTTACGTGCCATTTTTACCAGCGATTCACGTTCCCTATCATCAGGAAGCTGACTGCGCCTCTGAGCGGCATCTGAAAGAGTCGAGCCGAGTATTGGCCCAAAAAGCGGAGAATAAAGAGTAGCAACAGCAGTCAGGAGACGGCTACGAACAGAAGGAGAAGAGGAAGAAGATGCAGGCGCAGCAACAGTAGGGGTGGAGGCAATAGAAGTAGACGCGGCACCAGGAGTAGTGGGAACGACAGACTGAGGAGGGACTTGAAAAGGCGCACTAGGAAGAGAAGCCGGTATCTGCGGCACAAGGGGATTCGGGAGAGCGGGAGGAACGGCGGGCTGACCAGCGGCCGCCAAAACAGCAGGTGGAGGAAGAGGTAGAATCACAGGGCCCAGAGTATCGGGAGCATAGGGAGGTGGTGATTTCAACAGATAAGACAATAGCGAATCCTCTACCGCTTCTTCTCCCGACTTATCGACATTAGACGGTAGCACCGGATAACATTTATCCACCGCCATATGATGAAGTCGAGCACTAACTTCCTGCTCTTTCTCATCTTTGTCTCGCTGATACTGTTCAGCATCTTGCATCACCGCAATAACGCCTTCTCTTTTATTTTTCTTACTCTGTTTGATTTCTTTTTGCTTGGCCTCTTTCCGCCATAACCGGAAGGAATCAAACATGGCCGGCCTAACCTTCTTTTTAAACAGTTTAGCTTCCAAATTATCTAAAACGGCAGTTTCGAAACTACCATGAGATGGCCAACTAAGAACGCCATCATTTTTAGTGTAGCGGACCCAATATTCATTATACACGATAGGACCCACACCATGGCGACTATAGAGCTCGTAAATTGGAGTTCCAACCGGAGGTATCGGACATGAATCCTCCAGCCGGGAATCCGTTCTACAACATTTGAAAAACCCAAACAAAGTACTACGGCTAGGCATCGCGCACACTAACCGAGTTTACAAACTTCAAGGGCTATCGAATTTATGATATCCTCGCAAAAAGGTTTGCGAGACCCTCGGTTTTTGGCAATTGCAATCGTCAAATAAAACCCAACAACTAAGAACCACGAATGCTATGGTATCATGCAAACAACAAAGGAACACTGGGAGCGACCCACAAATACTTAACTGAAAGAACAATGGCGTCACCAGGAAGGCCCGTCTATCGTCTCGCCGTACAAAGGACTACGCCAGGCGCCAAAACAGGTCGACAGTCAGGGCATCAGTCCGTCGCAGCCGTCAGGAGGCGGGGATCTTCGCGGGAAAAGACGTCGGGCCACTTATTTCGACAACTGGATCGATGAAGCGGGGTGCACCTTCCCTCGGAGATTTCACACGAAGTTCCTCACGATCGTCGGGCTTTGGACCGGTACCGTTGATGTCGCCCCACGTTGGGCGCCAACTGAAGGACTGGGTTTTTCTAAGACCCAGCGGTGCCAGGGAACAACACCTGAAACCTTCGTGGGTTACCTGTTCTGGCGTACCAAACACAGAGACACGGGACACTTCCAGCGACGTCAGAGATCAGCGTTTATTTACTGCAGGGATACAGAGGTCACAAGAAGTACACAGCGTGTAGGTTCTCGGAGACTGCTTCAATTTGCAAAAGTGGATCGCTCCTTTTATACACGTTTTTCCCATAGAACAGTATAGTGAACAAAGATTACAACTCAGTTCCCATAATAAACTTCAAAAGGGTCGCGTTCATGTTTCAGGAGGCCGGAACATAATTACAACAGTATTGCCAGTTCCCAACTGTAAAAACATATCCTCTCTGCAATAAAACACATTCCATCCTGATCGTAAACACATTAGGAGAAGGGGCAAGAACAGATGCAAAGAAAGGACAAGGATGCACAACAGGTTAAAGAAGAGTGTCGGGGGCAATAAAGGAAACTTGATAACGGGATCAGAGACACCGTGTCTAATGTATGCATGACTGAAACAATAGACCGGCACGGCAAGATGAGCCTTGAGCGGGGCCATCTGCCTTCGTCGTGTCATTTCCCTCATCATAAAAGTCATACTCAAAGGAACACGTGTCCCTCGTGTAAGCTTGGGAGTCCCAGGGTCACGAAGCGGACAAAGTCCGTTCGCTGGCTACTTGAGGGCAAGAAACAAAATGGATGTCGTATCTAAAATGGAACCCGAGGGTTCAGATGAACAAACCCGAAAATAAGACGAACCATACGTGGTCGCGTAGCGAAACTGCGTACACCCACTATACTCGTCATTTGCGGTTCGTAGATACCCAACTCATCCATATTCGTCACCACCCAAAAGTGTCGTTCTGTCCCACACGGAACCTCAGCGTCGGTACCAATATTCATTTGTCCCTCGCTGACAAGCCATTAGATTAATCAATTGAGATTCCAAATGATCATCTCGCTGTTGCACTTTGTTCATAAAATCCTTTGCAGTCACATTACGTAGATGTACTCCAGTTTTCAAAATGTGATTTACTGCATAAGATAGTGCTGACAAGTCACTTTCAAATAAAAGATGGAACAAATAAGGAATACTTTGACGAAATCTGGGATCTTCTGCATATAATCTTGTAGTCCGATACTCAGAAGCAGGAATCTGTACTGGACGTTCATCATATCGTCCACCTTTTCCTGTAGGAAACAGCTGGGGAAAACAACGAGCTTCCAAGCTCTCCTCCCAGACACTCACAGGATTTCCTTGTGCTTTCTTCATCTGAAATAGATCAATAGTGTTTGCCATAACTTCTTTTGAATGTAGTGGATGGATGCTGAAATGTTCATAAATTTCTTCTTCTTTTGACTTATCCACTTTTTCAATTTGCCCAGCTTGTATTCGTGAGTCTGGTAGTAAAACTTCTTCCTCTTCATCCATATAAATTCTTTCATACCATTTATTATTTTTTTTCAAATATAAATTGGCTCTTTGTACTTTTCGTACATCTACCAGCTCCTGCCAAATTTTCGTATTCTTTGTTGGTACTCCATTAACCAGAATACCTAATGGTTCAGTTTCCAATCTATCTGCATCAATAGTTTCCATATTTTTTTTCAAATCCAATGGCAAATAGACAACTCTCCCTTTTAAACCTCTTTGTAAATCTGAAGGAGGTAATTTGCCTGTTTTGGGCTCCATACGAACTATAGTCTGGAACGGATGGACACATTGTATGAGTATAGACTCATACGTATTTAAATCACTAAGTTCTGCAGGAATTTCAACCAATTCTAAATTATTATGTACAGCTCTTGCTGGCATTTTATTTTCTTCTAACTTGTTATAACAGTATTTACAAATACGGTGATATTCACCCAAATCAAAACAATTTTCAAGAAAAAAATATGTAGCAAAATCCAACCACTTAGTATTATTTTCTTTTTCACTTTTTTTGTAGAGATCAACATACCTTGTTTGAATTTTATAATGGGTTCTCCGGCAACAAATACAAGTAATATTTGGTCTTTCATTAGAGATAATAGTAAATTTTGTCATTTGATCTTCAAAATTTCTACTAACAGTGGGTTCTACATTCTCTTCCACATTTTCTTCAATCACTGTATCATTACCAGCACTTTCTTGTTCCGGACCAAAGTAACAAAACTGAATTTCATCAGTAACCTTCTCTACATCTGATACAGATCCACGAAACAGAGCCCTATTTAAGTCATTTAACTTTAGTGCTGGACTTTTAGCAAAATACAATCTTCTCACAAACTTTCTCATTTCAGTATGATGAACTGCCAGCATCCTAAAATGGTGAAAAACACTTTGGCAAACTTTCCTAGAAAGACAAGCCAGAGAATGTCCTTGCAAACCAGTATTTTCTCTCACTCTACATGGATCTAGTCTTTGAAGCACCTTAATCTTCTGTTTAACACTTTTTTTTACTATATTCTCTTAAAAACTCACGTAATTTATCAATAGATTCCTGTCGTACAGTACAAATACTAATACAATTCCAAGTGTACACTGGGGCCTTAGGACGTCTCCCCATAAGCTCATCAGCTAACACTTCTTCCTCATTTCTTGGAACCATTTTCTCCTTTTCCATTATACAACCATCTTTCACTTCATAAGCTCGGCCACTGGTGTCAACTGCATGCAGCAAACTATTACTTTGAAGATAACTCTCTTCATTAAAAAATGGTTCAGTACTTGAACTATGCATCCATTCTCCTAAAAACACTTTACAAAAGGTATTTCTTTTCACTACTCTTTTGGTTTTGCTTTGTGACTTCATTACATTAACCATTTTATCTAATGTACGGATCCTGTTCAAAATTAAAATGAATAGTTTTCTTTTTAAATCTAAAGCCTTAGCTACAATTGTTTCAACATCTTTTTTTCGCGTAATACATTTTGCTTTCTTCTTATATTTTTTTCACATCCTTTAGCAAATTGGACATCACTCTTCTCTGAAACATTTTTCTACGAATGTCTTTAAATGCTGTTTTTCTTTTTAAGTCAATCTTTATTGCTTCTAATTCGACATTAGCATTTTGTATTTTCTCACTTTTGTCCTGTTTTTTTCTACTTGAAACTGTATTTGTGGCAGGGACATTTTTCAAATGTGTTCTTTTTTTGAAGATATTTTTAAAAAAATCCTTAGTTTGCTTACCCGAAGACTTTTTCTTTTTTCCAACATGAGCATCTTCTACTAATTTGAGTCCTCCAGTTGTCTTCAAATATAAATCTTTTTTCCGTTCTTTTCTCTTCCTTGATTTTATAGGCATCTTTAATTTATTTCACTGTTGGTCAGCAATATTTGAAAGAAACTAAAATAAAAATTCCTTTATGTAATTTATATTTATTGCTATATTTTTTTTTTATGCTTTTCAAATCTTATAATACTATCTACCCTTTTCCTACAAGTGAAAAACACAATAAAGCCAACACATGTTAAAGCTTCCCCTTTCCTACGAATGCAATTCTGAAAGAACCAGAGTAACACGAATTGAATCTCTGACAACAATTCCTTTGTGCGCACAGACTCATGGTGTGATTCTAGGCAGAAAACGAAATTTGATTTGCAATTTAAAAGCACACTTACTACTGTGCTAGAGCAAGTGATAATTACTCTAACAGTCTGACACATTTCCATTTTTTTTTTCTGAAACAGAAAACAGCACTTGCCCAAACAGCTTTTTGAGAACATGGACATGTGCAACCTGAATGACGTACTACACTTTGGTAAAGGAAATGCGCCTTGGTGATGTTCAATACATTAGCCTTACTCACTGCTATCTGAAACACCACACAGCGCTGAATAGTAAGCATGACTGTACATGAGAAACAGCTTGCTCTCTGCTAAAATTGTCCTTCTAGAGCAGGGGTCTCCAACCTTTCCTGTAGTAGGAGCTACTTCTGGTCAGTGAAAGTTGTCGTGAGCTACTAAAGGCAAAACAATTTGCGCATTTTTTCGAGAGACGCCCCACGCCCAGTTTAATTGACTTTAAGCCTAATTTCTACGGCGTCCTTACTGTTGTTTAAACAACAGGGGCCACACTCCCTCTTTTGAAGTGACAGACAGCCGCAGGTTGTGCTACCTGAAGCGAAAGCTTGTCTTGCTTGGATGCATTCCTGGAAAGTATAACGAGCTATGTGGAGTACAAGCCTAAGGCCTCCTTTTGTGAACCTCAATCAACTTGTTCACACACTGCAAAAGTTAAACCTCAACATATATTCCTTACCAAATGTGATTTATTGAAGTCTAGCTTAGATGTGCACTCACTAGTTTTCGAAAAAGAGACCCATTTTAGAAGAACCTCAATTATTTCCAATTCACCACATACTCTTTTTTTGTAAAGTTTAGTCTACTACTTATTAGTGGTATTTACGTTTCTCATGTGTGACACTTTTAATAACATTTTACAAGAGTTGTTAGAAAGAAAGCGTGTATGGGACAAAATATCAAATCATCATCCATGTATTGAAACACCTAGATTAGACCACCAATTCCACCATAGGAGAGTTTTGGATTTCTAAAGCTGTTGTGCATCAGGTTCCATAGTACTGTGGTTCCTCTAATTTTTTTAATTTCATTCAAAATCTATTTCATTCATTGCAACAACTAACTGCCCCACCATCATTAACAACCTTAAAAACTCCTTACTGCTCTCTTGCCCCCCCCATCCCCCACCATTGAAATGCCTGCCCAGAGGCCTCAAAGTAAACGTACCAGGGACAGGGCAGAGAACCGGAGCAGGGGAGGGGCAATAACAGGGCGTCAGAGGAGGAAATAATACAACCTGAGACAGGGCAATAACAACATCGGAGGGGGCAATAAGAAGGCATCAAAGGAAGCATTAATAGCGAGTAGAGCTGACAATAACAACGCAGCAGAGGGGACAATAATGAGACATAAGAGGAGGCATTAATTAGAGACAATAGAGAGGGCAATACTAGCATCGTTATCATCAAAGGGGCTGATAAGGTCTAAAAGAGAACAATGGCGAGGAGTCTGTGAGGGTAACCAGACACGACAATAATATGGCACCAGCGAGGGCAATAAACAGGTACTGGGCATCATAGAGGGCAATAATGCAGCATCAGGGAAATGGAGCACCAGGACCAGAAATATCGACATGATACCTACTTCACTTGGCTGCTGCCCGGTCACAGAGGAGTCCTAATGTTTGTGTGTCCGGGAAGCTGCAGATGGGTGGCACTTCTAGGCAGCACCTCACTCCGGCCTGCTAGGGCTGGCTGCAGCACTGCAGGCTGAGCACAGGCGAGGCCGTGATTCCGGGACCATTTGCCGCCTGGCCCGCGGCCTCCACACAGTGGTTGTTCTGCCACTGTCCTGAAAGTTCAGTGAGGGGCCGCCCAGTGACACTCTTCTGGCAGCCTCTTTGCGCTGAAATTCCAGGGTCATCACTTCTCCAAAGCGTCTGCATTCTGAAATACTATTGAAAACGCACATTCCTATCCTTGAATATTGGATATCAACACATGCATAATTTACATGAGCATGCCTGTGCTCTGTCAATGACCTGGCAACAGAGGGTATGAAAGAGTTCAAATGGGATCATAAATTCATAGCTCGTCGGAAGAGCTTTTCTTTATCATGTGCCTTTGGTAAAGAAAACTGAAACTTGGCAAAACACTGCTGTCCTGATTTATAGCCCAGAGCTGGAAAGCGGGAGAAAAAGTAAAGAAAAAAACAATGTAGCTGCCTGCAATTTGAGCGCTTGGTTGGGTGATGATTTCTACTTCGTACCTTCACACAAAAAAATAGGAAAATGAGAGGCAGGACTAAAGGGGCTGAAACATAACTTGTATAACATCTACATTACTAATTTATCATTTAATATTACATTTTTATCGCAGACATATGGCACGTGCTTGCAATATTTTAATGAATCGTTGCGCCAGCATGCCAAGCCAGGCCTGTTGGCTTTGCCAGTGCTTGTGTTCTAGTGAGGGTAGGCTGTCGTAGGATCGGAGCAGTGTCATATTTTAAGCATAGAAAGTACTCAGAAGATTTTGGGACGGCGTTTTTTATGCATCTGCGTACGCCCTGGACCGTGTGAACGCTGCACCTACGTCCCACCCTTGATAGTTTCACTTGACTCGAACTAGTATTAAAAAGTCTTAAAACGGAAACTCGCGTGCACATGTTTATGTTTCATTGCATGATTCAAGTGTGAACACAGGGGGCGGCCCCAGAAAGCCCACACGCATGAGAAAAGGCTCCTGTTTTGCATCTTTTAGAGCAGAGAGCTAACAACATTTTACAGCATGTGCAATTCACACCCTAATGTCTGACACGCACAAAAGACAGGTAATTGCTTTTCCACAGTTACCCCTCCATTCATTAGGGGACCAGACAATTAAATATGACGGGGATCCTTTCAAGTCAGCAGCGATGGATGAGCGGCACCTTCCAGTCTGCCGGGACAATGGGGCCTCCCTCCTGCACCCCTCGAAATCGGGCCAGCGTAAAGCGCCGAGAGGGGACTCCGCGTCTAAAGTCGCTGCAATTTACGGTTTCGAGTGACTTTCGCACCTACGTGCTACCGACCTGCTCTGGGGCAGTGCTGCCTTCCCGTGGAGTCCTTGACCTGTCAGAAGGGGGCCTGTGCTCTAGTGATAAAAGACATTGTGTCCCCTGGCTCACAAACAGCCCTGTGTATACAAATCCACTAGCCCTTTGGCTAGCAACATTTGAAGTCACCGATACACTAAAGAACTTGGACCCACTATGCCAGTGTCAGGAACAATTGGCAGAAATATTGCAGACATTTTTGCTTTTTAAACCGTGATGATGAATTGCTGTTCGGAGTGCACTACACACAACAGCTGGAATCATGCCACATCTGGGCTTGTGAATTTTCTTCTGTGGGGGTGGCTCAGCACTTTCAACCAAAAAATAAAACCACGACAATATTATATTCCCAGTCTTTCAAAAGCCCGTGGCATACCAGCGGCTAAGGCGCACATCGCACCTCCAATCTACAGAACAATGTATATGGTGTTTCCTGGCCAGGCCAGCGCTTACCGGGTTTGATCTGCTGCTGCAATATGTTCCAGGCAGAAAAAGGCAGGTGGTGGGGTTCGTAGCAGGTCAATACTGATTGCGCCGCCTGCATGGTAGCTGACTTTCCGGAACCTGATGCTCCACTCTGACCCACTTGTTGCTTGCTCCGGCACATGTCTTGCACAATCAAGACTGCGGTGCCAAGCTGTGAAAGGCAGGTGGCGCGGACTCCAGTTCAGCAACAGCGTCATCATCTTTTGCACTGCCCCGCCCCAGCTAAGCTGTTAGACCAATCTGAGCAGCTGGTTTTAGTGATGGCAGGCAACAGCTTTGAAAATAGGCCTAAGAACCATAAATGACAAGAATAGGCTACAAAATTGAGATGCAATGCGCGAGCTACTGATGGGGGTTCGGCGAGCTACCGGTAGCTCGCGATCGACCGGTTGGAGACCCCTGTTCTAGAGACTGTCTACTGTCAGGTGCAAAAGAGATCTGCATGGACGCTTGCGCAAATGCATAAATATTGGAGACATGTATGTACCACTACATGTGTGGTAAGGGTTAATTGAATCTCTGAGAACAATTCCTGTCTGCGCACAGACTCATGGTGTGATTCTAGAAAGAAAACGAAATTTGATTTGCAATTTAAAAGCACACTTACTACTGTGCTAGAGCAAGTGATAATTACTCTAACAGTCTGACACATTTCCATTTTCTTTTTCTGAAATAGAAAACAGCACTTGCCCAAAAAGCTGTTTTTATGCTGAATTCAAACCATCACAGTTAAAAAAAAACAAGCTGCACCTTTCCTATGAATGCCATTCTTTCAGAACCAGACCAACACAAAGTAATTCTCTGACAACAATTCCTTTGTGCACACAGACTCATAGTGTGATTGTAGGCAGAAAACAGTATTCCTGGGTGATACCAGTACACCTTAACTTATGGAGAAGACATACTCTATAATATCTGACATGTTCAAAGCACTAAAATATCTTCCTTAACATAAAATGTAAAACACAACTTTTAAAGTGCTAGGAAAATGTACCATGCTACCATCATAGTTAAAGAAAACAAACTGCCCATTTCCTACAAGTGCAAGGCTAACATACCAAGAGCAATACAAATTAAATCTCTGTTAACAATTCCTGTGTGCACTAACCCTGGGCGCGACACTACGCTTCGCCCACGTAGTGTATGTAGCGCTGCCTGCTTCGCAGTTTTCGAAGTAGGCGAAGCAGGCAGCGCCTACGCACACGCGAGGGCGAAGCGTAGCTGCCTGCCGCCCACCACCTGCCTCCCGCCCGCCCTACTTTTAAAAGCTAAAATAAATTTGTAATAAAGCAAATTAAAGGCACTTACCTGACGCGCGGCGTCTCCCGGGGCTCCCTCTTCCTGATTTTCAATTTTCCTGACAAATGCGCATGCACGGACGCCCGCGCATGCGCATTTTTCGCAAGAAATGCGCATGCGCGGTCGTCCGCGCATGCGCATTTGTCAGGAAAATTGAAAACCAGGAAGAGGGAGCCCCGGGAGACGCCGCGCGTCAGGTAAGTGCCTTTAATTTGCTTTATTACAAATTAATTTTATCTTTTAAAAGTAGGGTAGGTGGGTGGCGGGTGGCACGTAGTGGGGCTACGCGAAGCGCGTAGTGTGCGTAGATTCGGGCACACTACGTGCTGCTTCACGTAGCCCCACTACGCCCACTACGCCCACCCTTAGTGTGCACACAGACTCATGGTGTGATTCTAGGCAGAAAACATTATTTCTGGGTGATACCAGTACACCTTAACTTATGCTGAAGGCATTCTCATTAATATCTTACAAGTTCAAGACAATTAAATATCTCCCAAAACACAAAATGTGAAAAACATCTTGTAAAGACCAATCACATTTCTTTTATTTATATCAAAATGCAACACATACATTCCCACTCAAATTCATAACTCACCTTTAAAAGTAGTTAGTTCAGAAAGCAATGTGGCACTCAAACAGCAGATTATCACAGCCAGAATCTCTGAGCTGTACACCTCTCTCCTCTCACCAGAACCAGTTAATGGCAAAGTTTCCCTCTCTTTTTTCACACATATACATGTTAACTCCAAATCACACTGTTTCCCTCATTTTTTCAAATGGAATCACACATTTCTATTGGTTGCTAATTTCAACCCTTTCCAATTGTTCCCTTCCCCCAACTTGACTTCTGCCTGCTACCATAGCAACAGGTCATGGAACACTGGTGTGAGCAGAGAGGTCAAAAGTTCAGCACACAATGTTTCTAATCCTTAGAGCAAGAGTGCTTGACTTTTCAAACCTAACAGCAAAACCAAACTAATGTTCTGTGGGAACACATTTTTCAGCACCAATACAAAACATGCTTGTAAAAATCTAAACTTACAGCCTAGTTTTAACTGTAAGATGGTTTGAATCAGCCAATCAGTTCTTTTTTATAAAAAAAATATGTTAGCCTCCATTTTACAGCTATCTTTCTTTTCATATTGCCATTCTACTGAAAGACACCTCCTGAGTGCATCCAGATCTCCTTGAAAGATGTTCACAGTGTGGATTGTAGGTCATAGCTATGTCTTCTGGAATGAAAAGTATGCAGAAAAAAGAGGTATTTTCAAAGACCTTGCTTTGCCAAATGTAGACATTAAATGGATTGGTCAGAGAGGGTTAAAGTGGCACCAATTAATGCCTTTGGTGAAAACCTTTCTACATCTCCCACAGCCTGACCTTATTATTGTGCACTGTGGTGGAAATTACCTAGGCACTTTAACTGGGGTAGGTCTGGAAATGCTTATTAAGGACACCTTTGTGCAATTAATGTCACTTTTTCCTCAAACTGCCTTTGTATATTCTAATATATGCCAAAGGCAAAAGTGGAACTGGTCCAACCAATTTTGTCCACAAATTGACAAAGCAAGAAAGCACGTCAATACGTCTGTTTCTGCTTTCCTCAGAGACTATGGTATGGGTTCTATATACCACAACAACTTGTGTTACAACATGCAAGACATTTATAGAGGAGACGGTGTACATTTCAATGATGAAGGGAACAGAGTCTTCCTCTTTAACTTTAGACTCTGCATCGGTACTCACTTGTAGGTACCCAAAAAAAACACTCAATAAACACAACGGCTCTTTTTAGAGCCAACCAACATTTAAACACTTAAACTTTTTTTTAATTTTTTTTTTTTTTTTTTTTATCGCCGTACGCTTACCGTACGCGCACGGTAAGCTTACCCCGCGATTTTTCATAAAAAAATTAAAATTTATTTTTCACACTTCTGAGTCCTTCTTGGACCCCCTGACAAAAGCTAGGGAGTCTCCAACTCTCTACATTGCCCCCTTTTCACGTTCTCCACCTTTTTTTTTAGTGTGAGACACACAAAATGGCGGCCGACACTTCCTGATTTCGTCCGAGTGGAATGTTTACTGTCATAGAACAACCAATCAGAATTACGCTCGTGCACGGCATCGTGCGCGTACGGTAAGCTTACGGTACGCGTACGGTGCGCGCCTATAGATATATATGTACTTTTAACTGCAATTTTCTCAGCAACTACTGAACAGATTGACTCAAGATATCCAAAAGGCACATGCCTGACCTGAGGACTACCTCTCTGCAAAATTTCAAGTAATTCTGTTCAGCCGTTCGAGCTGTACCTTGGACTAAAGGTCCCTATGGAAAAATGCATGGGGAAAACGCGTTTTGGGACCCCCCTTTTTTCTCAGCCCTCGCTTGACGAATCCCCCCGAGACTTTCAGGGTAGGAGCGGAGCGCAGCGCCCCACCTATTTTGAAAAATTCACGAGGATTCATCAATCGGCGCAAAAGTTATTCAAAATAGAATTTTCAGATTTCGTATGGAAACACGGTCCTAACTATAACTATCTACTGGCGACCGCCAGTAGATTATATATATATATATATATATATATATATATACCACACAACTCGCTCCTGCTGGATTGCTCGACCCTAGAGAGGTGGCGCAAACGCCGGCGGAGCACGCCGGCTCGTAAATGTCCCCACAAAGTTCAATGCTGCGCTCTCAGTCACCAGTAAATACCAGGATCCAAAATAATATCCAAAGAGGTGTTTATTCCTCACGCAACGCGTTTCAACTCTATGCAGAGTCTTGATCACGTCCCCACAAAGTTCAATGCTGCGCTCTCAGTCACCAGCAAATACCAGGATCCAAAATAATATCCAAAGAGGTGTTTATTCCTCACGCAACGCGTTTCAACTCTATGCAGAGTCTTGATCACGTGTCCACAAAGTTCAATGCTGCGCTCTCAGTCACCAGTAAATACCAGGATCCAAAATAATATCCAAAGAGGTGTTTATTCCTCACGCAACGCATTTCAACTCTATGCAGAGTCTTGATCACGTGATCAAGACTCTGCATAGAGTTGAAACGCGTTGCGTGAGGAATAAACACCTCTTTGGATATTATTTTGGATCCTGGTATTTACTGGTGACTGAGAGCGCAGCATTGAACTTTGTGGGGATATATATATATATATATATATATATATATATATATATATATATATATATATATATATATATATATAGAGAGAGAGAGAGAGAGAGAGAGAGAGAGAGAGAAAGAGAGAGAGAGAGAGAGAGATATAAATGGTTTTAGCATTACAATTTTAAAAAGTTACAATGAATTTTAAAATGCAATTAAAAAAGGCGAACCATTAAAAAACTAAAATAAAAAAAATACAAAATATTAATTATGACTTCAAATTATATATAGTCACATTCACAACACCTGCTGCTTCAATTTCAACACCACGCCAAACAACTCAGTTGTTGCCTGGATCTTAGGTAATCTTCTCTAACAATTGTCCTACTATAAGTCGTGTATTGACAATTGCTGATGCCTCATGCATTTGTACATTGCTCTTACATGCAATTTCCTTCTTATGTGCAATGCAGTTGTATTCAGTTTCCTAATTATCAAGTTAAAATGAACACACCTGTATTGACACATTAAAAAAAATGTTGTGGTGCTTGTGTATGTTTGTGGTGGCTACAGCCAAAATTGGTAAACACAATAAAACCACATTTGGCAAAAATCTAGATCATTACCCAGAAAGTGTGCTTTTTGTGGTTTGGTGTACATCCATTCAGTAGTTTCTGAGACATCAATGTTCAAAATGTATAGAAATGTATATTTAAGCCTTCTGATTGGCTGAGGGGGCCTTTCAAGAGCGAGGGCTCTGATTGGGTTTCCACAACATCAAAAGAAATGTTGCAGCAGCCATTAACCTCCTGTCCTAAAAAGGCTTTTGAAAAAGGACATAGGGTGGCGGCGGGAGGGACAAGATTTTCTGAGCTAACTAGAACTTATGTCCCCACAAAGCCCTGCTTATGACCTCACAGATTGCATCATTCCTGACATGTTCAATGACATCATTGATGACAACACTGGACATGGTGGAACACATGTTCTAGTTAGCTCAGTAAACTACAGCTGGTGAATTTTTGTGTTATTGAGTTTAAAATGTTATGTTTTAGCTGATATTTTGACCTAACCATAACATCCCTTTAAAGTTTGTTTTTTTCTGTGAACTTCTGAGTTTTTAATGCAAATTAAGATATTCTTACCATAGCTAACTATAAGATCACCTTAACTATTGTTTTTTTCAGTGAATATACATATATCTTTAAACAACTACAGACACAAACATTAAACCCCAAAATCAAAAATTCAAATACATAATATACAAATATATTAAATTGTTAAAGAAATAATTACAAATTACAACACAACATAATTAGCAAATGAACCAATGAATAATATTTACAATCTAATTTTAAAAAACACTACCCACCCAATCCCTCAATAAATCCCAAAATGCAAATAATACAGATTATATTAATACTAAAATTGAGCAAATTTAACAAAAATATTTAAATAAAAAAACACAAAAAAACATCATAGTAAAAACAATATTAAAATTAATTATATTTCAAAGATTGATATTTATATATCGATATACAATACTAAAAAAAATGATTCTTGTTGTGCTGGTCAAAATTTGGAAACCACTCCGCCTTTGGCCCTGTGGTTTATGATGTCACCAGAACTCTTTGAAATTCTGGCCCACAATATTTTTGTAATCACAATATTTTGACCATGATCTAAAAGTCGCATGATCTTTTTTAATCAATATTCTGGGTGAATACCCCCAAAATATATAACTCTGAATTGTTAATGAGAATGCACTAGCATTGATTTCGGATTCCATATAAAATTAGTAAAGTATGCATATATTTCAAGTTGATGGCGCAAAACCAGTCATCTATATATGTTAAGTATGGTGATTCCAAGATTAAAGGTTTCATCTTGAATGTTTCTTTTGCCCTGAATCTATCCAACTTTCTACATAGTTGGCTTTTATACTGTCCATCTTTCATACAATGCACTAGAACGTTATGACAACAGAAATCTGAACACCCTTCCTTCCTGAGGCATGCCCACACTTCAACATAGTCCAGTACCTTCTTTCTTTACCTTTAAAGATTACAAGGATGGAAATAGCAACTGTAGAGAACAGCACTTTTATATAATCTCTTGTTCACATCATTAGGGTTTTAGTTCTAATCTTGAATCAATAGAGGCAATTCTCTATAGAAGTGAGAGATGAGCCAGGTAACTTGTGTGCATGCCTTTAAATATAACTTCTTTGCTTGGCTCTGAGCATTTGGAAATGTATGCAGGACCATCACAGTGGGGGGCAGATGAGTCATTATGCGCTTTTTCAGGGCATCGCAAAATTCATTTGGATTTTAAATTAAAGCAAGCTTGCCTTTCTATTACTGATGAGGCAGCGAAACACAGCCATACCACTAGATGATGACAAATTGTGGAGCTGCTGTTTTGTTTTCTCTGAAGGATACTTTTTTATAAAGGTTAGATGCAAGTGCTTCTTCCACCTCTCAAAAGGTGAGCCCCAAATGAGAGTTTAACATGGTTCCCTCAATAAAGTCTGACAAGCCTCAATGTATGTAACTATAGATTGGGATATATTCCTCGGATTCTGTACTATGGTTAAGATCTCCATATCGCTTGATACTTAAAGTATCAAAAACAGATTCTCGCGAAAGGATCTCTTGTGCAGTCCAGAAGGTGCTAGTGACACTCGGACTCTTCTGTGTTACAAAATGTGCAGAGTTTTACAATAAAGAGACTCTTTTGGTTGTCTTGACTCCATCCCTGTCTGGCTGATTCAACATTCTGTATGCTCCCTTTGATGGCATCTAAGATAAGGATGACAAACTTACTTTTTTAACTTGAGGGCCATCCTAAATTTTAAATTTGTCTGCTAACAATAATGGTCTGGTAAGTGTTATTCACAAATCAAACCAGTACATTATTGCATCTACCATCTATTAGCAACTTTAGCTTGCGTTCTGATACACTTAATATATATTCTTACTTGCTGGTGTTTCTTTATGCTTGCTGGTATGGTTACTTGCTGTCATGAACTGTGGCTTCTGCTCACCTGTGTATTGCGGGTGGGCATGGGAGAGCACTCCTCCAAACTACAAGGTGCTTGAGTCTTCTGCTGCATAGGGGTTTAGCGGCACATAGAATGTGGGCACCATTTGAGGTGAGGCCCTGGGCTGCAAAATGTGCATTAGGCTAAACACAGAAGTGGAGTCCAGACAAACTAGATGTTTCTGAGCACCACAGGACTTTTACAAGACTTGCAGTGGTGGTACCCATCTTACATCCATAGAGTGTACATTCCTACTGTTTGAGAGCTTTCCTTCCTCGGCAATCGAGATACCTAGTTTGTGCAGCCAAAACCTTGTTGTAAACAGACTGGAATACATTGTGCTATCATCAGTAGTCATCGCTAAGTTTTTGGAATCAGAGAAATATTCTGGACAACACTTGAAATCAAGAATTTAGGGCCAGATGTACGGCTGCCAATTAGCGAGTCTCAAATTGCGTTGCATTTGCGACTTCCAATTTGCGACTCGCTAATTGGAATGCACAACAGTTTCCCAGACACTGTTTGCGATTTCTAATGGGGTCGCAATTGCATGCCTCATTAATACTAATGAAGCAGGCGCAATTTGCGACTTCTTTAGGAATGGCAAGCATTCACAGGGATGGTGGCCTGCTGGGGTCAGCAGACCACCATGTCTGTGACTGCTTTTTTAATAAAGCAGTTTTTTTTTTAAATGCAGCCCGTTTTCCTTAAAGGAAAATGGGATACATTTAAAATAGAAAAATGAATCTTTTCAGTTTCATTTTTTCAAGGGCAGGCAGTGGTTTCTGTGACCACTGCCTGCTCTTAAAAAATATTTCCCCACATACTCACAAAGGGGAAGGGATCCCCTGGGGACCCCTTACCCTTTGCGAGTGGTTTACCACTTACTTGAAGTAGGTGGTAAACTGAGAGTGTTTTGCGGCCGCAAATGCGGGCACAAAACATCAGTACATAGCATGTTGACTTGCTATTAGGAAGGGACGCCCTTCCTAATAGCGCGAGTCACAAATGCTATTTTGCGAGTCAGTGACTCGCAAAATAGCATTTGTACATGCTACTACCCTTTTTTGAAGCCGCAAACGGGAGAATCTCCCGTTTGCAGCCGCAAAAAAGGGTCGTACATCTGGCCCTTAGTCTTTGGTTTGCACATTAATACTAGAGTAATCCTTGTTTACATAACTCGAGTTATGCTAGGTATTCAGGTATTTCCAGTTGTGTGGTGGTGAATGTGTCTCATCAGGAATGAAAGCACAACACTAATGCATATTCATTATGTTACAGCAGATGAACCTTGTATATTGAGAATCATTCATATCACAACTTGATTTCCGGTTCACTTAAGGTAGGTATCTCTCTAGGAATGTGTATCATTGTTCAGGTTATTTTGCTCATCTATTATTAATTTTTATTCTGTCTTTCAGCTGTAGGAAGTCATAAAGATCTGACAAACCACAGAGACATTAGTTATATAGAGATTGTCACAAGGTATATTTTATGTCATAGTAGAAGTAGTGAATTGTAATGTAATTGACAAAATACTAAAATAGTTATTTCATGTAGATGTCAAAGTCTCCGTAATCAAGGTTGAGTCCAGCAGTAAGAAGAGGCAGAATGAAGATATCCAGTGTCACTGTTTCTCTCTTCCGTCCAATTCTCCTCTCCCCAGGAATACTGCTGACTGGCATAAATATCCCAGGCATGGTTGCTAGTGGATTGAGGGAACTGCAACCCTAGCAGATGTGTTACTATAGCCTCTCCAAAATATTTTCAAAATATGCCTGAAATAACCCAGTAACAAACAATTATGAGGAAGTGTGCAGCTCAGACTTCATGGACATAATAGTAATAACAATACATTAAGGGTTGTATTCAGGGCATATTGCTTGTATTCCACTTTTAAAATGGAGGTCACGGTGGATTCCCTTTGCTTGCACATTTTCAATATCCTCAGGAATTGCCAGTAATTGTTTGCCCTCTGAAGAAATCAAGTAGTCTTCTATTTCTTGTCTGACCTAGGTGCCATCTTTCATTCAAATTTGCTACAGATCTCTACCTTTCAGCGCAGAATTTCTGCAAGCAGATGTTTCCTCCTAGAAAATACAATGTTCCAATTATGCTGACAACTATTGTAAGGGGTTCTGAAATCATAGATAGTAAAGTCAAGATTTTTTCAAGACTACAAAAATGGCAATAACATTTCCCTCATTGTTCTAAAATAAATGAAAATATTTCCCAAATTGCCCAAGAATTATTCTCGGCTAGGGACTGTAGATAAATGTGTTTGCTAACGTTCTCATTTCAAGTCAGAGATATTTAAGTATGAATTTACTCATCCTGTTTCTTCGGGCCAACTGAATAGAACTATTGTTGTTGTAACTCTAAATTCCATGTCCTTCTGTATTTTATAAAATGATTTATAAGCTATCCATAAATATGTTTCCAAAGGTGTTAGTAATGGATTCCCATATGTTGTATCTAGAATTGCATATGCAAACTTCAACACTCTAAAGATAAAGTGCTACTACTATTAGCATCGAACATCGTGGGCAAAAGGATATATGGATACAGAAAATATTCCCATTTTTGGAGCAGCAGGTAAATATTGCTTTTTCAAATTTTGGAAGGATGAAAACATTTGTAAAATTTTGAATAGCTAATATTTAGTATTGTTGTCAAAGATTCAGCATTAACTATATCAGTGTTTGCAAGCTTTTTACTGAATGTAATACCTAGGTTGTCTGAATCAAAAAGTAGTACAAGTTTAAAGGCTACTGGATGTTGATTTCTAACATAGGATACATTATACTGATTCAGAACTGGTATATCAATGACAAGGGCAATTTGGTGTGAATGGCCAACAAAGACTATGTGTACTCAGGACCAATCACTACCCTCTGCTGCACTACACTATTTCTCCTATATGATAAATATCCATAACATCTTGCTCCCAATAGAAATCCTCTTCATTATTTCAAATGGGTTTGGACAAGACTGTGAAGGGACAGAAAAAGGTGTACTTAATGTCCAAATGTAATGCTTTAATTTATTTTAGGGCAAGGTTGTCCATCAACCACCCATCGTATGAAGTCAGATCCCTCCAGGTTCTTCCATGTGCTTTTTACTTCGGAGACTGTGCTGCCATAATGTTAACCAGCAACCTTCTTGTGTGCTTCTCTCAGATGGATAATTTGCCTCTCTAAACACTGAGCAAATCTAAGAGACAGAAACATCAACCCAGGATTCTCGTCATTTCCTTTTTTTTTTTCATCCTGGTCATCAAAACTTGCCGATGGGTTGTTACTAGACCTGCATTCCACCCTCTCTGCTTAGCCACATTGTTGTGGATTTTTCATAAACCGGAAGTAACTGGGACAGAGAGCCTATGAAGTTGACATTGCATTTCAAGTGATATACTCAGTTACCAGCCGTGCACTGTGGAAAATTATAGGAGCAAACTCCTCAATCCCACTTAGCCTGTCCTCCCCAAACTGAGAGGCATGGTCTAGACAAGACACTTAGAGCCTGATTTAGAGTTTGGTAGATGGGTAACTCTGTCACAAATGTGGCTGATATTCTGTCCACCTTAATACAACTGCCACAGGATATCACACACTGGTAAAAGGGTAGATTGGATATCTGTACATTTGTGACAGATATCCACCAAATTCAGGGGCATGGCCAACCACTGGAGAAGATGGCCGCTTCTTAAAGCAGCTCTATGAACCAGCTCTCTACCCCTTCACTATCAGGGCAGTCATCCGATTCCATAACCCCGACCCATGAGCCCTGGAGCTGGTGAGCGCTACGAACAGTTGCTGGGCGTTATATTGTGATGCGAGGCAGCAGACGCTTGGTACGATCCCAGTGAGACCTGTGAACAACAGTGGAGCCACGGCCTAGACTTAATCTCCGCTGTGACAAACACCCAGAGTTCCTGTACTGGCAGGAAGGCACAGCTTTGCCAATGCCCAAATCAAACAGCAAAACGCACTGGGGCTGAAAGACAGAACCGTGAGCAGCTCCACCACTGCTGACCGTAAGTGGACACGTAATTATGGTGGGGACCTGTGATTGAAACCTCTGAGTGCGTGGTGGGGGGTGAATAGATGGCTTGCTTACTTTCCCCCGGGGCAGAGAAAGTGGCCGTTACGGCCCCTCCTTCATCCGAATGAAACACTCTATCCCTCATCGACATAATGGCAGTGATCCAAGGGATCCAACAGCTTTGGAGGGACGTATAGACATTGTCACAACTGAAGTATCCCTGATATGTGCCAACATCCGGAATATGGGAATCAGAATTTAGGAAGTCAAGGGCACAACAGCAGCCCTTCTTCAAGGCCCTCAAGGACCAAGTTAGCGAGCTCCAAGCGACCACTGCGAACCTGGAAGCAAGACTTGAAGATTATGAGGGCAGATCAAGGTGAAACAACATTTTCAGTTGAGTGAGTTCATAGAGCGCTGGGAGGAAGAAACCACCCTGGTGCACCGTCCAAACTGATAATGGCTCATCTCTTCAAGTTCAGGGACCGATATGTAGTGTTGCAGACAGCCCTTGCGGATCCCACCAGTGTGTTATGAAATTGCCCAGGTAACCTTCTTTCCAGACTTTACCCTGAAGGTACAAAGACAGAGACACAACTTCCTATACGTAAAACAAGTGCTAAGAGAAAAGGGAGTGAAATATTCTATGCTCTTTCGCAAAGTTGTGCATTGAGGATGAGGGCAAAACATCATTCTTCGATACACTGGAAGCAGCATGGGGATGGCTTGATGGATGGCGTACTGTTGGTGGCCCCCCATCCAAGTCACAACGAGGGAGATGGCATGGAGGAACATCAGCCTCATCTGGAAACGTAGCGATGGAACTGGTGCGGGGGAGGATCCCTCCGCAATTCATCAAGTGGACTAAGCTCTAGAATTGATTTGGGTCTTTGAGACATGGAACACTCTTGGCAAAGCATTGTATGAATTGACAGCTGCTCAGGCCCGAGCAGAAGGTACTTTTTAGGGTCCCTAGAAGGCGATTCACAATAGGCAAAAGCTGGAGGCTAGGTGAAAGTGACAGCAGTGTGGCTCCAGGGTCCACTTAACTTTTATTCTGTCCTAAGAACATAATGGTTGGGGTGAGGAGAAGATTCGCTTCTTTGGGATGGAGGGCTGGGAATGCGGACGTTCATGGTCTCCTAAATTGTTCTATGTGGGAAGGGACGACAAGTTGGAAGAGGTGGGCAATAATGGCTCAGACAGGCAGGGAGGGGTTTTTTTTCTAGGGGAAGGGTGCCAGAATGGGGTTTAGTAATTTTGTTAAGTTTATACTTTACATTGCTTAAGAGACACCAAGACACAAAATCATTACTTAAAGGATGACACACAACAACAGGCAAATCAGATACACACATTAAGAAGACCATACCCTCCGAAATTAACAAGAAATATCAGCCCAAGGTCCCAAGAAACGTATTTAGTAGTCTCTACTCCATATGGCAAATAAAAATATCCCTGAAATCCGGCTAGTGACGTGGAATGTGAATGGCCTGGGAAAGAAAATTAAAAGTGGGATAGTACTCCAATTTGTGAAGAGACAATCCCCAGATATAGTTCACCTGCAGTAAACCCATCACTTGAGCAATGCATGCAAAGCACTAGACCGCTGGGGCTACCAAATGGTGGTGCACTTGGGGTTCACCACAAGGTCCAGCGGCGCGGGGATACTCCTTAAGAAGCAGTTCCCACTTATTGTAGAGAAAACATGGACGGATAAGGTGCGGAGATATGCAGCACTCTCACAAAAATGGGAAGGGAACATGATCAATATTCTCTCGCAGTATCTCCCACCGACGTTACACAGTGCGACGTTTCGGGATCTAGGGACACTCATGCTGGAACTGCCATTGGGACACCTCCTCCTAGGTGGAGATTTCAACATGACACTAAGTGATGCATTTGACCGACTACCTGCAAGTAAGACACAAGCAACACAAACACACTTCGCTGAGTTCCTCAGCGCCCTGGGCCTGGTCGATATTTGGAGAACGCTTAATCCTACCACGCGAGAATCCACGTTTTACTCGAGTGTTCAAGGTAGCCTCTAACAAAATGACCTCTTAGTTTTGTTCGGATCTCAACTTACCGGTTTTGGAGACGTAAGACATCTGCCTCTGGGAATATATGACCATCCCACAATCTGGGCGAGATACAGTATTGGAAGGTAGTGGTCCACCAATACAATTGCCATTAACTCCTCATACTTTAAAATACCAAAGTTTAGAAAAGAACTCACACGGGAGACGGACCAATACTTTATGGAGAATGAACTGTTGGTTGCCTCAGCAGTGACTCTATAGGAGGCATACAATAGTAATAAGTGGACAAGCCCTCTCTTTGGTGGTGGGGCATAGGTGAGACAAAAGTAAGAGGTAGATGAGTTAGCACGCGACATCCTAGACTGAGAAGCAAAATTGATACAACTAGACAATGACGACACGAGGCACTTGCTGTGCCTTAAGCAGCAAGAATATAAAGACCGGTTGACAGAAGCGGCCAGGGCCGCAAACAAGATGGTGCAGCACCGGATATATGAGCAAGGAGACAAAGTGGGTAAACTCCTCGCCATCCAATCGACAGAGGGTGACAGTCTCACTGATCCCCCAGCAATATCAAAAGTATTTGCTGCCTGTTACGCGCATATTTATACCTCCGAGATGACAACCACCACACAAGACACCCTAGATCTCCTCAGAGACAGACCCTTCCCATCTCTCATAACCTGCTGACATATAACTCTTAGATAGTGACCTGACAACTGAGTAGGTGACGCAAGCAATTACAGCGCTTAAGTCGGGAAAGGCACCAGGTCCCAATGGATACCAAGAGAATTATATGAAATCACGGCTATATATACAGTACCTCACCTGCCCGAGATGTAAAAGTAGAGCGGAGAGAGTGGCATTCTACCTAGAGACCAGTGACTGGCCTTGATAGTAGCAATCCATAAGGAAGGGAAACAGCCCAACCAATGTGGATCGTATTGACCTATATCCTTGCTTAAAGCAGAAGAAAAATCCTGCCAAGCTGCTAGCCCTTCGCCTCCTCCAGATGATCCGGATTCATGCCAGGCCGCAACATGGCTCTTAATCTGAGGCACCATCATGGGGTCCTGGGGCACACAAATTGAATCCAAGAAGATGCGATAGTTCTGTCTTTCGAAGCTCAAATGGCCTTCAATAGCATTGAGTGGCCATATCTATTTGCAGTCCTTGAGTATCTGGGTGTGGGACCCCAGTTCCTGTCCTGGATCCGACTCCTATATACTGCTCCGTTGGCGCATGTTGTAGTGAATACTAGAGTGCCGCAGATATTTCCGCTCCATTGAGTAACTATAGAAGGCTGCCCCCTCTCCTCTCTACTATTTGCACTAGTACTTGAGCCGCTGGCGACCTGGATCACAGGTGACCCATTGATCCGTGCCTCTGTTGGACGGCAGATTGGTAGGGCAAAATATCACTATATGCTGACAATATTTTTCTCTATGTAGCGTCGCCCCAATCCTCCATTTCCAGAATTTTAAATATTATTGCCACATTCGGGAAATATTCTGGACACACGAACAATTGGTCCAAATCGGTGATCTTCGTCTTACAAGGACCGACACGAGGAATGCAGAAGGATTGTGAGGCACAAGTGGCGATGGAGGGACTCCAATATTTAGGAATCTTTGTCACAACCAACCAGGATCTATTCACCCCTAAAAACATCCACTCCCCACTAAATCGAACGAAGGGCGACATGCAGCACTGGCGTTCATGCTCCCTCTCCTTACTGGGCTGTGCAGCCCTCTTTAAACTGATGGCTCTGCTGCACTTTTTATATAATTTTACAGAACACACCGTTTACTATGCCAGAGCCATACAAGGTGAGGGTCTGAACCCTACTGTGGGATGGCGGTGCCCCTAGAATTGCCCTTAATAAATTAACCCTGGGATGGTACGATGGTGGAATTGCACTTCCAGATATCCAGGCATATTACCGGGCAGAGCAATTGACAGGGATTAACCAATGGGGACATCAACCTATGACAAAACCAGCCTTTTGCATGGATAGATTGGTTCTACAGCCAGGAGGACAATTACGTGCGCTCTACACCACACCGATAATATGGGCCTGCCCGAAGATTCAATCTTACCGGGATGTGAGAACACAACGTTTGAGCAGGATATATGGGGAGGTGCTGCTGTTATCGGCCAAGTGGTGCCTCCTTAATGTTTGGGAAGCAACAGATTTGGGGAGGGTAGAACAGATTGGTGTAACTCTGGGCTTGATGATTGCAAAGAGAAATATAGCACATTGATGAGTATAGGCCCCAGCTAGGCCAGCAGGACACAAGGGTTCGCTCTCCTGCAAATGGAATCTACAAGGAAGTTGGCACGGAAACTGCAAAGTACAAAGACAAAGTTTATTAACCCTTAAGGGTGGTCCTACAACCCATACAACACTCTTCAGTATTGCATAGGGTAGCACAAAGAACTTGCGTACACGGTCCCCTTTTATACATAACAGAGGGGCTCATAAGTGGGTGGATACAACATGAGGCAAAGAGTATTACCTTTTATGGTCATTTTCGATACAGAATCAATATGTGGGCGGAGGAACTAATTTCCTGAGCCCGCGAAAACATGGTCAAGCAAGGACTAACTAATAACAGATGTGGTCAAGTGTGGGCATGCGCCAGACGGACAAAGGGGCTATTTATAGACTGTTACTAGGCAGATTACAAGAGCAACTAACACGAAGATAGGACTCTTCTCGTGCTACGCACGTGGAGGCATGACAATACAAAATGGAGTCCAGACTTTAGTCAACATAACGGGAGAAACTCGGTCATAAAAGGGGAATTCATGTCTTTAGTGAATGCTTACTCACATCGTTATTTCAATTTTCAACAGACGACCCTTTCAGCATTTACTGAAGACATCCGGTTTATTAGAATAATCATCGTATATATCAATCTTCATCATTTCCTCTATTTCTTTAGTCAGATGTTTCTGGTAAGTGACATTGGCAATAGCTTTCTTATCAGGAATGCAGAGTGACACACATAGGGAACAGAGGAAAGGACCACATTGGATACAAATGCAACAGGAGAACAGAATTGCTACAATGATACAGAGACCAGTTAGAACCTTCCATCCCCATGTGGTGATCAATGCCCAAAACCGTCCAGAAAAGGTCCAAGCGCCATTTTCTGTATGGATTTCAGCTGCAATTTTATGCAGTTTATTGATAGCATTATAAACTGATGGCGTGTGGTCAGGAATAAACACGCAACAACTACTTCCGATAATTTTACAAGCTCCACCTCGGTCAGCTAACATAACATCTAACACCATACGATTCTGCAATGCAACAATTCTAGTAATTTGCAATTCTTCCGTAAGATTCCCAAGAGCAGCAGCGGTTTGATTTGTCACAGCCTCTACAACTCTTGTTAACCTTCGAACTTTCCTACTATTTAGGGCAGCTCCAACAAAAAAAAACAATCCTACATTAAAATCAATATACTGCTGCAGACTAGTGTCAGTTTGGTCCACGTCATCAATCGATAGAGTACGTTTATACCTATTTACAGTCACATTATTCAACAACTTCAAATCTTTATGATAAGATGCAGGTGCCAAGAATACAGGAGGTAATAGAAAGGCTACATAACATACTCCGGACCAACCGGCTGGCAAGCGGTAATAACCTTTATTTCCACACACGAAGTATGTATTATGGGATGCTAAGAAGGTACTATTATTCAACCCGTCGATATTTAAGATAGTGATGCAATCACTAACACCAACAGGAATATAACCCACACTCTGGACACACAGGTCCGCTTGAGCTTGTGCCACTTGAATCACAAATCGGTCTTTTCCCACAGTGTCTCTGGTGTTCGTGAAAATATAGGGAATCGATTCATTGTCCGGTCGATACTCTTCCCATTCCCAAATTGTCCCATTCGCTTGCGGATATCCATCTTTATCTTGGTGACATTCCCTATTAAGTCTGAAGAGTAACCGTCCCACTGTAGGTTTCGGGGTGGCAAAAAGTAAAGTGTACCATGCTCTACAGGAGCCATTATGAGAGAAAGGAAGGGGTATAAACGGAGTTCCTCCTTTCTTCTGGTGAGCTGGCATCATGCCACATATCCAACAGTTCGTAGCATTGGTGGCAACATGGGTATGATGCAACATCTGGATGAAAGTGTTATTCAAATAAGACTGACGATGCTTCAACTCTTGATACGGTAGTGTATAAAAGTAGTGCTCCTCAGGCACTGGAGTAGTCAAAACAAGTAACTTTCGAGCAGGAGTCACATCCTCCACAAACCATGTGGTTATCCCAACAATAGCTACTGTGAACATAAAACCTGTTGCACAGAGGATTTTCTTTTTCTCCATGTCAGAATGAAAAATCAATATCTTCCTGAAACTAAAAGGTTGTCAGAACTCTTCCCCTTAGGCAGCGGTTGATTTCTTCACCAGCGGGCCAAGACGGGTGTCGCTACACTAATGCAGGGCTGATCCCCCCCCCTTGCCACATTGGCTCTCCGTTTCACTAACCCAAGGGCCGTTCTGACAATGTGTCCTGATACTGAAGAATTCACTTCCTTGGTCTGAGATGATATCGCCTTCCTCCAGGAATCACGTGGTCCGGAAAGAGCTCCTCAGTGTCGTTCGGTTCCACAGCACGGCCTTTCTCTGCAGTCAGAATTTCTCGATGGTCGGTCAATACAGCAGGCTCCACCAATCCGGGCGGCACTTTGCGACAGTGCAGGGAATGGATCCAATTCTTTCGGTTGGAAACCCGCACAGCCGTCCTCGTTGCAAGTAGGACTTGCTCAGGACCAACCCATCTCGGCTCCAAGCTGTTCGTCCTTTCAAAAATCTTCACCATAACATAGTCTCCAGGTCGGAGACTATGACCTTCGCCGGTGGACCGATCAGGGAGCGCCTCCCGGACCTGTTGATGAATAGAAACCAAGTTCTCCGTTAACTGTGCCAGATAATCATTCATCATTACACAAGGTACATCATACACAGCCTTAGGTCGTGGTGGACCCCAAATATTCATTGGGCGTCCAAAAACAATCTCGTACGGTGTAAGACCAGTTCGAGAGTGTGGTATCAATCTAATTGACAATAATGCCAGCGGTAAAGCATCTGGCCAAGTCAAAGAAGTCGAAGCTTGGATCTTAGCGATCTTGAGCTTCAGTGTACCATTATACTTCTCGACCAGTCCTGCAGACTGAGGGTGAAACACTGCGTGGAACTTCTGGGTGATGCCCAGACCCTTCAGAACATACTTTATAACATCCGCTATAAAGTGGGGTCCGTTATCACTCCACAGCAGTCTACAAACGCCATATCGAGGGAAGAACTCCTTCAATAGCATCTTGGCGGTAGTCATTGCAGTATTATCTTTCGTAGGGTATGCCTCGACCCATTTACTAAAGGCACATACCACTACTAGAACATACTTCAAATTGTTACAGCGCTCAAGCTGGATGTAATCCATCTGCAAAACCTCAAAGGGTGCAGTAGGTGTCGCAAATCCTCCTGCTGGAGTTCGAGTACCCTTTCCTGGGTTGTACCTTAGGCAAATCATGCAGGTCTGCACTACCCTCTTTGCCGTGCTAGCAATCTCTGGATGCTCCCAGACTTGAGTAAGCAATTTTACAATTGCGGACGCTCCAACATGTGCTAGCCCATGTGCCATCTGAACCATAGGTTGTACAAAAGCTGTGGGTAACTTCCATCTATCCATCTGCTTATTTCTCCAACAACCCTCATCATTCAATTCTCCATCATTGGACCATTGCTCCCGTTCTTTGTCAGAAGCGGTCCTCTGTATTTCCAGCACCTCTCTTTTCGCATCGTGCCATCTTTCTACCTGCGACTTTACTACATACATGGCAGTAGCACCGGGCTGCATCGCAGTCTCCCACGCCACCCGGTCTGCCAAAGCATTCCCTTCTCCGACTTTATCAACCACTTTCTTATGGGCACTACATTTAATGATAGCAATTTTCCTCGGATATGTCAATGCAGTCAAAAGGTTGTGAACTAACTCTCCATGCATTATTTGTACTCCATGCGACGTTAGAAACCCTCTCTCCTTCCAGAGTAGGCCGAAATCGTGCGCTACTCCGAAAGCATAGCGGCTATCTGTATAAACATTCACACACAATCCTGTGCTGAGCTCACATGCTCGTGTTAATGCTATCAGTTCCGCTGCTTGAGCTGATTTCTGTGGTATGCGTGCTGTCTCCACTATTGTTTGCAGTGTGGTAATTGCATACGCTGCTGAAGTCGTACCATCTGGTAGCTTCAGGCATGATCCATCCACCCACAATTCTCCATCTACATCTGGAAAGGGCGTATCTTGGAGATCAATACGACCCTTTGTCTGTTCCTCAGTCACAAGAATACAATCATGTGCTTTCCGTGCCTCAGACTGAGCTTCCGGGAACGGCAACAATGTAGCCAGATTTAACGTTACACACCTCTTTAACGTAATATGAGGAGCCAAAAGCATCAGCTCATATCCCGTTAAACGGGCACTGGTCAAATGCTGCGTCTTTGTCTGATTAAGCAGGGCATCAACAGCATGGGGGACTAATACCAACAGCTTATGAGATAACACAATTCCCTCGCTTTGGCGTATTGACACAGCTGTCGCCGCAACCGAGCGAAAACAACCAGGCAATGCTTGGGCAACAGGATCAAGTACAGCTGAAAAGTACGCACAAGGGCGCTGCTTGTCGCCATGCATCTGCACTAAAACTGATAATGCACATCCATCTTTCTCATGCACATACAGCGAAAAGGGTTTTGTATAATCAGGGGTCCCTAACACTGGTGCTGAACAAAGGGCCTGTCGCAATTGCTGGAAGGCAGTGTCACACTCATTTGACCAAGGAAGCGGAATAGGTGTGTCTTTTGTCAAAAGGGCTAACAATGGCTTGGCTATGTGTGAAAACCCTAATATCCATTGCCTACAAAAAGAAACAAGACCCAAAAATGCACGCACGTCCTTCTGCGTGGAAGGCACTGGCGTGTCCAAAATTACTTGAATACGATCTGGTGTGAGTGCGCGCCCCTCCTTAGACAAAAGGTGACCCAGATAAGTCACCTTTGGTCTACAGAACTGCAATTTTTTCCTCGACACTTTGTGATTGTGAGATGCCAAAAAGGAAAGCAAGGATAACGTGCTTTTCTCACACAGCTCCGGAGTGTCAGCCGCCAACAAGATGTCATCGACATATTGTATGAGGGCGACTCCCTCGGGCAAAACAAAGGAGTCCAATTGTCTTTTCAAGGCTTGACTGTAAATGCTAGGGCTTTCGGTGTAGCCCTGGGGAACTCTACAAAATCGATAAGACCTGTTATTCAGAGTGAAACCAAAAAGGTATCGGCTATCGGGATGAATAGGAATCGAAAAGAAAGCATTTTTCAAATCAATAACCGAAAACGTGGTCGCCGTTGGCGGGACCAAAGTGAGCAACATCGTGATATCAGAAACCACTGGATACTGAGGTATCACGATCTTGTTCACCTCCCTCAAATCAATTATAAACCGATAAACTTTGGCATCCGTATCCTTCTTCAAGATGGGTAAAATTGGGCTGTTACAGACGTTGTAGGGAACTTTCTCCACTACTCCCACCTTAATCAAATCCTGCACAATCTGTATAAGGGCCTCCTCCCCCTCCTGGGAAATACGATACTGCGGGAGGCGTGGTAACACCGCCCCTCCTGGACACTAATATGGACAGGCGGAATCACCATTTGTCCCACATCGGTATCCGAAATGGCCCACAAAGTACGAGGGAGAGTTGCTAACACAGTATCCTCTGCAACCACACACATCCGTTCAGACAGAGGGTGATTATCATTTAATATCACACGCACTCCAGCGGGGGAGCAGCAGATCGTAGCTCTGAAGTGCTTGAGCATATCAAGACCCATAATGTTGTCCGGCGTGTTCGGGGCAAGCAAAAACGGACAGGGTGCAGAAAAGGAATCAACCTGGAATGTGAGGGGTCGAGAAAGAGGGCTTCGGGAGAGCGTACCGTCAAACCCTACCGATGTAACCATTAAGCCAGATGGGGGAGCCCTCGGAACCAATTGTTTAGACAGCGCGCTACGAGTCGCTCCTGTATCCACTAGGAACTGATCAGTAGAACCCAAAACCTTCGCTGATACATAAGGACCCTTCTGATCAACCGGCACCTCAACTGATTCCAACCCCCATCCAACGCATTCCTATGCATGCTGTGAATCATGGTACCCAGAGCGGTCAGTCCCTGACACTTGGTACTGGTTTTGTCGATCAAAGACATTAGGTCTATCTCGTTGCTGCCCGGTAGGTTCAAAACGAGCGTGATCATTAGAATTCCCTCTAAAATTCGAAGAACCCCCTCTACCTCTCGGGCCACCCTGATTATGCCCCTGACGCGATGCATACAACGCCGGGCAATCTCTGGCCCAGTGTCCCGATTGCTTACAATACGCACATTGATTCCTATTCAAATCGGATCGGCCCGAAGGAGGACCATAGAATCCTCCCCTACCTCTATTGACACCCCGGCGAGGCGGACCGTACACTTGCGCTAACATCACCTTCGTTTTTAAATCTTTCGACTTCTTCTCCTCCTGCCCCTTCGCTTCTTGCTCCTGACGCTCATAATACTGAGCTATAGTCAGGAGGGCTGTCGGAGACGCGGTGGACCAAGAACTTTCACTCGCTTTTAGGCGGGCTGCTATTGCCGGTAATAAATTCGCCACATATTTATCAGCAAAGAGGTGTCGACCCGTATCATCCGTAAGTGACTGACCACTAAAATCATGAAATGTCTCCTCAAAGCGCGTAAAGAAATCTGCAACTGATTCATCAACTTTCTGTTTACACGAAGCTAACATATTCCAGTCAATCTTTTTAGGGGGAATGATTGTTTTTAACTTGGTCAAAATAGCAGCGGGGAGATCTAGGATAATCTGAGGTGGTTTCTGCGCGGGCTTCCTCTCCCTATCCTCATCCTCAAGCTCAGACCACCGAGCCTTAAAAGCGGCAACATCGTCCACCTTCCGTACGGATCGCCACATATCCGGTGGTAAAATAAGCCCAAAGAACAGATCTATATCTGCTAAGGTCATAGTACAAGAATTCAAGGCCCCCTCGATTTCTTCGTAAAAGGCCGCTGGATTCTTGCGGGGATCAGGCAATGCATTCTTTAATGCCAGAACATCAGCCCTATGCCAGGGAGTATAAACCCAATTGTACACAAAATATCCCTTAGCATCGGCGGAGGTAATATCCGCACTAGTTCCCGCTCCTTTAGGAGGAACATACAAAGGTGCCGCCTCTCGCACTGGTTTAGCATGCACTAGTTCGCTCTTATCTGAGTGGAAGGTAGATGATTGGTCATCACCGACATGTAAATCCGACTGCTTTTCCTCCTCTGCTCTTAGGCGCGCCCTCTCTTTAAGGTCACTCGCCGCGTCCCGCAATGCAAACAGCCGTCGAGCCGCATCAGGCGCCTTAGAGGGAGAAAAAACACAGTTACGCAATGCTTTAGCATCTAATACTACATCATCAGGCTCAAAAACTGCCGAATATTTCCGAAAGACAGAAATCACTTCATCAGAAAAGTGTCCCAAAAAATACAACTTCTCTCTATCCTGCCACTTTTCCCAAGAGTCCAACAATTCAGCGAGGGATAACTTGCCCTTAAGTGCACGAAAGGAAACTTGCCGAAGCTCACCCATTCGGTCAACCGATAACATGGACCGCGTGTCTACCTTACCCGAAGCCGATCCAGAATCCTGTGACCTCGGGGCAGACGCGCCAACATAAGGGGGCGGAGAGCGATCTAATAAATAAAAATCATCGTCAAGATTAGTAAGGACAGGATAAAGTGGCTGACGGACAGCATATTGACCCGAGACTTGCAGCCTACGCTCTTTCTCTTGTCTCTCCGTCTGTTCTCTTTCCTCCCGACGCTTCGCTTCCTGTGCTCGCACATGATCATTCTTCCGTTGCTCTTTATCAAACAGCGCTTTCTCACGTTTCTCTCGCTCACGCACTTCCTTCACCCATAATCGCACACATTCAAACATGTCTTGCCGAGCACGCCGTTTACACATACACTGTTCCACATACTCAATCTTACGCATATCAAATGATCCATACAAAGGCCATCGTAACTCAGGATCCTTCTTGGTGTATTTCCTCCATACTGTGCTGTACATTATAGAGGAAAGACCATGCTTCACATACATATCCCTATTAGGAGTCCCCTCTGGGGGATCTGGAGCAGATTCCTCGAGGTTTAACCGGTTTCCAAAGCAGCAGCACCACTTACGGAGTGCGCTAAAAGCAGGCATGCTCAAAAATAATGCAAAATATGCAGTATTATCAAAAATGGCACTTAAACGTTGTGCCGTTCAAATTTACACAACCTCGGAGAAATATCTCCACATTACCTGCCTATACGTGTTGCAACGCATATATTCTCACAATAATCAATACAAGATATGACCGGTCATCACAAATCAAACGCAAATAGCCAAACCCGGCTTCAAAAACTCGGAGCAAGTACCGTACAGCGGTTCTTACCAATCAAGAGTGTCCAGATTCCAACTGCCAAGCTCCAAAATTCGCCCAAACGGCTGTCACGGCAGGACCGACAGAAGAGGTCTCAGTCGAGGACCGGCGCCACCCAGATGGTCAGCTCGGAAGGGGAGGAAGAAAACCTCGGGATGCCAGGACTAAAGTGCCTCTGGCAGTGATCACATCCCCGGCCAAATTCCTCACCTTCGTCACGACCAGTCCTTCGAGCATCCGAGCCGCCGATGAGCCCCACGTGACGGGCGCCAATTGATGAGTATAGGCCCCAGCTAGGCCAGCAGGACACAAGGGTTCGCTCTCCTGCAAATGGAATCTACAAGGAAGTTGGCACGGAAACTGCAAAGTACAAAGACAAAGTTTATTAACCCTTAAGGGTGGTCCTACAACCCATACAACACTCTTCAGTATTGCATAGGGTAGCACAAAGAACTTGCGTACACGGTCCCCTTTTATACACAACAGAGGGGCTCATAAGTGGGTGGATACAACATGAGGCAAAGAGTATTACCTTTTATGGTCATTTTCGATACAGAATCAATATGTGGGCAGAGGAACTAATTTCCTGAGCCCGCGAAAACATGGTCAAGCAAGGACTAACTAATAACAGATGTGGTCAAGTGTGGGCATGCGCCAGACGGACAAAGGGGCTATTTATAGACTGTTACTAGGCAGATTACAAGAGCAACTAACACGAAGATAGGACTCTTCTCGTGCTACGCACGTGGAGGCATGACAATACAAAATGGAGTCCAGACTTTAGTCAACATAACGGGAGAAACTCGGTCATAAAAGGGGAATTCATGTCTTTAGTGAATGCTTACTCACATCGTTATTTCAATTTTCAACAACGGACTTGGTGATGCTTCCCCGTAACACCCCATTAACACCTCTAATGTACGACATGGTTAGGCGGCCGTTTAGAGACATTGCTAAACTCCGCCCATTGCTCTTTTGAGCCTGCCTAAGGCGTACCTCAGGGCTCACCAACTACGCCACAGCTCTAACGGAGGTAATGTACTTAGATGTGGACCATAGGGTCTAGTGGATATCATATATGAAGAAAACTATGACACTACTTGGCCTTAATGAATCATGGGACACGCAAATTCCCCCGAGCATGGTGGAACTCAGGTGTCATTATTGGGTTTGGATAGACAGTCAGGAGCTTAGCAAGCCAAATATGGGGAGATTAACAGATGAATTTCTTATGTTCAAGCAAACTAGAAGCCTAGAGCCTTACCTAGATGTGATCCAGGTCCCACGGGATAGTGCCCTGTACATTCAGTTTAGGTTCGGCTCGCTCCCTGTTAATGCTCTAACATCCAAGTGGCACTCGGCTGAGAACACAACAGAAAGATGCCCTTGCTGTGGAGCTCCGATGGAGTGTGTTGCTCATGTCATGTTCACTTGCCCAGCTTATAACAACGCAAGGTTCAAATGGTTAAAACCAATTTGCAGTGACATGGGCACCCGCGACCACCGGTTTGTTCTGCGCATCCTCAAATCCGATCCTAATGTCCTTTTTTCTTGTGGGGGGGCCCAAGTTTCTAAGCCATGCATGGCTAGTTAGGAACAAAGGGCCTGATTCACAGAACTAACTTAAGACAAAATCCTAAACTTACTACGATTTTGGTATTCACAGAAGGCACTTACTCATTTTGGTATTCACAGAAGACACTTACTCATTTCGGTATTCACAGAAGTTAAGAGTCCTAACTTTAGGACTCCTAAATGCCTTCTGTGAATACCGGAAGTCATAAAGTTAGGATTCTTCTCAGTTAAGGAGTAGTAAAGTTAGGACTCCTAACTTTAGGACTCCTAAATGCCTTCTGTGAATACCGAAAGTCTTAAAGTTAGGATTTTTCTCAGTTTAGGAGTAGTAAAGTTAGGAGTCCTAACTTTACTACTCCGAAACTGAGAAAAATCCTAACTTTAAGACTTTCGGTATTCAGAGAAGGCATTTAGGAGTCCTAAAGTTAGGAGTCCTAACTTTACTACTCCTAAACTTAGAAAAATCCTAACTTTAAGACTTTCGGTATTCACAGAAGGCATTTAGGAATCCTAAAGTTAGGAGTCCTAACTTTATGACTCCTAAACTGAGAAAAATCCTACCTTTAAGACTTTCGGTATTCACAGAAGGCATTTAGGAGTCCTAAAGTTAGGACTCCTAACTTCTGTGAATACCGAAATGAGTAAGTGCCTTCTGTGAATACCAAAATGAGTAAGCGCCTTCTGTGAATGCCAAAATGGTAGTAAGTTTAGGATTTTGTCTTAAGTTAGTTCTGTGAATCGGGCCCAAAGCCCTACGTGGGGTGACCTTACCATAGGCCTTCGTGATTTCTGAGGCAGCCAAAAACAAAGCTATGTGGTGTTGCACTTACTAAAACTACAGATTACATTGGGATGTCACCACAAATTTAGAATATCTCTTTTGATGGACATAGCACCAGCACTTTATACAAATACTGCTCTGATGAACTGCTCCTCTTCACCTCTTTTTTGTATACTTCTATTTTAACTATTGTGTACTTGTTATGGTATGAATTTGTAGAAACTGGCATGCACACTTTTTTAGATAAATGTTTTTAGTGATATCTGTTTTATGCTCTGTATTATAAAATAATGCCAAAAATGTTGCCCCATGACATTTTAATAGAATTTTTGTAACCAAAGACTTTTTACCATCGAGCACATGTTTTATTTATTGTATAAATGTCAAACAATGCTTTTATGATACAAGTTGTTGAAATAAAGCTATTGAATTGAAATATAGCACGTAATTGGGGGGGCTGAAGTGGTACCATCCCTAAAAGACTGAGAGAGAGATATTGATTGGTGAATGGTAGCCGAGAAGACTATCTACGAAAACAGAGGATGCCCCCAATAATGGGAAAGGGTGTGGAGTAGATGGAATTAATACAGAGGCTTGCCATGCACCGCCCCTAAGGCCTAAATGAGACATTCCATGTCTGATGATGATAATGGATAAAGGAGGGTCCTCGAGGGATGGTGATGAACATACAATGTATGGATGAAAAACGAAAAAGATTATAACTTGCTGTGGTGTGGCTTTGATACATAATTGTGTGACACAAGCAGTGGTGCAGTGTAATGTATTACCTGTTCATTTTCAATAAATAGAGGTTTTAAAAAAGAAAGCTCAACCAAACTCTAAATCAACCCCCTATTCATTCAGCTGTTTCATACAACTATGAGTGTCACCTTACTAATTCAGAGCTATTTTGAGTTAGACAGTGAAGTCTGTGAGTAGAAGCAAGAGTGAGAGCAGGTAGCCTCAGATAGTAATAATGTAAGTGTCATTTTGATGTTCTTCAATCCCAACTATTGCCTGATGTGGGTCAATTACAAGGTAGCCTGAATAGTTTGACCTTCAAGTTTTATGAAGGGTATGTGGTTTTGTTCCACGTTTGGAACATATTTAAGACATTGTAAAGCTTGACCCTTGGAAGCCTAGCATTCTGCCTTTATGTTTCAGACCCTTGTAAACTCATTGGTCTATGAATTGTGGATATGCAAAGCATAGATTACTCCTTGGTGGATAATGGAGAGGAACGCAATTCTATACATTTCCTGACCCTGTATGCAGTAAGTTTGGTGTACAGTGCAGAAAACGTAAACTTGAATTACATCCATTGTAAGTCACTTGAGTAGTTAATGCTGATTTCCATATGGTTTCACTTTCAGAGGCTCAAGCACAATCTGGATACTTAATTTGTGATCTTCGCAGTCAATGAGCTTCTGTGAGTGTGCAGAGTAGATGGTGTTGCCCCAGTCAAGAACATACCAGCAACAGGTTTGTTGGGAGCTCCACAAGATGACCACATTGGAGCAATGTAGGGATTAAGGATTTTTCAGACTATGCTGAGCTGAAGGCTGACGCCATTGTACATCGTTGATCACTGCATTTACCCGGAGAGTGAACAAGATTTCCGAGTTAGAAAGAACTTGCTGTTTTTTTATTTCACAGAGAAGGAAGGGCTCAGTCTTAGGTGGGTTGGGCAGTGAATTGTTCACAGACCCAGAACCTTGTTGTTTGCATTGTTTACACCCATTAAAGACTCCTTCATGCAAAAAAAACACGTGGTTCAGGTATGTGGTGACACTGGTACTGTTCAGACATCGGGTTTACAGCCCAAAGTGGATTAGGATGCCCTAAAAGTGCAGTTGGCATTTCACCTTCTGCAGAAATGACATGAGCCATGCCACATGCTGCATGACACCAAGCTTGTGGAAAATGCCACTGAACTGGTTCACTGTCAGTGCCCACCGGTAATGTTCTTCCCTAGTTCTCCTTCTAAATGTTCAACCTACACCAGTTGGTTCACATGGGCACCTCCAGGTCCAAAAAGATCCCTATCACCTGTAAAGTCTCTCAGGGTTTTCTATTATCATCTTCAACCACTACATGAAGCCGGGTGGTGCACTAGCATCAAGATTTACAAATATGCTGATGATACACAACTATACTTTAAAGTCTCATCTGCCTCAGACAATCAACACCTCAAACACTGCCTGCACATCACTCAGACCAGATGCCTAGATAAACCCAAAGAAGACAGAACTGCTTTTATTTGCCAAGATCAACAAAGAAAAATCCATACGAACCTGGCTCAATGACATAAACCTTGACGGTTTTAAACCTAAACTTTCACTGAATGCCCAGTCACTTGGATTCACCCTGAGCACTAACCTCACCCTCTGCCAAACAAAGACAGCCTGGTCCCAGCTGTCTTTTATAAAGAAGGTGAAATTGTTTCTTCCAGAAAACAACTTCAGAACTGCTGTTTAAGCCCTAGTACTCTTGCATCTTGATGGTAGCGATGCCCTGCTCCATGGCCAGACTTCGCATTGGCACTCCATAAAGATGTCCTACACACCTCAGCATTACATATACAGGGCCTGAACAAATGTGGTGATATCAGCATCACCCTGATGGAATTCCATTGGCTCTGCTTGCAGGTAAAACAAGCTGCATCTTTTATAAAGTCATTGCAACCAGCACACACAATTATCTTGCAAACAAGTTTACCGTCTCTGGTGGTTCTCGGCACACCCTCAGCCAGGCCACCATCAGATTGCAGAATAAGAAATGTAAAAATGAAAACAAAAAAGCAGGCCTTTTCCATCTATGAAACCTGGATCTAGAACAACATCCCTGTATCCATCAAGATCACACCACAACTGCTCCAATTTGGGAAAGAGTTTAACCCCTTCCATGCCCATGACGGAACGGTTCCGTCATGAGCATCGGTTGCGCTGTGCTCATGACGGAACCGTTCCGTCATGGGCCCGCCCGCGCTCGAACCCTTCAGCACCGCGGGGGAATTCCCGCAGCGCTGAAGGGGTTAACAGGTTCATGTTTAAATAACACTACATCAAAATGCACTAACTGCCCACAAACCAGCTACCTCTCTTATCACTCACTGACTTTCATGCTTGTCTCTTGACCTTGTTCAGCGCTCCACTGCCTTTTGGTTAGGTTTGCGCTATGAAGATACCACATACATACAAACATACATACACACACACCCGAAGCGTTGGCTGCTGTTAAGGAAGAAATATTGGATTTACTGAAGGCCAACCATCCACTATTTCAGCCTTGCCAACAGATTGTCCTTTTCTACTGTGTCATAGGCAAATGCGAGTTTGAGTTAAAGGAAGTCGTATTTCTTGTGTTCATCTTGTAGGTAAAGGATCTCCCCTATGATGTTAGTCAAAATGGTTTCGGTACCACTCAAAAGAAAACGTTTGTCAAAACATTGTAATCTGGAAAGTGAGCCAACAAGTGAGAAAGCTGGGAAATCCTAAATAAGTGGAACCTTCAAAGGTGCAGCTTCTGAGAGTGGGGGAGGGGGAGGCTGATGAAATGGTAATGTGTTGGCCATAAACAGAGTGTGAGATGGTGACCAGGAATGGAAGCCTCAGGAATGGGAGAAGTTTGCAGGCAGCAGGAGACTGCCTGTTAGCACTCCCAAGAGATACTGAAGCCAGGTCAGAACCGGGGTCGATAGCCTGCCTTTGCTAAGAAGATATCGTAGAACAAATATATGCCAACACCCAGCATAATCTTGTTTTTAGCTTGATTGGATGTAACAGGAGCAAAGAGTATGGCAAATTATGTTTTCACAGTTTTTCCACTGTTTGCTACTGTGATCTGTGAGACCGTTAGTTAGGCATCCCAGCAAATAAAAAGGTTTGTGGCGATTCGCCGAAAACGAGCAATGATCATGAAAAATGCAACCATTACTGTCATGTAGTCCAGTGCTGAACAATACGTAAAACATCAAAAAAAGTGTTAAGATGAATAGAAATCCGAATTCTGATTTCATCTCTAGAGAACAAGCTTTGCTATAGCAAATAGGTCTGGCCGCGGCAGGGTGGTGTGAAGGTTTATTTTTGTATGTCTTATTGAAAGCACCTACCACGGAAATAAAAAAAGAAAACATGCTGCCACCTAAGCATGGTGACCATTTGCTTGCAATAAAAGCTTTTAATGTAAAAATAAACTCACACTTTCATATAATTTTAATAGAACATTGCAGGGTGTTCCTAGCGGGTGGGTGTACACAGAACAAGTATAGAAACAGTTTCTAGTTTTAATACATAACAATATATTAAAAAGGATTTTAAAAAAGCACAAATTCATGGGCAAAATACAGTGTTAGCCCACCAGCTGAGGCGCTTAATTTTTCTTCTTTTTAGGCAAATGTGTACATGTCCTTTGCCATCACTCACAGTATAAAAGAACCAGCTACTGCAGAAAACGGACCCATTGACCCTTTCTGTGTACTGTGATGGGCACAAGCAAAATGTGAACAACAGCTGAACCAACTAACCGATGGAAAAGGCTAACCCAAAGCCCTTCGCTCTATGTATATATGTATGAATTTGAATTTCTGTGTTTTAAAATATGATGCTGATACGACAACTAAAGGCCTGAAAAGTGCCTAAAAGACACAGCGACGATGTTTTTTAAATCCCCCAAGCCTTGCATAGACAGCAGTGAAGTCACTGATAGCCATCTGCGGAGCATAGCCAGATGGTAAATTCGAAAATTCGATACAAACTGTTGGTTGTCAGAATAAGAGGCGAGCTTCTGCGAGAAAAAAAATCTCATAGGTCTCTGAAAAATCAGAACCAACTACTGATCTTCATCAATGCAAATCAAGGGTAAAATAAATAAAAACAAACAACTGGTAATTTAAGAAAAAATCCAAACTATTACCTCAGACGTGTATCCAGGTCCCACTGACGCTGCCGGCTGAAAATGATAAACTGGCTGGAAGAAGCAGCTAGAACTTTAGCAGCGTTATTCTCTACATTATGATGTCACAAAGGCCTCTGATGCAATTTTATAGTTTCGTCTGGGCCCCATACCTAGTAGTGCAGCTGTTAAAATTACCCCAAAAACTGCACGACATGTGTATTTATGATGAGGGTGTAAACCTTAAATTTGACACTTTTACATATTTGTCATAAAGGCAATACGCACATTATATTCGAATGATCAGAATGCAAGCAAGTGGGATGAGGTTATCAGGGTGTTTACCCGGTCTTTTTTACTCATAAAAGTAGGCATGCAGCATAGTATGATGCCGCAGATAACTTCCTTGCGTTGTCTGACACGACGTGAACGGTACACCATACAGAATACACTCAGGCTGTTTGCATCACTGTAACACATGCGTTCATGCTTCACAGCAGAACCAGTGTGTAAATTGTTAGCTCAAATTATAAAACGGTAAACTAATCCTATTACATGCATGCTCACATCATGGCATACGTATGCCAACTCTTGAGGAAGTACTACGCAGCTGTGCAAATGTTTTGCATAATGCCATTCTATTACTGTTGGGGATATGTTGAGGCCCTGTACGAGGACTGTGAAAAGTCAATGCAGGTTTTTTTTTTAAAATAACTCGCTGTTGCCTTGTTAAAAAGGCGAATAATCCGTTATTCCTATTAAGGGTAAGTGTATTCAACAGTTCATGAACAGTTCATGACCAACTCAGACAGCCCGGTCAGTTCTGCCAGGTGAGCTGCGATTAACATTCACGTTTGCAAAGCGCGGCTACTCACCTGTGAAGGTCGCAAGGCGCTGGGGGTTGCAGATCTGTCTGGGCGCTCGGTTCTTTCGAAGAGCCAGGTCTGAGGTCCTTCCTGAATGGGGACAGCGATGGGGATTGCCTGAGGCAGAGGAGCATGGTGTAGGAAAGCGCCCCTTTTTGCATGGTTGCCCCCCACTTTTTGCTTAATGTTGATGCTCTTTGACTGAGTGTGCCCTGGGTTCCTGCCAACCAGGTACCCAGTGCCCATGTTCTTGCCCTAAACTGTACAGTTGTAAAACCCAATGGGAAACGGCCACTACAACGCGGCTGTTTCAACGCTTAACCTTAACCACGCATGCATAACAACACATGCGTGTTTACCACGTATAGCCTTTACCACGCATTCCTTTACTACGAGATACGTAGTAAAGGAATGTGTGATAAAGGCTAAACGTAAAAAAGGGTGCTTGGGGGGGGTCTCTCCCCCAAGAAAAAATAAAGCGTGTGTTAAAAAAAAGGGGGCTTAGGGGGTATCCCCCCCCAAAAAAACACACCTGTTTGTTTCTGCAGGCAATCAGCGTCGTTAAGAGAAAACAGAAAGACACTTCCGCTTCCTCTTTACGACGTGCGACGCACCACCGGACTGCCTGAAGAAAAGAGGACGTGGAGGGGTAAGGGGGATTAAATTAAAAAGTAATAAAGGAATGAGGGAGTGATGTAGCGCAGGGGATATTTAATAGAAGGGTTTGTGGGTTGGGACAGAAGGTCGCACAAGGGTACAGGGAAGGGGTAATATATAAAAAAAAGAGAGTGGGAGGGAGGAGGGCACAGCGGAGCAGTGAAAGGAATAAGGGTAGGGATCAGAGAACACCCATACCAATAAAATGCCATTACCACGCATCGTCTTACAATGTAAAGGTATGCGTGGTAAACACATTTTCGTGGTAAAGGTTATGCGTAGCAATGGCATTCGCGTTGTAACGCATGCGTTGTAAAGGCATGTATTGTAAAGGCATGCGTTGCAACAGAATGCGTTGTTACGTCATACAACCAAACCCAATTAGCAACTCTCTGGCCACATGTAAGTCCCTTGTAATAGTACCATAGGTACCAAGGGCACTGTGACTAGGGAAGGCCTTTAAGGGCTGCAGCACTTATTGTGCCATCCTTAGGGGCCCTGTACCTTTACATTAATGACTAGCTACAGTGGTATATTCATTGTAGGTGTTTAGGCGCCACTAAGGAGAATATCACTAGTTAATTCGCAGGGTGGGGAGAACCACCAACCTCCTCAAAAATCTTTGTGACCAAGGCCAACAAATACATTCAAAACTTTTAGCAAATCCCCAGCACACGTCAAAACAATAACTTTTGGATCAGAAATCAAAGTGAAGAAGTAGGCATAAATTATCTTGGACATATGTAAGTTTTCTTGTTCTTTATTTCCTGTGTATCTCCAGGCTGAAAGATCTCTTTAGACAGTAGCAGCCAAAACGTGTTTCGTCGCACAAGGGCAATATCCCGCGACTTTTTCAAGGCTGCAATGTACAAACACACCAATGTATCCCCTTACATGTGTTCAAGATAATTAATGTTTACTTCTTCACTTTGATTTCTGATCCAAAAGTTAATGTTTTGACGTGTGCTGAGGATTTGCTAAAAGTTTTGCCTGTAACTTTACACACATACACTGCCATTGCAGGCTGCGTGTTTTGGTGCAGAACAAAGTAAAGAGTCGGCGTGGCACACACCATACCTGCAATCCACTGCATATAGCCTAGGTAAGCCACCACAGGTGAGGGTACAGTTGCATGAGCACTATACCCCCTACAGTGTCCAAGTCGATTCCTAGACATTGTGAGTGAGGTAAAGCCATAAAGAATATTTGGTATGGAGGTTGGTCATTACAAACTCCACAGCTCCATAATAGCTTACTGAAAAGTGGAAAGTTTGGTAGCAAACTTCTCAGCACATTAAACCCATACTGATGCCAGTGTGGGATTTAATGTAAAATGCACACAGAGGGCATCTTAGAGTTGCCCCGTGAAAAACAACCAGCGCAGGTGTGGTTCTTGAATGGCTGCCTGGGTCCAGAAACAAAGCCCATCCTAGGCAGAGGTGTCATGCCTACTCCCCCAGGATGGGCTGGGTCACGAGAGGGGAAGCCTCAGATGCCTACCACCTTTGCAAGCTGTCCCTGCCTTTTGCTGCCCCCAGCAACTGTCTCCCACCAGTGCTGACACCAGGTTTGGATGGGAGAATTGGCGGGGAAACTGAACTAAGATGAGAGGTGTGTCCACCTTTGTCAACACCACCTCTCAGGTGGGGAGGCGAGGTGAGCATGCATCTCAGTCCCCTCCATCTTGGAGATTAGTGGACCCAACAAATTAGGAAGAGGCTCATGCCCCCCTCCTACTGGAAGGAGTCACAGTAGGGATGTATTCACCCCAAGGAAGGGACCCATTGGTCCTGACCTGCACGCCCCTGTAACACCCCTAAATACATTTTTTAGGGGCCGCCCTGAACCTTGCCTCCTCAGATTCAAGGAAGAGAGAAGGACCGAAGAGCTGTGCTGACCCAGGAAGAAGAGGATACAAACTGTTTTAGCCCCAGGCCTACCTGTCTGTCCAAACTCTGACCTGCCTACAGCAAAACCCCGGTGTGTCCAGCAGCCCCCAGAGCCCAAAGGACCTGCTCTGCAACCATCTTAAAGACTGTCTATTGTGAGCACTGGGTTTGCTCAGACGAAGACTCCAAGACAAGAACCCGGATCCAGGTGGCTCCACGGTTCTGCACCACTCTGCACCAGACGCCCACTGCCCGGGTTCGAGTGTCCCGAAACCCCGTCGTGGTCTCCGCAGTGATCATGACCTGGGATCTGGTGATCACCGACCACTCTCAAGCTTCAAGACGAAGCCTGCGGCCTCAACCTGAAGGTTCCCCCTAACCGCGACCGAAGCTGTTATGAAAAACCAGACTCCAAAAGACACCCCTGCATCGATTTTTCCAATGGGTGGTTACAGTTCCCACATATCAGGTGGTAGGTGAATATCATGGTCTTGAAAGTTTCACAAAAATAATACAACATTAATGTAAAACGTAACCGGGTGCCTACCCTCTCCTAGTCGATGATGGGCTCCGTCAGCATATGTCGCGGAGTAAGGCTGTGGGGGGATAAGTCAACAACAGGCATTGGTAAAGGCAAGGAAACGGTAGAAATACCTGTTCCAGGGAGCTCGAACGGTCCGAGGTGGTAGCAATACTCACTGCAGAAGTCGCCTTACGTTGCGGGGAGACCTACCCGTGCCGCTGCACAGCCGGTAACATTAGTCGGGAGGCTCCGGTCTTGGTAAGTAGTATTGCCGGGAAGTGTCCGGGCCCCAGGCGATGACGTAATCTCATCGTGCCCGACGGCCGGAACGTTAGAGAAAGGACTATCAAACACCTATCTACCGCAGCCATGTTGGAATGGTATGCGGACCCACTACCTACGTGGGGAGGTGATTAGGATGTGGTAACTACTATGACAGGAGAACGCAATGTGGATCGAAGTAATATCCCACGGGGATATCGTGTGGAGATGGATAGTCTGGAAGGTAAAGGTAATGATGGTGCTACAGAATGTGTAATCTACATCCATGAGCTGTCATATGACTTAGAAAAAATGTCTTAGAAAAAATGGGGGAAGTGCCACGCGCAAGTCAATGTCTAGTGAGGGCGTGAAGCCCGTGTGAAGTTCGGAGTTGGTCATGCCTAGACGTGTGCTCAAGTGTAATCAGAGAGATCTGTATTCTGTAACAGATTTCTAGATTCGTTAATTGCTAAATGCGGTTAGAGCACAAAGGGTGCAATTAGAAAGTGCTCACTGTTCAATAGAACGGGTATGTCAGTTTCGGAGGTGGTGATGTGTGTAATACACTAGTAGCCCTCGGTGTCAAGTGCTGTAATAGGGTAACCTAGTGTTATACAGTTAGCGGGATAGATCAACCCAGGGGATGTCTTCATTAAGTCCCTGTTTGTTACTTCGCAATTTGAACACCCATCGTTGTTCCTGCCTAAAAAGTGTAGATGCTGACCAATGGGGATTTGATTCGATGATAGTCCATCGTAGGTCTTCGGGGGAATGGTTCATTTCCAAGAAATGACTTTGTAATCTCGTAGCTGTGCGCTTGCACCGAATTGTGCTCTTATGTTCCCCAATTCGGGTTTTGACTGGTCTCATTGTCATGCCGATGTAACGTGATACACAAGGACAAGTAATCATGTACACACAATTTTTAGTGTTGCAGTTAGTGTGATGTAACTGTTTCCAGGGTCTTGAAAGTCCTAGATCAATTTCTTTCGTGAAACTTGTCTGTGGGCATGCTATGCAGGAGCCACATGGGTAATGACCTACCACTGGTGGTAGATTCCATAGGGTTGATTGCGTTTTGATCATGTTCTTAGGGCGAGTGTGGACTAAGATGTCCCTCAGATTTTGTGTTCTCTTGAAGGAGAAGAGAGGTTTAGGTCCTGGTAGGAACTCCCCTGTTTCTAGTATCTTCCAGTGTTTTTGGATTATTCTTTGGATTTTGTTGGAGTTTGGTGTGAAAGAGGTCACACATGTTAGTATTTCTGAGGTGGTTTTCTCTCTGATTTCTAATAGGGCCTCTCGGGGAGTGTTCCTGGCTCTTTTACGTGCCTGTTTCACGATTCTTTTGGGATACTCTCTTATTTCCAGGTTTTTCGTTAGTATGTCCGCCTCTTTTTCAAATTCAGTGACAGAGTTGCAATTCCGGCGTAACCGGAGAAATTGTCCAACCGGTAAACTATTTCTTAAGGACTTTGGGTGGTGACTCGGGAAAAGGAGAAGACTGTTCCTGTCCGTGGGCTTTTTGTAGTATGTAGTCAGCAGGCGACCTTCTTTAAGGGATCTCAGGAGGTCAAGAAATGGTATGGATTCGTGTGACAATGTGCCCAAAAATTGTAGGTATGGATTCAAGGTATTGATCCATGTAAAGAATGTTCTACATGTTTCTTCCTCCCCTTTCCAAAAGATGATTATGTCGTCGATATATCTACGCCATAATAAGATGTTGTTGGTATATGGGTTGGTCTCAGCCAGGATGTGCTCTTCTTCAAAATTAGCCATGTATAGGCAGGCCAGGCTCGGCGCGAAGGTACTACCCATACTGGTGCCCTGTATTTGATGGTAAAGGTTGTTCCCAAAGGCAAAGTAATTTTCTTTGAGTGCTATGGAGGCACAATCACAAATGAAGGCAATTGGTGTAGTTGACGGCCAAGGATCGATGTTCCGGAGAGCTTTGTCAAGGACCAACAGTGTGGCATCCTGAGGAATATTCGTATAAAGTGATTCCACATCTAGGGTGACCAACAAGGTGATGGATTCAGGTGCATCAAAACGTTCTATGAGGTTGAGCACCTCTGTGATGTCTCTTAGGTACGTTGGAGTCTGCGTTACCAGGGGGCGTAGAAACACATCACAGAATTTACTCAAGGGTTCCAGAAGAGAGTCTATCCCAGACACAATGGGTCTGCCTGGTGGAGGGGTGATCCCCTTATGAATTTTGGGGAGGCAGTAGAAATACGGTGTCCGTGGTTTTTTGTTCAGAAGAAAAAGGGCCTCTTCCTTAGTAATCCATCCCTCTGCCTCTGCTTCCGATGTCAGGTGTAGTATCGTGGTCGAGAGGCGTGTGGTGGGGTCTTCTTTGATCTGGTGTTAGATAATTGTCGTGTGCATTCCTCATCATAGACATTCTTGTCTTGAATGACAATTGCCCCTCCTTTGTCCGCGGGTTTTAATATAATCGTTCCATCCTCTGTTAGGTGTCTGAGGAGTGACCTTTCTTCTCTGGAGAGATTATCAAATGAACGGTTCGTGGTGATAGTGTTGACCTCCTTCAAGACGGCTTGCTCAAAAGTTAATACCTCATTCGGGGTCATAGCTGAGGTGGGAGTGATTTTAGATTTATTCTTGAGGCCTGTGCCGCTAGGGGGGCCTGTGGTTTATCTTAGAAGAATGCTTTTAAGCGTATTTTCCGAAAGAACTGATGGAGTTCTTGGTGCAGGAGGAAGTTATCTCCCTTGGGTGTCGGTACAAATCCTAAGCCTTTTTCCAACAGTCTGTTCTCATCTTCTGTGATGGGCCTAGAGGATAGGTTAACCACTAAGGTCTTGTTGTCTTGCTGCGTAGGACCATTGGTTCCGGGTCCTGCCAGTGGACTGTCTTGGTTGTTCCTCTTCTTTTGCCTCTTCCTCTGCCCCTCCCTCTGTTGAGAAAAGGTGGGGTCTGATACTGATGGTAATTTGGTATCGGATTTGGTCCCATAGGGCCATTCCACATGGGTTGGGGGCCCATCCATGGTCCTTGATACATGTGTGTAGGGAAGGGGTGGGAAGGGAACCCATGGAACAGGGGTGGTGGAGGTGGTTGGTGCCTATATCCACCTCTTGTTCTGGGTTGTCTGGTGTCGTAATTGGATTCACTCCCAGTGGAGTCTGATCTTCCGGAGCTGCGGCTGCTTACGTCATCAGAGGAGGTGTCTGCATTGGAGAACACATAATCATCTTTGGTATAGGGGTACATTTTTTCTTTGTCGAACCGCTTAACGTCTTTTTGTAGTTGACTGATCTTTTGTTTGGTTAGATATTCCTTATGTTCATTCATCTCTAAATTGATCTCTGCAAGTTTAGACTTAAACGCTGTGATGGAAATCCCTGTCTTAAGTCGATTCTCAGACAAATTGATTTGGATGAGTAGGTCATCAGATAAACGTTTCGCTGTATTTATGATTAATATCAGCCAGTCACGTGTACATTTCCAGGATATTCTGGACCATTCACGGCGGAACGTCAGATCTTCCAAGAATATCCTAGGTGCCAGAGTTATCAGCAGGCCGTTGGGAGCGATGTTTGCTCTCAAATATTCTGTCATGATGGTTCCGTGTAGGGCTGTCTTTATCTGTAGTTTTCGTAGAGTTTGGAGCGACCTCCAATCTTCATTGCCACTGCCTGATGGTGCACTGCCATCTTCTGATAGTAGTGATGGAGCTCTCAGAATCTCTGCTACCATATCATCATCAAAACTGAGACCCGGGTTGTCCATTGTGTCAGTTAGATGTATGATTATGCTTTGTAACAATCAGGAGATACCAAGGGTACCTGGTCGTGTGTGTCTGATGGGGGTTAGGGGAAGTAAAGAAAGAAAGGATACAAATGTCCCACGGCCTGTGGCCGTACTAAGTATACAATAAATCAATGAGAGGAGGGACTAGGAGCGATTAGAAAGAGGTCCTGAACCAATGCTCCTAAAAGTCATGCATTTTTCCAATGGGTGGTTACAGTTCCTGCAGAGTGGAGGGGGAGATTACAGCCAACAGATAAGCTGTAAATGATGGGGAATGTCTCCAAGGGTCAAGTGAGTGTGCAAAGTAAGGAAAGAGTACTCCTTAATGTGGTATCTAGTGCCCTCACACACCCTTGCAGATGTATAGCATCATCATTGGGCAATGGTTGCTCCTCGTGGGGGTGGCGCTGCAGTCCCTCACGGGCCCTTAGTTAGGGGCTCTCTGGCGGAGTTCTTTTAAGGAGTTGCCACATTTGTGAGTGCGGGTGTGTGGGTAGGGAAGTGCTAGTGAGTGCTGGTTTAAAATGAGACAGGGACCTAAAAATATTTAATCAAAAAGATCCCTGGTTCAGGCAAAACAATTCACGGGGGTGGAGATGCACAGTAGTGCTGCTTTGAGAGGGGAAACACGACCAAATAGAGTCCCACTACTTTCAACCCGTGTTGTGTATTAACAAAAGTAAATGTGAAGAAGGTCTACATGTTTCGCGCTATTAGATGGTCCCTATTGGATCCAGGAGCGCTTCGTCAGGACCAGAAAATGGGTGAGAAATAGAGATCGGGAAAAGACAGCCCGTAATCCTATTTGTTACCTGGGTCAGGTTTGCTTGACAATATATGTCCAGAATCCGTTATTATACGTAAATCCTGTTCACAGCCTAGAGGGAGACATAAAAGTAAGGGAGGTGGGGGGGGGGGGAAAGGGAGGAGGGAGAGAAAAAACCTATGACATATCAACCTTTATATGATATTCTCATGGCTCAAAGGGTGGCACTAGTGCACGAAGTGTACTAAAGTGCCTAGTGCATGTAAGAGACCACAACCGAGGTAATATCATTGTGATGATGCAGAATAGTAATGTTGGAGGAGTATCCAGCATAAAGGTGAAACCCACGTTGGTAATGGTAGGTTCCATCCTTAATTAACATCAGATATACACACATATATGGTCGTGCCGTATTGGGGACCAGTGGTTCTTAGATGCCGAAAAACGGTGTGATGGTGGACTAGAGGTTTGGAAGTGCCCACCCTGGCGGGTGCCCTGGTAAAAATTCACCTGGGCGTGCCTTATGATAATAATACAGAGATCAATAGTTATTATCACATTGTGTCAGGGAATGGAAACTGGCCGTGAAAGGTTTAAATGGCCTTGTTTAGCTGTGGTCGGGATGCACTCTGTGACGTGTTGGTGATACGTAGCCTCGCAGACAATGATGACTGCTGTGCAACCGCGAGTATTAAGGCGGCCGGCGTGCAAATATGGTGCTCATATCAGGTGGTAGGTGAATATCATGGTCTTGAAAGTTTCACAAAAATAATACAACATTAATGTAAAACGTAACCGGGTGCCTCAAGGCCTTGGGTGGCCCAACCGACTGTGTCCAGGCATCTCCCAAGAACCCCACTTATCTCTCCAGCTGGTGGTGGCCTTCAGGAAGTCTCCCTGCCCGTGCCTGCAGCATCTTTACTATACCAAAGGTCTTCATTGGAATCCACAGGGTCCCCGAAGACTCCTTGGCGCTCTGCACCCGGCCACCCCAGTGCCCCTGGTGGTTCAGGTCCTGTGCTGATTGTTGGCCCCTGCAGTGCTGACCTTAACCCCAGGAGGTTTGCTCCCAGCACCAGAGTAGCCTGCTCATAAGCAGCCCCTGACGAAGCCCCATAGGTTAACATTGGGAACATGCACTCTGCACCCGGCTGCTGCTGGTGCCCTTTGAGTGCCCAACTGGACCGTAGGGAACCTTGTTCCTCACACCCAAGACTCCCCATCGTGAGTCCTTTAATTAGCTGAGAAACAGCTAATCCTTTTTTTCCATAGGAACCCATTTTACGTGTTTGTTCCTCAAATTGTTTTGTCTAGTTTAACTTTTTGTATGAAAAGAAAAGTAACTAAACTACAAACCTTAAAAAGTCTTACTTGCCTTGTATTGAGAGAGCCACAGTGTGGAATCTAGGCATACCACCCTAGTAGTCGATGTAATCCAAAAGAAATCTCAAAGTATTCCAAAAGTAATTACTGTGTAATTTAAACTGTTTTTAAGCCCAATACAAACTTGTAATGATAGCAAATTCAATCACATGTGCATTTCCTTGTAAAGTCGTGCATTTGAGAGTATATTCCACTTACCTGTGCCAACTACTGCTTGGTTCTAGAAATAAACCATAAGTATACCTTTTTTTACTTCCCTAATTGGTCTGGATTCTGTCTGAGTGTGTGCCATCAGTCTTGATTTAGTGAATACAATAAATGCTTAACACACCCTCCTGATAAGCCTAACTGCTTGCCCACACCACAACAAAGAGAACTGTTGGTACTTGTCTAAGTTAGCCTCTGCTATACCCCTGGGGATGCCGTGTACTCTGTGCACACTATACCTTATTTTTGTTTAGTATATACAGAGCCAGTATAGACAGGCTGATCAAGTCCTACATCTGGCAGGGGGACAAAGCTTGCTTGGCCATGCCTAAACTGTACTCATGTACTATTGCACACAACACCTCTCACAAATCACCTACTACTTTGTATCAGACCTCGAAACACCAGACTGGATAACCCAACCAATTAGAAAGAGGCTCATGCCTCCCTCCTTCTAGAAGGTGACACAATAAGGCTGCTGCTTCTCCTAGGTCGAGCAGGGTTTGGATGTTGTTGGCAGCTGTAATCAGGGTAGTCTCCGTGCTGCGGTTGCTGCAGAAGCCAGATTGGGAGGGGTTGAGTAGCTGGTTCCGCTCCAGGTTCATTGTGAGTTGCTTGTCCAGTCCCTTGGCTGGGAATGGGAGCACAGAGTTTAGCTGGCTGTTTTTGAGCTTGTTGGGGTCGGTGCAGGGTTTTTTGAGAAGCGGTCTGACTTTGGCGTGTTTCCAGGGGTCGGGAAATGCTGCAGTGGTAATTGAGGTGTTGAGCAGGATAGTGAGTTCCTGGCTGATTCTTTGGTGCCTGAGGTTGAAGATGTGGTGCGGGCATGGGTCTGTGGGAGCTCCAGAGTGGATGGATTTCATGATTGAGGTGGTCTCATGGGTGGAGAGGAGGTTCCAGGTGGTCAGTCCTTGGTTTGTGTTGGTTGCGGTGGCGAAGTGTCTGTTGAGGAAGTTCGTGGGTGTAGGTTGGGGGTTCAAAGTTTCTGTATGGTTGTGATCTTATCATGTAAGAATTTGGCAAGTTTGCTGCAATACTCTTGTGAAGGTGTGATGTTTTCGCTGGCAGCTGGGTTGGAGAATTCCTTAATGATGTTGAAAAGTTACTTGCTGTTGTTGGCGCTGGCTTCAATCGTGCAGCGAGGGCTATCTTCTTTGTTGTCCTCAGCAGGTTGTGAAAGTTGAGAGGTCTTGAAGGTTGCCCTGTCGGAGGCATCCTTGCTGGTGTGCCATCTCTTCCCCATCTGTTTTCTGGTACGTTTCACTGTCCTGGGTTTTTGGGTCTACCAGCAGGCCATTTTGGAGTTCCTAGTTTATTAACCTAAGAAGAAAGTTAGGTTGGATTCTCTTAGACAGCATTCTGTTGAGCTATTTCCTAATTGGGGTTTTCTCAATATTTACTGTGAACCAAAGTGTTGTGTCTCAAGATTTGTATCACTTCCTGATGCATAACAAGAGGTCATGTGATGCCACTCTGTGATGTTATCAGAAATGCTACCTATGGTATTACCCACAACACTTTACACAAATCCCCTATTACTTTGTATCAGATCTCGAAACACCAGACTGGATAACCCTTGAAATAGTTCTTTGCCAAGGCTTGACAGGCTTACAAATGATCTACCATCAACGCCTTCTCCAAGAAGCCCTTGATAATGCTGTGCTGTCGGCTGTGCTCCAAATATGGAAGGAGCATATTCTCTTCCATCCTTAGGTGCCCATTTGGGATAACGTTGGGCAGCTAATAGATGGGCGGCTCTTCAGTTGGTCCATATGGAAGTTGAAGGGTAGTCTTGACGGCCAAACAGATGATGCCTTTCTAAGAAATGCAGGAACATTTCGAAATGCAGGGAGGTGCTCTTGTGAAATACCATCAACTGCGGAGCTGTGTAACGGCGGCTCGCTGCCGTAAGCAAGATGAAACACAGCGTTCCACACTACATATGTATTTGCAGAAATGGGGAGTGTACAGAAAGTTAATTTTGCAACTGTATGACCTGTTGAGAACCACACTGTATTCGAAACCAAGCTCCCAGGTTCTGCTCAGCCGCTGGCATCCATATCTGTCTAGGGCACCAATGGATAAAATTTGGTGCGTTCTCCTCGCCACATGACAAGTATCTCCGCATATCAAGAGTAAATTAAATTATTTCAACATAATCCTTAGCTGACTGCACCCCATGCAAGCTGTTCCATTCTGGCATGGTGCCCACTGACGAATGCTGGAGATGGCACAACCATGGGCAACATTATTCACGTCCTGTGGTCTTTTGTTTCCTTGTGTTTGTCTTGTGATCTCAACCAGACTTTTTGGAGGGGCGTCTGGGACTCACTGCTTTGATCCAGCAATCTCACCCTCCAACCTTCAATCGAGCTGGCTGCGCTCCATCGAATTCCACCGGGCTTGACTATGGACAACCACAAACAATGCTGACTAGCCGCAGCTCTGGCCATGGCAAAATTGTGCATAATCTGCATATCAAAATTATCCATTTCTTTGACCCCGGAGGACTGGTGTGAGGTCATGGCAGTGATGGCCTCTCATGAATGCCTAATCTATAAACTTAATGACCAGCTGCTCATCTTTGAATCCATCTTGAACCCGCATCTGTCCCACTTTGACTGAGCTACTGATCCACTTCCGTCCACTGACTTCTCCCCCCTTCTGTAAACTGATAAGCCTACATAGGAGCGGGGGCTGCTCCATTCAATGCGTCCATGCCCTTGGCACTTGGGGTTCACTTCTGTAAGTGAGCATCTCCTACTTTCTTACTTGCGATTGAGACTGGGAACGACAGACTCACTTTGCAGCCTGACTACGCCACCATCCTTTGAAAGTGACAATGTTCTATTTGGTATCCATCCTATTGTTGAATACTTTGGCACTGTTGGCATTCTAACCAGTGTTTCTATGTTTTTCATGTCACCTAGCCTGTTGGGCTGTATTTGTCACTGCTCTAATGAGTTACAAGAACAACTGCTACAAATGTCCCTTTTGGTGCAAAAAATGCAATTTGATTTTGGATTACTGTATGTACAGTCATTGCATGCTTAATAAAAATAAAACGATTTTTAAAAGCAAAACAAGGCTAAGAATGTGTTATCCTTATTTAAGGGTACGTTTATTCATCAATTCATCGCCAACTTCGACAGCCCACTCAGTGCTAACAGGCGAGAAGCTGTCAATATTCTAAGGAACATTCTAAAAGGTAAGCGGAATAAGGGATACGAGGAAAAGGGAAAATGTCAAGATAGCATAAATTATAACAGGTTTTAAAACACATCCAGAGGCGTCGCAGGGAAGGGTGGAGTGAGGGGGCGAATGGGAGCAAGATGGTGCCAGGGCCCGGCTGCATTCCTTCGGGTCCCTCTTGTGCCCTACTACCACAGCTGTTAAAACTGCTTGGTGGAACAGTGGTAGTTACTGATCTTCCATCTGTTCTTGCACCGTTATCGTTATAGACTGCTAAAAATAATTCAAGAACATAAACTTGTTTCTGTTAGCAGATGTGATCCAGACCTAAACGTCACCAATCATCTGTTTTTTAAAACTCTTGCAAAGATTGTTACAAACTACTAACACAACTATTTATACTCTTGCTAATATTGCTGTAGGTTGCTAACACAACTTGAGAAAATAAACTTGCATCTGGAAAAACATTCAACATCTGATGGCATATGACACCTAGAGCAACTGTGTCATTTTGTACGAAGGGAAGAGGACAAGGTGTGGCAAGGCCCTTGGTGAGCAGCAAAAACCTTTGAATGGTAGAGACTGAGTTAAGGAGGGATAGAGTGAAGAATGAGTGAGGGACAATTAGCTGCCTGGAAGAAGATGAGTTGGAGAGGAGAGGCAGAGGGGAGGAGGATTTACACTACTATAGAGTCTAGTTCTGCTGTATGTAAGAAAACCATGAAATGTGCAGCACTCACAGCTGCATATCACTTAACAAAATATGTAAAATAACTGCATAACTCAAGTAAATAACTAAATATTTCTTCTCATTTTGCAAAGTCTGTAATACATTTAGTAACTGCTTTTCACATTTCCTCACACTTTCATGAGTAGATTCTTATGAAAAGCAAAGCATCTCAACTGACTTCGAGTCTTCTGTGATTTGTACTTGAAATGTTACTATTACACATTTTAATCAATCAATCAAGATTTATATAGCGCAGCTAATCACTCAATAGGGTATCCAGGCGCTTGCAAGAGTGGGGGGGTTCTTTAGAACAACAAGGTCTTGAGGGCCCTTCGGAATTCCGGGAGTGCAGTGATGGTCCGGAGCTGCGAGGAGAGGCTGTTCCAGATCTTTAATGCGATGTAGGTTAAGGACCATCCTCCACATCTGCTTTCCTAGATAAGGGGAGTGTGGGTCAGTGATAGGGAGGTGGAGCGTAATGTTCTTGATAGTTGATGGAAGTTCAAGTGGTGGTTGATGTAGGTGGTTTCTTAGTTGTGTGGAGCCTTGTGTGCATGAGTCACCATCTTGAATAGGCATCCCTCCTGTACAGGGAGCCAGTGAAGTGCCTGAGGTGGGGTGTGATGTGAGTTCATTGGGGGGGGGGGGGTTGAGGATGAGTCTGGTAGAGGCGTTCTGTATGGTTTGGAGTCTGTAGGAGGTGTACTGCGATTCTCACATAGGGAGTGTAACAATAGTCCATTCGGTTGGTAATGAGGGCCTGTGTCACGGTCCATGTCGTGTGCAGGGGGACCCATTTGAAGATCTTACGTAGAATGAGCAGAGTTAAGAAGCAGGCTGAGGAGAGGGCGCTGCTCTGTGATTTCATAGTGAGTCTTGTCAATTATGATTTCGAGGTTTCTGCCGTGGTTGGATGGTGCGGGTTCTAGGTCTGATGGTCACCAAGAGTCATTCCGTGAGAGTCAGTTGTTGATGAAGATCAGTACATCCGTCTGGTCCGTGTTCAGCTTTAGGCAGTTGTTCTTCATCCAGTCAGCGAGGCTTTTCATGCATCTGTGGAAGTTGGTCCTGGTGGTGAAAAGGTTATTGGTGAGTGAGAGGATGAGTTAAGTGTCCCCTGCGTAGGATATAATGTTGAGAACATGAGATCCGACGAAGCTGGCCAGCAGGTCCATGTATGTGTTGATGAGATTGGGGCTGAGGGATGAGCCCTGGGGGACACTGCAGACAATATCCTTGGGTTTGGAGAATAGGAACGTTTTTTGACCCATTATGGCATTACTAATAATACTGTATCTGTTGTATATTTAACCACGGTAGATCAGCCTCTTGTTTTGTCTCATAGGTTTATTGGACCTTGCTCACAACTACCATTACTTACTTGGCGGCGTTGTCGCCATCTTAAATGCGGGGGTTTTTGAAGGACCCTTCACATAGTGATTATTATTTGGTTGGCGGAGCACTCCTCCCACATACAAGGATGGACCTGTGATGTGTCTTCTAGCTAGCAGCATGGCTAATACATTTGAGATTACCAGCCCTGATGAAGTTGATATACTCGACGAAAACATGTGTTTGCTACTTTGACTATTTGAAGACCTGAACTTGAATCAATGACCCATGGAGTCCAAGAATTGAAGAAACATATGAACTGTGGATTGCATTATTACTTTAAATCGAGACTCATTATAAATTGTGTGTACCAATTGGGAATTTGTAAATGTGAAGAATTATGAACGAATGAATAAAATGTATAAAGCACAACAGTTGCTCCAAAAGGAGCGTTCCTGTACTAGGTAATAGTAAGATTCAAAAGGAGTAGTTTCAGAATATGAGGACTGGCCCAAATTAGGTCTCTCTAAAGATGTGGGTCTTTAGAATGAACTTGAAGAAATCCTCTGAAGATGAGCTCCTAACATGCTCAGGGAGAATGTTCCAAAGTTAAGGGGCTAAATAAGAAAATAAGTGGCCTCCTGCTTTTGCTATGTTGATTTTAGGAATGCAAAGCAAATTATGATTGGCTGAGCGAAGTTCTCTGGGGGGATGGTATTTTTTAATTTTTATCACAGATGTATGTCGGACCTTTCATTTGGGTGGCCCAAAGGTTATCGTCAAAGCTTTACATTTTATTCTTTGGTTAATGGGAAGCCAATGTAGGATTTTCAAGCTATTTTGTATTGATTTCCATTTAGGAGCATTCAAAACCAATCTGGCTGCTGTGTTCTGAACCTGCTGTAGTCTATTTGTCAGTGCTTGAGGAGATCCAAGAAGCAGCACATTGGCATATTCGAGTCTTGATGTATTCAATGCGTGGATGATGATATTTCTGGTATGTTCGCACAGAAATTTAAGTGTCTTCCTAAAAGATTTCAGCAGAAAAAAGCAGACTCCTGCAATAGCATTATCGTGTGGCTTAAAGGATAGTGAATTGTTTAGTTTTACCCCCTGATTTTTGGCAGTAGTGGAAGGGGCTGGAGGTTGGCCCAGTTCTGTAGGCCTAATGTGCGACAGATCCAATATTGGGGATGAACCAAATTTTAGAATCTCCGATTTCTCTGAATTTAAGCACAGACAGCTTTATTGCATTCACTCTGCCACTGCTGATAGGCAGCCCTGAAAATTACCTGTATCAGAGACACCCAAGGCAGACATCAACTAGGTGTCATCTGCATAGGACACCACATTGAAGCCCCACGCTTGTACAATGGCATCAAGGGAGGCCATATAAATGTTGAAGCGAATTGGGCTAAGAGCTGAGCCCTGTGGTACTCCACAATTGACCTCTCTGTAAGCCGAGGTAAAAGGGGAGGGATGTACTGCTTGCTTTCAGTTGGAGAGAAAGAATTTTAACCATTTCTAGAGAGTGCCAACAATTCCTACATTCTCCAACTATTGCAATAGAATGTCATGCGACATTGTGTCGAAAGCAACAGGTATGTCAAGCAGACTCACATAGTTCGGGTGTTAACAAAATCTGTCACTTCTAAGAGTGCCAACTCTGGACTGAAGCCTGCCCAGAAGCCGGACTGCAAAGGATGTAAGACGTTAGTCTCCTCAATTATTAAGGGCCAAGCACAAAAAATGAGCATGCAGAGTTACAAGGAAATAATCGTTCCTTAGTCCATAGAGCCCTAGAGTGATGGAAATACATAAACGAATTAAAGACCTGAAAGATGAAGTAAAATACCTCAAAGACAAGGCCAAGAACATTGAAGGGTGCTCTACAAGGTTAGAAAATAACAATATAAAAGTAAGTCACAATTCATCATCACACATTGTAGATTGAGAATGTATAAAGAAAAATCTGTCATATAGAGAGAAATCTTTCATAAAGAGAAATCTGTCGACACAGCGTTTTGGTGGACAACAGAATGGCTCACACCACTTCTTCAGGGCACAGTTTATATAAAGTACTAACGTTCTAAAAGACAGAGAAATGTATATTACCATGCACAATAATTGTACTTTCTTTTTCTTTTTACATACAGCCTAACAATGGGATGCGGCTCTGAACAAAGTAACAATGAGATGCAATTTCTGCAGCTGCCGCCGGATGGGACTAGACAAGTTTTCCCTGCTCGTGCTCTTGCAAGCAGGGAAACTGTGTCCCTGGGGTGGACTCAGGGACAGGGGACATCACACCCCCTCCCCTTTTAATGATTATGGAAAGTCCTGGGAGGTGAGGTTCCTTAGGCTGTAGACGGCTTGGGGAGGGCAGTTATTTCATTATTATACCAGGGCTCGAGATGGAGTCCCCAGGACCATAATCAGATTGGGGTGGGTGAAGCGGGACCCCTCCCTTTCCAATATTATACTGGGTACCAGGAAAAAGGGGGTCCCAGGGCAAAATTTGCTTGCAGAGGGGGGGCTCACGTAACCCCCACCACAATATATACTTTGATTGACCCTCCCTTTCACTTAAAAACAAATGGTGGCCTTCAAATTTTTTTGCCATTATCCAATGGGATTGCAGTAATTAAAAACACCTTTGCTTTAATTGTGGCCCACAAGGGCTCGGGGGGCAGGACCCCCTTATAATGTTTAATGGCCACTGCAACATTTGATTTCATGTTGCGGCTAGTCAATCAGAGTGCTCAACCCCGTTGGACCCTCACTCCCATAGGAGTAAGGTGGCCCAAGGCAAAAGAAAACCCTTGACCAACCAGAACCCTTATTTTTTAAAGATGTGCTTACAGGACTCTCTCACGAGTCCCTCAATCCCAACTGTCCAGGGCCTGTATTGTATACAAGGTGCACTGTTCATGTTTGTGCCACAGCGTGTAGTAAGTTCCATTTACGGCCCACTCCGTTCTCCCTTATTTTAGCCTAACTGCACATTTTAGACCACGTTTGCTTTGCACAGCCGCACATAACATATTTATTTTGTTCCATCATAATATTTTAGAAATACACAGCATATGTTATTATTATTCAGTTCTTCTTCTTGGGATTCAATATGAAATTTTTTCTACAAATTACAACAACATGGTGCCCTGTGTTGCTATGATCAGTTAGCAATATCTCCTAACGTTTAGACACAAGACAAAGGCACAGATGCTGTTTTCCAACACTGCAATTTTTATCATTGCCTTTTGGAAAACAGAGAGTAGGATTCTTGCAGAGGGACAGGTCATTGAACGGGTGTCTCAGCCTTGCTTAAACTGAGTTTAAACTTACAACGTGGACCACCTAACTACAAAATATCAGGTTTAGGGTCCGGTTCTAATCCCAGAGATCATTGATATATTCTTGTGCTCATGTAGTGAGGTTAAACCAAGATAACTATATTATTCGCCATGATAGGGTTTTTCATTGTATGTAGTTTGCTCTTAATGTTGATTACTTTGCTCAGTTGTATATGTTTTCTAATCGTAGCACAGTTGCTTCATAATAGAGCACAATAGTTTCAATAAGTATTGTGAACTTTGCTCATGTCTTTCTTTTCTTTTTTATGGACATGCATGAGTGAGAAGCGAAAATTGATTATCTGTTTCCACGGTTCCATTGGGGACTAGAGTGTTGTGTTCTGGGTTGCCAATTAACTTGTTACTCTGAGAAGGTTAGGAGTGCAGGTGGGGGTACTGTAGCTAGTCAGTTTCGGGCCCATAGGTACTGATGTGGTATGGTGCCTCTGTCCCTACATTCTGACATCCTGTGATCCCAGGCACAGTTCTGTTTCCAAACAGAATCCATGCAGCAAGTGCCCCTTTTAACAGATGCACTGGGCACAAACATGAACAGTGCACTGGATTACAATGAATGTGCAGCCCTAAGGGCAGTCATGAACTTGGGGCTGCTCTTGGGGCAGTGCATTCAGTGAATAATGGACTGGCTGCTTTAATCAGACGATCCGTGTTTCACTGTGCTGGCGGCACTTGTCTGCACTTTAGAGACAGGACAGAGAGGCCTTTACAGGTGGACGCAGTGAGTGAGTGCACCCGCTTGCAGGCGGATGTCTAGGGGATCCATGAAGCCCCTTTTGTCCCCTTCAGAGAGCTGCCCTCCATTTTTGTGGTGCATTGTCAGTGCGCCTCCTGGCGGCTTCTTTGCCCCACATCCGTATTATGGAGCAGGCACAAAGGCAAAGAGATTTCCTCACTAGCATGAAGTCACGCCCCATGCAAATGAGGGAATGCCCTCTCGAGATATTGCCGGGACTAAATGAGCACCAATGATATGAGTTTTACAGAAGAGCCGCACAAGCTTCTGCGGTCCCTTCCATATTACCAAAGGGTCCTGGCGGCAAACAAAATGGACGCATACGTCCCTTGTGCTCCCAGGGCACTTTGAAAAATATGGCCCAGATATGCAAATATTTTAACAAGCATGCTTTCTGGACCAAGACCTATCTTCCTGCCAAACTTGGTGTAATTCTGTTCAGCTAATTTCATGCTATCCAAAGAAGTCCTTGGAAAATGCATGGGGATTTAGTTTTTTGGGACCTCTCCCTTTTTCTCAACCCACCTTGTTGGATCACCCCAAAACTTTCTAGGAAGGAGCTGATCAACAAAGAGCAATTTTCTGGGAAGTTTCGTGAAGATTCATCAAATAGTGCCAAGGTTAGCAAACCAAAAAGTGCTTATAGTTATATATTTTATATTCAATGAAAAAAACAAAGGATAAAGCTTATTTATAGTTAAGAAAACGTATTATCCCTATACAAACCAAGTTTAAACTACACAAACTTTAAAAAGTTTATAGTCATAACTTTCATTTACAATTTCACACTAAAATTATTTTAAGTGGCGGACCTCGTTACGCACTCTCTTCAGCTCATTAACCAGACAACGCTAGCTATAACTTGCCACTGTGTTGTTACAAATATTGCAATTTGAAAAGTTATAAGTGTTGTTATGAATGTTATGATTTCACATGCTATTAGTGATGTAGTATGCAAGGGTATAAACAGTGCATGGAAAAGAGTTATAGTTAATGTAGTGTGGCGAGTGAAGTGACAAGACTGTGTTCGGAAATTGTAGTAATTTAAAGGTGGTGCGTAAATTATATATTGAAGTTATAACTTTATTAATTTTAATGTTTCTGTCTTTTGAGTTGGGTTGGGTTTTCCTTAACCTTTATTTTTTTCATTGAATTTTAATTGTTTTTTTAAAAATGTGTTTCAAATCGCAGTGTGGAGTGTCATTGATTGGAGTGCTGTAAAATGGAGTGTAGAACAGAACAGGGAAGCAGAGTGTCGTAGAGTCTAGTGTCGTAGAGTGGATGGAGTATTAGAGAGTGGAATAGAGTGGAGTTGAGTAGAGTGGAGTGACATAGGGTACAGTGCAGTAAAGTGTTATACAATGCAGTTGCGTGGTGTGTTGTATCATGGAGTAGAGTATCGTAGAGTGGAGCAGCGTGTTGTACAGTGTAGTGGCGCGTCGAACAGTAGAGCTGAATGTTTTACAGTGGAGTGTCGTTGACTGGAGTGTCATAAAATGGAGTGTGGTGGAGTTGAATGTCATCGAGTAGAGTGGTGTAGAGTGTCATAGAGTGTAGCAGAGTGTTGTAGAGTGGAATGGCATTCAGTGGAGCAGAGTTTTGTATAGTTCAGTGTTATCAAGTATAGTGTCCTGCTGTAGAGTGGCAGAGAGTCCCATACAGTGTAGTTTTGAACAGTGGAGTATCATTATTTGTGAGAACAAAGTGCATGGTAGAGTGGCAAGGTATAGTTAGTGTGGTCTGGTTAGCGAGCTGAAAAGAGTGTGTCACAAAGTCATCTATTCATAATAATTTGAAGGTTGTGGATAAATACTAAATGAAAGTTATAACTATAACTTTGTAATTTTTAAACTTTGTGTAGTTTGAACTTGGTTTGTATAGGGAAAATAAGTTTTCCTAGCTACTACTAAGCTTTAACCTTTGTTTTTTTCCTTGAACTTCAATAGATGATGTCACTGACCGTGTCATGAGGGATGTAATATGCGGTCATGAGCAGTGCATTGCTGGAGGGTACGTTACAGTTAGCTCAGGTAGCTATAACTGCTGAATTTTACTGGTTTTGTTTGAGGGAAATCTGAGCCTAACTATATCATCCCTGTAACCTTTGGTTTTTCAGTGAATTTCTAAGGTTTTTTAAATTCTATTTCCTAATTAGAACGTCCCTGAAACCGTTGGCTTTTCAGTAAATTTCTAAGGTTTTATAAAGTCTATTTCCTAACAATAACATACCTGTAACCTTTGGTTTTTTAAGTGAATTTGTATGATTTTTTAATTAGGAGTCGTGTTTGCAGAGTGGTGAAAAAGGGTGTGTGGCCTCCAACCATTCTTAGGAATCTCACTGTAAGAGACTTATTGGAAGTAATAGAAGGGTTCTTGGCCCCCAATGTCCCTCAGCATCCAAGAGGACTTCATCCCCCAAATAGTATTTCACCAGGAGGTGCGTTTGCAGAGTGGTGGAGTAAGGGAGCGTGGCCTTTGAAGTCCTGACACCAATCGCGCTCTGTGGAACTTACTGGTGGTAACAGGAGAGGTAGTGGGCCCCCAAGGACCCTCTAGAGCCAAGGGGGCTTCATCCCACAACCAGCAGTGTGCCAGGAGGCACATTGCAGAGTGGTGGAGAAAAGGGGTGTGGCCTTCATCAACCTCTCAGCAATCCTGCTGTGTGGGACGTACTGGAGGTAACAGGAGGGGTAGTTGGCTCCAAGGATTCTTAGCAGCCAAGGAGACTTTATCCTTCCACCAGTATTGCACCAGGAGGCATGTTTGCAGAGTGGTACAGAAAGGGGGCATGGCCTCTAAAGACCTCTCAGCAATCCCACAGCATGGAACTTACTGGAGGTAGCAGGAGGGGTAGTTGGCTGCCTAGGACCCTCAGCATCCAAGGAGACTTCATTCTCCAACCAGTAGTGTGCCAGGAGGCGTGTTTGCAGAGTGGTGGAGAAAGGGGGTGTGGCCTCGAAAGACCTCTCAGCAATCCTGCTGTGTGTGACTTACTGGAGGTAACAGGAGGGCTTGTCAGCCGACAAAGACTCTCAGCAGCCAAGGGTACTTCATCTCTTAACCAGTAGTGCGCCAGTAGGTGCATTTGTAGCGCGGTTGTGAAAAGGGACGGGGCCTTGGGTGACTTGCTTGTTATTTATTTTTCTTTGATTAGGGCAGATTTCGGCGCGGGCCTGGTCTTTTTATTTATTTTTTATTTTTTGGGGGGGGGCGCTAGAGAGTCCACGGAAAGATGTAGCTAAGCCGCCCGAACACGCCATCCAACTAATATCCTGCTCTAAACTGTACATCCTGTGCCCAGTCTGGGAGGGCATCATCGCTGCATGACTGCGGTGTGGAAATTGGCGGCTAAATGGCAGCCGTGTGAACTGACGGAGGCTCCTGCTGGTAGGGGGTGAGTGAAGCCACTGCTGAGGGTAATGCACGAACTTGTGTGAGCCAGGGTCCCTTGTTTGCGATGCCGGGATTGTCTAACTGTGTTCAAGCCTGGATGCATCGCAACTGCACTGAGTAGACAAGATCTGTAGCTGCGGCGGCATAGCAAGTTGCCGGTCTTCCCGCGCTGCCGATCCCCACTGCTGGGACCCTGGGTGCACTTTGGTGGCTGCGAGAGCTGATTGAGACCCCTGCTGGGTGCTGAGCAGCAGGGTAACTGCTGCCATATTGCGCAGGCCCGAGTGAGCTGGGGGCTCGTACGAGCGGTCATACCTTCTGAACACTGATTGCATGCGAAGACGCGGTAGGTGCGACCTGCCACAAATGTGCAGCTGAGGCCTGTGCAGGCCCCCCGGAGTAACGAGCAGCCCAGCCCACAGGATAGAGCGCTGTGCTCTAGTTTGCTTCCTGTGCTGCATTGGCTGTGCCCTGTGAAGTTTTTTGGAGTGCTGCAGCTGTGGGGATTACGTTTCCCAGAGAAAGCAGAGGAGGCATCATTGGAATTGGCAGGTCCTTGCTGTTGAAAGGCCGGGCCCCACGGGATGATGGTGGTGACCGTTTGAACACTTGCATGGAAGAAAATGTGCTGATTGAGAGGCCTGGATCATTAAAGCTGCTCCTGTGGGGACACCGAGGTTCCTTGACTTGAACCCCAAGGTTAGTGCTTAGTCTAGTGCACGGCGAGGACCACTAAACCTCCTCATATCTGCTTTGCAGACTCACTTGGGCTACTATTGCACTGGTCCTCGCACTGGCACTGTGTTTGCTGTCCCGCGGTCTCCTCTGTGCCCTCAATAGGTAAATCAACAGGTGTCGACGTGGGCGGAGCAGGAATCATCTGCCGGACCCTGACCCAGCGTGCATTCAGTAGCGTGGATGCTGTGACTTCACTGAACTGCAATTGGGTGCAGGATCTGCGTTCAAGGGCCACTGAGACAGCATATAGTGCCTGTGGGGAACCTGTTGTGCCTGGTTGGGACTCCTGCTGTGGTGTGTGATATGCTAGAGCTGTGAGAGCAGCAGGTATGTAGCCTATTGGCAGGACTGGGTCTTGGGGGCATCAGTGGTACACACGAACAACATGGGTACAACAGATAAGAATCAACCTCAACTCACTTTCGAACTGCGTAAACCAGGCAAATCGCAGCAGAGAGCAACCTCGGACTCGGAGCTTGACGCCCCGTCCGAGGGCACACAGTCACTTAAGGCAACCCTCCTCGCCATGCAAAGTAGCCTGCAATCCATTGACGGCAAGATCGATGCCCTTAATCTCAGAATGGATCACATGTCAGCAAAACGTGAGGTGCTAGACAAGGAGAAGCTGAAAAGCACATCTCTGATGCGGAGGATGGTCTGCAAAGCATTTCCTCTAAAACCCTCAACATGGAAAAGGTGCTTGCAGTCATCCAGGCGAAGAACGAGGACCTTGAGGCTAGGTCAAGGTGCAACAACATAAGGATCACCGGTCTACCGGAATTGACCAACATGGGGAGACTAGAACTCTACATGGAGGAAATGCTCCGGGAGATCTTTGGAGTGGACAACTTGTCAATATTGTGAGTTGTGGAGAGAGCCCATCAATCACTGGCGGCCCGCCTGCCGCCGGGCGCCCTGCCGAGGCCAATTATTGCCCACCTGCTCATTTTCCGAGATCGTGACACAGTCCTGCGTTTGCCCCGTGAAAAAGGCACCATAAACTTTCAAGCAGGGTGAACTGGACTTCTACCTGGATTTTACCACAACGGTTCAGGTGGCGAGGTGGGAATTCCAGTCTGTTAAGAAACTGCTACTGGCGGAGAACATCCCATATGCCATGCTATATCCCAGCAAGGCTGTGTATTGGTACAGAGGGTAAGGTCCAGATCTACACTGGCCCCAAAGTTGCTATGGACTATGCCAAATCACCCAAGCGAGCCTGGAGCAACACTTCTGGTGCCCAAGAAGATGAAGAGGACTGAAGGGTGCTGATCTGCTTGTGCCATTGTTAGAAATGGGGTTTCTGGCTGGCTAAGGCGTGCGCCAAAGCCAGGCAGAAACCACCACTCTAGTCAGGGCAAGGATGTTACACGCCAAAGATAACCTCTGCTCACCCCCTTGGTAGCTTGGCACGAGCAGTCAGGCTCATCCCGGAGGCAATGTGTAAAGCATTTGCGCACGCACCCAGCAACAACATCCCAGGCCCACCACAAAAGAAACTCCACACAAGGTTATATAAAAATAGCCTTTGTATTATCATAACACATTAGAATAGTAAGCACATATTATACACTGTGCCAACTGGCACTGGGCAATATTTACAAGGGATTATTTACACCTGACAGGGCCAACTGTCAACTGGCAAAGGAGTGCATCTGACTCCTGACTTCACAAGACCCTAAAAGAACTGTGCACCTAAACGGTGCAGCTGCCCACTACTTTCTGGGCAGCTGTGAAAGTTACAAAAGGCGGCCTGGGCTCTCACTGGCCCTTGAAATGACTGTGCCCAACATTGGAGCCATCTGGCTCTGGAATCATGGTGCCCTGGGGCACACCGGCTCCTGAAATACTCTATGCCCAACACAACAAGGCAGCTGACCCCTGCAACAGTGGGGCAGCTGGTGTATAAGGCCCAACATGGCGGCACGGGCCCACGGGGCCTTGGGACCCCCACGGGGGGCCTCTAAGCATATATGGCTGTGTGGGAGCGGACTGGCACTCAAAAACAGAGCATGCCCGCTGTGGGAGCCACTCGGGGCTCTTGAAGCAAATGTGCCCCCTTTTGGAGGGGCCCGCTGCGAGACGCGGCCGCTCAGAGCACGAACAGGACACTGTGCTAGATCAGGCACCACGATGCACACCCGGAGTCCCCAGACCTTTCCACACTCACCGGGCTGCTCTCCTCTGGCGGGGGCTCCTCCGCATGGCGGCAGTACTTCTCTTGCGGGGCTTCCCTGGACTCTGGGGAGCCCCGCACGGCCGTTGGAGGTCTCGGACGCCTTCCTCGCTTCACCCGGGCCCCCTTCCTGGGACCCGGGGCTTTCCCTCTATCCAGCTGCCACCGCGGGGCTCTCCCTCGAGCATGGGAACCCGGCGTCACCACTCACGCTGGCCTCTTCCGGCTTGGTGGCAGGCCCCGCCCACATCACGAGCGGCCTGCCTGACCTCCGATTTTCGGCCCGGCCGCGGCAGTGACTTTTCCTCAGTGGCAAGAGGGGTAGGCTCCCTCATAATTCAAAATATACAGCGGGGTGGGCACCTGCTCAATTACTAACACCAAAAATTGAGTGGGCACCCGTAATTAAATCCAGATAAGCGGGGTGGCACCCGCCATCCCTGCATGCCGGGGGAATCCCTATGAGAGGGGTTCCCCCACCAGGGGCTGCAGCGCCGCGCAGCCCCCAGGCTCTCCCTTCCCTAGGGAAATTGAATTAAAGCACGCCCAGTCTCAAAATTAAGCGCAGGAAGGCTTCTGAAAGACTGGCAAGGTGAATCTAAGGAGCAGTAGGTCCAAGAAGTCCTGGGCATCATGTTGGGTAACATAGGGCCCAGGGGCCAGCACACAGGGCACTCCAGCCAGGAGACAGCCCCCATGGCGGTCCCTCCTAGGCCCCACTAGCAGCAAGCCCCCCTCTGTCAGGATCCAAGAGAACATTTTCCTGGGGTCACAGCCCCTTCTTTTATACACCATTTTCCTTTGTCTACAACTGTAGGGCAAGGGGAGAACCAGATACAACTGGTTCAGGAGCACTTGAGGACTTTGTTTTGCTCAGCCCCTCTCTTCTATTCACAGGACAGGCCAGGGACATCAGACGCACCACAGGGGGCGGAGCCAGCATTGTGGAGGGAAGGCACAGCCCTATTCAGGTCCCAGGTGCAACTCCCCCCTCCCATCTACATGCAGATCTCTCCATTCACCACCGGGCAGACTCACCCTGGCTCCTGGAATTCCCCAGCCCTCTCAGCTCCTGTCAATCACAAGCCAGACAGGCAATTCACATCACACAGCACACAGACATGTATGTGTAGAGGTGCCGTCAAGGGAGTTATTTAAGATGCACAGTAATATACTTTCAAATTCTTAATAGGATATTAGCTTTTATCAATTTGCTTATTAGTAAATTAATTCTTAAATTTCTTTTTCAGCAGTATCAAACACAAAGAAGAAATTTCAATCGAAAAAGATGTACAAACACGGGTGTAGATGAGAAAGAATTTATATTTTTCAAAATAATGATATGGGTACTGAGAATATACACAAACAATGTAGCAAGAGGAAGAACAATAAAATTAAATAATCCTACAATGTGACATTTTTATACACTTTTCCTTATATAGATGAATTTTCGAAAAAGTGTCTTAAGTCGACGTTTCGGTCTCTTACGCAATCGTCCATGAGACCATCTTCAGGACTATTATATGTTATATAGATGACCCCTGAGGTCGATTGGATTATTCTTAATGGCTGCTGCACAATATTAGCTGTCGATCGCGATGTAAATATTCTTTTAGTAGGTATCTGTTTACGCGGATGTCTAAATGATCATCACAGACCAATAGCGTTGGGAGAACCGTATTAGCACTGAAAGTCCTCGCAGGGAGTATTGCACCGTAAAGCTTCAGTTATGTGTGAATCTGATGGTGAAAGCTTGGTCGCAGAATTTATACGAAGTGCGTCTGCATCCTCGTCATGGAACTCAAGCGTTCTCGAAACATACGGGTTATAAATGAATCTGGTCATTCAAGTCCAATAGCGAAGTTATCACGAGGCGCATCTGCGTCCTGGTCGCAAAACTCTAATGCTCTCGGGACGAAATTAGAGTTTCGCGGCGTGCACGGTACGTTTCGGTGCAAGGGGGGAAATCTACGGGCACGGAGGGAGGTATATAAGGGAAGGGCCGCACGGGTGCAAAGCCAAGTACACAGAACCTGAGGTTATATGTTCTCAGGGAGGTCACCCCACAATCCGCTCCGCCGAAACGGCTTGTGTTTTTTCTTCCTTTGTCACATTTGTATTTTTTTCGTCTGAGTGCGAAACAGAGTTAAGAAGGAAGTGAAGGGGGAGGGGGGTAAATGCCTCGCATAAAAACGAACACCAAGAACCTAGTAGGTATCCTGTAGCAAGGGCATACTGTAGAAGGATTGTTGGGGCTCAGTTTTTGCCTCTTCTCTGGTTCTCCCAGAAGAGCATTCCTCCTCTCTACGTGGTGGTAGAAGAATACATAGAAGAGTGCGGGGAAAGAGGAATAGACCATTTATTTTATTTTCCTTCCCACCTTGTATCCTACTTTCTCAACTCAAACAAGGAGTAGTCAAATACTCTGCACCCAGTCGTGTGGTGATGGTACCTATCCTTCTTCAGTGAACCCCACCACATAACTTACCACCCTGTATTTGTTTTCTTCTTGGAGCTACCGGGGATGACCAACTGCAGAGAGCATACCTGAAAGAAAGCCGACATAGGGAAGAAGACGGCCATCAGAAGAAGTACCCAACAACAATAAGAGACCAACCAAAGACTTTATATTCAGGATACCCAACTATTTGTCCTTTGTGTATCGTCCACCAAAAATAAATGTCAATATAAACAAACATATCAGGCCTCCTAGATTTGAATTCCGCCCAGCCCTCCCACACTTGGTGTCAGAAGTGGGATATGAGATGGAGGCTCTGATGAACAAAATGGCGGAGGGACAAGACAAACTAGGAAGGATCATGGAACGTTTTCTGGCGGTTGCAGAAGATAGGGAGAAACTACACAGAACCCTATCAACACAAAGCCAGATGCAAGAGTTCACTATAGAGAAGCTGGCGGATGCTCTCAGTCAACAGCGACCCCAAACAACACTTCCATCGGTAGTAATGAAGAAGTACATGACTGGAGAAGATCCTGATTTTTTTCCGCCAACTTCGAACGCATGGCACGATCAGCAGCCTGCCGATAAATGGGGCCAGTATCTTGGTCGCCTCCTCTCGGGGAACCTTCAAGCTGCCTACCAGGCTGCCAACCCCTTGGGTCTCACCCCCTACGAAGACGTGAAACGGAGCATATTGGAAGGAATGGGGGTGGACGATGAGACTTATAGGATGCGACTGCGCCAGATTAAGGATGGAGCGCAAGAAACCCCTAGGGCCTTGTATTATACAGTAAAAGACATGGCTGACCGATGGTTGAACCCCACGGTCTTGACTAAGGAAGAATTAATAGAGAAAATATATCTGGAGCAGTACCTCTCCTCCCTTCACCCCCCCATACAACGGTGGGTCCAACAACACTCTCAGCTAACCTTAGAAAGAGCGGTAGAGATAGCCAGTGCATATCATCGAGCTCAGGACATATAGGACAGGCTATTTCCGAATCGATCATACTTGTATGCACTGATTTACTCTGCCGCGCTGCTGTACTCTTGCATCTCAGCCAATTTGAATTGTTTTTATAGACTGTTATATTGTGTTTTAAACATTTCATGTGTAATTGCAATTTGCACTGCTCTGAACTAAAATTGAATATCAGGGGCTACCTCAGGTAAAGTGTTCCTTACCGACTAGTACGGTTTTTACCTGTAAAATTAACTTGAATTGATATAACGCTTGCTTACCTCCCTGGAAGCAGCATCTGAACGCGCACTGTCCTTGGGGGCTTTATTTTCCTGACTTCCGGTGAGTGCCGGTAGCAATTTTGGGTGCCGGGAACTTCCGGTTAGTGCTCTAGATGCGCACCCACGGGGGCTTGTTAAGAACGGCCACAACGCGGCTGCGCAGCAGGCGCACCATCGGTGCGCCGAAGGCACGACAAAGGCAAGCTCATCTGCGCCCGTCAGCACACCAGCCATGCACAGCGCCAGCCATGCTGCCGGTTTTGATCCTCAATTCGGGTGGAAGCCACGACAGATGTACACGAGGGAGCAACTCCTACAGATAAGGGAAGGTAGGAGCAATGCCTCCCTCCACACCTCCTCCCTGCAGGTTAAAGCACAACTTGAGAAAAGTAAGCTGGGTAGTCTCAATTGTGGTTTGATTAATGCTAGGCCCCTTGTAAAGCACCACCAGGAGATATATATATTGATTGATTCCCTTAAGCTTGACCTACTATTTCTCACTGAAACCTGACTCGCCTGGACTCTGAGGTTGAACTGGGAATGGCATGTCCAGCAGGGTGTAAGGTGCTTCACAAACCATGGGTATCTGGTAGAGGTGGGGGAGATGGTTTGATCTTTAACGATAGCTGGAACTTTGTGCAACTCTCTATTGACGATACCGAGGGCACGGAGCTCATGGGGCTTCCCCTGATGAGACCCAGTGGACACCTGTTCTCTGGCATGGTTTGCTATCGCCCCCCAGTAAAGTCAACCTAATTTCCAGAATTTCATTAATAATTTGTTTAATTTGGCTCTCTCTCATTCCCACATGGTGATTGTAGGAGATTTTAATCTCTGGGCCAATGGGAACACTGGGTCGGCACTTAATGATCTCATGCAATCATGTGAGAATCTGAACCTACAACAATTGGTATTGGATCCTACTCACCAAGGTGGTCACATTTTAGATTTTATTTTTGCCGAGGAAAACACAGCCAAAGTTGAGGCCATCTCGCCTCTTTGCTGGACTGAACAGTTACTTTTACAGTGGCCATCCCCAATAAAAACCAAGACCTTGCTACCGCGCCTAATTATCGCCGAGGCAGGGAATGGAACAAAATGCCTGATATTGCAAAACAAACGTCTATATTCACGGGCACTCTTTTGTTTGACGTAAACAAGCCTGTGGAAACAAACTATTTGGAATTTTGCAAACAGATCACTAAGGCCCTTGATCTGAACCTCCCCGTAAAAAATTTAAAGACTACGCGTAAGCTATCCGCCCCTTGGTTTAACGAGAATCTAAAAAATCTTAAAAAGTGCTGTAAACTGGCAGAAAGAAAATGGAGGAAATGCTATGATACAGCTGATAAAGCATCTTTGAAGGTCATACTGAATAACTATAAAAATGAAATTTCTAAAGCAAAAGCTGAGTTTTTTGCCAACTCAATTTTAAAGGCTCCCAACAAAATCTGTAGGGTCTTTAAGATAGTCGATGAATTGTCCAATCCTGACTTCTTAAAAAATAAAACTATCGCAACTCAAGAACTATGCGAAAGCTTAGCTACTTTTTTTAAGGAGAAAATCTCAAAATTAATTACCGGGTTATCAGAAAGTCAGGAAAATTCATGTGACTCTGTATCTGAGGCTTGCACTCAGCCATTAGCCTTTAAGATAGAGGAAGGGGCTCGCGAGAATAGACCTGCAACTCTAAGCCAGTTTGTTACACCCACGGAGGAAGAGTTTTATAAACTTGCTATGAGCACCAAATACGGGTCCCCGATGGACCCCTTCCCCCACAAGGTCTGGAAGGAGTACGGCAGGGAGCTATTACCACAGCCCCATTGGATCTGCAGCCAATCCTGAGCAGCGGGACAGTTCCTTCCTGCTGGAAACAGGCCATGGTGACACCTCTGCTTAAGAAACCCACACTTGACCCTCAGTGTCCAAATAATTATTGCCCTAGTTCCCTCCTCCCATACCCTGTAAAAATTCTTGAACGACTGTTCAGCAAAACTCTCTCTCTCTCTGTTCCTGGAAACCAATCTGAGACTTGAAGATGTGCAATTTGGCTTACAACCAGGTCATGGGACAGAGAATGCACTAGTAATGGTCTTGGACGAACTTAGAATGCGGGCAGACAGAGGTCAGTCGACTGTTTTGATTCTACTGGACATGTCTGCCGCATTCGACACGGTCAATCATACAATATTACTGAGGCGGCTTGTTGAACTTGGGCTGGAGGCCTGGCTCTTAACTGGCTTCAGTCCTACCTGGAGAATAGGCAACAAGCTGTGTTCCTCCCCCTTTTCTATCGAAATTTAGAACAGTTCAGCATGGGGTCCCCCAAGGGTCATCCATTAGTCCGATCCTTTTTAATATCTATTTAAGACCACTGATTCCCATCATTAAATCCTATAACAAGCTGGTGAATTAAGCAGACGACACGCAGCTCATCTTGTCTCTTTAAGGCAGAGCGTCTACGTCACTCAGTGACTTCCACAAATGCACGCAGAAGACTGCGTGCATTTGTGGAAGGTTAAGGTTAACAAGGTTAAGTATAGCGCGAGTGCAGGGGAAACGCAGGGCTGCATCATATTCCTGTAAATATTGGTGCAGCCCTGTGTTTCTGAAGTGGCGGAGCGTGTCGTTAAGCCAAGGAGGCTAACGGCACTCTCCGCCACTATGGGGGGTCAAGGCAATATCCTACGCGGACGACACGCAATTAGTCTTCCCATACACAGACACGTCCGAGGCAGCATTTAGCAAAATCAGGGGCTGTCTGCAAGACGTGGCCAAGTGGATGAACACAAACAAACTTAAAATGAACGCGAGCAAAACGGAGGTGCTATTCTTTGGTAACTCCAAACATCCCCCTCCGGATCTGTGGTGGCCAACGGAAATGGGCCCTGCCCCATCTCCCAGCCCCCATGCAAAAAATCTAGGAGTAAAATGGGATGAGAAGTTGTCTTTCTTGCCGCATATACAACAGCTCACCACGGGCTGCCTGCATAAACTCAAAAATTTGCGTAAATTTCTGCCTTTGCTACCACTCGAGTGCCGGAAAACGGTTGTTCACGCAACAATCACCTCTCGACTCGATTACTCTAATGGCCTCTATCTCGGTCTACCTAAATATGCGGTGCAACGCTTACAAATCGTGCAGAATGCGGCTGCGAGATTAATAAAATGGGTCCCTTTTAGGCAGCACATCTCTCCGCATCTGCACGAGCTGCACTGGCTACCAGTGGCAAGCAGAATTAAGTTCAAAGTGCTAACCCTGGCTTTCAGAGCGCTAAAAGGCACATGTCCAAATTATCTGAAACTCCGACTTCCTCGCTACCACCAAAAACGTGAGCTACGCTCAAACTCCCTACTCAAGCTAACTGTACCGCACATAAGGAAAGCGAGACTTGGAGGCAGATCCTTCTCGGCCGGCACGGCGAAACTTTGGAATACCCTGCCTCCTGCCATCCAATCCGCTACGTCAGAAGCAAGTTTTAGGAAACTCCTAAAAACCTGGCTTTTTACGCAATAATCCTGCCCCCCTTCCTGACTACTTACTCTTGTTGTGGGACTCGCTAGCGCCGGGACACCTCCCCAGAGGTAGCTGTTCGCGCTCAATAAATTTCTGTATTATTATTATTATTATTATTATATTGAAAGAATTTTCAAAAAATTAAGAACATTAATGGGAAGGTTTTTGCTGCATGGCTGTGACTAACTTTTAAATGGTTGGTTTTATTTCGCAGTACGAGGCTCCTGCCAGGGCAAGACTGGAAACCCAAAGCAGCCCTGGCAAATGTTTTCAGACCTGTCCCTATACGGTGCACACCAAGTGCAGTGAGTGAGCCTGACCACTACAAAGGGGTCTTTGGGATGCTCTTCACCCAAAAAAAATTTGGGAAACAATGGTGCAGTCTACAACTCAGTTATCATTACATATTGAATTGTATTATCTTTTAAAGAATAGTAAATGAAGTCCTTACTATGTACCAGAATACGACAATCTTTTTGGGGGTTCTTCAAATGATTCCCCCACTATCACCCTCCAACAGTGCCTCTCATCTCTTCATAGCCCCTCTGTCACATGTCTAATTGTTTTTATAGCATCTCTCATACCATTGTAGGATGTCAGAGCACTTTACATCACACACATATAAAGACAGTGAAACATACGTATAAATCAGTGTATAGAAAATATCACATAAGGCAAAGGGGAGTACAAGGTTTAGAATTCACGTCATTCATACTGGTAGGCATTTTTAACGTGTGCTTGGTCTGGAGAAGCACAAACTCAGGATTCAGAACATAACACAGTGGTTAGCATTGACTTTAACAATAAAAATGTATTTCCACCCAATTAAACCTTTTGAGCAGCATCAGGATAATGAAAGACTGGGGCAAAACATGTCACTAACTTGTACCTTGCAGTTTCCAAGCAGCTCTTTGATGACAGTTTAAAGGTCACTGTGCTAGATTACGATTGTCACTTATGAACTGCACCGTAACAAACTAATCTCTGTGACAAAAGCAGTAACCCACTGACCTATGCACATAAAATACTGTTTTTTAAAATGCATGGTACCTACATTAGATAACTCAAAGCTGCCACAGGACAAAACTCTCATCTCTCTCCAGCAGGTACATTAATCACTGGTGTTATCTTGACACTTTTATTGTTGTTTGAAAACTGCTAATTATACAAGATACTTTGCACTGCTTTTAAAACTGCTGCCTGCGGACCCCCTGGGAATGTGTCACGGACCTCCGGGGGGTCCGCGGACCACAGTTTGGGAAACACTGTGGTATACCACTTTACAAGGGACTTATAAGTAAATTAAGTATGCCAGTCAGGTGTTATACAATTTTACCATGTTTTAGGGAGTGAACACAAGCACTTTAGCACTGGTTAGCAGTGTTATAGTGTACAGGTTCCTACGACCAAGAAAAATGAACTCCGCAAAACAGGAGGGGAGAAGGCAAAAAGTTTGGGGAAAGACAATCCTAAGGCTGACAGGTCTAACAGGGGACATGTTTTAACACTGCATCTTGTGCACATTTGACAATGCCAGAGAAGTGTATAAGTCAGACCTGTTCCTGACAAAAAACGTTCTCTTAGGGGCACGGATATGAGTTTGTAGACATGGCCAAATAAAGCACCTCAGCCAGACATACTGCACCTTATTTGGAGTCATAGTCACAATAGAAAATCTATAGCAATAAAATACAGTGCATTATTATTACAGCAAAACGAAAAAGTCCCTGAACTAAAAATACAATGGGAGGAATGAATAGGGAAAGCCCTGACATATAGAAATTGGGGGTGCAGCCTGGAATGTGTTAAAGCAGTGTGGAGAATAGGTGACTAAAAGCCCCTCTAGTAATATACATAGATATGTCTTTTTATTATGATTTCTTGGAGAACATGGTGCTGGTGTTACAGATAAATTTGGTCCTAGGTTAGACCTACAAAACGTTCTGAAAGCTATCTGGCAAGTATGTGTTTAATTGTAAATGTGAATGATATATATGGAGACTCAAGGCCAGTGAGATAACGGTCCTGTGTTTCGAACTATTGCTAGAGAATGTCCTTCTTATCCTGTAGTTTACGTTGCCTGTTATTTAGCACTATCAATGTCATCTTAGATATATTTTTAGGGACAAATTCCACTTTTGCTTTTCTTTCTTGTATTTGCAATGTTTATCTTGAATGAATTTATGTGTTCACTATATCTGTTTCCTTAGTCAATATGTGATACATATATATATGTAAGCTTTTGTTAATGCACATGTGAGGACTTTAACTGTATGAGCCAAAGTTCATATTTTTATTATTAGCTATAATAGAGTTTCATCATTGGTAGTATTGTGTTTCTGTTGTGTTTTTCACGAACATGCGTGCTGTAGATTCTTGCTGCTGAAAAGACATTCAGTCCCACATTATTGAATACACCTGATCAATTATAGGTTTAAAAGTCACGTTTTTAAGCACTTGCAATGTACTGGAAGTTGACCTGCATGTAACAAGTAGGGGTAGGGCTTCCACCAGAGATACAGCTTTGCCTCCCATTTTTACTAGTCATTTTTGACAACTGTCAAAGAAATTTGATTCACCAACCTCAACTTCAAATGAGGCAAGCAGTGCCTAAACTTTGAAGCAGGAAGCTGAGAATTCAAACCTTGCCCGTAGGTAGGGAGAATGGGTAATTTTCTGTCTTGGCTAGAGATATATATTTTGATCTCTTTGTACAAACAGCCTACCTACTGTTGACTGTCATAGTTTTCTTTTAAAATTGTTTTTATTGGTATTTATTGTTAAAAGCAATAAAGGCGGCGTATCAAGGATGGGTACAAGGGGACATTACCACATGTACATGATCCAATACAGGCATCATACGTTAGCAACTGCATACATATCATTACAGTAAAATGTTCCAGACACAGCGTGAGGGGTATCACTAGTAAGACTATGGATTGCATTGAAAAGCTCCTGCATAACGGGGCATGTGAACAGCTTGGATGTCCAAACAATTGCTCCCTAGTCCATGAGGGGAATAGACGAAGCTCCAACAAGGCATGGCATTTATGGCCTTAAGTCAGATGTGGGTGAGTCAGAGTGTTGTTGGCGAAGTCAAATTATAAATTGCTCACAAATATCTTTGGGATGAAAGCAGAGGGGCATGAGTTCCCAGAAATTAGACGGTTGCTCTTGGCAGTATGTAACATCATGCAGCCATGCTTTTATTGTAGGAGAGGGTCTCCTGCCCCAGTGTATGGCCACTCTGCGCTTGGGTAGCAGGAGCAACATGGCGGTAAGACGATGGCATATAGTGGGGGTGTCCTTAACATAGACCAGGAGACCTACCAGGGGAGAGTGGTGTACCTCTTGACCAGTGATCATTTGTATATGTGCATACACCTCCCCCCAAAAAGATGCAATCTCCGGGCACTGCCAAGCAAGGTGGAGAAAGGAGTCCTGCGGGCCCTGCAAGGCAGACAATATGGGTCAGGAGCTAACCCCATTTGGAACAGATGTAGAGGGGTGCGACAGATGCGGTGTAAGGATCTGAAGTAAATTAGCCTTAATCTGTAATTCGAGGACAGAAGTTGGAAGTAGGTGGGGTATAACCAGAAGTGTAGATATTGGGTTTGGCCACAATAAGCATTTGATGTCAAGTCTAGAGCACCCATTCCACCTAGTGTAAGTGGGGGAGTGAGAAGTTTCCAGGAAAACATTGGTTGTTTACCGACCCATATTATAGTGACCATACAGGATTTTAAACATTTAAAGAACTGAGACATGAGCAGAAGTAGAATATTGACAAATAGATAAAAGAATTTAGGAAGGATAATCGTTTTTGCCATCGGAAATCTGCCAGCTAGGGATAAGGGTAGTTTAGACCATATAACTATCTACTCCTCGAACCTTGTCACAGTCAGGTCATAGTTCGCCCCCCACAATTCCTCCGTGTTGCCACTGAGCCATATGCCCAGATATCTAACTTAGCAGTGGAGGACAGTCCACCCACTGCTAAGGGTATTCAGTTGGGAATTGTCGTGTGTGTTCAGTGGGAGGAAGTATTATGGATTTGGCAAAGTTTACTTGTATGTCTGAGTAGCCACCAAAGCAGATCCATTCCCGGGTCAGGGGAGCTAGACTTTGCGGATCACAGGTGTATAGGGTGATATCATCCACGTACATTGTGACTACCAACCCATTAGTGGTGAAACTAATGCCCCTGTTTGAAGGTGTTGCCAAGGACTCGTCGTCAATGGCTCCATCGTGATGACAAACAGGAGCAGTGATGGTAGGCACGCGTGGCGCATGTCCAGGAAAACAGGGAGGGGTCGCAAATTAGCCCATTCAGGCTTACCCGTGCAGTAGGAAGGGTGTAAACTAATGTATTTGCTTAATAAAATTAGGGCTAAGGCTGAGCTGGGCCAGAAGAGGAAAGAGGCACGCCCATTCCAACGAATCAATCGCCTTAGTGGCATTGAGTAGGGCAGCTACTGCAGAGATTTGGGGGTCGAGATGATGCAGACGGCCCAGAATAAAGCCGGATTGATCAGGTCGTACTGTCATGGGTAAGTGGAGTTGCAAACTATTTGCAAGGACCTTGACATAAATTTTATGTCAACATTTATTAATGAGATGGGTCGGTATGAATCGCAGAGGTTTGCAACTTTCCCCGGTTTAAGGAGTGCAATAATAACTGCCTCCCTTAAGGAAGGTGGCAGAACACCTGTAGCCAGAGAGACTTGGAGCATGGCAAGAAGGTGTGGGGCTAATAGGGAGGCATACTTTATTTTTTTTTTACAGAGTTTTACATAGCGAAATCTTGACCCGAATCGGGTATCAGAGTGCTTTACATAGCACCAGTTGCATTACATGAGGACACATCCATTTTTGTTAGGCACGGGGCGATTAAGTGATTTGCCCAGAATCACAAGATGTTCGGCGTCATTGCTGAGACTCGAACCCAGTTCCCCAGATTCGAGGTCGACCGCCCTAGCCGTTAGGCCAACTCCTCTCCCTGCCTACATAAAAGGTAGTGGTGAGTCCATCTAAGCCTAGTGCCTTATCACCAGGTAGGCCTTTTATACCTTGCTCGATCTCTCCAGTGGTGATGGTTTCGCAGAGATAGGCCCGGTGTGCCCGATCAAGCTAAAGCAATTGCATGTTGTCGAAATAATCGGACAGTTTGGCTCTGTCCGAAGTCGGAGTTGCAGAATATAAGTGAGCATAGAAGGAGGACATGACATCTAGCAGGTAACGTTGGGGAATGGACGGGTTTGGACTCAGGGGTCAAATAATTCAGTAATATAAGCAGACGTCTGTGGCGCACGTAGCAGGGTGGCAAGCGTCTTACTCAGGTGGTCACCCTCCCCATACTGTCGAGTCTGAGTGTGACAACGTCAAAAATGAGTTTCGAGAAGGGTTTCTTTCTGGATTTGTGAGAGATTGCCCCTAATACTGGCCAGAATATCAGTGTTGTTGGAGTGAAAGTATTGTTCCTCCAGGGTTAGAATATCTCTTTCAAGACCTGCTAGTGTTCCCTGAATAGCCTTTACCAACCCAATTGTTTTGCGACCACCTTGAATGCCATCCAGAGTGTAAATAGTAATTCCACAGAGCCAACATTATGCATAAAATACTGTGTTATTTCTTTGTGAATCTCCTCTCTGAACGCTGCATCCAGCAACGCTCCTGCTGGTAGGCACCAGGTGAAAGCGCAAGGAGGTGCCTGTGGGATTTGAATCAACAATAAGATCGGGGTGTGATCAGAAAGGGTGCAAAGAAAGTGATATACCAAGGAGGTCTGGATCCCTCTGGACACCAACCAGAAGATCAATATAGACCAGGCATTGTGAAAAGCCAAAAGGCAAGTGTTCTCCCCGGCATGAGGATGTATCTGTCTCCAGGCGTCTACTGAGTAATTGTCATGAGTGATCGTGTTCAACGCTATCATGGTGTGTGGATGCAGACTTCTAGAGGCACCATAATGGTGCAGTTGAGCATCCATTATGGCATTAAAACAGGAGTAGTCTTTGACCAGATAGATAAAAAAGTTAAATTGTAGAAGTATTGGAAATACGACCATGGAGGCTCATTTAGTGCATATGCAAAAGGTTTTTCAAAGTAATCAGAGAAAATTGCAAAAATACTTTTTAGAGTGGCTTAAAGTCACCCCAAAACATATGTATCCCTGGCTAAAAGAAGGGACATTCGATGATAAAATAATTGAGCATATTATTACATATGTTAGAAGTAAATATACCGGAGCCAAATTACAAATTAGAAGAGCGAGAAGCCACTTTAGCTTTATGGCGTGTTTATTACGAAAAATCTAAGGACTCAAAAACGTTGATACCCCTAGTACCCTGTCTGTTTCCCAATCCCCGTATGATCCTATGAGCACCTCTCCCAAGATACCTTGTATTTATCCACTGGTGCAGCTACAAGAAACCACAGTGGGTTTTAAGAATCCCAACATTGAGACCCCTTCACAGTTTCCATAAGTTACCCTTAATGTTACCCCACAAATGCCAAAGTCAAAACCTACAAGCACAACTAGGCAGCAAGTAAGGGTAGGTGACTCCTAGTTTTCAGGACAGCTAGAAGCACAGTTCACACTACGTTTAGATCCAGCCTCTCCCCAGGAGGATAGCAGCGAAGAGCAAAGTCCAGGAGATAGTGATAATCAGTCACTGGTTTCATCAGCAACATCGCATTTGTTGCAGAAAAGAGATACAACAGAAAGGGTACTTAGGGAACAAAAGTCTAACTCACATCAAAGAGATGCAGATGATGCTAGATGGAATGACTTTGTGGATAGAGCTGCTAGTATGGAACAATGGCCAGTATCCCAAGAAAGAGATAGGACTGAAGGTAGTCTACCTCCTTGGTGGAAGGAGAATGGGAACGTTATGGTTCAACCGTAAAGTGTTCAAGAATGGCTATCGCAAACTGAGAATAGGAGAGGTGCAATGAAGTGACTAGAGAGAAATATCACGATTACTTTTCAGGACAAAGTCATGGAAGTTTTGGGAGAATAACAAATAGGACAGAGTTTATACATACGCATGTGGATAGTATGGGTGAAATGCTTAAGCCCCAAAAGCTAGGCACCGTACCTATGATGTTTATACTCCAAAAAGCACCCATATCGATTTGGATCTCCCAAAAAGTGCAAGGAGATTGCCTAATCATACTGATATTGGAGCAGGAGAGCAGGAAATGTTTTCTAAAGTTCGGAAAACTCGAGCGACATAGCTTGACCGGTTGCAGTTTCAGGGAACTCATTGTCAGCCAGACCCCAGGATGGGATCTTGTGAGGCTATGGGAGGATTGCACTACATGATAGACTAGTACAGCAAATGAGTGTTCAATCAGTTTTGCACAGCGCTGATCTCACCCCTAGTGAGATAGTTGCTGAAGGAGAGAATAGCGGGTACAATGTTGTGCCATATGTAGATAGTTTAGTAGATCCGTCTGGTTAGCTTCACAAATGTATTAATAGCCACAAGAAGGGTCCTTTGATCTACGCGATGATTGTATTCTTTATGGTGAGGGATATCCAGACTGGGATTATCCCTGCATGCAGAAATGATTGCATGCATGGCAGAAATGCTAGACAGTACAATCCCCAGTGTTCTACTGCTCCCTTACATCAGATGCCTCTGGGACCTGGGGTACCACATTATGTTCCTTGGACACAAATGGACAAGGGAAATCTTGAAAAAGTGTTGCAGTTGCTTACAGAGGGAGCACGGAATCAGATTAGAGCTTTTAAAAAACAAACTATAGGTATCACCTTAGCAGTAGGGGATATAAAGAGTCTGCTTATTTCTGTTATAGGAGATAAAACAGACGCTGTATTTCAAACGAGTGTAATGAGAAATGTTACCCTCACTGAGACTAGATATGATGGGTCTCCCTTTAATTTGGTAAGAACAGTGGGTTGGGATCAGCTGAGGAAAATGTATCCTGATAGGCCAGAAATAGGATCTCTCATGGCTCAGTCAATGCAGCCAAATGAGGATTCCGCCCGTTCCTTACTAGGCTGAAAGAATAATGGACCTAAGAAGCAGGTCAGAGTTGGGAGGTAACAGGAAGAAATGCTGTATTGTTTTGTAACATCCTGATAAAAGGGTTACCCTCTGACGTACAGGATAGTTTAGACAACAGTGGCATTGGAAGCCAAGCCCTGGACAGATATACAAGTGCACATAATCCATTTTTTGCAGGAAAGAGCAGGAGAAAGAAAGGAACAAACAGGAGGTGACAGAGACAGCAGCAGCCATGTTAGTGCAGCAGAAGTTGGCAAATAAAGGAGCAGTAGAAGGAGCTGTATTGGCAGCCGCCACTCAGACGACTGCAATGTCCGTGGGATGAGTCCCAGGAAACACTCAACAACAATACCCACAACTACAAGACAATGTAAGGATGCAGAGAAGTAGTAGAGGAGGACGAGGAGGAATAGGAAGAGATAGGATAAGTCCTCACATGATGGATCAGGTATGTCATTATTGTCAGAAGTATAGACATTGTATTAGAGACTGTAGAACTAAGAGATGGGATGAGCAAAATGGAAGGGTAGGAGTTTATAATCAGACAGGAAACACAGCAGTACAGCCACAACCAAATCTGCGAATCATATATGTGCCTCAGGCGCCATTACAAAATACTCAGCCACCTGTAATGCCTTAAAGACAACAGGTGTCGCCTCAGCAAAATTACCAAACGCCCCCACTGGTGACTCCACTTCAAGAGTGGACCGGGAGGTGTAGTTGTAAGAGGAGGGAATCCTTTCCAGATGAATCCACTGGGAGGATACACACTATGAAGGTGCCTGCAGAGTATTTCTATGTTTCCAGTATTGTCAGTGACACCCAGGCCAGTTGAGGAACCCACTGTGACAGTAGCTATCAATGACAAAAGGTATGCATTCCTCATAGACACAGAACACCTGGATTCTGTATTAGAGAGGGAGACCTTCCGATTTCTAACAGATCAATGGACACCCAAGGTTTGTCTGGGGAAATACCAAGGGTTCCTTTTGCTAAACCAGTGGAGCTGGAAGTAGGAGAGGGGTACATTGATGCCAGCTAATTTCTTAGGAAGAGATCGTATGGCCAAATTAAATATGACTATTCATTTTGAATCTGATGGTACCATGGTTTGTTCTACCCCCGGAGTTCCACCTTTTAGGATTATGGCATTAACATTAGATTCCTCTACTGGAGATCAGATTAGATCATGACCTGCTGATACAGAGGCATTTACTACAGCGGAATATACAAATATAGGAGAGACACCAGAGTTACCGGCAAAGGAGGTTCAGTTACATAAAAAAATTATTTTTCGGCAACAAGGGCAAGACTCTTGGATGCCTAATGCTAAAATAATATTGTAAATAGAGGCTCCCAATCAATCGGAATTTTGGAGTGCGCTACTCACCCGTACGGGTCTCAAGGCGCTGGGGGGTGCAGCTCCTGTAAGTCAAAGAGCCAGGTGTTGAGGGTCTTCCTGAAGATGTGAAGAGTGGGGGCGTGTCTGATTTTGATCGGGAGATTGTTCCAGGCCTTTGCCGCGATGTAGGAAAAGGCTCTTCCACCCGTTCTGGTCCTGCATATGCACGGGGTTTCGGCGAGGGCGAGGTTGGCAGATCAGATGTTTCTCTTGGGTACGTGGAAGGAGATTCTTTCGTTGAGATATTGGGGTCCGGTGTTGTGGAGGTATTTAAAGTCGTGGGTGAGTATCTTGAAGGTTACTCTCTTCTCGACAGGGAGCCAGTGAAGGTCTTGTAGGTATTAGGTTAATACTAGCTGCACATGAGGGTTTGGCTTCAGCACACACAGGAATTACTGCTAAAGTTTCATTATTGCAGCGCTGCTCTTGTTGGCCTGGTTCTACTAGACAAACCAAGGACTTTGTCCTTAAATGCGACATCTGCCAGCAGATGAAGGTCTCTGCCATAGCACGTCCACCACAGACACCTTTATTGATTTCAAACAAGCCTCTCGCTTGTGTCTATTTGGACCACTGCAGCCCCTTAGATCAGATATTCAGATTCTAATGGTTGCACAATCAAGCACAAGATACTTTGTGAACAAGTGGTAATGCTGAAAGATTGCTTGTCACAGGCTCATGTAATACACACATTGAGTCATCAACGTGTTGGTGTTCACGTTGTAGGGAATTCCATGGTGGTTGTAGCCGCTAAGGCAACAGTTCATAGTGCTGCAGTTGCTGCAATCTCTTGTTCTAGATGAGGATAGACAGAAACATCTTGGTGGCTGTCAATGCTGAGCGCAATGACACACAGCTCTTGAAAGGCTTTCCACTCAAGTACTCCTATAAATTAGATGCACAGAACATACCATATACTCATATTCCAAGAGTGGAGGATAGAGTCATACCATATAAAGATCGTAGACTGGGGTTAATACTAGCTGCACATGAGGGTCTGGGTTCAGCACACGCAGGAATTACTGCTAAAGTGTCATTATTGCAGCGGTGCTCTTGGTGGCCTGGTTCTACTAAACAAACCAAGGACTTTTTCCTCAAATGTGGTATCTGCCAGCAGATGAAGGTCTCCGCCATAGCACGTCCACCACAGACACCTCTATTGATTTCAAACAAGCCTCTCACTTGTGTCTATTTGGACCCCTGCATCCCCTTACACTCTGATGGGGCTTACAAGTATATCTTGGTGGCAGTAGATTAATGCTCAAGATTCCTGTGGGTATAGCCATAGTGGTCAGCGGACACCCAAACTTTTATCAAAGACTTGTGAGTCTTCATCGGGACATACGCAATTAGCACACTACATTCAGACCAGGGTCCGGCATTTAGCTCTTGGGCTTACAAAGAGGCCATGGGAAGTTTGGGTGTGGCCTTGCACTACTCCTCTCCAACAATAAGCCAAGAGGGCTTCTGGGTAACCACTGCCCTCCTCTCACTACCGCAGGGGAGGTTCAGATGGAAGATTTGATAACTAAAGAAGATTCCTCTCTTCAACAAGAAACAGTAAACAACAATGAAGTATACCATCTCCCTGTTGCAACAACTACTGTGCAATAAAAAAAGCAACTAGTACAGAAACGTACATTTCTATTTGACACGGACACACCAATAAAGATCTATGTCAGTATGCCACAGATTGAGTCATCTTTGGTTCTACTAAAACTGCTGAACTGACAAAATAGACTGAATGGCATCTGGCTACTTTGTGGACCATGACTCCTCATCGGATTCAAATGAACCTGAGACACCACTGACACCGCCTCTTCATTTCAAGCTACAAGTCCATGCTCTCTATATTTGACTGAAAAAGACATACTTTGCTATATCCTAGTTACACCTTTGGATTACTATTCCTGGTCCTCTGGTTTGGTGACTGTCTTTTTCTTACTTCTGAATGGACATTATCTCCCAGAACGTTCTGCAGTACAATTGGTGAACTTGGCATTAAAACCACGTGCATCTCTGCACCGTGAACAAAGAGATCTGCCCTGGTGAACATTACAGCGGTTCCATTTCCCAAAGGAATAGCATGAGAGAGGGTATCGTATGATGTGCATGGTCCTACTGAACTTTTGGATATTCCGTATTTGTTTGGAATTTCTTTAAATTATATAATGACCAATTGTAATATTTCTGATGATTGGGACATTGATACAGTGCATAATTCGCTAAAAGATCTAGAGCAATCAACTGTATTTTCTTCTGGTGAGTTGTATGATGGTACATCTAATTACAGTGATATGTTTTGTTATCAACAATGTGGTCATCAATTTCTGCATAAAGCAAGTATAAAACAAGTTACTTACCTGTACACTGTGGTTCTCCAGTATTTATATATTTTATAGATTCACATGCTTGAATCTTCCCCGTCGTCATGGTGGGAGTCCCACGGTAACAGTAGAGATAGCAGTACTGGAAAGTTACCATAGACCTCCATAGAACAGAAACCCCACTTTAGTAACCTTTAAGCCTTATTTTATAACATCCAAAGTTCAGCCAATCACAGCAGAGACCTCAGAGTACCCTTCCCCTACACAAGTGTGTGTGTATATATATATCAAAGCTCCATGGTTCCCACCTGTGGAGACGCACTCTGACATCCACTGCAGCAACCTTCATGAGGTAAAAGCCGGATCTGCGGGCGGATCTAGTTTACAGCATGCCTGTCAATTCACGCCTGACGCGTTTCGTGCTCATTGCGACAGTCATTTTGGCATAGAGGCCACACCTCCCACTTAAAAATATGAGCCCTCGAATGGCTGACTTGAATGAGTCCGCGTTGGTTTGTGGGTCTTGTAGTGTGTGCCTCAGTTGTGACTGTCGAGCCTCGGAAGAGTGCAATGAGCACGAAACGGGTCAGGCGTGAATCAACAGGCATGCTGTAAACTGGATCCGCCCGCTGATCCGGCTTTTACCTCATGAAGGTTGCTGCAGTGGATGTCATATATTATATATATTATCTACTGGCGGTCGCCAGTAGGTAGTTATAGTTAGGACCACGTTTCCATAGGAAAAGCGTTTTTTAATGTGCATTATAACTTTGGCGTCATTTGACAAATCTTTACGAAATGTTCCAAAAAGTTTCTCTTTTTTGATCAGCTTCTATCTTGAAAGTATGGGGTTGATTGGTCAAGGGGGGCTGAGAAAAAAGGGGTGTCCCAAAACGTGTTTTCTCAATGCATTTTCCATAGGAAACTTTAGACAAGGCTACAGGTCAAACTGCTGAACAGAATTATGCCAAATTTGGCAGGGAGAAAGGTCTTGGTCCAGAAAGCACACTTTTGTTTAAATGGTGTAAATCCGTTCAGTAGTTTTTGAGAAATATCAAATCTTACAGATATCGATATTTGAGAATTCTGACATCTGATTGGCTGAGGGGTTACAAGCACGAGCTCGCGGCTCATTGGCTGTGAACGGTTGAAACTAGGAAGTGTTGGCAGGCATTTTGTGACTTAGTCCGTCAGCTCGTATCTCTCCATGTAGAAGCCATGGGGTCTGTAGTTTTACCTCTGCGAGGCAACAGTGGCATCTGTGTCTGTGTGAGATACCCCTTTCACGCTACCTCTACCCACATCACCAGGTCGTGGCTATGCCTTTTGAAGCCAGTCCGTCAGCTCGGATCATTGTGAGTCAGTCCATCGGCATGACCCTTTACACTACCCAAACACCACTGCACTACCCTAAACCGTAAAACGCTATCCCCAGCACGACCCCGGACACTACCCAAACACCACTGCACCATCCTAAACCCTAAAACAGTAAACACAGGACGATCCCCTACACTACAGAAACACCACTGCACTGCTGTAAACCCTAAATCTACCCCCAGCTCGACCCACCTACACTACCCGAACACCACTGCACTACCCTATACCATAAAACACTAGCAGCCTGTTAACTCACAGCTCTGCGTTTGGGAGCCGACGGCCCGTAGCTCTCAGTGTGAGAGCCGAGCCCACTGGCTGCAGGTGTCCCTCTGCGAGGCTGCTCAACGGCCCGCAGGTCTCCCTGTGGTAGCCGGATCGCACCTGTCACTCTGTGAACCGATATTGGGAATATAAGGGGGCTCTTAAAAGAGCCTTTGTGTTTATTAGTTGGAGCTACATATAAGTGCAGATGCACAGCTTCAGGTTATTCAGAAAAACTTGATTTCCCTGATCTGTGGAGTGTACTCCATCACTTATACCCAGTTAGTACCTATGCAGTTTAGGAATCCTCCTGTCAGCCCCATGCAATTCTCCAATCACCCATCCAGCACTATCTACTTATCCTATCACTCCGCCAATAGCTAAGCACTTATAAATTCATCATGCACTCTGTTTGCAGCACTGTAATCATTCTAGTTATAGTCATGTGCTTATGGAATGGCCTAGCCAGTAACACAAGTATTGCTACAATATTCTGTGCACTATGCATGCAGACCTCTAAGCAGCTACATACTATTGGTACACTCCTCTAAATACCCAGTTAGTACCCATGTAGTCTAGGAATCCTCCTGTCAGTCCCATGCACTTCTCCAATCACCCATCCAACACTATCTACTTATCTTATCACTGCACCAATACCTAAGCACTTATAAATTCACCATGCACTCTGTTTTCAGCACTGTAATTATTCCAGTTACTAGTCATGTACTGATGGAATGGACTAGTTACTTACACAAGTATCCACTATTATTATTAATAGTAGCTTTCAGTGAGGATATAGTTAGAAATTAGCATTTAAAAAACCTTTGAAATTCACTGAAAAAACCATTGGTTTCAGGGACATTATAGTTAGTTGGACATTTCACCCATACAAACCCATTGAAATTCCGCCGTTAAAGTTAGTTGAGCTAACTATTACTCGTGCAGCCCGCAATGCACTGCTGATGACATCACATATTACATCATTCATGACCTGGTCAGTGACCTGGTCAGTGACATCACTGATTACATCACTGATAGAACACCGAGAAGTTTGAGGATCAATATTTTTCCTGCTGTTGAAGACTTAGATGAACAGAAGGCAGAAAGATGGGAGGAAAGATTGAAGTCCACATCTAAAGAGCTTATGTTAATGCTTATAGAGTTTGCTGATGATCAGAGAAAACCTTTATTGATAGAAATAGAAGAGATAAAAAAAGAGATAGAAGAACTAAACTGTCCAGACAACACAGTTAAAAATTATGAGATATTGGAAAAAGTTATGGACACTTATCAAGTGGAAATGCAAGAGAAAAAGAGGATTACATTTTCAAGAGACGAAAGAGACTATAAATATGGTATATACATATGCAAGGATATTTGATGGAGCATTACGGAGTGAAGATAAGATCTCCAGTGCCAGGGAGAGAAATATCACCTTAAGTGAGACATCTAGTACTGGTCTTAGCAGCAGTGAATCTGATTTGGAAGATACAAATATAATAGATCAAGGAGCAGGAACTAGGTCTTCGTCTTTTTTAAGGGAACTACGAAGAATGCGGAAATTACAATTTCAAACAGGAGGGAGAGAAAGAGAAGTAAAAAGGTGTTAGGCTAACTGCTTGTGAAGAAGGAAAAAATTTGCTCAATTGATTTCTGAGGCTAAGCAGGGTTGGGCCCGGTTAGTACCTGGATGGGAGACAGCCTGGGAATACCAGGTGTTGTATGGTTTCTGTAGCCCCTAAAGGAGAAGGTATAGAAAACATGGAGGCAAATATAATTTGTATTTGTAGAGCTGTGTATGTATTTCACATCAGTGTGTTAAATAGATTTACTATGCTGAATTTCAAGTTGTATTTTGTTTAGATTCTAATTGTAATGTTCTATGTTTGTAAGCAGCCCTGAAGAAGCGCAGTGGAGCGCAAAACACGTGTTGGCTTTGTACAGACTGCGGCTAAGTTTTGACTGCTTAAGAAAAATAAATACCCAACAAAAAGAAATGAACTAAGAAGATTTGATTTTTATTGATGTCTTATGTGTGTATGTCTCAGTGATGGTTTTTGATAATATATATTATATATATATATATATATATTATATATATATATATATATATATATATATTCACTGAAAAAACCATAGGTTTCACACATGTTATAGTTAGCTGTACATTTTACTGATAAAAAACCAATGAAATTCCCCCGTTATAGTTACTGTAGGCAACTATAACTCACGCGACCGTAATCCTCTGCTGATGCTAATACTGTATTTAGACACTTATTTGCCCATGTCTTCTTCCATTAAATTTTAGCTATACATATATTACAAATATTTTTTTTTCATAAAGACACATATGTCATCAGCAGAGCATTACAGTCGCGTGTGTTATAGTTGCCTACAGTAACTATAACGGGGGAATTTCATTGGTTTTTTATCAGTAAAATGTACAGCTAACTATAACATGTGTGAAACCTATGGTTTTTTCAGTGAATTTGCAAGGTTTTTCAAATGCTAACTTACTTTACGCCATTCGTGGCGTGTGCGCCCAGTTAACGCAGTTCGTTCCGTGCGCGCACCGTGCGCGCACAGTGAGTACGCGGTGCGCTTCGCGCACCGTGCGCCCACTGTACGCAGTTAGTGCCATGCACGCACGGTGGTCACGCGGTGCGCGCAGCGCACCGCGTGCCCACATTATGCGGGATGGGCCATGTACGCACGATGCGCTTCGTGCACCGTGCGCACATGGGGGACATATTATGCGCATCGTTGTGAAATGTTTTGTTTATTATTTTCGTTTAGTTGTTAAGCCATGCACAAATGGTGCCATTCGGGCACCATTTGAACATGGGGTGGGGAGAGTGTGGATAATTTTTTTTTTTTAAACAAATTTTTACCGTACGCGTACGGTAAGCGTAATCGGCGATTTTTCGAAAAAAAAAATAATATTTTTTTGGGCCTTGGGGGTTGTTTGGGGGCCCGTATATCACTGCTGGGTGATTATTATCTCAATATACTGCCCCTTTACACATTTTTGGGCTTCATTTATGCTGCCCCACTCAGAGTGCGAGAGAGAAAATGGCGGCCGTCGCTTCCTGGTTTCGGCCGATTCGAATGTTTACTAAGATCTAAGAGCCAATCAGAATCGCGCTTGCGCACATCACCGTACGCGTACGGTAAGCGCACCGTAAGCGCACCGTAAGCTGGCTCAGATATATATATTGATTTAAAGGCTATTTTCTCAGAATCTACTGAACAGATTTACACCAAACCTACAAAAGGCACTTCCTTGACCTGAGGACTACCTCTCTGCCAAATTTCAAGTAATTCTGTTCAGCCGTTCGGGCTGTAGCTGTGTCTAAAGGTCCTATGGAAAAATGCATGGGAAAAATGCGTTTTGGGACCCCCCTTTTATCTCAGCCCCCGCTTGACGAATCCCCCCGAGACTTTCAGGGTAGGAGCGGAGCGTAGCGCCCCACCTATTTTGAAAAATTCGCGAGGATTCGTCGACCGGCGCAAAAGTTATTCAAAATAGAATGTTGCGGATTTCCTATGGAAACGTGGTCCTAACTATAACTACCTACTGGCGACCGCCAGTAGGTAATATATATATATATATATATATATATATATATATATATATATATATATATCTTTTCGTAATCCTTTCTGACAACGGTCTCTCACGATCCAGTCCCCAGAACCAAGGAAGGCGCGAACTCCACTTTTTGCAGTGCAAGTATAATTTTTTATTCTTTCAGTGCACGGCCGCCATGACGCGTTTCGAACCTCCAAGGGTTCTTGATCACATGACACACCACGTCATTTCCCCCCACTTTTAAAGTGACAAGTGCATAGTTTTTTTCTTTTTCTCTTTTCCATTGAAATAATGGAGCAAAAAAACATACTATTTGTGCGGTTTCTGCCATATTGCTAACAACAATAATAATAAATTCATGACAATTGTGTTTACTTTTCTTATGTTTGCATAAATGCCCAACATTATTAAACAGTGGAGATGTTGTTCAAATTTTGATGACTTTTGTCAGTTACTCAGTAACATTTTTTTGACTATATCATTAACATCCGTGCAATGGCCATTGCTATAACTGCATAATGCAAAAAATGCGTTAGAGGCACAGTACATCATTATCTAATATACATATTGATTATTATAACGATATAAATACGAATTTCAAATACATCATGACATAATGACTGTTTATCTCTTCGTTATACTCATGTTGTTCCTGTGCAAAGTACGCTAATGGATGTAAACATTTCCGACTTATGTAAACAATCAAATTGTCATACAAATATGTAAACTCTAATGTTTGTGCAAAATGGCAAAAAAAGTGCTAGTGCTTAAACTTTAACTGTGCCTATTGCTAACTTATCTAGAGGTATATTGTGCAGTGCACATGAGCCCATGTGCTTACCATAAACTCCTAGACTGAGGAAAACGAATCTGGGAGGGGCGTTTTCATTTCTTTATCATGATGCCAACCTTATACCGAAGTCAATGATATTATAGCCACGTATGTAAGTCCTCTGTTGTATTTAAACCATGTGGGCTTTTGCTGTCTAGTTCTAGAATATATTTGGTTTCTAGACGCCTCAACATGGCTTCCCTGTTTCCTCCTCTTCTTGGGGGTGGCACACTATCAATTGCATAAAACTTTAAGTGTATATATATATATAACATGGAAGTATAAAATAGCCAACCGAAAAAAAGGAGGCTAATAGCCACCTACATTAAGCAAAGAGGCGTTGAATTGCAGCTTGCGCAACAGCTATATCTGTCTTCTTCCAACCTTTGCGGCAGTAATGGTTCGTGAATGGGTGAACATTCGCCAACGTTACCGCCCTGCAGATGTCAGGTAAAGATGCTCCTGCAAACAGGGCTGAGGAAGTTGCCACTTTCCTTGTTGAGTGAGCCGGAGTTTTCGCAGGCAGTGGGCACCCAGCCTTTTAATGACAGAAGACAATAGTTGAGGATACCCAACGAGCAATGACAGCCCATGGTAAGGCTTGTCCTTTCCTAGGTGCAGAGAATGAAATCATCAACTGAGAGGATTTACGAAAGGCCTTCGTTCTTTGTAGATAAAATTTCAAACAATGTTTAATGTCCAATCAATGCAAAGCTCTCTCCGCCACCGAGGATGGATTAAGAAAGAACATGGGTAAGATAATAGGTTCATTGAGGTGCTAAGTTGAAGGCACCTTGGGTATAAAAGAAGGATTAGTGCGCAGAATAACCCTGTATGGCAGAAACTGAAGATATGGTTCTTTCATGGTGGAAGCTTGGATTTCCATGATACATCTATTAAAGTAATGGCCAAGAGAAAAGCCACCTCCCAAGAAAGGAACTTTAAGTCGCATTTGTGCACTGGTTCAAATGGAGGATGCATTAGCTGCAAGAGGACTGTATTTAGTTGCCACAGTACTTAATGAGCTTTAACAGGCGTGAAAACTCCAGAGTCCTTTCATAAATTCTTTGAGTCGACTGGACCACAAGGAAAACTGACCTGAATGTCTTCTATATTTAGAAATTGAAGCAAGGTGAACTTTTAGGGAAGAGTGTGAAAGTCCTGACTTGGCTAGGTGCAAGAGATAAGGCAGAACCTGCTCCGGAGTATATGAAAAAGGATGCAAAGTGTGAGATACACCATGTACAGAATCTCTTCCATTTAGCTGTGTAACATTTGAGAGTGGAAGGAGCTCAAGACGTTTGTAGTATTGATGTGCATTCCTCGGATAGGCTCAAGTCTCCAAATTCAGCATGGTGAGGAGCCACGCCGGTAAATGAAGAGTGGGTCTTTGCAGATGAACCACTTGGCCCTGGTTCATACAGAGAAGATTCTCCTTTGGAGAAAAGAGAATTGGAGCACACTCTAATAGGCAATGCAGCTCGGTGTACCAGAATTGCCTTGCCCATCTGGGGGCAATGAGAATGCGCCAACCTGGCTCTTGCTTCATTTTACTGAAGGACTAGAGGGATGAGTGGGAATGAGGGAAAGGGGTAGGCGAACATCCCCGCCCAAGAAATCTGGAAGGCATCTCCCCACGATTTCGGATGAGTATTCCTGCTTGCGAAAAGAGGGCATTTTTTGTTGATGGACGTAGTGAACAGATCTAATGTTGGATAACCCCAGGACTGGAAGACCACCTGCAACTGTTCATGGCATTGCTTGGAAACCCTGCTGAGAGAGTTGGCTCGCTCATTGTGGACACCTGCCACTTGTTACACTCACAAGGAGATGTGGTTGTGAAGAAGCCATTCCCAAATCTACTGAGCTTGAAGGGAAAGTGCTCAAGATCTCGTGCCGCCTTGCTTTCAAAAGTGAAACATTGTAGTAGTATTTTCCGACCTGATGAGCACCGATGAACCCTTGATTTGAGGAAGGAAAGCCTTTAGGCCAAGGAATACTGCCGTGAGTTCCAGAATGTTTATGTGGCAATCCGACTCCTGTTTGGATCATTTGCTGTGTACCTGTAATTCCTGAAGGTGAACCCCCATCCATTGTCGGTGAATGAGCCTTGAGATTGAATTCACTGCGCATCGAGCTGCTCCTGCAGTGGTTGCATGCAGAGACAGCAATTGGGTATTAACAGGATGCCAGAGGACATAATCCCCAACATGGACATGCATTCTGACACAGAAACCAACTTTTTTATTGAGCTAAGCCTTGTTGTTTCCTGAATACGCAATATTCTTTTGTGCATGGTGAAGGCTTTGCCGAAATCCGTGTTGAGGCGTGCACCCAGAAAAGTCAGCAATTTGGATGAAATGATGGGTGATTTTTCCAGAATGAGGTGAAGACCTAGAGACTGGGAGAAATTCCATTTTTGTTGAAATTTTTGCCGCCTGAACAGTTGGAGCTGTTATGAGCCAGGTAGGGTAACACCTGGTGACCGGAACGTCTTAGAAAAGCTGGTATTGGTACCATGCACTTGGAGAAAACCGTGGGAGTAGATTTTAAACCGAATGGAAGCACTTTAAATTGGTAACGGCACCCTGCCACCTCGAACCTGGGAAATTTTCAATGCTCGGGGTGGAAGGGAATATGAAAATAGGTGATCGAGAGAAGACAGACAAATCCCCTTTTTCCATGAGAAGAAGAATCTCCTGGAGAGCGAGCATCCTGAAAGATTGTTTCTTGATGAACTTGTACAGCATTCTGAGGTCCATGACCTGCCTCCATTTTCCTGTCTTTTTTTTGATGAGGAAGAAGTGAGAATAAAACCCCTGATTGAGCTGAATGAGGGGTATTCCCTCTATGGCCTGCTTGAGAAGTAGTGATTTTATCTCCTTTTTGAGCCCCGGAAAATGATGGAGCGGAATTTTCCGCAGTGGACCATTTAGAGGATGCTGACCGAATTCTTGGGTGTGACCATGATGGAAGATGTCTAAACCCCATTTGTCTGAAGAAATGGCGTTCCATTTCAGAAAGAATTTGGAGAAAGTGGGATCAAATTTTCGTGGGGCTGTTGTGGCAGGGCCTGACAAATTTCATTGCCTCCTACTGGAATCCTAGGATTTTCCGGCAGAGTGCTGTCTCTTGCGTCCTGTTGGTCTGGAAAGCATTGGATTGGAAAATTTGGTTGTATGGCTGGTAGGTTTTCTGTAAATATGGCTGGCAATGCTGTTGGAATTGTCGGGGGATAATTAGTACTACCCCTGAACCCTATCCCAAAAGGACTGCAAATAGCATTGCTGGAGACTGCCTAAAGCTTTAGCTGTGTCTGTGTCCGCTTTTATGGACTATAGCACTTTGTCTATATGCTTACCGAACAGGCACTCTCAGGCAAATGGCATATTGAGTACTTTGGCCTGTACAACTGGATGAAAGGTGGTCACCCTCAGCCAACCCTGATGACACAGCACTGCTGCTCCTGCCATCTGGCGAAATGCTGTAGATGAGACATCCATGGCTATCTCAATAAGCTCTGAAGACTCTCTTTCTCCTTCCAACAGAATGTCCTTAGCCTTTTTATCGTCTGGAAGATACTCCAACAGTTCAGAGATGTCTGAGCACATCTGTCGGTCATATGTCCCCAGGGTGACCATGGCATTGGAGGCTTTAATAGAGGGAGCTGCCAGCACAGAGAATCGCTTTCCTATGTTGTCAAGGCGGCACCCTTCCTTGTCCGGTGGAGCTGTACATGGAGACGCCGGATTCTTGGCTCTCCGTTGCGCTGCCTGCATGTGTCAGACCTGGCTCTGCAGGGTTCAGTCGTTGATGAAAAAAGGGTCCACCTCCTGATATTACCAACTCCCTGGTATTGAAATATCTACAGGGCTTTCGAACTATCAGGTGAGGGAAAGGAAGGGGAAGGGACAGCATGGGAATAGAACCTGAAATGACAAAGACAACAGGTTAACACTAGAAGTCTGTCTACTCTCATGCCCTTCTCGCTAATGCAGTCCCCAGGATCTACCTGAAAAAGAACAGCCGACGGCAGTGTACGTGGGTCCCAGCGAGCCTTGCTAGCACTCCCCTGAAATGACAAAGGTTCACGAGAGTTACCTCTATCCCTATACCTCCTCAGTGTTATATACACATTCATTCACACACCTACCCACAACAGTTGGCTTTGCAGTCCCTTCAGATAACCTGGGTTCAAATGGCTGGCAGAGAAGAGACCACAGCTGGATGCAGTACTGGGGTTGCGTCACCACAGCACTGGCTCCACAAGAAATAACACTGCAGCTTCTAGCAACACATAGGGTTCCTCAAAGGAACATATTTTGTCTTTCCAGGCGAGTCGGTAACTCCCAAGCTGTTCAAATGAAAAAAGGGGTGATAATCCAGTCTACTACGGTAATACGCGGTTGCGACCACCGCCGTATTCCACCGTAGCTGGAGGAAGAAAACACACACAAAGGGGACCTGAGAGCGCGTCCGGTAATACGCGGTTGTGACCTCCACTGTATTACGCCGCCTCTCATGTGGACGATAATGCCGTGCTACTCCGGCATGGCAGGGCAAAGGGATGTACGCGAGGGTGCACTCGATAATACGCAGTTGAGACCGCTGCCGTTTTCCGCCGCCCCTCACGTGCTTCTGTGGTGGTAGACACCTGGAAGTTGTAGCGTGGGTCAAGGTTCCGTGGGCACACACGCAGTCTGCATTGACTGCAAAAGTCTCAAAATGAACCGGGGACAGCAATAAGCGGATTAGATCTCTGCCGCATCCCACTCCATTGTATCTCCCGCAAAGTACTCACGGTCCTCAGATGGCCGAGGGAACGACTCTCCGAAGGCTCAGTAACTGCACAGGACGCCTTCCTGATGCTTCGTACTCCACGGCCGCGAGAAATCTCCGAAACGGGAACAGATTACGCGCAACTTCCCGTGCGCCTCTGTCGCCTAAATCCCCCCTCCTGGGCAGGCCTTCTGGGAGTTGTAGTTCGCTGAAAGTTAGGTAGGCACGACACGGTTGCCTCTTGACAGCATGATGACCGAGTCCAGCTTTAGATGACCAATGAGGCATGTGGGCGAGTTGTAAGGGTCCTTGTACATTTTATCCAGTTTTGACATCACTGCTGGAATGGAAGTAGGTATTTTCATTAGCTTGAGTCCTTTCGCCATGACAAAATCGATGATAGAGATTGCCCTGATGGAACGCTGAGTGCCTAGTTTGAAATCATATAAAAACCATTGTTTGTTTAGCCGGCATTAGCAGATCGAAACGTCTGGAGGCACGCTTCAAAAGATCGTGGAATCCACCGATGTCTGCAGGAGGAGAATCCGAAGAAGGTGGGATAGGGGATGGTGGCATGGGGGCTATATAGTCATCCCATTCATCATGGACATCTGCGTCAGAGTGGATTTCACCTTCCTCTATCTGTTGATTGTCCGCATCTTGGATGTTATCTGTGATAATTATTGGATGAGACAAAACCATTTCCCTATTGGAATTGGGAGTACTTTGGCCAGGGAGATCACTAGGAACCTCTTACCGAGGCAAAGGCTTTGTGGAGCATTAACATCTGGGAAACGTCTAAAATATTTGTCAGTCATATGACGTAGATCCGACATTAGGGATGACTGGAACGTTCACTGATGGTTCTCTAAAATGATGGCGTTCCTCCTCCCAATCATCATAAGGGTAGCGCTCTTGGAAGGAATCAGGCTGCTGCATAGAAGAAGGGTCTCTATCTGTAAAAGAATATTCCCCTGCAAGGTAAGAAGATGGATCATTGCCCTCAATGTCCTCATCATCTGAATCTTGACACTTTACTGTATGCAGGGTCAAACAAACCTTCATCTTCCGAATCTTGGTAGTCCAAAAGGTGAGCTGGGGGGCAAAGGGGGAATCTTAGAGAAATCCAGTATGTGCTTGGGCTGGAGGAAGCTGGTTTTTCCCTCAGTTGATGGCCCATCGACGTGCTCGACAATTGTGCCGTCTCCGGTTGAGTCATCAGCGACACCATCGATGCTGCGTAGACGGTCTCCGTCTGCAGGGCCGTCGTCACTGGAGTCATAGATGGATCGGTGTTTGCGGGGGAAACTCTTGCCGACATTGAAGGTCTCGCAAACGATGATGATGTAGTCACCATTTGATGCGATCCTGCCGACGTTGCTGTCATCGACGTCTTGACTGTCATCGTAGTAGCTGTCGCCAATAGGCAGTCGATGGTGCGGAAAACTCAGGTTTTCTTGTGGAGCCTGGATTCTTCTACGACGAAGCCATGGACGAACGCGAAGACTGGTCTCTGACAGGAGTCAGGGGAGCAAAAGCTAGAGCTGAAGAGGATTTTGAAGCCGCCACCTGAGGTTTTTTGTGGTGTTTCACCTTAGATTTACCCTGGGAATTCGAACATTTTAGTCCCCTTGATGGGAAGAGGAGCTGTCTTCCCTTCTTTCTTGAGGAAAAATAAGTTTTTGCCTCGTGTTCAGACTCCGAGTCTGAGGCAGACTTCTTCTGGAGCCACAGAAGCAGTCTACCGTCCCTGTCCTTGACAGTTTTGGCTGGAAAAGTACAGCAATATTTGCTTTCCCTGGGTTAGTGGTCAGGGTAGAGGCAATATAGGCCCTGTTTGTGGGGTCTTCAGAGAACAGCCTACTCTTCCCACAGGTCTTAAAGGACCTAAAAAGCCATTTTTTAGGCTCTAGCATCTTGATATGAAGAAGCAAAAAATATATAAATATAGTCCAGAAATACCTTGAAAGTAGCAGAAGCTGTAACTGGAGGGCTAAAGTTGAAGATAGAACACTGTAACTGAGCAAAGCTCACAGAGACTCCCTATCACACAACGTGCAGTAAGAAATCTGAGGTATGGTGGTTCTGTGCGGGGGAGGGCTACTCTGAGGGCTCGGCTGTGATTGGCTGAACTTTGGATGTTATAAAATAAGGTTGAAAGGTTACTAAAGTGGGGTGTCTGTTCTATGGAGATCTATGGTAATGTTTCTACTGTTGCCGTGGGACTCCCACCATGACTATGAGGAAGATTTACAATACTGGGGAGCCCACGTGTCATTTATAATTTCACCCAATGGGAAGACTGTCCAGCACCACCAAAAGGTAGTAAAAAAGCATTTGTGCAGGAGGTTGCTTATTTAACTGGTTTCGACACATCAGACCCAGTCTCATATTTTACAGGCTTGCACCTACATGTGCAAAGAAAAATATACTAACAAACACCAAGCTGATATACTCTGCTCCTTTTCTTTCTCAGCTAACTCTATAGGGTGTCGACTTTTGGAAAGACACGATAGATACAAAGACTGGTTGGGGGACAAAAGATTGGCAAGTTCAGTGAACTGAGGCCTTGTTTAGAGCATGCCTAATACCAAGCCAAATGATTTTCCTGAACAAAACTGTATGCAACAAACATGTCTTGGAATAACAAGATGAAAGACTTGAACACACCACAAATTCCCACATTTGCACGTTTTGAAAATTGGCAACACTTTACACGCTATGGTGAGGATACACCAAATGCCATGCTTCGCAATGGCTCCTACAATTCATCAGACCCCAATTGGAAGGGATTGTTGGTTTGGGCTTTGGACACTAATGGGTGTCAATCCAGATTCCTGGGTAATGCCGAAGGGTTTAAGATCAAAAGACTTGAGCAACGTTATGTACAATCTGAACATACAATGTTGGGAAGTTATGCCTTGACTGGCTAAAGACCTCAACACTGTCTAAGGTGAAACAACATGTGTCCCTTCCGTCAGATGACCTGGATCTCAGGGATTTCTTGTTAGGACCCCAGAACCCACGTCAAAAGCGCCTTTTGTATACCACATACAATGAACTATGGAAAGTTTCTCAACAGGAAGCTGCTGTGAGGCTGTGTGATATTGATAGGATTAATTTAGAAAAGGCTTTGGCAGTGGTTGCCAATGGCATGACCATGTCATTCTTTAGGATATGTTAATTGGATAACATAGTATCATCTGCAATTGACATAATGCAGCAAGACATGTCTATTTTACAACATAGATAGTCACATCTTCGGTCCACTGTGTTTTTTAAGCTGGATACTTCACATTATACGGTTTGGCCACATGTCATACGATCTCATTGAACCACAGATATTAATGGTACTAAGAGATGCAAAGAATACCATGTTGCAAAATGAAAAACTAGAACGATTACCTTTCACTGTTGAGACGCCATCCACGGATCAGATAATCCATGCACATATTACCCTACCAGTTACGACATTCCAATTCCAATATTGTCTACAACATCACCAGGTAGGCAGATATGAAGAGTTAGGGGAAGGATTTGTGCATGAATACTTGGAATTACCTTTCAAGTTTGATTAAGATTTCTCAGCGGTTCTGACTGTGAGAATGCTCTAAGCGGATCCTTAGTATGCAAGGACATTTCACCTCACGGGGTTTGTAATGTGTCGGTTGTGAACTTGTCCTGTCATCTGAAGGATTTTCTGGCCACCAAGATTCGTCCAGTTTTCAAGCTACTCTCTAATGGAAGTTATTTGATGTTGAGCAATCAAGGCTGTTGTGAAATGGAACCAGACATCACTTATCTGGTGATGGTGTTGGTTAATTCCATAGTGTCATGATCTCGTCCACTTCCTCGCTCCCGACGGCCGGAAGCGAGGCCTTCCACGGGACGAGACTCCTCCCCTCTACTGGCTTCTCACTGAGTAGCGGTCTAGTGGCTGTGATCGACTCGGCCACTGTCATTGGCCGTCCCCCACTTCCGGCGGATTGTGTACTTTAAGCCGACGGACGCCCACGCCGGTGCTTCGGATTCATTCCACGGAGCTTCGCCGGATACGCAGGAGCGTAGCGAAGGCTTTAACAGCAACCAGACCTTCCGTCTGGACCGCGCATGGGCGCCTACAGCTGCTGTTCACCGAGACTCGGGTAGAGTCTCCATCGCCTTTTCTGTTCCCTCTCGCAGCGCAGGAGCGCTATCTTCCTTGCTTCTCCACGACTCGTGCAACGGCACGGAGTCGCCCTTACCTTGCCCCTCCTTCACTAGCGCTGGTGCGCTTCCCCCTTGAGCACCCACGACTTGTGCGATGGCACGGAGTCACCCTTACTTTGCCCCTCCTTCACCAGCGCAGGTACGCTGCCACGCCAGGTTACCCACGAGCTTCCCCCCTTGGACCGATTCCTGGTACCCATAAGCACACAGCGCAGGAGCATATGCTTCCGCCACGCTGACACCCTCTCTCGCCTCCCACCCAGAAGCGCTTGCCGACTTGTCTCATCTTTCCTGCGCAGGAGCGCCACCTTCAGGTAACACTTGCAGTGAGCGATAACCGGGGGGTTAGTGTTTGCGTACCTGTGCCTCTGTTTTCCTTTCCTGGAACCGCACTTACCCCTCTCCTATCTGTCCTGATTAGGTGGGATTCGCGCCCAACCCAAGACCCCGGTTGTTCACGAGAGACGCCCCATCCCGACACACCACCCTCACCTGCTTCGTGGCAGCCTCCCCCAGCTCCCTCTCTGTCCTGGTTAGTGCACTTGGTCCTTCCAGGAGGAAAAGGGTCCAGGAGGGGGTTGTCCTTGTCATCCCTGTGGGATCTCTCCACAACAGTAAGGTAAGAATTGTGGGGACCGGACACATAGTTACTTGTTGCACACAAGTACTGTTTCCGCCTGCCCGCACAGTTAGGGAGGCAACGCTGTGGCCTTCGATAAATGTTTCTAACATACGCTTTGATTCTTTGAGCAAACTGAAAGTCATGCTTTTTCAAAAGGATGTGGCCTTAACATCTGCCAAACAGATGTTTGATCTCCAGGTTGCCAGGTCCTCGTCCATAATACAGATGCTTCTTGATACTAACTTCCCACTACATTTTGGGGAGCTGGTCAACCATATCTTTAATATGTCTGATACAAAAGAAGTAGCACACTTTTAAATGTATTGGCTCTGGATTGGTTAGCACCTTTCAGACAATTTTCTGAGTAATTCCATCAATAATTCACACTGTCAGGAAGTGTTTTTGGAGAGCTTCCGCTTGTCCTGCTACTGGTGGCTGGTATTTTTATTTAAATTTTTCTGCTCCACAATGGATGTCCAGGTTCGACACCAGGGCCGGACTGGCCGTAGCGGGCACAATGCATTTTCTGGGTGGGCAGGAAGAGTGGGGGCCAGTTTTGGACTGGTGGGGGCCGTTTTTGTTACTGGTGCATATTTTGCAGCAGTGCTGCAATTTGGGCCCCCTGTAACAAAAGCGCAGCAGCAGTTTTTCCCACCAGCACCCCCCCTCTTGGGGCTGGTACGTCATAATTGCCAGGGCTGGTTTACGTTCCCAGTCCAGCCCTGTTTGACACGGAATGGAGACAAAACTGCCTGTGCTGCAATGCCATGAGTGCATGATTCATTGCTTCGGCACACCTTGGCTTTGACAACTAAATGAGCATTGGTTCTTATCATTTAGGCCTGTATGGCATTACAGTGTTCAACCTATATTCTGCTGTCTGCTATGCAGTCATGAATGGGTACGCCTCGGATCGCGCTTGGTTGCGCCATTGGACATTGAGGTACTGATGGACCCTTTAAAGGCCCATGGATATTGTTGTCCCCAGTGCATTCCATTGCTGCTGAATGGATTCTTTGATTCACCCTGCGATGCTTTGGCTCCTAGTGAATTGGATACCGGCTCTGCTGAACGCTTACGGCTTTAGTCCTTCTCGGCGGCTGCTGTGGGGACTGGATGGAACCAGCTTTGCTCTATAAACCTGCTTCAAGTTGCACCTTTGGGAACGTTGTCTGGAGTTGCTGGCGAGGGCAAAGTTGCGACGACAACTCGGAACACATACACAATTGGCTATTCTGTTTGCTGAGAACAGTTTATTTGGTCTGTTTTAAAAAATTATAAACAAAATGATGTTTTTCTGGTCTCTTCTTCTACTTCTAGCACTTTGGCTTTCTGTGTGCTTGGTGGCTTTATTTTTAACGAGTTTTTGAAGGTTACTTATAGGTGATTTTGGGCTGGTTTTAGTGTGGTTTTAGATCTTAGAGTAATTTATGGCCCGCTGTTTTTAGATAGCATTTAGATCGACCCTTAGTATGAGGAGTGGGTGTTGTGTGCCTGAGTTATACCCATGCAGAAATGCTGCACATTCTCTTACATTGCCCTCTTTCTGCACAATAACATTCTATGATAAACTTTTGCACATATTCGCGTGCGTGACAATGTGGGATTTGTTTCTTTTAAACTTCTTTGCTTACATATTTAGCTTTGGGAAACATTATCACGATGCCTTGAACACCAAGTAAAAGGCCTTTGCACACGCTATACAATTTCGTTCTATCTTCTTCCACGGGGCAACAGGGCTATATGCAAACATATAACAATGCTAATCTGTATATACATCGCAATGATGCATTTTATTATAAATAAATACGTTTTTCCGGAGGTTAGCCAGAGGAGACACTTCTGCGGACATCAAGAGGTCCTTGCATGCTGATACTTTGCTAAGCAGCTGCCTAAAATCTCCCAGTGAGGGGTGTCCAGTTTGTGACCAAGACAGGGTCCTACATTCTTTCCTGGCAGGTAATGGGGTTGGATCATCCCATGGGGGGATTCTTGGCTACACACTCAAACACACCCTAGACACATATAGTGTAGGGATTGCATAATAGGCGTATGCCTGATTACTACCTTGTTTTATATTCCTGCATTTATACACTGTTTTTTGCACCATGGTGGAACTATACCTGCTATTTACTATTTTGGTGCTTGTAAACACTTTCTTATGCTTCTGTCTACTGATTATCGCAGCACATGTACAATATACAAGTATAAAATTGGTTCAATAAATATATTGAAGAACGTCCCATTGTACATTTTCAGTATATTTCTCTGAGAACAAGAGTGCACGAATGACTGAGAGAAAGGGTTCTAGATCTGTTACCATGATCCCTGAGGGGTCAGGGTTGTCATGTTCTGTGGTTGCCAGAAACCATTTGCTCCCTGTTAGGGTTGGGGGGCTTGTGGGGGCACTCTGAGCTATCTGATCTCTAGACCAACATATACTACGGTTGCATGGAATCAGTCTAGGCACCTCACCCAAAGATTATGTTGTCCACAAATGCCCCAGACCTACTGAGTAGTGGGCACTTCACAACAGAGATGGGTTGTGGAACAGTTGTGGCAGAATCTGTGTGCCTATGTGGCTGCTTGTGTAGTGGGTAGATGCCCCAGAGTCATACATAATTGCTGGAATATACAATGTTTCAGGGTCACCGTAATCAATCAATCAATCAATCAGGGGTTTATAGAGTGCGCTACTCACCCATGAGGGTCTCAAGGCGCTGGGGGGGGGGGGTAGGCAGCTCTGGCTCAGTCAAAAAGCAAGGTCTTGAGGTCCTTCCTGAAAATGTGCAGGTTTGGGGAGCGTCTGATGCTGACTGGGAGCTCGTTCCAGGTAATATAATAATCCACATTTGTAAAGCGCGAACAATCACTCGTAAGGGTCTCTAGGCGCTTGGGGCCGTCGGGAAGATTAAGCAAGCTATTGCCCAGAGTCACATGGTGCTGGGCTAATCTGCCGCCGGCGCTGGGGATTGAACCGTGTTTCCCAGATTCCGGAGTCAGTCGCCCTGGCCGCGGCGCCACACCTCTTCCTGGAATTGGCTGCGATGTAGGAGAAGGCCCTTCCTCCTGCTCTACGTGGGTCTCTACGTGTAGAAGGGTCCTGTTGATGCTGGCATAGAGGGCGTGGGTGATGGTTTTTCTGTGTTCGGGGGGGATATATTTGAAGGTCTTTCGGAAGATGCGGAGGCAGATGCAGCTGGTGGAGGCAACGGCATTGATCTGGCGGGTCATGGTGAGGGAGGAGTCAAGGATGATGCCGAGGTTCCGAGCGTGGTCTGTCGGGATGGGAGGACTCCCGAGGGTGAATGCCCACCATGTGGTGTCCTAGGTGGAGGTTGAGGGTCCCAGGATGAGGACCTCTGTTTTCTCCGTGTTGAGCTTCAGGCAGCTGTCCTTCATCCAGGCCATGACGTCCCTCATTTCTTCCTGGAAGCTGAGCCTGGTATCTTCGTGATCCTTCGTGAGAGAGAGGATGAGCTGGGTGTCATCAGCATAAGATAATATGTTGAGCCCATACGGTCTGACGATGGCGGCGAGGGGGGCCATGTGGATGTTGAAGAGTGTGGGGCTGAGCGATGATCCCTGTGGTACTCCGCAGTTGATCTCTGTGGGTTCGGAGATGAAAGGGGGGAGTCTGATCCTCTGGGTTCTGCCGAAGAGAAAGGATCGGATCCAGTTGAGGACGGTTCTTTGTATTCCGGCGTCGTGCAATCTGGCTGAGAGGGTGTGGTGTGAAACGTGTCGAATGCTGCGTAGAGGTCTAGTGCGATGAGGGCTACGGTGTGTCCCTGGTAGAGTAGCATGCGGATGTCGTTAGTGGCGGTGAGTAGGGCGGCCTCGGTGCTGTGGTTGCCGCGGAATCCGGATTGGGAGGCATCTAGGATGGAGTGCTCTTCGATGAATGCAGTCAGCTGGGCATTTACGAGTCTTTTGCTGATTTTGATGGTGAACTTGAGCAGAGAGATGGGCTAGTAGTTCTTCAGGTCTGTAGGGTCGGCCGTGGGCTTCTTAAGGAGGGACTTGACTTCTGCCCACTTCCAGTCATCAGGGAAGATGCCGGATGTGTGGTTGGCAGGGGTCCGTGGGGGCTCCAGACCGGGTTTTCATCATGGTCGTGGTGAGGAGTTCCACCGTGGCGGGAGTCCAGGTGGTGATGGTCGGCTGGTGGTCAGCCGAGGGGGAAGGGGTGGTGAACGGCGTCTGGTCGCTGAAGTGGTCGTAGAGGGTCTTGATCTTCTGATGGAAGTAGGCGCTGAGCTTGTTGCAGAGTTCCTGGGATGGTGTGACGTCCGAGGCCTCGCTGGGAGGTTTGGTGAATTGCTGTATGATGTTGAAGAGTTCTTTGACGTTTGTTGCGTTGGTGTCGATTTTGTTCTTGATGAAGGTCCGTTTGGTGTCCGTTATGAGCTGGTGGTACTCCTTCAGGGCGCTCCTATGGTTGTTTAGGTCTTCTGTGGTTTTCCGGGTTGCCATTTTTTTCAGGCGTCTGTGGGTGCGTCTGGCGACTTGGAGTTCGGTGGTGAACCAGGTGGCCTTCAGAGGGCGTTGTTTGGCAGGGTGGCGGAGAGGCGCGATCTTGTCGGCGCATCTGGAGATCAATCAACAGCATTCTTAGGCTGCCGAGTTGGCGTCAGTCGTGGTGGTGGGGGGGTCTAGGAGGAGGGTGGAGTTGAGGTGTTCCTCTGTGATTTTGCTCCAGTTCGTTTGTGGTGGGTGGGGGGGCCGGTATGGGTGCAGTGGTGGTGTTGAAGGTGAAATGTACGCAGTGGTGGTTGGTCCAGGGGGGCTGCGTGGTGTGGCTGAAGTGGACGTTTGACCCTCCTGCGAAGATGGGGTCGAGGGTGTGTCCTGCTCTGTGCGTGGGGGTGTTGACGAGCTGCTTCAGTCCGAGGTTGGAGAGGTTGTCGAGAAGGGCGGTGGAGTCGGGGTCGCTGCGGTTGTCGAGGTGGAAATTCAGGTCTCCGAGTAGGATGTAGTCCATGGAGGTGATGGCATAGGGTTCGACAAGGTCGGTGATTGCTGTTGTGGCCAGGGAGCGGGGTCCCGGGGGTCTGTAGGCGAGGGTGCCGTGGAGCGTGGTCCTGGGGGAGGTCTGGAAGTGGAGGTGTTATGTGTTGGAGTGGAGGTCACTCGTGCTGGAGGTGGAGAGTGGGAGGAAGGTCTTGTGTGCGATGTTGAGTCCTCCTCCTGGGCGGTGTGGGCCGTCCTTCCTCTGGATCTTGTAACCGTTGGGGATTGCGGTGGCGATGTCGGAACCGGAGGTGGCATCGGTACAGGTTTCTGTGAAGGAGACGTTGGGCGCAAAGTTGTCAATCAGGTCCCAGATATCTACGGTGTGTCTGTGGAGGGAGCGCACGTTGAGGAGGATGCAAGTCAGAGCTTCGGTGGGCTGGGCGTCCCATGAGCCTGCGGCAGACGTGGGGGCGCTGTAGATGGTGCAGGAATGTTGGCAGTGTCTGCAGGAGAAAAGTCAGTGGATGGTGTTCGGTGAGGAGCTCTGGCAATCCAGGTGTCTTCCAGGGTTGAAAGCGAGGAGGGTGGTGGCGTCATATCGGCGGGGCCCTGGGGAGCCAGGGATCCTGGTGCTCATCACGGACGGGTCGCAGATGGGCTTGCCTTAAGCGCGCCTTTGGCGTGCCAGCGGCGCGACCGTGCAGTGGTTGGCATTTGTAGGGGCAGGGAGGGACGGTCAGCTGGGAGGCAGGAAACGGGTAAGGGCAGGGGGGAGGGGCCGCAGGTGAGCAGCAGCGGGTACCGGGAGATGGGAACGGCGAGGGGATGCGAGATGGGCAGTGAATACAATGCAATGAAGTAAATGAGCAGGAAAAACAGAAAACAACACAGTGAAATGGGACACAAATGCACACTCAATGACACTGACAATAATGAGAATAATAAAAAAACTCCTCCAGGCCACCTCCAATTCAACAAACTACAATTAGAAGCAACCGTACAGTCCATCGGAGTACCATCCACATGATGTAATGAGGGTCCGTGGCTAGCTCCTGTATGCTCCGCTGCAGACCACGTTGGCAGGCCCCCAGATCAATATAATTCCAAGGTCTTCCATTCCCCCCATGGTCACGCTGCACCTCACCTCACCACCCCACTTCCTCATTCGCCCCAGGCAGCTCATGAATGATGCCAATGCCAGTCCATAAATTCAAACAATATCATCAGCCACTCTGTGTCATGCTCAGGCCTCTTGTAGGCCCCATCTCTGAGAACACTGAATCCAAGTTGCCTGTGCTGTCCATGTGGCGGAGACAAACAGTGCAAATCAGCGATTTGCTTCAGCACATCAGCCACCACCTACACTTATGCTTCTGCTGCTTCCTCCATTGTGGGATGATGGCCTGGCCTCTGATGTCACGTCTCCTTGGGCTGAGCTTTGCCAACTATTCCCCCATGCCATCTGCCTCAGGTGGCACACTGATGCCCTTAGTTTGGAGACAGTCCCAGGCAACCTTAGGTGAAGTAAAGACGTTTGTTTTATCCTAGTCAATAAACTTTCAATTTAGCCGGGTACAGCAATGAGTATTGGAGATCTAACACATGAAGGTGTTTTTTAATGTCCATGAAGTAGCATTGCTGCCTCTGGACCTCCGCAGTGTAGTCAGGGTACATATTGACCAACTGCACTTGAGCCCTAGCAATATGTGGTCTCTGTCCCTGTAGTTGAAGAGGTGGACCACAAAGCGACAAAGAGGAGCCCTCAGTGAGGGTGGGTGACTAAGAATTTTGGTATCTTGCCCTTCAGTACCTCCTTTGCCAACCAGTTTATGATGAACACGTCTGGGACAGGCCCCTCCTCTCATTCTGGAACTCCCACTATTCAAATGTTATTGTAATTGTAATTGTAATTGTAACTGGGTTTTATATCGCGCCAACTCACCGACAGGTCTCAAAGCGCTACTGACCAAGTACAGAAACAAAGATGGAGGAAGGTGTATAGGTCTCAGGACAGCCGTCGCCTATAGAAGCGGGAAAGCGTCTTTGAAGAGTAGAGACTTCAAAGACTTCCGAAAGCGGAGAAGATTAGGCTCTCTACGAAGCACCTCTGGTAGTTTGTTCCAACCGATAGGGGCCTGCACTGAGAAAGATCTGCCTCCTTTGGTTGTAAGCTTGAAACGGGGTTGAGACAGTAAAAAAGATCCAGATGAACGCAGGATACGTTTTGGTTCGTAAAGTTCAAGCCTTTCTTTTATATAGGCTGGCGCCTGTCCGTGGATTGCTTTGTGGCAGATACACATGCTTTTAAACTCCACTCTCTGTACCGCGGGCAGCCAATGTAGACGATGGAGCAGGGGGGAAGCATGGGTCCTCCTCGACACTCCAAAGATCAGGCGTGCTGCATCGTTTAGAATAACCTGAAGACGGTTGATGGAATTCTTCGGAAGGCCGAGATACAACGCGTTACCATAGTCTATTCGAGACACTATTGTGGCTGAGACAATGGTTTGCAGCGTGTTCCTCGAGAGCAGGGGGGCGAGTTTACGTAATTGCCTGAGCAGGTTAGTGCAGCAGCTGACTACAGCGGAGACTTGATTGGCCATTGAAAGTTCTTGATCGATTTTCATCCCCAGACTCTTAACATTGGGGCGTGGCTTTGGGGTAGGGCCTAGTTCTTGTGGCCAGAACAAGTCGCTCCAGGGGGAAACAGAGGTCGAAATGACAAGGACTGCCCTTTCACATCCTCTGCACGCAGTTCAAGTATTTCAACCTCCTCTTGGAGGCCTTTCACCTGCATCTGACATTCTTGAACTGTCGGGTGCAGGGCAGTAAGCATGGATTCTGCGTCATCTAATCTGTCCATCCATTTCCGGTGATACACCCTGAGTTCATGCTACTGAGTCAATCTCAGCCTCCAAGGATGTCTTAGCAACCTGTTCAGCATGCAATATTGAGTCGAATTTGCTGGAATGGCCATTCAAGGTGGAATCCAGATTGCTCAGCACAATATCTGCAAGCCTCTGTGGCGATTCCCTTACACTCTCAGGCAGACAGCCCTGCAGGGGCCTGACGTGCTTAGTTTTGCTCATGGCCAATAACTACATGGATAATATGCCAGTCAAGGTGATGATTAGTGGACAATAATTTCACAGGGTCCAAGAGCTGTTCAGTTCAAGGCTGGGGCAGTCCCAGAAATCCCTGTCACATGTCTGGGAAAACAAGGGGGGACATCCTACCCCTTTATGTAAAACGATCCAACACCTTCGTGCCCTATGATGCAGCTTCACTTTGCAGCGAGCAGGAACTGCACACCTGCCCTTCTCCGCTCAGGCTGTATCCCTGTTATATATAGCACATTGTTGAGGGGGGCACCAACGGTGATCCCTGGGGGCCCCTATGAAATCAGGGCATCCCTCCCAACTCAATGGTTTAGTGCGGGGAGAGAACAGAAAGGATAACAACAGATGGCCAGCCGGCTGCAGCAGAACCTCAGTCAAGCACGTCCTACCTTGCTGCCATTTAGGTCATGCCTTCTCAATGGACTTTATAGTGTTGATGGTAAAACCCAGATCGTGTAAGAGGTTTATGGTGACCTGTCGGTGTGCGCGCAACATTGATGTTGTGTTGCGTACATACATGGATGCCCTGCCTTCGCTGGTGTGTGGCTACTACCGCGAGGCATTTTGTGAACACTCGATGTCTGGGGTGACCCTGAAAGGTAACACCTTGAACTGATAGTGCTTGCCACTTACCACAAAGTGGAGTTAGCGACGATGCCTTGAATTAATCAGGATGTGGAAATAGGCGTCTTTGAGGTAAAGTTTCCATGTTGTAGCAGTGGAATAACATCTTGAAGAGAGACCATATGGAAATGTTCCAACAGGATGTATTCGTGGAGGGGTATGAGATCCATGATAGGCCTGAGAGACCTGTTCTTTTTGGGAACAAGGAAGTAGAGGGAATATACTCCTGTTCCTTCTAGGTGTTGTGGCACAGGCTCTATGACCTCTTGGAGGAGGAGTGCTTGAATCTCTTCCCGAAACAGGTATTGATGTTCTGGGGAGAGGACATGTCTGCAATGTTGTATGTTGGAAGGTGTGGAAGGGAGGTCCTAACAGTAACAGTGTTGAATTAGGCCTTAATACCCACTGGTCTGAGGTGTTCCCAGGTGGGACAGAACCCTTGAAGTCATCCCCTGACAGGTGTTGTGTGGTCGGGGAGGGTTAGGGCAAGTCACTGCTTGGTGGGGATGGTTCCTTTAGAGGAGCCGCCCTTGCTGCTACCCTTCGAGCTATTACCCTGGTATGCCCCTCTGAAGTAGCCCCTTGTGGAGGGTTCCTGAGGCTGCTGATGCTGGAAGGAAGTGGAGGTGTCTGGGGAGGTGGCCTTGGAGCGGCCTCAGTAGGCTGACCTGCAAAAGGACGCACAAAGCATGGGTGTCTGGAGGGCACCCATGGCCTTCACAGTCTCTGTGTACATTTTTATCTTTTCCAGCATCACATCAACCTGTAGCCTTAATAGGCACTCTGCATTAAAAGGCAGGTTGAGGAAATGGTGTTAGACATCCGACTTGAAGCCAGAGACACAGAGCCAAGCGTCTGCGTAACAGCACACTGGAATTGATGCTGTGAGCTGCGATGTCAGCAGCATCAAGGGCACTTTTGAATGTAGAGTTAGAAATTAGCTTGGTTTTCGAGACTATCTCATGCCCTCTTTTGAAGTACTCCTCTGGGAGATGTTGAACGATCTCTTCCATCTCATCCCAGTCGGCCGGTTTGTATTGGGGAAGCAGGCCGATGGAGTTCGCGATGCACCATTGGTTGATCGATAGTGCCATTGCATGCCATTACGTGCTTACCAGCTGCGCCAATACACTTGCTTTCTTTGTCCGGTGGTGGCATGTCGCCGGGAGCATGTTTGTGGGGTCATTTGAGTGTGTATGCACCCCCAAAGAGTCTGGCAGGAGTTGAGCCAGATGCAGATTGAGTCAGAATGGGAGGCCTTGTATTTTTTTAATACCGCAGGGATGAATACACACACTTTACCCGGCTCACTAAAATAGCCTGAGGCCAGTTTTAGCATGCCTTTAGGCATTGGGAGGCACTGCATGGAGCGCTGTGAGGAGGATAAGGTTTCTAGCAGAAAAACCTTCTCAATGGCATCCCTATGCATGTCAATCTTATGAAATAAGGCCGCCCTGCCAAGGACCTCATGGCAGGAAGTAGGGTCATCTGCCGGTAAGGGATGGGCGGGGTAGAGATAGGGGTCCATGTTCCCTGGAGGGTCCACATCATAAGAGTCCCAGGCATCATCCTGTGGGGGCATATCATACGGGTCCCCTGTGTGTTGATACCCAAAGTCAGAGTGTGTTGACCTCAGTGGTGTGTAAAGACGTGGGTCAGTGGGGAGAGAAGATGGGGAAGGTGAGGGTTAAGGAGGGGGAGAAAGTAGGGAGGGGACAGATGGCTGAGGCTGTAGAAGAGGGCTGGGAGCCTTTAAGCGGCCTCTGCTTAGGTCACATACTTAAAGTTGCATGCTGAATATTGTGTGCTGATATGATACACAGAAGGCATGATGTTTATAGGATTTCAGAAGTATAAAACCTCATTATAATTCAGTTGCACATGCATTATTTAAATTGAATGTAGGCATACACATATTAGTGTGTCTAAATATTTACTGTGGTCCTGATTAACAAAAGGTATGTGATAACTACAAAAACTTTATATGGTAGATTTACATCAACAAATGTAACCTATTAATGGCCTCTCAAGTATTCACAAACTGCTCCTGGGGTGCACACGTAAATTTAAGAAAGTCCAAGACTATGGTTATTGGAAATCAAGCTGAACATTTTTATCTACACTGAGCAAATACTTGCGGAGAACCCACTTGCCCGACAACTTCCAACCCTGTAAACTTGCCTATTCAGTGACTTTATAGGGTGGAAAAAAGTAAGGTAAAAGATTTATGGATACCCACAAATTTAAGGATTTGGAGTGTCCAGTGTGTTTTGCATTTGCCCCACTCTTCCACCTCTAAACCCTCTTTCTCACATCTCTCCTTAAACTTTGTGTAGCAGAAATCCACAATACAAGCAGAATTTTCACCAGACAAAGTGTAAACTGCGGGCTGCGGGTATGCACTTCTACAGATCCTGATTCTGTAAATTAGAATCTTAGACTGCATGAAACAGATAACTTTTTCCACATTTAAGTTCAACTTAGGTCTGCAACAATGTTTGTGAACCTGGCCGTTTTGATCTTTTAACGTAAGTTGTAGCTATTTCCTTGAGCAAAACACAATGCTAGCCCATTATTACAGCAACACTGTCATCTAACTTATACATAGAGGAGAGTATAAGACAACCACTATAATGTCAGAGGATAACACCTGAATCATCAGTCACAAATTTTGTACTAAATTTAATATCACTGTAAACTGTTTTAAATAGGACAGATCTGGTGAAAATATCTGAATACCAAATTCTAATGTCAGTCTCCATATCTACATTATTGAAACCTCACCTCTTGCTCTCGAACAAAGTGCACCTGATCCATTTTGTCAATGTGATCCTTGTCGGCAGAGGATGTCAAAACATCAGCAAATTTCATTTTATTTTTTATAGGCTCACTAATTAATGAGTCACTGGATTTAGTGAGAAAAGTGGATATCTCTTTGTTGAGCGATTCTCTCACAATGCAGTCTAGTAAAGGCTCTTGCATGATTGTCAAACTTCCTCCATCACAGTTTAGAATCTGGTCATCAGGGGTCACTTGGATACCCGTGTTTAGCCGAACGTTTCTTCTGTTCCATCCTCTACTCCCTCCAGATCTGTTAAATGGTCCCTCTTTGCCTGGTAAGAGATATGGCTTTCTGGTGGTGTCGCTCCAATGGTAGACAGTTCTTGAAAGCTGTTGCTCTGGACTATTAATCTTTGTTGTTTAAAAGATTCCTTCCAGTCGTATCCATAGCCAGACTCATTACTAATTGTATCCGCATCACTTTTACTTAAAATGAACTTGCATTTTGGGGAACGATTTTCAAAATCTGCATCTAATTAAGAAACATAAATAGTTTTTTTGTTTAGATTGTTTTGTTAAACTCTGTATGACTAGTGTACAACAGGAGCTCAAAAGGAAATCTTCACAAATGCATCAAATAATAGTCTTATTATACATATTAATACAGGTGTTTCATATTTGACTGCAAACAATATGTTATGACTGTAAAATCAAAAAAGAGATAAAGAAATGGAAAATTAATTTTAGGTAAAGACTGGGGACTTCTATTATGCATCAACGTTCCGTCTTTAATCACTTAGCAGCCAGAAACTGAACAATAAAAATAGAACAGGCAACAGTTATAGAAAAAGTCACCTCCCAGAAGTTTCGGAGTCTGAACTTAAACATATTCCCACAGTGGTCTCATTGGAGAAGTATATAATGGCAGGGCACGAATATTTCTTCCTCTTTCTTGCTGCAAATAGCAGTTAGATTTAAATGTGTGTTTCTATATGTGGGTTATTGACAATGTTTTTAGTCATTGGTAGGTCTTGTTTGTTTAATAATTTATTTGTTTTATGCAGTTCTTGTCTGGTTGCGCACATTTTCACTGCGACACTCACCTGGCTTTCTACCCCAATGTCGTGCAACTCTTTTTGAGTTTGAGTTAAGGTTTGCAGGGGTCACCCAATGCTCGTTTCCCCACTGGCCGACTACTTGCTTCCTCACATGAGCTGGAAGTTCTTTTCTCAAGCAACAGCAGCTTGGTTTTTTAGGTCTCGCCTAGCGTTGCAGCGCGAATGCGCTGCCATCGCTTTGTGAGGCATGCAGTATATACTGTAGTGTTGAAGCTCCGTGGAAGCTCCGCCCACTCTCTGCCCATTCGCTTTTGTCTTAAATGCTGCCTTCCGATTGGTTTGAGACTTGTTAGTCCCTCCTCGTTCTTCATTTAAATTCTTCCACTGCTATTGGCCCCTTTACTCCTAACACTATTTTCTTCCCTGTCTCCCCACCCCATCGCCCCTCCTTCAGTCTGTGACTTCTCGCCCTCCCCCACCCCACCCTACTCCCGTTCGTGTTTTCTTGCCTGCCGGCACTTCCGTTTTCATCTTTATTATTGCCACCTTGAAATATGCGAGTTCACGATGCGTGCTGTACAAAAACTTCTCATGTTTAATGAACTAGATTTTAATGTTACTCTAAATATTATAAGACTCTAGGCAACATTCGGGGTAGGCATGGCAACTGACGCCTCTTAGTTCACAAACGGTATTGTTGTCGGGTGGGAGGAGCAGCAGTGTTTTAACTCATGCTTAAAACAAGCACTTTTAATAACTTCCTCTCAATTCAGTGCTATAATCTTGTGTACTGAGGTGACGCGCTAAAGAAATGCACTTTTTTGAATTCTGAAGAGACATTAGCACACATTTACATCATGTTTCAAATGTTTCATCATGATTCAAATGCCGATCATTTTCATCGCTCGCCCACTGGCTCGTACACGCTTGGCTTGTCTCCGGCTGGCTCTACCTGCTAATTAATATATTGGCTCGCGCACCTCTAACAAAGAGAGATGAATGGATACATGACAGTGAGCCTGGTAGATGGTAAATAAATAGACTGGTGCAGACAAACAGACAAAGTCAGTCTCCATTGTCTCATGTCAGAATCATCACTTTCAATAACCTGGAAATCTGCCGGCAACTTCCGCATGCCCCAACCTCATCCCCCTCACCTATTCTTAGCAGTAGCGGCAGAGTCTGAGCTGTGCCCTGCTGTTGCAGAGGAGCACGGCAGAGTCTGTAGAAGCGCTGGGATCCCTAGCCTCTCAGGGCGGGCACCTAAGCCTTCCGGGTGCCTTCATACACAGGATGAATGAATACATTTTGTTCTGTGCTTTAGTCACCCCTCTGTGAGCACTGTCTTGTAGATGGAGCTCTGTGTTAATAAACACATTCAGAGAGGTGGTTGTGCACAAACAAACAACAGCCACAATACCGTACGTTTTGAACGTGTAGTTAAATACCTGCTCATCGAGTACCTCATTGGCTGATCATTCCATGGCACTACCAAAATTACATTTGGAAACATTTGTTCAACTGTAAAACACTCCGTTCTATGGGTCATTTAACAACTCGGGGCTTTGGGGTTAGGTAACCTACTTTGGATGCTGTGTAAAAGAGTAAATACAAAAATTAATGCAATGAAACTAAGCAACCAGTACTGTCTAAAACACTGTGAAAACTGACACGCATTCTGGCATTTTGTTTAGTTAATGTTGATTTTCTCATAGATGCGAGTAAAGTACTCTTAATATCTTAATGAAATCTGCACACTTTTAACTAATAGCACCGGGTGACCTTTGACAGCTAGGCAATAAATACATTTTCATGTACCCCCAAAGCCTCCCTGCCTCAACGCCCCCTTGGCAAACTTCATTGCCTCCCAGTGTTTGAAGGATAACCAAGACGCAGGAGAGTGAGTCAAATAGTCTAAAAAATGAAAGAGAAGCCGGGATTCGGATTCACATGCTCCGATCCCGATCGCGTTGGTTAGTCTGTAAGCACTACTTTTATTAATGAGTTTAGTATTAGTAGAGCACCACGGTGTGCATGTGTGGCGACACTTCACCCATGAGGTACGTGCCAAACAGTTGTTGACACAATCCACACTTTGCGTCTTCTTCAATATATTTATTACGAAGTGCAGGACCTTTCCAAGGGATTTTGCAGACTACATACATTCACTCCAAAAATAAAACGTGTAGGTAAAAAACATTGCCATTTACAGCGTCAATAGCTCTATCTCACAAATGCGAGACCTATTTGCATTGCAAATGCTTGTCTTTAGCAAGCTACCTCAAAGAGCCTGATTCTTGGTGACGCTTTCTATTTATGCTTTACATGGACCGAAGGGAAGCGCCTTTCAAATAATTCAATTAGCTGTATTGTTTGTTCACAAATCCACATGCACATTGTATATGTACAGGTATTGGTACCATTCTGCAACATAATGAGCGTCCCATTACATTCAGTAGTACAAGATGATACAGAAAGCTATATTAATGCTACTGAAGAAATATTTAAAGGTAATTTGAGAAATATTTTAAATGATTATGCACAATTTACAGTGCATTTATCTATGGGTGCAACAGTGCAAAACACTGCAAAGCATGTCAAAGAAATTGTTGCGTCTCAGACAAAGTCTGCTGGAGGTAGTAGGTCATCCTATTGTTCTCATGAAGCCGCTGATTGTCATGAAGTCAGTTATGTTGTAAGGTTTCCTAATGAACCTATTCAGAGACAACCTTTTAAAGAGGACTTATAAAGCCTAGCACACAAACATAGATTCTACAGGCTCTTCTGCTCATTGCCATCCGAAAGCAGTTAGTAGTGGGATTTTATTTTTATCCTCATTATGCAGCAGGCAGGAGTTCCCTAGGAGAGGGGACGTTAGAGTCGCGGTCTCCCTACCTATGCGCCCCATACTAAGCAAGACCTTTTCCAACATCAGGTTCCTTGATTGTCACTGGACCTGGTGTATCCCAAGTTTGGATCACAGGTCTTAATCATTGGAAACCTTCCAAGTTATTTTCGGCTCTGCTCAAGTGCCATTCCTTCCCCTTTTTCTCTAGTGGCACCCACATCTCCGCCTTGCTAGGTATAGAACAATCGTAGTCTAGCATACTGCCTCGCTTCCCTGAAAGTCCCCACTCAGTAAGCTCCGAGGAAATAGAAGATACACATTTCATGTGTATCTCCATTCTTGCCAAAAAGACCATTACAAATAAAAAATAATTTCTGATTCTTAGGCAAATTGATGCTTGCCCCTTTGGCCACCAAAATACAAAAAATCATCAGTGCAACGCTTATCTTTATTTCTCTACCTAACATCTCAGATAGAGCTTTGCCAGAAGAGTTGAATACCGGGACACTACATAAACATGTGCAAATCATCCACCATTTCCAGACCACATTTAGGACACGATTTCACCGCTTGTTTTCCTAATAATAAAATATAATAAGTACAATATTGAGGGAGCATGGAGATCCGAATTCCCTCAATTTAAAAACTACAATTAATATCATAAAACATACTTGAAATACAGACAATTCATGATTAATCTAGGCCTATCGCTCTGTCTTTTTTCCAGCTATAATTCAGAGCCCATATACACCTTCCTAGTTTTCTTGCCCGCTGTCTCTTCCTTTCATACATCCCCTTTTCAAGATTAAAAATGGATAAAAGCCATGCAAGCCATAGTTGAAATGTTGGGGCGAGTGGTTCCAACCAAGCTGAAGAAATACAAATTCTAACCACTTCCATGGCCAAAAACAAGAACTACTGACCCCCAGCAGTATTAGTTCTGGTGTTAGCGTGGCTTTTATTGTCAGGGATTGATCCAATACATTTTCTATATCCTTCTCCAGAGTTTCTAGCAGGGGACAAGTTGAAAACATATGTATTAGATCTGCTTCTACACTACTGCAGCGAGGACAGCAAACCCCAGTTAGGCCTCCCCATTGAGCTATCTTGGCCAGTGTGTAATACAGCAAGAAGATAATTTTCCAATGCTGCGCCCGTAACCCGGCTGAACACAGGATAGACTGGGCTAATTTCAATGAGTCTAGAAACACCAGAACTAATACTGCTGGGGGTCAGTAGTTCTTGTTTTGGCCATGGAAGTGTCAGGTGACCCCCCCCCCTATTCAATCGATCCACGGAGTTCCCCCCCACTAGGCCATACATATACTGAAGCACTGCGGCCCAATAGTACATTCTTAAGTCTGGGGCGGCCCATCCTCTCTCCCTAGGAAGTATCATAAATCTCAGGGCTCTCCTTGTCTTCCCAAATGCCCATATAAACCTGTTATCAAGTCCTCAATTCCGTTAAACCAGTGTTTTTTGATTTTCAGCAGTATTGCTCTAAAGAGGTAGAGGACTTAGGGTAGAAAGATCATCTTAACTATATTGCACAGACCAACAATAGACAGATGTAGGTTATTCATCCTATCAAAATCCTTCTTCACTTTTTGGATCGCCGGGGCTAGGTTTAGCTCCACAATTTGCCTTAGCTCTGACTTTATATTTACCCCTAGATTAATTGTGGACTGTTTCACTCCAGATAAACCATGCTATTTATTACTATTTGCGTTTTTTGCTAATTGAGTGAATACCCAGAAATCCACCCAAACGATCTGGTCCCTTTCTCGATTTCTGCTAACGCTACCTGGGGATCAGATGTTACAACCGCCAGATCATCAGCATAGCCCGAAATGTTGGTGTCATGCCCTTGAAAACACATTGGTTTCATTTTCATATTGGCCTCAATTTTACAAATCGAACAATCTATGTAGCATGCAAACATTGAGAACAAGGACAACCCTGTCTTGTTCCCCGTGTGATCAAGAGTAGTTTTGTATGGCCCCCATTTAAACGAAGCCGGGCATCGGGGGCCCGATACATTACCCGTATAGCTCAAATAAAACCCTTGCCTATATCAAATCATTCTAGGGCAGCCCACAGGTAATCCCAGCAGACCGTATCAAATGCTTTTTCGGTTCAAGCAGGATCAGCGCCATAGGGTCTCTAGCGATCGCAGCAGCATCAAGCAGTGTAACATCCCTGCGCATGTGATCCTTAGTTCCTCTGCCCAGAATAAATCCATGCTGCCGGAGAGTAATCCCCTTACCAATAATCAGGCTAAGCCGGCAGGCTAATACCTTTATAAGTATCTTAATAAAACTACACACGGTTCAACCCATAACCAGTAAGGGTAGGCCCTAGTAATAAGAACACAAATGCCAATACTGATATTTTTTTGTAAAATCATTCACTCATGAGATCACACACACGTTATGAGCCACAGCAATTTATTTCTTTTTCAAATAGTTCTTATTTTTAGATCAACATGTTCTTCAAGTGAATAATTTCAAAACTCAATTTTCCAAACATCATTAGAAAAATCACTACACAGAAAGAACATCAACAAACATGTAGAAAAACTAAAGGTAACAAATGAATCACTTTCTTTATACAAAAAATTACACCACAATCACAATTATACAACAAACAGTTATTTTTTTATTTTTTAATATTGCCCACAAAGCTAATTGAGATTATCAAGTTCTTTACTCAGCAGGTCAACACCAAACGGTGCCATTACTGGGCTCCAATGGAGATCATCAATCTTTCAATAATAAGTTTTCTCGGAGCTGGAGTATTATCATAAAAAAGCACTAGTTTGGTGTAAAATTCAATTCAGTCTGTCTATTGCTGCTTGTATGACTCTTTTGGGATATCCTTAAAACATTTAGCCAAAGAGTATAGCCCAATAAAGGCATACAAGCAGCAATAGACAGAGCTGTATTGAAGGGCAGAAAACAGCTTCTGAAAAAGGATAACCCGAAGGACAAATGTGAAAGAACAGTATTTGTATCAAAATACTCCACTAGGAGCTGTAAGGTAAAAAACATAATCCTAAAGCATTGGCCAATGTTGCAAACAGAAGCACAATTTAGAGGTATCTTTAAACATCAACCACTTTTTGCATACCAAAGATCAAGAAATTTGAAGGAACTATTATCTAAATCAGATGATCACGGTAGTTAAACACACAATGGAATCCTACCTTGTCTTAATAGTGGCAATTGTAACAGCATTATCAAGGGTACAACATTTAGACTTCCTACCCAAGGAACTGAGATAAAATTGAAAACCACAGCAACTTGTGACTCAAAAAACATAGTGTATCTACTAAAATGCCCATGCTGATTGGCTTGTGTGGGAAAAACAGAATGAAAAATTAAAGTGAGGTTGACCGTACATCAAAATAATATTCGCACAAGGAATTCAAAATCAACCATTGCTGTACATTTCAGTACTCACAATCATAACATAAGCCAACTAAGACGCTTATCTTAGAAACTGTACCCATAAAAGAAGGCAGAAATAATCAAAAATACCTTCTTCAAAGAGAGGTTTATTGGATTAAAACAGGGGTCTCCAACCAGTAGCTTGTAAGCTACTGCAGCTCTCCAGCTAGCTCTGAGTAGCTCACCTGTGTGAAGCTCATCTTATAAAATTAGAATATACAACACTAATAACATTAGTAGCTCTCATTGAACATAAGTTGCTCTCAGTACAGAAAAGGTTAGAGACCCCTGGATTAAAAGATTGGACTCAGTGATTCCAAAAGGACTCAATGAATGTGTGTACTTTAACTGCTACTTGTACCCTTGAATGAGTTATTTGACGTAATGCTGGAACTTCTGAGATATAACTAATAACTATGTGTATAGTTTTCATTGATCCGTTATATTCACTAACCCTAGTATACAGCAACACTGTAGTTGACTATTTTTCTAATTTTTCACTTATATTTGAATTGATTGGTCACGTCATTATCAGACATCACCTTATAACATGGCGCTTTGGTGCATTTCCGTTTTTTTCTTTTTCTTTCTTATTTACATGCTTTTATTAAGGGTGGGCAGACAACTCCGTTCCGCCCACGGAATGTGCGGAGATTTGCCCTTTCGCTTTCCGCGATAATAGGCGGAGAAACAGGGCAAATCTCCGCACACTCGGGGCATAACGGAAGCTGTCCGCCCGCAGTATTAAATACATAAAGAAATAAATGTTTAAATAACCTTACCTGATCGGCGGCGTCCCCGGGCTTCAAATCTCTTCCAGCTCGTCTTCTTCTGAGAACTGCGCATGCGCGGGAGCCCGCGCATGCGCATTCCTGCCAAGGGGACGCTGCCGATCAGGTAAGGTTATTGAAACATTTATTTTTTTATGTATTTAATACTGCGGGAGGGAGGCGGGATGTGCGTATGGGAACTATGCGGAGAGTACGGAGAATGGTTCCATCTCCGTGCCTCTCCGCGTAAGTCCCATACGCACATTACGCCCACCCTTAGCTTTTATCTTGTTTCAGCATTTGTTAGCTGCCCTTATTTTGACTTTGAAGATAGTAGTCAAACTATTTACCCTTTACAATATGGCGCTTACCTTCATCTCTAACGGGGCCCTTTTCCAAAAGGACTTTTTCTATTTCTATCCTTTCTTTTATTCTATGCTTTGACGGCTTCACTTTCAAAGCATGGAATTGGCGTCTCCTATGGCGCACACTGATACTTCCTCACCCTAATAGGATGGTGTGTAATCTTTAATCCGTACTATCATGTTTTATTAATCCTTTCCGCCCTATGAGAGCACTGACGTTATCTACATAACCTCTTGATTACGGGTTATATTATTTCATTATATATTTTTTTCACTCTTTTCACCTTTTCACATTAAGCCGTAGCACTGGGGTACTATCTTCAAAATCACTGACTATCTTTAAGTTACTCTGAAACATCGCGGTTACTACACTCAAGATTTTCGTACTTCTTGGAGACAAATTTTAAATATTGTGTTTATACTGAAGTACTCACAAAATGTTCACATATTTTGTTTTTCATTAACGTCACAAATATTGTCAAATGGCGATCTTTGGCAGCACTAACTTTATCTTGTAAGACACAGTTGGAATCTGTCACTCGTCACAGCCAGATTTAATTAATGGGTATTTACTTTGTTCACTCATTTTCTGGCATTTCATCACTTTCACTGTTATTTCACGATTTTCGGTTTTACGCGCTCAAGTGCTTTTGACACCACTAAATGTAGTCACTCATCTGAGGACTTTTGGAATGATGGACATTAATATTACTCTTTTTCTACTTATGTCCCTTTCTCTGAAATTCTTTTGACTATATATCAATTGGTTGCACGGTAGTATTTAGACTCATTTGATTTATTATATCCTAGGAATTTCCCCTGACGAAGGGCTTTCCCAAAATGCATTGGGTCATGGAAAAACAAACATTTGATGTATAAATATTGAAATAGTGTGACTGAACAACACTACACAAACTGATGAGATTCTATCAAAATAAATGAAGATTGAATTTAACATTTGATGAACAAGCGTTTATTATTGAAGAAAGTTTACCTAAATTTCCCTATGGAGTGACATGTGGGGATGTCTTTCCTTGTTCTAAAGACACTTTGCTTCCTTGATTCCTACGCCTACTGATCAGAAGGTGATACCCACCTGCACTCTTTAAAGTACTCACAAGGATTAAAATTGTGTATGAACCCAAGGAGTGCGATTTTCTCTCATATTTTGTCTCATTCCTTACCCTTTATTGCCATATCCACCTCTCCTCCATGTGTGAACTCATGTAGCTGACATCCCCTGATGAAGACCTTTTAGTCCTCATATACTAACTAGGCTCCTGGTCGCCCTATCCAGTCTCCTTGCAAAAATATGTTTGTAAATCTTGTAATCACAGCTCAGCAATGATATTGGTCTATAAGATTCACAGAATTGTGGTTCCTTGTCAGGCTTTAATATAACACTAACTGTGGCTTCTTCCCAAGACCTTGTGAAGTATTTCCTCCAGAAAAGTTGTCTTTCAAAAATCCAATGAGTACTGGGAGTACATCCGCCGCCAAGGCTACATGTAGCTCATTTGAGAGGCCATTGGGGCCTGAAGCCTTTCCCTTTGTTAGCTTCCTAATTGCCACCCTTACCTCCTCTTGTGTTATCTCCTGATATAATGCCTTTTTCAAAACAGACAAGAGCTTCGGAAGCAAATCCCTAAACCAATTCTCTAATTGTTCTTCTAACACCTCCAAATCCTCCTTATTTAAGTCCTGATAGAAGTTGGCAAAAGCCTGCTCTATATCTCTCTTCAGTACACCATTCTCCTGGTCTCTATCTACTTTTTTCCTGATAATGTTTCTTGTATTGTCCACCTTGGTTTTCCAGGCTAATAGCTACCCACATCCTTTTATGTACTAGTGGAGGGTTAACTTACTGGCCTCCCATTTCCCTTGCCAGATGCCTTCCAGATAAGTATCAAGCTCCTCCCTTGCCTTCTAATCTCGCTCTTGAATCCACAAATGGATATCGCTGGCCTTCTGAGTTGTAAACTTAGATGTTTGGTCTAAGTTTAGACCAAATGTCTAGGTTTACCTTTGTGAATCGGGCCCGATGTATTTACATGCCTCTATACTTATAATACTCCCTCTAATGAAAACTTTGAAGGCATCCCAAATTATGTGCAGGGAACCTGATCCACTGTTCATTTCAAAATAAGCCACCGTATCTTGTCTCAGCTGATTGATTATCTTTTGATCAAGCAATAGTGTCCTATCTAAGGTCCATCTAGGGAGATCACAGCTCTAGCCCAAGTACAGATCTAACCTATCTGCTGAATGATCAGAAATATGTTCAGGGAGGTGACTCACCCTACTGACTATTCTAGAATCTATAAGAAAGAAAGAAGTTCTGGAGAAATTACCATATTTTTTATTGTGAAAATTGAAACTTTATTCCTACCGGCCCTCTGTCTCCACAAATCACATAAGCACAGACCCTTCATCATTTGCCTCACTTGTGCTAACTTCCTTGGGGAGTTAGCCATTTTCCTTGTGGTGGATGTATCAAGTGCAGGATCATGTATTAAATTAAAATCCCCTTTATCACTATCGATACTGCTAGTCCCAAAAATTGGCAATATAGAGCCTGAAGAGGACCATGGTCATCAATATTCGAGGGTGATAGAAAGCTACTATTGCATAACATACACTATGCACCTGATTTTTAGCTATCAACCACTGCCCAGCGGGATCTGCTATATTGTCTCTTAAAGTAGCCTGGGCAGACATTTTAATCAAAATGACTACCCCCTTCACATAACACATCTGGTCCAAACATGCAAAGTCACTGATCCATCTTTGCTCCTTCTGTGCTTCTTCACACTCCTTCTTCAGTAGATGTGTCTCTTCCAGTATTATTACTCCGGCTTCTGAGAGCCTGAGATCTTCCTCCTTCTGTTTCTTACTGTAATCCAGTTCCCATTCCATGAAAGGAGCTTCAAGTTAATTTCTCTAGCAACCCCTATCATTCTTCCCAGAATCCTTACTTCGCCAGTGCCTAAAATAACTTCCTCAGTAGTCCGCCAACTACCATCTACTCTTATGCCTTATGTCACACTTTGCTACAAATGAGGATTTTTTAAATCTCCTAATGCTCTCCACCCACTGCCACATCTTCACACCATTCAATTGTATCAGCCCTCAACCCAAACTCTCCCGGGAAGGCCTCCACCCAACCCCTCCGGGGAACCATCCCTTGTAACATTTTGGGTACTCTCATTATACCCATTTGAGCCCTCTCTCTAGTGCCATTATCACTTCTTTTATGCCCTGATTTGTTTAATTAAGTTTTCCACTTCATCTGTCTCTCTGAAATTATGCATGCTATTTTTCCACATCATTTTAAGAGTTGCAGGGAACATTAGGTGGGCTGCACAGAGACTTCTATTTGGTGACCATTTCATCAAAGACATTCCAAATTATGGCCATGCTTTCACTATCGACAATGCCCAATCATTTCTTTGTAAGTTTCTGATCAGCATGTTTTTGCCAGGAATTGCAAAAATACTAATTTCCCAAACAATCAAGTGGTATGAGATGCAAAACGTAACCACCGATATTGAGGCCTGAATTCCAGGAAGCCCCCACTCCTCTTTCATTTTTGTCCATAGTGGCATTAACACAAGGCCAAAAAAAAACAGGAGATTTCGATAATGGATATTTTTTGGGTAACCATACATTGAATCACTTTAAATATACCTTACATGTGACTTTATTACTGTATCCTAATCAGTTATGCTTGTTTGTAGGTAACAGTGCATATGCCTTGCCTTATGCTCATGGATTATGACACCTTATCTACCCCCCACAACACCAAAGGAACATCGATAGAATGTAGAACATTGAAGAACAAGGGGCATCATAGAATGTGCGTTTGGGCTACTAAAAAGCCATTTCAGATGTTTATATACAAGTGCTGGTGCCCTACAATGTTCACCTGAAACAAGTTGCGATATTGTAGGAACATGAGAAGGGCTGGACTAGGAACACAAACCAGCCCTGGCAATTCTGCTGCCCCGGTGGCTGGGAGGGGCCAATGGGGGTGCTAGTGAGAACCGGCACTGCTGCCGCTTTCGTTACAGGGGGCCGATTTTGTAACACTGCTACAAAACTGGCCTCAGTAACAGAACCGGCCCCCACTGCTGGAAAAACACCCCCCAACCTTCAAGCCCACCAGAAATGCCCGGTGCCTGCTACGGTCAGTCCGGCCTTGAACATGAGCTATTCAATAGGAGTCCTAACTTTACTACTCCTAAACTGAGAAAAATCCTAACTTTAAGACTTTCGGTATTCACAGAAGACATTTAGGAGTCCTAAAGTTAGGAGTCCTAACTATACTACTACTAAACTGAGAAAATTCCTAATTTTAAGACTTTCGGTATTCACAGAAGGTATTTAGGAGTCCTAAAGTTAGGACTCCTAACTTCTGTGAATACCGAAGTGAGTAAGTGTCTTCTGTGAATACCAAAATGAGTAGGGGCCTTCTGTGAATACTAAAATGGTAGTAAGTTTAGGATTTTGTCTTAAGTTAGTTCTGTGAATCGGGCCCAAAGTGTAAATAGGTCTGGGGCGACGATTCATCATAGGGACAAAATAGTATATCAGCAGGTGCAAATTGCTCTTGAGGGAAGTAAAAAACACATCTAATAGAGCATGCTCTAAAGCGCGGTAATAACATCCATTCCCAGGTATTCTGTATGATGGAGAAGTAATGGGCTCCTTCAGTGGTTCGGAAGATACAATAGACTGTTGATTTCATTATTTCCCTTCTCTCTGTGCCCTTCTGTGGGTTAGAAAATAGTCCTTAATCCACCCTCTATCCTTCTTGGTAATGCTTTCAGGATTTTCAAAAATATATGGCCCTCAAGCAAGAGTGCTCTCTCTTATATATTTCAGCCAGGGGATATTGGGACCATGATGGCATAAAAGGCAATCAGTTATAATTGCTCGGTTAACACCAGCCTCAACATTCGGCAAGATTGAGCACCATAATACTAGAAGGACAAGATTTAACTGGTCTTCCACGCATTCCAAGCCAAGCTCCTGGTGGGTGATAAATGGGGGGTTGAGGGAGGAACTCCCAAGATCAGCCTACAGACTCTATTCTCTTCACCTTGCACCCTGCTTATGTTCCTGTGGTTCCATACCTGCCAAACTGTAGGTCAAAGAAGGGAGGCATTTCCTCTTATAGATTTCCAATAGAGGGATAATTGGTTTGCCCCCAAAGGAAGTGGCCAGGGAAAAAAATAGAACATGCTGTTCGAGAGTAGCGGCCTATCCTATTTGCAACGCATGGAGCCCAAGAACACGCCTCATCAAATGTCAGTCCCAAATAAGGAAACTGGCTTACTCTAGTAATTAATTTCCCCCCAATGCTTATAGGGCGTGTTTTTGTGTTTTTGGGACTGCATACCATTATATAAGTCGTAGAAAAGTTGGTCTGTAGATTTAATTTCTCCATAAAGCTAATAAAGCTTGTTATCAATAGCTTCAGGCCATTTGCACTCCTAGCCAACAGTACGGAGTCATCCGCAAAGAGGAGAGCCAGCATGGGCTTGTTGTTAACTGTAGGTACATCAGCCCCCACATTCACAAGCATCAGTTTAAGCTCATTTATGTGGAACAAAAACAGGATCAGAGCGAGCACTCACCCCTGCTGAACCCCATGATTGACTGAAAAAGTGGAGGAACACTGATTGTTTTTGCCATACCTAACAGACGCATTCAAGTCCCAGTGAAGATGGCGCAAGAAAGCAACAAGGCCAGCTTCTAGGCCCAGCGATGTTAAAATGCCCCACAGCTTCGAACAATTAACATAGTCAAAGGCAGTTAACATGTTCATAAATGCCAGCTAGAGAGCTTTCTTTGGCATCCTTGTATTTAGCTACTAGGAGGTGGAGATTTAAAGACGGCTCAATAATGCCAAGGCCTTTTCTAGTACCCTATTGGGCGGGAGAAATAATATTTCTCTCCAATGTCTAGCAGGTGATTCAATACGATACGCCCAACTATTTTTGTCACTGAGTCAAGGAGAGATATGGGCCAGTAATGCAGCAGGTCACACACATATCCTTTATTGAAGACTGGGACAATAACTGGCTTGCGCCAAGTCGGCAGGATGCCTACCTTGCACACAGAGTTGAAAACATTTGTCAAAAGTGGGGACCAGTACTCCAGATTAACTTTGAGCATGTCCATGGGCACACCATCTGGCCTAGGGGCTTTGTTTATAGGGCTACTTTTGATAACCTTTAGGACTTCCTCAACAGTAAAGCTAAGCTGCAAGGGTAATGGTACGCCCAACAACCCATACTCACTACAAGGGATGATAGACAGGTATATTTTAAAAAATGATCTGTCCAAATGTCAGGGCCAATGTGGGTCGCTACTAGATCGGGGGTTTCCTCCAGGAGCAGAAGCTGATTTGACTGTTTTCCAAAAGGCCTGTGTGTCCCTTGCCTGGCAAGCTGCCACTAATGTACCCCAGTTCTCAACCATCAGGTCAGCCTTTCTATTTTTTAGGGCCAGATTGTAATTCTTCCTGCAAGTGCTAATGGCCCTCTTATCCCTTGAGACTTGTTTTAATTCTGAGCGTAACCTTTCGTTGGATATTTGACATACCTTAACAAACCATGACTTTTTATTTCTAAGCTTGCTGTGTATCAGCTTAGATAAGAGGACCCTAATATCCACAGTTAGGTTGATAAAACTTGTCACTACATCTACGGGCCCCAATATCTCTGATGTAAACGCTGCCACTAGATCAGCACATTCATTGGAAAGCTGGGTTGTTACACCATTCAAATCAGCAGGGTGCCTGACAAGTATGTGTCCTCCACATTTGATGGTCAGGAGCTGTTTACTCCGCCTGATAATATATGTCCCGTTTGTGATGGAAATTAATAAGGCCAGGGGGTTTATGGTCACTATGGAGAGTGGGGATAACTCAGACTCATTCCTATCAGTCCCAGCGGCACTCTGACACTACTGAGGGAATCTCCCAAAAACAGTGGGACCAATTGTGGTGAGTTATACCCACGTTGTACAGGAGCATACCCCAACGCGAGATGGCATACAAATTGATGACCCGATGGTTCTATACCCCGGCATGCCTGCCCACTATGTATCCCTCTGTCTCTCTGCTGGAGATGTACTTCAGCAACGGGCAACTTCTTTCACATCTGGTGGGCCTGCCCCTTCATAGCGATCTATTGGAAAGATATCTTAAGCCACATCATGGGGGTTGTGGGCTACCCACTTTCTGAATCATACAAGACAGTGATACTTGGCATACACCCTCTGACAGTAGCGGCCATAACACACACTAACTGACGTCTTATAGTCCATATGCTGGGAGCAGCCAACCAAATAATTGCCCTTCACTGAAAGAACACCTACTCCCCGTCGATGGCCCAGTGGGTCCAACACCTATGGCATGTGATGGCCGTGGAACTTTTATCTCATTGGGTGTCTCACTCTGATAAAACATTTAGCTATAGCCGGCAGGTATGAGTGAGCTCCACTCCACGCTGGAGAGGCTCACCTATCTTTTCTCACCGCCATTTCTTTATTTTTGTCTTCCTTTTATCTCCCATTCCTTTCTGTGTTTGTCGCTTTGGATCACTAACCTGCTGCATGAAAACCTTGATTTATATGGCTACATACATTATCCTAGTACAAACAGTGTCTACCCCAGTGTAAGGTGAGGTCCCACGTGGACTGTAACCTCTCCCAAAACGGAGTAAGAAAAATGGGTGTATAAGTGTATAAGGAATTTTTTTAAAGAAAACCCACAGTGATGAGAGGCCCGACAATTTTATATTGACAGGATTGAGTGACTGTGAATGACACGGATGTTTCATTAATGTTGAAAACACACACCAGTGAGTGAAAGGAGACAGAATGTGGCTATTTGCCGCCACCACACGGGTAATAAACAAAATTGAATGTGTGATAGACAAATGCAAGTGCATCACACTCATTACTGCGTTTGTCACCTTCGTACCACTACAACACGGGGGTAACAGCACAACGCATGATAATTCAATCATTTCTGAACATGAATACAATGGTGGTTTGTGTTGTCTTTTTCTTTTCCTTCCTCAGATGGAGTGACACCAAAAGCAAACGTTCAAGTTCAACTAAGGAGCAGCTACCTGCCCTTATACAAAATAGTGTAGGGAAATTCTCTTACTATTCCTCATTCCAGGGGGTAACCATTCCCGCCCTGAAGAAAGTCCAGCACCCTTTATGGGGAAGCAGCAGACTGAAACATGTTGGCAATAGGGTTTTAGGACCATAATATCCATTTTGACCCATACTTTCCGTTTTTAATGTCCCTGGCAGATCCAAGAATAAAGGGAAACTGGGATCGGACAGTGGATTTTTTAAATCTTTAACCCCCTGGCCAAACAGGTCTCACTAAGTGCTCCCTGAAATATGGTTGAGCCCACCCTGACTTTTTGGCGTCAGGGTGTCCCGTGATGAAGCTTGACACTACTAGGGTGTGTGAGGGAATATAAAACAAAAGGACGTGCCACCTTTCCCACTTCATAGTGGTGGAATATTCATAGCTTCACATAGGATTTTCCACCAGTGTTAGTTCAGGAATTGTCCTAAAAACGTAACCATTATCAACGGTTAAATAATCAGGAGAGTACTCTTTGTGAAATAGTGCTACAACACAGGAGGGTGCACTCCCCTCTTGAATTCCTCTCGCCCCTTCTCCAAGAGAGTAATCTCTCTCGCTTGATTTGTGTACCACGCTATATATGGCAGCCAGTGATAACCTATCTCACCCGAGTGGAATACTCCTGTTTTACTCCACCCTGGAATAAAGCCCTTAAACTCTTTGACTAAGCCTCCCTCCCATTACAATGCTCACTTACACGTGAAGAGGCCGATTCCTCCCCCACCTGGCTCCCCACCCTTTTCCCCCCACTATTCCTGAATCCCCCAACACCTTTGGCCGGGAGACTCCCGCAACCAACACTTCCAGCATAGCCACTGCAGAATCTATGTCTCACTATGACCTTTCCCAAGTTCAGAGACTGGACTTCCCTTCCTCTATGGTGGAGTGGTGTATCCGTCCTCTCTGCTCTCTTGCTGGTTTGACACTAATATAACCTCAAAGGGGGGCTCTCTTTGGAACCTTGAAATACTTCATATCGCTCCTGTAGCCCTTGATGACTTTCCAACTGCGCACAATTTTGTTATTCTTGTATTTGTGTGTCTTGGACACCTCAATAAACAGATTTTTTACAAACATGTTTTAAACCATATTTGGCATTACAATGCAATATTGATATAGGGACAGAGTGGCTAGGAGCAAGATGGTGGCCGGCAAGTCGGTCAGGTGAGTCGGCTTTCTCTCCTCTGTTGATGCAGCGGCAGGTCTGAACTGCTTCACGAAGAAGGCCGGGGGATCCTGAGGGAGGTGCTCGCTGCCTCGGAACTGTGAATGCGCTGGAGAGTGTTCTCGCTTGGTGGCTGGAGAGACCACGGAGCCTTATCTTTCCATTATCTCGTTGGTTGCAAGCCGCGGCACACGAGTATCTGGCCGATGATGGCGTCGAAGGGCGGTTCTCGAGCCCAGCGGGGGAAAGGCACTGCGCTGACGGCAGGGACTCCTGTCAAGACCAGGAATGCTACGGCTACGGCTTCGGCTGTGGCGGGAGCAAAGACAGCGAGTAGACAAACCCTCAAGAGCACCAGTTCCGTTACCCGAAAGGGCTCGCTAACACAAACCCTATCGCCGCTGGATATGGATTGCAATACAACATCGCTTGGAGGCTCGGCAAAGATGCAGGTAAACACTCAAAATCTAGCCGCAATTGTACCTGCAATCTGTTGACGGGTTCCGAAGAAAGGACCGGCTCTCGGGTTAGCGGTTGCACCTGTGGAAGGTAGCAGTAGAGCGAGCAGTGAGGTGGAGGCTGATTTGGACGGTGCTGCTGGTGTTGCTGGTGAGTCCACGATTCTTCCCGTGGTTGGGTCGATTTCAGTCTCTGTTGTGGGCCCTCCAGATGGGGTTTTGGGGTCAGGCTTGGATCTTCTGCGTACTGAACCCGCTTCAGAAAGCCTCAGCAATCATTCATCAAAACAATGCATTCTGGGGACTGGAGCCTTCCCGATGAATCTCTACAGCCACTAGAGCTACCGATAGTGTCAGGACAATTCCGGCAAGAGCTGAGGTTTTCAACAGCAACGAGAGCAATAAATCACAATATTGATCTTGGCATAAACAGGGTGGTCAGTCATGTCCATGAGAATTTGGAGGCTCTTAATAATTTGGATATCCCTGATAAAATGTATAATCCTGATGATTTTTTTTCTTTGTCTGAGCATTCTTCTTCGGAAAGTTTAGCTAAAGAATGGCTGGAAGATTCCAATTCAGATGATGATCGGAACCCAGACATGTCGGGTGTTGCTATGACGGAGAAACGGGCAGTGCGTAATAAGGCCAGTCTTGTGGTGGATAGACAACAGGGATCTGACACTTCATTGTCATGGGACTACCAGCACTCCCCAAATATAGATACTTTCTCTACCAACGTGGCCGGGACTATTCTTGCAGAGAAAGATCTAAGCTCGGGGGAAATTACGCTCACTACTATCTATGACCTTATAATGGCCCATAAAGCCGAAACTCAGGCAGAGAGTAATCGTGCTCAGAGTGCTTGTAAGCGGCTACAAAATGCAATACGAAGAGTATCTAAGTCTTGTGCTGATATAGCAACACGGGTTCGTGAGACTGAAACTAGGATTTCAACCTTAGAAGATGACTTAGTAGTACAGAAAGAGGTAACAGCATCTCTGCGGTCCCAGAGAGATGATATGCAATGGAAATTAACTGATTTAGAGAACAGGGCTAGACGCAATAATCTCCGCATTCTAGGGGTCCCGGAGGGAAGCGAAGGTTCTGATGCAAGGAAGTTTGTTATTGAGCTATTGAGCGAGGCTTTTCCAGGACTTGGTGAGTGGGACTGGCAAAAGGAGGTGTTGAGGGCACATTGTTTTCCGTTTAACCAAAAGAAGAGTAGGGGGCAGAAAGAAGTTACACCACGGGCTATTCTCATCTCACTCAACAACTTTTTAGCGAGAGAGGCTTTATATGACCTGGCACGTCCTCAAAAAAAAGCCCAAGGGAAGGGCTGTGAATTTTTTGTTAGACCGGATTTTTGCCAGGCCACGGTCGAGACCCGCTGGAGAATGCGTCAGATGATTCCACTTTCCAGGCTAAGGGGGCACAATTCTTTTTACAAAATCCGGCTAGGCTAAAAATAATTTTCAAGGGTCATACACAGGTCTTTTTTTCTGAAGTCAAAGCTAATGAATTTCTACAAACCATATGCCCCTAATGATGATTCCAATAGTGGGTTTTCAAGGCTTAATCTTAATTCCTTGGTACATTGGTATATTGCTATTTTTGGTTTATGTTTGGCTAGGCTTTTTTATTTTTCTATAGAGGCTTGCACTGCATCGAGGAGGAGGTCATGGGAGAGATCGACTCCACATCAAAGGGGATATTTGTCCCCAAGCTCCATGGGTTGGGTGGAGGGGGTGAGGGTGCGGGGGGGGGTTGAGGGGGGGTGGGGTACAGGGGGGGAGGTGGGGGGGTGTTCGGGGAGGGGGGAGAGGGGGGGATGAAAAAGAAAATTGTAACCAGGAACTTTTGTTTTTTGATTATTATAGCTATCGGATATTTCGTATTCCAGCAAATTGTGTTGTTGTTTTTGATTCTTCTTGTTTCCCTTCCTTGCTTTTTCTTTTCTTTTTGAGGTGCAGATCACAAAAGTATCGGTTTCTTGTGCAGATTGTCCATTTGCGTCCCTAAATATTTTTATTTTTTAAAGGCTAGGGGTATAAGAAATCTAAATCATTAAATGAGGAAATTAATTTTGTGTACCCTAAATATTTCTGGGCTAAACAATCCTAATAAGCGGAAGGTGCTAGCTGGGCTAATGAAGTCTCAAGGCTGGGATTTAGTTTGTCTTCAGGAGACTCATATTTCATGGGCTCATAGAGCATGGTTGGGTATGCTCGGGATGGAATTATTGGGTTGTTCGCGACAATCAACCAATACTAGGGGGGGGTCGCTATATTGTCGAAAAAAGGTTTATTGGAATGCTAAAGGAAAAGGGAGGATCCGTGGGGAAGATGGGTGATTGTGGAACTGAGGATCAATGGGGAGGGTCTTACAGTTTGTAGCTTGTACGGCTCCAACCTGGATGATGCCGAATTGATGGACTCAATTAACAACGAATTGGCACTCTGGCCACAACCTTTAGTAGTATGTGGAGATTTAAATATACATTTGGAGGCCGAGTTCAATGTGGATACAGGGCAGCCCTATGTGGGGCAAAAACCTAGTGTCTTCAAAAGCTTAAAGGGATTAATGCAGGATCAGGGACTATGCGATGTTTGGGCTAGATTAAGACCCAATCATCCAGGGTATACATTTTTTTCGGCACCCCATAGTAAGCTGGTACGCTTAGATTATTTTTTGGTCTCAAACTCTATATTGGTAAGATCCTCCATCAAAAAGCTACCAAGAATAATATCGGATCACAATCCTCTTATTTTGGAAATTTCTGGTCCTGACTCTCCCTCATTAATTAATAATTGGTCATTTGATAGGAAACTTCTTTTGGATCAGGACTATTATTTACATATTGAAGAGTGGATTAAAATGTTCTTGATTAATAAGGGATCTGCCTCTGAGCCCATAGTTTGGGACGCTTTCAAGGCTGGGATTCGTGGTGAAACATTGAATTTTGCGGTGCAAAAGAGAAAAAGAGTTAAAGATAAACTCGACAGAAGCTTGGCTATCCTATCGGAAGTGGAGAAAGAGTTGACACAAAAAATAAAAAACAAATTAGATCTAGCAGAATGCCAGGCAAGACTTGCAGCTAAACGATCAATGATTTACCAGCATTTTTCAGAGGAAGTGGCCTCAAAATTCGAGGCTTATAAGAGAGAGTGCTATGAATTCGGGGAGCAAACCGGTAGGATTTTAGCCAAGAGACTACGCCAGAGGGAGTCTCAAAACAGGATTTTAGAAATTAAAGATTTGCACGATAAGATACAGACTTCTCCATCAAGTATAAGGCAGGCATTCAGGGAATTTTATCAAAGACTCTATACGAACGACAAGACTATGAAAGCGGAAGGATATTTAGCGGGGACTGAAAGTCCAGTCCTATTAGAAAGCAATAAAGATTATTTAGCTTCTCTAATCACTTGGGAAGAAGTGGAGTTGGCGCTCCTGTCTCTTTCACGAGGGAAGGCAATGGGTCCAGATAAAATTCCTCTTGAGTTTTATATAACATTTTGCAATGTTTTAAAAATGGAATTGCTTTCTATAATTCAGGGCACATTTGATGGAACGCCACTGAATTCATGGTCAAAAACCACAATCGTGGTATTTAAGAAAAAAGGCAAGGATGCCATGGAACTCTCGTCTTACCGCCCCATATCTTTAATAAATGCTGACAGTAAACTTTTTTCTAAAATTTTAGCCAATCGGTTGGGGAAAGTTATTACCCCGCTATTATCCCTGAGGCAGCATGGTTTTATATCTGGACGAAGCACTACGGATAATATTAGACGGGTGATAGCACTATTTGACTGGGCTCAAGTGACGAAATCCCGAATGGGACTGGCCCTCTTAGACGCCGAAAAGGCATTCGACAGGGTCTCGTGGGACTTCCTATGGTCAGTACTTGCCTGGAAGGGCTTCCCGCCGATTTTTATTGAAGCCATACAGGCTTTGTATAAGAATGCTTCGGCCACTATTAGGACCCTGCGTGGAGAGTCCGATGAATTTGTGGTGAACAGGGGTGCCCCTGCACACCCCTCCTTTTTGCCCTGTACCTGGAACCCCTAATTCTTAAATTTGAGACAGACCCTTTGATATTTCCTGTAGCCTCTCCGATAGTAGCTCCCAAAGTTTTAGCATTTGCGGATGATTTGTCAATAATATCCTCTGACATCAAAAGCGCATTGAACAGAATTGAAATTATAACTAACTCATTTGGCGCGGTCTCAGGGTATAAATTAAACTTAAGCAAGACTCAAGTCCTTCATTCCGAGGTGGGTCTCCCCCAACAGGTCGAAACTGTTTCTGAGGCTGTTTATCTGGGTATTCGCATTTCTCCTGACGACCAGAAGATACCAGAGGTTAATATAGACCCGATCGTGGACTCTTCGAACAAACTTTTACAAAAACTCAACTGTCTACATTTATCCCTCTATGGTCGATCAAACGTACTGAAAATGGTAATATTGCCCAAGTTTCTATATTTATTTCGTGCTATTCCTTTGGTTTTTTCCAACGCAGTTTTCAGTAAGATAGAAATAATGTGTGTACGCTTTATGTGGGGATATAAGAGAACTAGGAGGGCGATAAAGTGGCTTAATCTACCTAGATTACGCGGTGGCTGGGATGTGCCGAACTTTAGGTATTATTATTGGGCTTCCCTACTCCAGTATTTCGGAGGTTTAATAGTTGATGAAGAAGTGATGCACGACCCTGCCCATACTCCGTCAATCTATAAGATGATTTTAGGTAATAACGCCCGATACCTTTTAGTAAGGTTTCTAGAGCCGAGTTACTACAAAAGGACTCGGTTTAAGGTTCTGGAGGCTGCCTTTTTGATTTGGAAAAAGGTACGCATTATGTATAAGATCTCAAAAATATCATTCCTGACTCCCTTTGAATCTATAGGGTTACTCCCTAGTATTTTCCAAGATGTTGTTTCCCGTAGGTGGGGGTTGTCTGGCATTCGGGTTATTGGGAATTTATATGAATCTGGGCAGCTCCTGTCTTTTGCACAGCTTCAGGATAAATTTGGTCTGCGCAGGGGCTATTTTTTCAAATCTCTCCAGATACACAGCTTTTTGGAGCATGCCCGGTCGAAAGGACTCTTTCAGGAAGGGCGAAACAACTTGTTAAAACTGATTACAGCCAAGTATAAAATTGGTCAGATATATAGATGCTTAATTTCCGTTCAACTAGACGATTTAGATGTGCAGCAGGAAAATTGGAAGCGTAGACTAGGCGATGTTCCGATTGACATGCAGTCGATGTTGGAAATGGCTAATTCAGTGCTATTTGCGGGGAGATTGAGAAGTCAATTTTATATGTCTGTTTTCAATCTTTATTATACACCTTCAAAAATTGCTAAATTGGAAGGTGGGACAAGTGTCCTAGATGTAAGCTTTATGCTGCTGATTCAGTACACATGTTTTATGCTTGCCCCCTGCTTGCTGCATTTCTATCTGAGATTCAATACTTCCTCAACTCCTCTCTGGGTATAACATGTAAATTGACTGCTGAAGTTGTATTGTTTGGAATGTCATCAAGTAGTGGAAATGGGGGGGGGGGGGGGGGAAATGCTCCAGAGTCTCGTTTTCTATTCATTTGTATGTCTAATGCTAGATTATGTATTACATCAAAATGGATCGATTCAGATCCCCCCACGTTTTGGGAGTGGAGAACCAGGATTCTGTCTATATATCATTTAGAAACTGCTTTGTACAGGCTTAAACGACTTGGAAAAAAGAGATTCGGATTACAAACTTGGGACTTTATAAAAAAATGGCTGTGATCTTCTTTATTTGCCGGAAATTCCAAATGTATCATTTTATATGTATCCGGTATTGTCTCTTTTTTGTTGTTCCTGGATAAATAAAAAAATATTTTAAAAAACAAACAATGCAATATTGAACTTACCTTGAGAGGTTCCTGACATGACCGAAGTGTCAATTGTGCCAAATCCACTGACAGATTGTAGCTACAGTGTTGTTTATACCAGTTCCTTAATTGCAGTTAGTTGGGGGACAGTGGGATGTCCTCCTCCAGTTCCTCTTGCCTCACTTGGGTGGCTTACCACCTTTATCTTGATACGTGCTCTGAGATCATACCATCTCTTAAGTATCTCCTCCATGGATCACTGGGTCACTCTGACAGAGTTAATTTCTTTCTGCATTGCCCTTCATATTTTCTTTTTCTGAGATTCAGACACTGCGAGGGATGATGGGTCAATACGATGTCAATGAATGTCATGATATGTGCAGGCCCGACAACGACAATATCAGTGAATGCAATGTGAACGTATACCACAGCCTGTGCCCTCATGGCCTCAACAATGCCCGTCAATGCAATGTATATCGTAAGCAGTGCCCACATCAGCAATAGTGGTACCAATGCATGCCATGATTCATGCTTGTACGATAATATTATTGCTGCTAATAAGAACAATGTCAATTTACATTCAAACCAAAGCAAACATACCTTTGACAACACCAGTATGAACAATGTCAAAGAGTAAAATTAAAACAGTATGCACCATGTTGGTAATGTTGGGAATGTCAATAAAAATTACACCAGTGGCTGACATATTATTTTTAGGAGTTCCAATGAACTCACATCATTGCTGTCGGATTCACCCAAGGTGACCTCCCCATCAACCCAGAGTCACAGATACGTGGTCAGGCAGGTCCTGTGAGCCATGTCACGCTTATCCAGTAACAAGTCACTGGTGAGGTCCCTCATAAATAGCAGGCAAACACGCACCCAGGGATAATCCTGAAAGATTCCACAGATAGATAGTTGCACCACAAACAAGTCTGAGGAAATGTGTTCCAATAAAACCCATTTGGCCAAAGACTTGCGTCCCCATGAAAAACCACAAAGCTAGATACCACATGTAGATAGGTACACTCAACCAATCAGGACACGACATGCACACCATACATAGCAATAACAGCCTCCTCACACCGGAAATCTGGACACATTCACACTGGCCCACACTCCCTTCCCCCCGGTTGAGAGCCACCTGTGTCCTTATCAGATGTGCACATGTGATTGATTTATGACCAAGATGATCTTTTGGAATGTAGAGAACATTTTATTGCACCTCATGAACTGTATAAATTGACGGCCAAAACTTTGTACATAGAGAGATTCTGAGCAGATGCATTCTGTCCAGGCTCTCCCGGCCACAGTGTTTAATTAGACCAACTTGTTCCTGTTTTGCCAAATGCCGCTTGTCATTTCATTTATTTAAGACAAAATAATTTCTGAGCTACAATGACTTGCCAAACAGTTCATCATGGTGTCGAGCACACTCCTCTGTTAGAATTTCTAATTTGTTTTCTCATAACTTTAATTTCCTTTTTCTGCCCCCAGCATCCTTGTCACTGTCCTTTCTTGACATTTTTAGGTTTAACAGGGTGGATGGTAAAAACACAGAGTGATTTAATTTGAATACTGTTAGGAGTCTGCCAAATGCCATGCTCGCTATTTGTGAGTCCATTCGGTATTTAGGTAATCCCAAATTGTGATTTCCTAAATACCGAACCAAATAAATATTAATTAGCTACATTTTATGTGTGTTCTCTCACAAAAATAAATTGCGATTACCAAAGTGCGATTTGTACTCATTTGCAATTTGGCAATCGCTATTCATTTGCCTCATACATCTAGCCCATGGTTCTTTCCAGATAAAAATATATTGACCTCCTTCAGTCAATTCAACAAAGCTATCTCTCTGTCTTTAACTTAAACAGAGACTGAAAAAATTGAGGTAGGAATATCATCCTAGACAGATACATTTCAACATTACATTCAACAAAGGCAATATTTCTCTCTCAAGTCTACTCTATCATTAAAAAATGGGGGATGAGGTAGGAAAAAAGTTCAACCTCTAACCTGTGGGCTGACTGGTGCCTGACGTGATGTGAGAAAGACTGGGTTAAAAGGAGCAGGCCAATATTTTCTTACAGCTTGCAGGCTTATTGCAGGAGTGAGGAACACCACTATCAAGACATCAGTGGATGCATTTTGTCTGTTTCATTATCACCAATGTTCTCCGAGGGTAAGGCACTGGGAAGCTCAGGGTGTAACTTTCTATACATTTCCATTGCAGACCAGAGTTTGTTTCAGTTTTCTGAAGGTGTGCAGTCAGATGAGTTATTAAGAATGTGTTATTCAAGTGTGCCACTTTACAATGAGTTTGAGTTTCTGTTGGACACTACTAAAAAGGCAGGACCAACTGTGCATGTATTTTCACAAGTGGTAGGTGTGTCTATTGCATGGCAAAGGTAAAGTGATGTGTAAGGAAGCTGATGGTAGCATGTACTGTTGGGTGCGTTTATCGTTAGCTAATGGCATATTCTGCTTTTTTGGGGTGTTTATTCTGAGGGCTGCCTTAATATGTGCTGTTGTATACTGGAAAGTAAAGTGTCTTGAAGAGCAGTGCTGTTGTGAGGAAGCTGATTAGGAGGCATTTTTATTCTGTGTTGGATATATCTGTAATTCTCATTCTGATGTGGGCTGCTGGGGTCATGTTTGTGATGTGTGATAAGCAAAGATTGCTTAGGAGCATGCTGACACATAATATACTGAATATTGTACTGTACTGGACGTACATGCAGTACACTGTCTAATCCACATTAATGTATGTTTTGCATATGAAATATAATGAGTGATTAAATGAGAGCTGTGTGCTATTGTGAACATTTTTATATCAAGCTATATGGAATATATGTGCTTTGTTGGAAGTATTTGAATCATTCTGTTCAATAATTCTTGTTGAGAGCGATGCAAATAAAACCATACATATACATATACATATATTTGCTTATTTATATGTATGTATTTGGTATTTCGATTGTGCAAACCTAGCTAACAGGCAGTGGAGCACTGCAAAGGTTTAAGGACAAGCATGAAGTCAAAGAGTGATAGGAAAGAACAGGATTGTGTACTGTTAAAGCATTGTGATGCAGTGTTCTTTGAAAGTGGTGCATCCTCAACTTCTAAATTGGAGCAGCTCTGACACAGTCCTGATGGATACTGGGATGCTGTTCCAAATCGTGGATGCATAGATGAAAATGGTCTACTGACTTGACTTTTCTTTTTTACATCTGCTGTCAGATGGTGTCCTGGCTGCATGTGTGACGAGAACCACCAGAGATGGTGAGCATGTCTGCAGCGTAAGCTCAAAAGCTGGTTGTGATGATTCCGTAAACAATGCAGCTGGTTTAGAAGATAGTGCAAGCTGGTAAGGGGAACCAATGGTATTCTATTCGGATGTGGTGATGTGATCATATTTCTTCAAGCCCTGGAAAAGGACATGCTGCATCATGTAGGATGTTCTTAAGGAGTGCTAGTGTGGAGTATGAGAGGCCATGGAATAGGGCATTACCACCACCCAGATGCAAGACCATAAGGGTTTGAACAGCTGTTCTGAATTCGCTTTCTGGAAGAAACAATTTCACTTTCTTTGGACCAGAGAGCTGGTACCAGGCCTTCTTTGTTTTTTATCAATAAGTTCTTTGAGGGTGAGGTTATGGTCCAGGATGAATCCAAGTGACTGTGCATTAACTGAAAGTTGGGGTTTGAAGCAGTCAAGGCTTATGTCATTGAGCCAGGTTTGTAGTGTTTCTTGACTTGGCAAATAACAGGAATTCTGTCTTGGTTGGGCTGAGCTTCAGGTAGGTGCTGGACATCTAGGTCTGAATGGAATACAGGCAGTGGTTGAGGCATTGCATGTCTAAAACAGAGGAGAATATCAAGTAGAGGTATGTATCATCAACATCTTGGTAATTTTGTATGCTGTTATCTGTCAGCAGAGCACCAAAACATTACAAATGTAACATGCTATATGACACAGCAAATAATTTTTGTATCACAGTAACTCAAGAAGGAACAAGATATGTCCTTCTGTCCTGTTTTGCCCTGAACACATTAAATAATTCAGAAATTAGACTTACCTGGTGGAGAGTGTAGGCATATTAGAAAACTTGCCCAAGAACCCAATTATAATGGAAAGACTCTGCAGCACCAGTATGGAGAAGTCTACAAGTAGGAAAAGCAAGCAGCAAAAATGCAACTAAGTATCAAAGTCGAACGAGAGGGAGACTGAGGGCATCGAAAAATGAGAAAAATAACAAAGATGCAGAGACAAAAGGCATGGATCAAACTAAGGATAGAAACTAATAAGTCATAACAACCACACTGTTGGCAGACCCCTGCTTTAGTGCATTTTAGGTCTTTATACAACTCTGCCTGGGTTGACCTTCAAAGGATCTTGCTGTAGTGGCTGGTGTAGTGTACTGAATTATAATGCCCTAGAAATATTTGTCCTGCATGCTTGTAGTTTCTACTGCCCTAGTCCTTGTCTCCACATATGATGTTGTTTATGGCTCTTCAAGAATTGTACATCTATTGACCTGACAATTGTTTTGACAAAGATATTTACAGTGAACTGTGTCTGGATACCGAAGACCTCAGTGGAGACTGTGGAAAGAAAAACAAAAACTGCCTATAGGAAATCGGTCTTTTGTATGTTGTCACCCCAGATTTTTCACCTTTTGCTGAGCCCTACATTGTTACTGGCTTTAAAACTCTGTCACTTTAATCCTGCTAAGCAGTGATAAAGTGCCTATGCTCCCTCTTTAAAAATGGCTGAAGTGCCATATTACTAATTGGTATATATTTTTTTCAAAGCGGAGGTGCACTGAACGTGAGACGCAAAAGTCCAAAATATTTCTTTTCTTGAATTTTATTTCATAGTTGTACACAACAACAGCCAACACATTTCGTTCCTATATAGATAATTAACGGAACTTCTTCAGGGCTGTAACAAACATAAAAACATTTATATAAGATACATTAAAATGACGGACAATGACATAAATTACAGAACTAACATAAACTTGACTAAACATATCTTTTCCAAACATAAAACAATTAAACAGAGTTTTTCTTTTTTTACAATATAATACACACTGAGAGTAACCATAACAACATATAATTTTAATGACATGTTCAGAAGAAAGGACAAAACATTCAATACCTCAAGAAAAAAGACAACAACAAGAAACATATAAAGATTAAAAAAAGACACAATCATTTTAATTAATTGTACTATTGAAGAAAAAGGAAAAAAGGGGGGCAATGCAAGGGGTACTCCTATTTTATATATCTGACTCTATTTATTAGATCTAAGAGAACTAGTTGTAACCTCACCTTCACTTTTTGTAGCACAGTTTCAAATTTCCAATTAATATTTCTTAGATGTAATGTGGATGTCATCTGGTACCAAAATATAAATCAATCTAACTGAAAAAAGGGGGTGGGGGGACAGAAGCAAGGGAGGCCGAATACATTATAAGATCCCAAAAAGATGCCGGTCAAAAATATTTATTTCTTATATCATGATGTTTCTCACCTCGAATAATAAATAGATAGACCGTAACGCTATCCAAGGAAGATCTTTTCACTATTTCTTCAAAAATATACAGCTGAATACCTGCAGCAACATATCTTTCAAGAAGAGATATATTAAAATCTAAGTTCTGATTCTAAGCAGTATTTGAAATGATTACATGAGCCCTATAAGGCTAAACTACATTATATATCTTACCTATGTATATGAAATAGTATGGACCTCAGTTTATTCCTTGAAAATTATATTCACAAATTTTTCAGGCCATATCAATCCTAATTACTGTCTTGGTACCATCTACACGAATCAAAGCAGAATTAATTGTTATATTAAATCAAATATCAGTGCTACAAGTACTTTATACAGTTATTCTCTGTATCTCAGCTTCTTTTTGAGAATATTAGTCTCACCGGTTTAGTTGCACTAGTGTGTCAGGATGGAACGGTTTCAAATAGGTCATCACCCCAGATTACGGGCACTTTTTATATCACTTGGCTGTCTATACACAATAGAGAAATTATTCAAATATCAGCGATAACGGCAGCAATAACCTTCGAGCGATTTCTTGTCGACAAGGCAACTTTTGCCAAAGATTCAGGAACCAAAAGAGAGGATATTACCAAGAGCAGGAACAACCGCAGAAATATCTTCAAACCAGAAGCCAACAGTATTGGAGAACTAAAATACTATACCGGTGTTCAACTTATCATCTGAAATCATTAGCACCAAAACCGAGGCTCTCCTTACCAAAGGACTGTCATTTATCCCTACTGCTACCATAAACAAATTTGAACTGACGAAGGATCTTTTCTCATTTTTCCATAGAATAAGACTTAAACAATTCTTCATGACCAGAGATACCAACACGGATAATAATTCATCAGGACTGAAACCTCCATATGATTTTATCCCCAGCTTAGATCCACTGGAACCCGAAGTGGAGATTTTCGAGAAATCAGTCATGATTAAGGTTCAACAGGCCACCAGTTTTGTCCCAAAACCACTGTTTAATATTTCCAAAAAAAGAGAATATGCATTTAAAAGAACTTAAAAACAATGACAAGGTCATCATCAAACCCTGCGACAAAGAGGGCGGCATTGTTATTTTTGACACCAAACAATATAACCATAAAATGACAGAAATGCTGGGGTCCCAAAGGCAATATAAGAGGATTAGATACAACCCTGAACCCACCCTCAAGAGAAGGATTGCCACACTGGTAGAAGAAGAGGCAGCCAGTGGTATCATCTGGAAGAAGGAGGCTGAATTCCTCACCCCAGTGGACACACGCATTCCCATTATCTATGGTGTCCCTAAAACACACAAGGACGAATCTAACCCCCCACTGAGACCCATAGTTTCTACCATTGGAGCAGCTACTAAACCCCTAGCCAAATATATGGACGTCTTTCTTAAACCTATCGTACACAGATTACAATCGTATATTAAAGATACGGGACATTTAATCTCCAAAATAGAGGACCTTCCTTTCGACGATCAGAGGGATTTTAGAGTCACTATGGACCTTGAGGCCCTCTATACCAACATCCCACAGAAGGAAGCAATGAGGGTCATAGAGGACGTTCTGAACAGAGAGGCCAACTGCGACAACAGTCAGTTTATTCTTAACTGCCTGGACATCGTTCTCAATGAGAACGTCTTCGAATTCAAAGGGGACCTCTCCCAGCAGATCCAAGGGGTCAGTATGGGGCCGACATGTGCCTCAAGTATCACTTGTCTCTACATGGGGGATTTTGAAATCCATCATATCTTTAATGAAATAGCCCCCTTCTTTGAAAATGTTGTCCAATGGGCACGTTTTATTGACGATATCTTTTTCATCTGGAGGGGTCACGAGGAAACCCTGGCGGAATTCATATTGTGGATAAATACCTGTGACCCCATCCTTAAGTTCACTGCACACATCAGCAACGTGAAAGTGGAATTGCTGGACGTATGGGTAGACCATCATGATTGCCATCTCCCAGTGTCATTATACACGAAACCTATAGCCATAAACACGCTTTTACAATTTAGCAGTTTCCACCCCAGATGCCAGAAACAAGGGATCTCATTCAGCCAATTTCTCCGCTTGAGAAGAAACTGTACCACCATGAAAGATTTTCTTATTCAAGTGGAGATCCTTGACAAACTCACGAAAGACTCTCTGAAAAGAGCCCAATATTATGACCTGGCCAACATGTTCAGGCCGAGCAACAAACTGAAACAAGAAAAACTAGTGGATGTAACCAAACATTGTAATCTGGACAACAGAATTCGCCAATTATAAACACCCAATGGCATCTCCTAAACATTCACAATGAGGAGGGCAAATTACACAGACCCCTCTTCGCATTCAGGAGGAACAAAAACCTACGAAACCTTCTGGCAAAGCCAAAAGAACAGAAAACAAAACCTTCTGTCAAAAATCCATCTCTGGCAGGGATCCCATCAATGGCAACCGCAAATGTGGGTCATGCTAGGCATGTACCTATGCTATTGTGGCAGACAATATCAGAATTAATAACAGAACAGTGTACTTGAACAGAACAGTGTACTTAATAACAGAACAGTGTACTTGGCCCGTTGGGCCAGGGATACGTATGGTAAACTGGATGCAAATGTAGGAAAAGGATAGGCGAAGACAAATCGAACAACCACATTGGCAAACACACTGCCCCGCTGGTCCAACACTGGAAGGATCTCAAATACATGGGTAGCGATCTCAGGTGGATGATCATTGAAAAGATCATATCACAGGAAGGAAATGACACTGAGCCATCTGCAAAAACAGGAGGTATTCTGGATCTTTTCTCTCAGGACTGAGGAAAAGGGCCTGAATGAACAGATCCCCTGGGAGAATGCCATCGAAGTGCCATCTATGGGACCCCTTTTTGGGCATGATTAGTTTTCGTGCCCCTCTGTATCTGCTTTTTCCCATGGTTTAGGTCCTGTGGGAACTCCCAGAACTTGCCTGGTTCTTGGCATTTTATCCCCTCATGAGGCAGCCTGCCTCAAATATGGGACTGCCTCTGTATATATGGTTTTTACCATTTGGGTTGTCTTTGGCCTCACATCTTCACCCTCTGTATCTTATCCTATCATGAGGTAGTCCGCTTCCAACTCGGAACTGCCCTATGATATTTGGTTTCTGCCTCTTGGGCTGCCATCGGCCCCACATCCTCCCCCTCTGTGAGGAGTTTTCCCTCCTTTGGAGCTAGCCCCTCTCTATTGTAGCATCCTTGGTGATGTATTCTTTCCCCGTGACCTCATTTTTTCTTCCCTGTTTTTTTCTTGCCATCTAGGTTTGCGCACTGGGGTTGCGCACTAGTTTTCCCCCTGGGGACCTGTCTGACCCAGCGCTATCTCCAGCAGTAAGATAGTGGACTTCCGCCCACGTGGTAGCCGTGAGCCACGACGTGCTCACGTTATGCTGACGCCGCTTACACGTGGTATCCGCGGCCCGGCGGGCCTCACATTTCGGCGAGCTATCCAGTTATGCCCATTGTGACTGGCACTTATTTCCGCTGCGGTGAGTGTTTGTTTGCTTGTTTTTTCTGCGCAACTTGGGTGTGACATCCTTGCCGTGTACCCCGCTGATTTCAGTGTCCACAGGCATTGTTTAGCATTTTCTCCTCGCTCCTGATTATTTTATTTCCAGTCGGGTGACGCGGCCTGTTATTATCCTGCGCGGAGCCAACCACTGACCCTGTTGTAGCCTTTCGTTTTGAGAGTTCTGGCCCCCTTTGTATCTTATCATTTTCTTGCCCGGCCCAGCTAACCGGGATTCCTTTTATCTACCACTTTTGGACCCGCTCTAGTGACTGTATTATATTTGGAGTGGTGGCAGTTAGATTCATCCCTATTGACCAGACTACCTGCGACATTATAATCTTGGGGCCCAGATATTTAGATGTGCTTTTCTGTCTATCTTTTGCCCCAGGTGCAGGAGGACCATTGCTGCCTACTGCCCCTGTTAGACCTGTCAGCCCTTTGGGTGGTCCCTCCTCATCATTATTTATTTTGTCCCACTTTTGCCTCAAACCCTGTTGGTATTTTTCCTTTTTGGGAACCACCAGATTTTTTTTTAGTGTTGCTGCAGATTCAGGGAGCCATTTTATCTACCCCTGGAACTTCTGTCTGAGGGCCTGGAGCACAAAATGGTGGCCACCTGTGACATCACCAGCACCCTCTGGAACCTACTAGAACCTTCTGCAACATTCTGGAGCCCTGTGACAGTTGGAGGCGGTTTAGAATGTTGGGAAGCTAAGACAGAGAGTTGGCAGTTGGAGCTGGCAGTTGGCACCTGACTGGTGAAGAGTGAGCAGCAGAAACCTGAAGGAGGAAGGAGTGAGGCAGCAGGGGTGGAAACTTGTGCCTGGAGTGGGGTCCATAAACCCACCCTTGATACTAGTCCCTACTGACTGAGCCCAGCCTGGAGCCCTGTGTGGGAAGAAGCAAGAAAAACCATCTTAAGGACCTGGACAGCAGGAACAGGCCTTAGAATCCAAGAACAGCAAGATCCTGACCTGGATACTGGTTTCCCTGGAGTCCGACGTCGAGTAGCCTGGAGACCTGGAGCCCGAGGTGGAGAAGCGGCGCTGACTGGAACAGCAGACGTCGTACCCGGAGCCGCCAGAGGTCGAGAGAGGGCGCCGACGGAGGTCGGAGAAGTACCAGAGGTCGAGGAGGAAGTCACCCGAGGTCGAGTGAGCGGCGTCGACGGGGGAGTGAAGTCCACCCTCCGGAGTCGCCGGAGACCGAGGTGAAGCGTGCCGGAGGTCGGGAGTGGAGGTCGCACTCCGGAGTCGCCGGAACCTGAGGAGAGGAGCACCGGAGGTCGGGAGTGAGGTCGCACTCCGGAGTCGCCGGAACCTGAGGAGAGGAGCATCGGAGGTCGGGAGTGGGGATCGCACTCCGGAGCCGCCGGAAGTCGACATCGAGCCAAGGCCGGCCGACGTCATCGAAACTGAGGTCGCCATCGGACCGGAGCCGCCCGAAGTCGACATCGAGTCAAGACTGCCCGACGTCATCGAATCGGAGGTCGAGATCGAGCCGAGGCCGCCGACATCGATCCGGAACCGCCTGCCGGCGTCGTCAAGAACTGACATTGCGCCGAGGCCGCCGACATCGAACCGGAACCGCCTCACGGCGTCGACACGACTCCAGCGGCGTCGGAGCTTCAGAAAAAGGGCAGTAAGTGGAATAGAGGGCGCCTAAGGCCCTGTGGAATCCTAAGAGACTACTCTAGGGGCTGGAGAGGTGCTGGAACCAGCTTGACTGTGCCAGGGATGAGCTGAGACTAATTCAGAGGGGTTGTGTAGAGTGAGAGAGCCAGGTCTCTAGTATCCCCCCTTGATCTACCTCAGTTTAGGCCTCAGCCTTGACCAAGCCAGGGAATAGACACCCTCAAGCCATCCACCTAACCACAAGCTGTGCCTGGGCCAAATCAGCCCATAGTAATCTCAAATGTGATCTGATTCTATAAGTGTCACTGTCAGCTTTTAATTATTTATTGAGAGCACTGTATTTATTATATTTAACCTATTTATTGCTTCACTGTATTTATTGTTCCACAGTATTTATTGTCGCACAATATTTATTGGTTTGCAGTATTTATTGCCTCAGAATATTTAATTGCCTGTATGTATTGCACTTATATTCATGCCTTTATTATTTATGATCACCCCTAACTATTGAATCATTAAGACAGTATTTATTTGATCTGCACTATTTAGAAAGCCTTGTATATTGTGATTGTGTTATTATTTATTTAATCAGCAACTAAGAGAAAAAGAAGATAAACAGAGATATTTTCATAATTTTTACGGTGTAGAGTCGTTTTTGGAACGGATGCACGCATGGTTATTGTATGGGTATGTCGTATGCTTAGCACGGTGCCTGATTCCTGACCACTCGAGCTAAGCTACCACAGTGTGTCCTGGAAAGACCCCGTTACCACCACCCTTTCCGGTGTGGGAGTGGAGTATTTCCAACAGCCCCAAATCATTATTCGAACTAAAAGGGAAGTGGTTCACATGTGACCTGAGGAATATCCACCTTTGTTTCTGGTGTGTGTGTCGCGGGTCCCCACGCAACTCAGTTCTACCCTGCTTTATCAGGTGAGGATCTTCTGGAGTAGACTTCTTTCTTGCTATTTCAGACTTTGAGGGAAATTGAATTTCTTCCTTATTATTTCCAGACTTCCTCATTGATCTTTGGGAGCCTGGCTCCGCTGCATTTTGAGGTGCTCCTTCTTGTGTACTGGCCTGTCATCTGGTTTGCTTTCTCCCCCTTTTCTTATATAATAGGTGGGCTCGCTGAATACCTCAGGTGCTTTCATTTTCATTTTTTTTATTCTTATGCTATTTTTACTCATTTGTTACTGACTTGTTACGCCTACTCACTACCTTCAGACCCGTCCTCACATTCCTGACTGTCAACACTGGGTGATACATTCGGGACGCTAGTTGTTTTGAGTACTTTCCAATATATGTTACCGACGCATTTTGTATCCTGGGAATACCCTCCTTACCTGTCCCTGGGAGTCCCGGGTGTAGTTGCCCTATCTGCGGGGACCATTCCTTACGTGGGGCATTTCCGTTTATTATAGGTACCCCAGGTGCCCTACTTCGCCTGTTCATCCCCATCTCTGCGCCTTGAAGAAGTTGTGACCCATCCCGGGTCGGTCACCGAAACGCGCGTTGGCCTGGCTGTCAATTGACTTATAAGTCTCCATTTCTTACCACCTGATATATACACACCCCCATGGCTAACATGTAGCCTCTTGAGTATTATTCAACCATCGACCATTGATGATCCATGTCTGTTCCGTGACTGCAGCACATTGAGCAACTACTATAAAGCACTGCATACTGAGATGTACATTAAATACCACCCTTTACCCTCCTAGAAGATTTTCTATGGAATCAGTGGAAGGCCATTGAATCCCTTGTTGTGTGAATGAGTCAGCATGAATCTGTGGTATGTATGGTAGGAGTTAGTGAGTGTCTGTTTTGCACCTGTGTACTATTTTCACTTATAGCATCTCGAGGCAAAGGATGTGGTTTTTTATCGCAATATTTATTTCATGTTCTAATGAAACCTTTGACATTTCTTCTAACTGAAAATGCTGAATAAATATAATACTAGTAGTAGTAATAAATATCTTTAATCGATTTTGCATTAAAACCATAAAAGCACATCATGTACAATTCATTGAAAGAAGGGAAAAACATTTTGAGAAGAATAATTGGTTGAGGAAACCGAGACTGTCTGTCTCCGAGGTCTGGGTTAAATTACTATGAAATTTTAGTAAAGTACATAATGCAATACCATTTAAAACCAAAGATAACATTTATGATAAAATTAAGATATTTACAAGTATAAAAACAAATTCATCTATAGCATATTGCAATAACAGTTGACCTATACATGCCGTACACCTATAAGCGGATTGTGATACCCCTCAAATACATTTGGTCAAGTTAATGATAATACTATTTGCATGAAAAAATTCCATCAAGTATAAAACAAAATGCCTTCTACATATTATCACGGTCTTCCTTTCACTATAGATCCTTCAGCCTGGCCTATTTAGTTTTATTCATGATTTTTACTGTCCTGCTTCTTATGGTCCATGCGTGGAACAGGTATCTAGATAGAGCGAAGACCATGTATTCTGTAGTGTCACTTTTCAGGATTCTAGTGATTTCGTTTAAGCGGGTTGCTGCTAAAATCCGGCAAGTGGGGTTTATCAATGTTATTCTTGTTTCTTGATACATCGGACAGAAGTACACGAAATGTGTTTCTGACCATGTTCCAATTGCTAACAAAACTATTAATTGGTAAAATACCATACCTAAATTTTAGGTATAATATTTTAGCAAGGGGCGGCTCAATTTGATTTAAAAATTCCTCTTGTAGCACGTTATCTTGAAAATTGAGGAACCTGCATGACAATTCACCTGCAAGACTCTTGCTGAGCCAGCTAACCATGACGTGATTCCAATAATTCTTTTTATGGTGATTTACCTTCTTTTTTCAATTTTGCTGGGGGTTAGCCACAGATCAAACATGCCAAGTTTGTTCAACCATGTCTTGATGTGGTTAAACCACTCAATACGTCCTTTGGTATCTAATAGTAGTATGTCTTGAATTGACTCTTTCAAGGGTAGTGGTGAATCATTTGCCCATATGTGCATTAGGCCTGGGCGGCAAATTCCGTTCCGCTCGTGGAATTTGCGGAATTTCGGTAACTTCGCGTTCCGCGGAGAACGCGAAATTGCCCAAAATTCTGCTTTCCGTGACTTCGCGAAATTTTTTCTTGTTCGCGTTCTCAAAATGCGTGTTCGCGAGATATTTCTCCCCGAGCACGCAAACAGCAACTGTGAACAGGAAAAAAGCATCGCGAACAAGCAATTCCGCGTGTTCACGAAATTTCTGCGTGTTTGCGGAGATTTTTTACCGTTTTGCGGAGATTTGCGTAACGCGATTACGCAAATTCCGCCCACCCCTAATGTGCATCCAATAGACTAATGGTCGGAGAGCGATTACGTGAGAAATGCTCCTCATTCCTAAATCTAGTCGCATGGGTATGAGTGGTGCGTTTCAGGGAAGTTCCATTATTGATCTGATGAAATTATTTTCAGCCTTCTCAATGGCTGCTACATTTACGTGACCCCATAACTCTGCACCGTACAGCGCAGCCCCTAGTCCCTTTGCCAGATACACTTGAGTGACTGGGATCAATGGTCTGAAGCTTGACTTTTTTAGCTTTTTGCATAAGGCGGATCCCACATGTTGTAGTGAGACTTTTTTGTATTTTGGGTGCCCACGATAGTGTGTTAACAAATCTCACTCCCAAGTAATCAAATAGAATAACTTCCTCCAGAAAAGTTGAGCCCAGTTTTATATTTCGATTAAAAGACTTGTGACGATTAAAAACCATGAATTTCGTTTTTAAGTGATTGATTTCCAGCCCCTGTTCCTCACAACCCCGCCCAACTTGATCCACTAAATTTTGGAGCGCCATCGGTGACCTCGAAATAAGCAGGGTGTCGTCTGGGAAGAGTAGTGCAAGCACCTCACATCCTGCAAGCTTGGGGGGGATCATGCCTACAGTCCCTTAGCTGATCAATCAGGCCATTTATATAAAGCGTAAATAGTGTTGCTGCCAAAACGCATCCCCGCCTTACTCCGCGGCTCACACCTATCTGGTTAGTTAATCCTCTGTTGTTGCCCCATCTTATTTGGGCATCATTTTTTGTATTGAGTCTAATAAGGATCTGCAAAAGGTTTGGTGGTAACCCAAGGTTAGTCAAAGCAGTCCAAAGTTCACCCCGTGGTACCAAATCAAATGCGGCCCTTAGACCTACAAACACCACGTATAGAGAGCCTTTACCTATTTTTACATATTTCCACAGGATCAAGAGGAAGCGAAGCAACTGATCAACAGTGCTTATCTTCTATTGAAACTCTGCCTGCAGAGGTGATAATAAATACCCCTGGCTAATGCATTCATTCACTCTCTTCAGCAATTGCCGACAGAATATTTTCTGTGCTATGTCGATAAGACTAATCGGCCTGTAATTTGTTGGGTTGCCTTTATCTCCTTTCCTGTGGATAGGCACGACTTCTGCGCCCAGCCATGTATCTGGTATCTCTGCTCCACCCAATATGGCATTAAAAGTGTAATTTAAGATCACACTCCATATTTGGGGTTCAGAGAGATAACGGTCGCCCGGAATTAGATCTAGGCCTGGGGCTTTCCCCCACTTCATGGTCATGGTCATGATTGCCTCGTGGGTTTTCTCTACTGAAAATGAAAGTCAGACAGTGTCAGCTCCCTGTTGAGAAAATTCCCTGGGTACTGCTTCACTTTCCTCTGTTCCTGTATATAATCTAGAAAAGTGATCCTCCCAAACCTGTGGAAGGATGTGAAGGCCGTCTTCCACAACTAAACTTTTTGTCCATTTGCAATTAGGTGCCAGAAGTCTGCCAGAAGTCTGAATGATTTCTAGTCTGAGCAGCAGCAAGTAGGTCTTCCCACTGCCCTTGATGCCAGTTCCTATGTGCCTCGTGTTGGGCCTTTTTGTAGGCTCTTCTATAGTTCATAATGGATTCTCTTTGGCCAGACTTTATTGCATCCATCAAGGACTGGCGCGCTAATTTACAATCACCATTGAACCACACATTTGATTTGGACCTTGTGGTTATATTCTTACTAGAGATTTTGTAAAAAAAATATGTTGATGTTATTTAAAAAAATCCTGAAAGTGTCTACAATCATTAGTAAGTCCATGTTATTAGGCCCTAAGGACACCAAACAATTGGCAACAATGGTATAGATTTTTGACAGGGACTCTGCATTGTTCCTTATTTGTGGCCTTTTAATCCTTCTTTTGTTGTTGCTTGTAACAATGTGATTCTGGGGATTTGGTTCCCCAGATGGACGATAGGAGCCAAATACCTCTTTTAATTCTAGAGAGAGGGCATTATGGTCACTATCATTCCTCTCTAAAACCTGCATATCAACAAGGCTTGGCCATAGTTGGATGTCCATCAGGAAATAATCTATTTTTGTTTTGGAATTCTCCCGCCTGTAGGTATGGTGAAGACCGAGATCTGAGATCGATCGACCATTCACAGCTCGTAACCCATATTTGTAGGTAAGGGAAGCCACTTGAAGAGCCACTTTAATGTTCTTAGCTAACTTCTCGTGGCCCAGGGATGGAATGCCCAGTTCCATGTCTTCTTCATCGGTGATGTTTTTAGTAACTTCTAAGGGCTCGAATGTTACATTAAAATCCCTATTGTTATAGACACTTGTTCCTATTATGTGTATCCGATTGTTTGCCTCCATGTAGCCCCCTGGTTTCTTTGCTCCCAGGAGACTGGATTGAAAGTTTCCCTTGTGTTTTTTTATCTCCGACATGTTGCGGATTTATTAAATTATTCAGGCAGTGGGGTTTTGCTTTGCTTTGACTTCACACTTACTAATTAGCCAGTAGAAAGTATCCCCGTTGGGTAGAGATTTTCAGCAAAACTGTGGACTCTTCTTGGAAAAAATGAGGTTCCATTTAGCCATGATGCTCATTTGCCATAAATTAAGCCTCAATTGTAAGAACTTACAAATATAAACATAGCAGGTGCCCCAGTTGAAGCTGCACTTCAGTAAAGCACAAACGATTCTACCGTCTTGGGCTTCGCAAAGTCAAAGCAAGTGTGTTTCCTCTCGTATTCTGTGTTGAAAAAGTATATTAAATCCTTAGTGGAGGTGAATGCATCAGTGATCTTTTGGAGCGCAATCTGATCTGTAGTGACTGTGGCTGTGATAAGTGGTTTCTTTCTTATCATATGCTGGAGAGAGCAGAGTCCATGTTTGTCACTTTTAAATACCGTAAGTATGCAAATGCTCAAAAGCATAGTACCACTCACACACCCACTCTCAGACCCACACAGGCACTCACAGACCCACTTAGGTAATCACAGACCCATTTACAGATCCACACAGGTACTCACAGACCCACACAGCCACTTAACAGACCTACTCACAGACCCACACAGGTACTTTCACACCAACCCACACCCACACAGGCACTCACCAACCCACACATGTACTCATACCCCCACTCACACATGCACTCATAGACCCACACAGGCAGTTACAGATCCATTCACAGGCCCACTCATACACCTACTCACACACTGACTAAGACACTTACATACCCACAACTAATAGACCCATACAGCCACTCATACACCCCGTCATTGCCCCATACAGCCACTCACACACTCACTCACTGTCCATACAGCCACTCACACACCCACTCACCGACCCATACAGCCACTCACACACCCACTCATACATATACCAAAACACTCACTCACTACACATACAGCCACTCATATACCTACTCAATGACCTACATAGCCACTTACACACACAAAGGTGACAGGTTACAGTTAGGAAATTAAATAAAAAACATAGAAATTCACTACATAAACCAAAGGTTACAGGGACGTTTTAGTTTGGCCCAGATTTCACTCATACAAAACCATAGTAATTCAGCAGTTATAGTTACCTGAGCTATCTACAACTTTCACCCCCACAATGCACTGCTTATGACCTCACATATTACATCACTTATGACATGGTCAGTAACATCACTGATGACATCTCAAATGGCATCACTGATTACATCATCCACATAATCACCCCTATACAACCTCTCATATACCCACCCACAAACCCACACAACCACTTATAAACCCACTCACTCAACCATGAAGCTGCTCACACCTTCTCAGTCATCTATACAGGCACTCATATAGCCACTCACTCACCCGTACAGCTACTTACACAACCACTCACCCACCCATACAATAATTCACACAGCTACACGCTCACCTGTACAGCTACTCGCATGCCCACTTATTAAACCACACAACCACTCATACAGCTATTCACTCACCCATATCACCACTGAATACAGCCATACACTCATCCATACAACTAATTACATACCCACTTATATACCCACACAACCACTTACATACCCATTCACACATCCAATCACTTACACACCCACTCACTCACCCTTACAGACATTCACACAGACATCAGTCTACAATGCAGCCACTCACACACCAACTCATTTAACCAAACACCACTTGAACAGACAAACACTCACCCATACAGCCACTCATATCATATACCCACTCATTCATAGTCACTCACACAGCCACTCATTCAATGATTCAGCCACTCATACACCCATGTATTGTATCCTTAGAGCCACTCACCCACCCAGACAGCCACTGACATAGCCACTAACTCACCAATACAACTACTCAACAGCAACTAACCTCCCCATACAGCCACTCACAGCCATTTATTCACTCACACAACCATACACACATCCACTCACCAAACCATACAGCCAATCAGACTGCTACTCACTCACCTATACAGCCACTCACTCGCCCACTTACTCACCAATACAGCCACTCACACAGCCACTCACTCACCTATATGGCTACTCACACACCCAATTATTCACCCATACAGCCACTCACACAGTCAATCACACAACCATACAACCACTGACACAGCAACACACATAGAGCCACTCACAAAATATATATTAGAAATAATATCACTCACTAGTAGTACAAAAATAACTTAACGTTTGCAATAGCTTAGTATAGAAGCTTAACACTCATAAACCTTTTTAAAACCCTCACAATCACTGGATGATTTCTTCAGTGATGTAATTTGAGATGTTATCAGTGATGTCATCAGTGATGTCACTGACCATGTCATGAGTGATGTAATATGTGAAGTCATAAGCAGTGAATTGCAGGGGCATAAGTTGTAGTTAGCTAAGGTAACTTTAACTGCTGAATTTCTATGTTTTTTACGAGTGAAATCTAAGCCAAACTATAAAGTCCCTGCAACCTTTGGGTCTTGTAGTAAATATGTATTACCTACTGGCTGTTGCCAGTAGGTAGTTATAGTTAGGACCTAGTTTCCATAGGAAAAGCATTTTTTGACTAGACTGTATATAAGGAAGTAATTTTTGAGAAATTTAAGTTGAAAATTATATATAAATCTCTGGCCGTGGATATTTCGCAATGATTTTGCAATGAATCGCAAATGCACGCGCCAACAGGAATGCTGTGATTGGCTGAACGCAACCTGAACAGATAGTTGCGGCCACCAGTTTATCATCCGGGAGTGGTTCCTGGACTGAAAATGTATGGGAAAGCTAATACAAGGGGTCAGGGTGGCGATACTATGACTCCATGTTTGAGAAATGGGTGTGATCGTGACACAAGTCAAGTGTTCAAAATTGATTTTTTTCGATAGCGCGCGATATTCGCGACAACACCGTGACGGCCCTGTGTACCATTGCGGGGTTGTCTCGACTGTTGGGACGTCCTCGCGCATATTGGTGGAAATATAAAAAAATATATCACTGAATTATTAATATGCATTGTTATTGAGATATTGAGATTGTGATAGAAGTTTTTATAGAGTTAAATAGGTAGTGAGTTATCAAGTGTGATGGTTAGAATGAATTATTCTTGAATATGGTGGTGGCTATAGAATACCTGCTTCTGCTTTCCGCTTTCGTGACGTAACAGCAGGGATCACAATGATCAACGTTATAGCGATCTCGGGCCTCACCGTGAAAACGGAAAATAGGTTTTAGAGATGGTTGTTCTAGAAATACACTTGAAAAAAAATGAGGTTAAAGTGTAGAGTAATAGACCCCTAGTGTATAAAATACTGTAATATGTGTGTATATATGTCTTTTTCACTTTATGGAAAAGGCTCGATAATCGCAGTTAACGGAAACTTGGTACTAAAACATAAGTTTAAACATGTTATTTATATAGTAATATGTGTAGCACAATGTTTTTATGGATTTTTTAAGTTAACATTTCTGGATGTGCTGGTGGCCTTTGAATGCCTGCTTTTGAATTCTGGTCTCGCGATGTCTCTGCGACCATCGCAACGTCCTTGTGAAGATTTCCAAAAACTGAAAAAATATCTTTTTAACGAAGATTCATATTTCGGGCACTAGGGTGGCTCTGACAAGAGCCTTTGTGTTGATTATGTGTATATGACAGCTACAAGTAAGATAGGATACAGTTTCAGGCTACTTAGAAACACCCTGTTGCCTATGTCTATAAAGTGTACTCTATCATTTCTATAAATTGCATGCATGTCAAAATGCAGATTGTTGTTATAGATACAGTCCATGAGACGGTCTCTGAGGAATGCAGAAACAGTTTTATTAACATGTTTCCTGGCTTTTTTGATTTGACCACTTCCATGTCTGTCTTTGCTATATATTAGATTACACCAAGACAGTGTGAAGGAAAAGCGACATCAGTTGTGCAAAGGTATCTTTCATTAGGATTTCCAGCCCTATCCCAGTCAATGTGCCACCACAGTGCACAATCATGAGGTGAGGAGCTTGACAATCCACAATGGATTTAAACAAAGCCAGCAACTGATGAAACTTTAACCCTCTCTGGCCAAACCAAGTAATCTCCACACATGGCAAACCCAAGTCCCTGGCAATACCTCTTTTTTGACAGCCTCTTTAGCCCAACACATATAGCTGTGGCCCACAACCCACACTCTAAGCATTTTGAAAGTGAAGGAGCAATAGCAGTCAGGAGAAGGCTGGAGATGCATGAGAAAGTTTTACAAATGAAAAGAAGAAATGAAAGTGGAGTTGTTTTTATTTTAAAATATATCTTTCATTGGATGTTGTCAGCATGAAAGTGAATAAAATTAGGTAGTGTGTTGAATGCCTTAGCAAGAAGTCCTATTATTGGCTGCTGTTTAAAAAAAGAAATGTAATACAGACATGGATATGCTTTTGAATCTGCTGTGAAAATTACACCTGTTGAATCTCATTTGGAAGTAGCATGTTCTTTCTAGAATGTGCTGTGAACATGTGACCTACTGGTTCCACTGGGTTGCTAGGTACACTGAGCTAGGAGTGTACTGGGGGGAAGAGTGTTAAAGAGACAGACATTTTTTTTTAAAGTTGTGGCGTTATGACACAATTTAAGTAATGGCGAACTTTAATTTCCAACTCAGGACTATGTAATAAACTATTGTTCAGTATTTCAATTAAAAAAAAAACTGAATCTAAATATCGGTTCGTGCTCCTTTTTTTCGCGATTTCCCCATGATGATCGCAAAAACATCGTCAACATGAGGAGACAGTAACCTCGTTTTGAAAGAGAGGGGAAGGGTTCACAGATGATAACCATTCGCAAGTGGAGAGACAGAAGTCTAAAATGAAAGACATTATTTCATTTGCTGCCTTTCTCATGATCATAGAGTGGAAAGTTGAAGAGGTTGCCATTTTATAGTTGCTTCCTATGAGAGTGCTGTACCATTATTGTGCTTAGTTTTTGCAACTCTTAACAGTGTCAAAACTATCCAGAAAGAGCTAAAACAACAATCTAATCTATGAACTCCATTTACTGGTATGTATGTAACGTTTTAATTATTTAAAAAATGTACATTAGAAATGAAGATGTATATGGAGGTTTGATTAAAAGAGTTATCACAGTAATGTGAGAAAACAATATCAGATGAACTGTATCTGGCAGAGGGTGTGTGTTTAAGATGTTAGTACTGTTGAAAGTTGCCATGATTAATGCCTTTAAAAATGACAATGTTTTAAATGTCTAAGCATCACGTGCAGAACTGATAGATCTATGTTTTTTGCATTCTGGATACTGTAGTGATTTTAGTCACATTATTTAATAGAAGTAGTGCAGTCATGAATAAAACATAAGAAAATGTGCTGTGCCTGTATATAAATAATATAGTAGAAATACTTGTTAGGAAATGTTTATCAATGTGATTTTTAACTTATATGACCAGTTTGCATATGTTTGGATGGTGAGATATGTTTTTTCTGGTTGTAGATAGTGATATGTGTGCTAGCTTCACTTGGCATGTAACCTTTCTTTGAGAAATGCTGACTATATGTTTTAAAGACACAAGAAATATTTGCAATATGATGTAGGTATGCCATAAAGAAAAGGTTTTGGGCCAGATGTACGACCCTAAATTGCATGCGCAAACCCACAATTTATTTGCGATTCGCTATTTAGGAATTGCGAGTCACAAATTACCACGCTCTTCAAGAGGGTGGTAATGCATGATGGCCGGCAGCCGTCGTGCGCAACGGTGCTCGTGTGCACAGGATGGCTCCCGCGCGACGGCTCCCGGCCGTCCTGGCACATGGCACCGGAAATCCCTCTGGTGCAGGCACCAGGGGGATTTCTTTTTTTTCCCAAAAGCCTCAGGAACCGGGCAAGAGCTTCCCCAGCTCCCAAGGCCCCCTTGTGGTTTCTGTGAAATGACGATCAGCGCGCACGTCGCGCTGATGTCATTTCATAGAAACCGAAACTGAAATGTGCTCAGGGGGCTATCTCAGCCACCTGAGCACGTAGAAAGACGGGAAAGGTATCATTAGAAAGGGGAGAATCTCCCCAGTGGATCCCTGCTCGAGGATTGCCCCAGGAGGGTGATCCTCAAGCTGGGATCCACCACTAGACACCATGGAGGGGGGAGCGGCCCCTTGGGCAAGGGCCTTTGCTCCCCCAATAATATTGGCCAAATGCAGTCTTTCTGCCCTCCCTAGGGAGGCAGATGGGGGCAGTAGCCCCCAATGTGCCCCCCCGGGGGGCAAAAAGCCCACAATAAGCCAGGGATTTTTTGGGGGGCAATTTCAATGAGGGTGGGGGCTGCCCAAAATGTGCATGCCACTGCCTCCACCCCGCCACAACTACAGCCTTTCTGAGATGGGGCAGTAGCCCTCAATCTGTCCCCCCCGGGGGGTAGAAAGCCCACTAGACACCAGGGATTTTTTGGGGGTAATTTTAATTAGGGCTGGCTGCCCGCCCAATACGGGCAACCGAATGCCCACAACGCCCCACCATAATTACAGCCTTCTGCCCCCCCCCCCCCGGGAGCAGAAAGCCCCCTACACGCCAGGGATTTTTTTGGCAATTCTAATTAGGGTGGGAGTTGCCCAAAACAGGCATGCCAATGCCCCCAACCCTGCCACAATTACAGTCTTTCTCCCACCTCTGGGAGGCAGATGGGGGCATTAGACCCCAATCTACCCCCCGGGGGGCAAAAAGCCCACTAGAAGCCAGGGATTTTTGGAGGGCAATTTGAATTAGGGTGGGGGCTGCCCAAAATGGGCATACCAATGCTCCCACCCCCTGCCAAAATTACAGACTTTCTTCCCCCCCTGGTGGGCAGAAGGGGTCAGTAGCCCCCAATCTGCCCCCCCGGGGCCAAAAAACCCACTAGATGGCAGGGATTTTTTTTGCCAATTTGAATCAGGGGTGGGGGCTTCCCAAAATGGACATGCCAATGCCAATGCCCCCACCCCCGCCCGCAAAAATTCCAGTCTTTCTGCCCCCCCTGGGGGGCATATGGGGGCAATAGCCCCCAATCTGCCCCCCCCAGGGGGCCGAAAGCCCACTAGAAACCAGGGATTATTTTTGTATTCATGTAGGGGTGGGGGCTGCCTAAACTGGGCATGACAATACCCCCACCCCCCCAGAGAAATTCCAGTCTTTCTGCCGCCATGGGGGGCAGATGGGGGCAGTGGCCCCTGATCTCCCCCGGGGGGGCAGAAAACCCACTAGGCGCCAGCGATTACGCTGGCTTTTTTTATGCCTGGGGTTGGGGGCTGCCCAGAATGGGCATACCAATGCTCCCACCCCCCACAAAATATGGACACAGTCTTTCTGCCCCCCTTGGGGACATATCGGGGCAAACCCCCCTTGATTCCCCCAGGGAAAGAAAGCCCACTAGACAACAGGGATTTTTTTGGGGGTAATTTTGATTAGGGTGGGGGCTGCCTGAAACAGGCATGCCAATGCCCCCACCCCGCCAGAATTACAGCCTTTCTGCCCCACCCAGGAGGCAGATGGGGGCAGTAGCCCCTAATCTGCCCCCCGGGGGGGCATAAAGCCCACACTAAGCCAGGAATTTCTTTGGGGCAATTTGAATTAGGGTGGGGGCTGCCTAAAATGGGTAAGCCAATGCCCTAAAAAATTACAGTCTTTTTGCCCCCCTGGGGGGCAGAAAGCCCACTAGACACCAAGGATTTTTTATGAGGCAATTTTACTTTGGGTGGGGGCTGCCCAAAAAGGGGCATACCAATGCTCCCACCCCCCTGCCAAAATTAAAGACTTTCTGCCCCCCCCCTGGTGGACAGATGGGGGCAATAGCCCCCATCTGCCCCCCCAGGGGCCAAAAAATCCACTAGATGCCAGGGATTTTTTTTGCCAATTTGAATCAGGGGTGGGGGCTGCCCAAAACGGACATGCCAATGCCCCCACCCCTGCCCGCAAACAGTCCAGTCTTTCTGCCCCTCCCGGGGAGCATATGAGGGCAGTAGCCCCCAATCTGTTCCCCCCGGGGGGCAGAAAGCCCACTAGAAACCAGGGATTTTTTTTTGTATTCATGTAGGGGTGGGGGCTGCCTAAACTGGGCATGACAATACCCCCACCCCCAGAGAAATTCCAGTCTTTCTGCCCCCACAAGGGGGCAGATGGGGGCTGTGGCCCCTGATCTGACCCCGGGGGGGGCAGAAAGCCTACTAGGCGCCAGCGATTATGCTGGCTTTTTTTATGCATGGGGTGGGGGGCTACCAAGAATGGGCATACCAATGCCCCCACCCCCCAAAAAATTGCCACAGTCTTTCTGCTCCCCTTGGGGACATATCGGGGCAAACATCTCCCCCCCCCGATTCCCCCCAGGGTGGCAGAAATCCCACTAGGAACAGACTGTTTTTTAGCAATGTGCCTACCTGTGGATTTTGGGCCCTAGCGCTGATAGCACATAGGGAAACCTATCAAACCTGTACATTTTTGAAAACTAGACACTAAGAGGAATCCAGGATGGGTTGACTTGTCTGGCTCTCACCAGGTTCTGTTACCCAGAATCCCTTGCAAACCTCAAACTTTGTAAAAAAAAAAAACACATTTTCCTCATATTTATGTGGTGGAAAGTTCTGGAATCTGCGCGGATCCCCAAAATTCCACCCACCCCGCGTTGCCCAAGGTCGTCCAAGAAAAATGGCACATCACTTGTGTGGGTAGGCCTAGTGCCCGGGACAGGAAACAGCCCAAAACGCAACTTGGACACACCACATTTTCATAGTGACAACGGACCCTTTTTTTGCAAAGTGCCTAGCTGTAGATTTTGAATCGTAGCTCTGCCGGCACATAGTGAAACCTAGCAAACCTATACATTTTTGAAAACTAGACACCCAGGGTAATCCAGGATGGGGTGACTTGTCTGGCTCTCACCAGGTTCTGTTACCCAGAATCCCTTGCAAACTTCAAAATTTGTCCCCCCAAAAAATATTACTCACATTTCTGTGGTGGAAAGTTCTGGAATCTGTGTGGATCCACAAAATTCCACCCAGTCTGCATTCCCCGCGACAGGCAAGGGCCCAAACCTATTGTGGTGACTTGAAAATGTCCTATCACAAAACAACCTGGTTTTGCAAGGGGGGGTCCCATGAGTTTTTGGCCCAGGGCTCGGCGGCCATCTAGAGAAACCTACCAAACCCACACATTTCTGAAAACTAGACACCCGGGGAAGTCCAGCAAGGTACGGCTTGTGTGGGTCCCCCAACATTTCCCTACCCAGAATCCCCTGCAAACCTCAACTTTTTCTCAAATTTCTGTGTGGGAAAGTTCTGGAATCTGTGTGGATCTACAAATGTCCTTCTACACAGCATTCCCCCAAGTCTCCCAATAAAAATGGTACCTCACTCGCATGGGTGGGTAAAGTACCCGCGACAGGCAAGGGCCCAAAACCTATTGAGACGACATCAAAATTAATTATCACAAAACAACCTGGTTTTGCAAGGGGGGTCTCATGTGTTTTTTGCCCTGGGCTCGGCGCCCATCTAGGGAATCCTACCAAACCCACACATTTCTGAAAACTAGACACCCTGGGGAGTCAAATGAGGTATGGCTTGCGTGGATCCTCCAACATTTACCTACCCAGAATCCCCTCCAAACCTCAAATTTAGCTGAAAAGAACACATTTTTCACATATTTTTGTGTGGAATCACTGTGGTGTCACAAATGTTCCACCCCACAGCGTTCTCCTTAGTGTCCCGAGTAAAATGTGTTTTTTTATATAAATGTTTTGGTTTGCAAGGGATTCTGGGTAACAGAACCTGGTGACAGCCAGTCAAGTCACTTCATCCTGGATGCTCCTGGGTGTCTAGTTTTCAAAAATGTATAGGTTTGCTAAGTTTCCCTAGGTGCCAGCAGAGCTAGGGTTCAAAAACTACAGCTAGGCACTTTGCAAAAAAAGAGTCATATTTCGCTGTGAAAATGTGGTGTGTCCAGGTTGCGTTTTGGGCCGTTTCCTGTCACGGTCACTAGGCATACCGACACAGGTGAGGTACCATTTTTATCAAAAGACTTTGGGAAATGCGGGGGTGGGTGGAAGTTTGTGGATCCGGGCAGATTCCAGAACTTTCCACCACAGAAATGTGAGGAAAATGTGGTTTTTTTTTACAAATGTTTTGGTTTGCAAGGGATTCTGGGTAACAGAACCTGGTGAAAGCCAGTCAAGTCACCCAATACTGGATTCCACCGGGTGTCTAGTTTTCAAAAATGTATAGGTTTGCTAGGTTTCCCTAGGTGCCGGCAGAGCTAGGGTTAAAAAACTACAGCTAGGCACTTTGCAAAAAAAGGGTCATTTTTCACTGTGAAAATGTGGTGTGTCCACGTTGCATTTTGGGCCGTTTCCTGTCACGGGCACTAGGTCTACCGACACAAGTGAGGTACCATTTTCTTGAAAGACTTTGCGCAACGCGGGGTGGGTAGAATGTTGTGGATCCACGCAGATTCCAGAACTTTCCGCCAGAAAATGTGAGGAAAAAGTGTTTTTTTAGACAAATATTTAGGTTTACAAGGGATTCTGGGTAACAGAACCTGGTGAGAGCCAGTCAAGTCACCCCATCCTGGATTCCCCTGGATGTCTAGTTTTTCAAAAACGTATAGGTTTGCTAGGTTTCCCCAGGTGCCAGCAGAGCTAGGGTTCAAAAACTACAGCTAGGCGTTTTGCAAAAAAAGGATAATTTTTCACTGTGAAAATGTGGTGTGTCCACATTGTGCTTTAGGCTGTTTCCTGTCGAGGGCACTAGGCCTACCCACACAAGTGAGGTACTATTTTTCTCAGAAGACTTTGGATAACGCGGGGTGGGTGGAATTTTGTGGATCTACGCAGATTCCAGAACTTTCCACTAGAGAAATGTGAGGAAAAAGTGTTTTTTGGGAAAAATGTTTAGGTTTGCAAGGGATTATGGGTAACAGAACCTAGTGAGAGCCAGTCAAGTCACCCCATCCTGAATTCCCCTGGGTGTCTAGTTTTTAAAAATGTATAGGTTTGCTAGGTTTCCATAGGTGCTGGCAGAGCTAGGGTTGAAAAACTACAGCTGGGCACTTTGCAAAAACAGGGTCATTTTTCACTGTGAAAATGTGGTGCGTCCACGTTGCGGTTTGGGCCATTTCCTGTCATGGGCCCTAGGCCTACCGACACAAGTGAGGTACCATTTTTCTCAGAAGACTTTGGATAACGCGGGGTGGGTGGAATTTTGTGGATCTACGCAGATTCCAGAACTTTCCACTAGAGAAATGTGAGGAAAAAGTGTTTTTGGGGAAAAATGTTTAGGTTTGCAAGGGATTATGGGTAACAGAACCTAGTGAGAGCCAGTCAAGTCACCCCATCCTGAATTCCCCTGGGTGTCTAGTTTTTAAAAATGTATAGGTTTGCTAGGTTTCCATAGGTGCTGGCAGAGCTAGGGTTGAAAAACTACAGCTGGGCACTTTGCAAAAACAGGGTCATTTTTCACTGTGAAAATGTGGTGCGTCCACGTTGCGGTTTGGGCCATTTCCTGTCATGGGCCCTAGGCCTACCGACACAAGTGAGGTACCATTTTTCTCAGAAGACTTTGGATAACGCGGGGTGGGTGGAATTTTGTGGATCTACGCAGATTCCAGAACTTTCCACTAGAGAAATGTGAGGAAAAAGTGTTTTTGGGGAAAAATGTTTAGGTTTGCAAGGGATTATGGGTAACAGAACCTAGTGAGAGCCAGTCAAGTCACCCCATCCTGAATTCCCCTGGGTGTCTAGTTTGTAAAAATGTATAGGTTTGCTAGGTTTCCATAGGTGCTGGCAGAGCTAGGGTTGAAAAACTACAGCTGGGCACTTTGCAAAAACAGGGTCATTTTTCACTGTGAAAATGTGGTGCGTCCACGTTGCGGTTTGGGCCATTTCCTGTCATGGGCCCTAGGCCTACCGACACGAGTGAGGTACCATTTTTCTTGAAAGACTTTAGGAAACGCGGGGTGGGTGGAATTTTGTGGATCCATGCAGATTCCAGAACTTTCCACCCCAGAAATGTGATGACAATGTGTTTTTTTGGACACATTTTTAGGTTTGTAAGGGATTCTGGATAACAGAACCTGGTGAGAGCTAGTCAAGTCACCCCATCTTGAATTTCCCTGAATTGTGAAATGTGGTGTGTCCACGTTGCGTTTTGAGCCGTTTCCTGTCGTGGGCACTAGGCTTACCCACACAAGTGAGGTACCATTTTTAGCAGGAGACTTAGAGTAACACAGGATTGTAGAGCAACTGTTATTGCCTATTGGCTTTTGATGCATTTCTGCCTTCCAAATGAAAGACAATGTGTAAAAAAGAAGACATTTTGAAAAATTACCTATAATTCTCATGCTAGTATGGGTACTCCCAATTTTGGAAATTTGCAAATATCTACTGTTTCTAAACTCTATATTTTGTTCCCATTTCAGAAACACATAGGTGTCTTTCATTCTGATCTTTCCATGTATAGATTTTCCCAAAAGAATTGCTATATACCCAGTACATAATAAACAACCATTGCAAGACGCTGCTCAGTTATTGGCTCTGGGTTCGTCGGGTTCTTGGTGAACCTACAAGTCCTATATATCCCCACAATGAGAAAGGTCCAGCGGATGTAACGATATATTGCGTTCAAACAGTTGTCATAAATAGATGAAGTTACAGGTGAAAACGTTGACACAAATGGCTGTTTTTTTAACTAATTTTCAATTTTTCCTATATTTAACTGTTAGTTTCTAAAGAAACCTTAAAGGATGTACACAAATTACCCCTTGCTGGATTCAGAATTTTGTCTACTTTTCTAAAATGTATAGCTTTTCAGGATCCATTATTGCTTTCATATCCATTTCTACCATTAAATGGAAGGAGGTTGAAAGGACAAAAAATAGCAAAAATAGGCTATGTCCCAGAAAAATGCCAAAACTGTGTAAAAAATGTTGGTTTTCTGAAAAAAGTCTGCTTGTCCTTGAAAGCTGGGAAGATGGTGATTTCAGCACCACAACCCCTTTTTTGATACCATTTGCAGGGAAAAAAACAGATGTTTTCATCTGTAGCCCTTTATTCCCATTTTCCCAAAAAAAGAAATGTGCTGTATTTGGCTAATTTCTGGGTCCTCCCAAGGGAAATCCACAAAACCTGGGTACCTTTAGAATCCCCATGATGTTGGAAAAAAAGGACGCAAATTTGGCGTGGATACCTTATGTGGTAAAAAAGTTACAGGGGCCTAAGCACAAACTACCCCAAATAGCCGAAAAAAAGATTAGCACGGGGGGAGGCCTAGCAGTGAAGGGGTTAACACTTTGGTTGATGTTTATTTAAAAACCTAGTACAAAAGGGATAAAGTGGTATTTTAGTGTGTATGAATGAGAACTGAGATATGGTGCAGCTGTGCTGTAGGAGAGGGTGCTATAATAATAAAAGGTAAGTAAATTAAGTTTTGTGTTTTGGTTTGGGATTGGTACATTGAAGTACATGCTTGCAGTTATGTAGGTAGGTTGATTTGTAGATTTAAAACTGCAACATAACATAAAAACTGTTTTTCAATTATTCAGACAGAATGCCTACAAAAGCTTGGAGGAAAAAGGAACAGAAGCAACTACAGTATCTATGCAGAACTGAGACACAAAAGGGACAAAATGAAGAAAAAGTGGTGAAAGAAAAAAGAGCTACTGGTAAGAGAACAAAGTCATTTCTTTAAAACATATGTGGACATTTCCAAAAAATTACGAAATAATGAAAATAAAATTCAAACTATGAGAAAAAATAACAGTGCACACAATCTATATAACAAGAAAAGGAAAGAATGTAACAAAGATGAACACATCTTAACCAGGAGACAGAAGCAGTTTTAGGAAATCAGAGACAGGATGATTTATAGTAGAGTAGTTATAAATCTACTGAGAAATATAGTGGGAGGAGGGAGACACTGAAACAGAAAGAACAAGTTGAGAGAGTAGTAGAGAAGGCCTTTGCTCTGAAGAGGAAGCTTTTATCTTGATTATAAATAGAATAAAGACTCTTGGGGTTGTGCATGAGGAGACAAATCCCGAGAAATATATTAGTGAATAGAAGTAGCTTTTGTACAGTTTTTAGTGGAGAATGCATACATAGTTCTGTACAGAGTCTTCATTTAATGAAGAAAGCTATCTCCAGGATAATAGATTAGTTCATGCTATTGATTACAGAGGATGATGTTATGAAATGAAGAATGGCACTCCTATAGCAAAAGAAGTGATGGTATCTACAAATGTAGAACAAGATATTGGAGAATAGGTACAAGGAAGGTGGAGTCAGTCGCCTGTATAAAAATGGAATTGGAGCAGTGTTTGAGGTACTCAAGAGCAATCCATTGATATATTAAGGACATTTCTACATATCTTTCCAAGGTGAAGTTTAAAACACAAAATAAGTACTTTACAAGGATTGGATTCTTGCAAGATTAGAAAGCATAAAAAAGTTAGGGACACTCACTAGCTTGTTAATCAAACAAAGCGTGCAAAAGCACCTTTCATCATTTCAGGATGTTTGTTGTACATCACTCAACAATAAGAGCTTTAGTACGGAGGCTGTACTATGTGAAATCTCCTGCTTTATGTTTAGGAGAAATGAATAGAGAGCTTTTGTATGGTACTGTGGCAGATGTAGAAAAGGTTTATGGTGATGTGCAGTTTCCTTTCTTTTGGTCCTCAGCAGGATTCTAGGGAAAATGAACAGTTATTAAGAGGAGGAGTTGTAGAACAGGACACAGATATTACAGTTGATAGTTTTGAGAGATTAAAAAATTTAACAAAGTATGGTCTAAACAACCAGAGTACTTTATATGTTGTCAACGCATTCACTGGAAGATTTCAACACAGACTGTTGACTTGTGTTTAAAAAGTGAAAAAGTAAATAATGGTAACTGGCAAACGTTAGCTGTGTATTATTTGTAGAGGGACTGGTCTGTACGGCAAGTAATATGTAAGTGGTGTTAAAATAAATGAGAAGATATTAAAACGAACAACACATAGACATTAGATACACATTTTGTAAGATAATAAAATGCCTGCTAATGTAGAAAAACGATGAATGGCCAAAAATAAAAAAAAATTAAAAATGTATGATTCTTTGCAGCGTTGCGAAGGGCTGTTATGGACTGCTCTCCAGCACTCACTAAAACTCCACAATCCATGCAGTATGATGACATCTGGGACAACTGTGGAGCCAAATCTGGAAGTTGACATTGGACCTCTGAAGGGACTCTCTGCCTGAGTGTTGTTGTGGCAGGTATTGAAGTTCAAGGCTTGAACACTATTGCTGTGGTATGTTTTTAGATGGTAAAGCATGGACGCAGTCCCGTAAAAATATTTTTTATTTGTACCCCTTGACAATGACTTGTGACATATTGTGCATTGCTCAAACCTGCTCACTATGAACTGCTCTTAAAGAATGTTCAAGATAGATAAATAAATGGGCGTGTTCTTCTTATTGTTTTAGTTGAAAAGTGTATTATCCAATGATATTCCTTTATTTCCCAGTGACATGATTTTCTGTTTTGTTTCTACATTTTTTTTGTGGTTTTGTAAAGTTGTAAACCTATTTTCTTAGTTTTATGTTGGAGACATTTTCTATGTTATGTTTTAAGATTATAGACCATGGATGTCCAGGGAAGACATGGCTTGGCAGTTCGGGCTGGACTGTTCCCATGAGGCACAGGGTCAAGACTGATTTGTATATAGCTGTGTCTGAACTGGGGCGGCAAAGTGAGCTAAAGAATGATGATGGATTCAACCCAGATCTGTGACTGGGGGTGAGTGTTTGAAAAGTTTCAGCACTCCGTCCATCACCTCCTTGTGTTTGCTTTGAAATATGAGATTACAGCAAGACAGTGTGAGGGAAAAGCAACATCAGTTGTGCAAAGGTATCTTTCATTAGGATTTCCAGCCCTATCCCAGTCAATGTGCCACCACAGTGCACAATCATGAGGTGAGGAGCTTGGCAATACACAATAGATTTAAAGAAAGCCAGCGACTGATGAAACTTTAACCCTCTCTGGCCAAACCAAGTAATCTCCACACTTGGAAAATCCAAGTCCCTGGCAATACCACTTTTTTTGACAGCCTCTTTAGCCCAATACATATAGCTGTGGCCCACAATCCACACTCTAAGCATTTTGAAAGTGAAGGAGCAATAGCAGTCAGGAGAATGCTGGAGATGAATGAGATAGCTTTACAAATGAAAACAAGAAGTGAAAGTGGAGTTGTTTTTATTTTTTTAGTTTAAAATACATTTTTCATTGGATGTTGTCAGCATGAAAGTGAATACAATTAGGTAGTGCATTGAATGTCTTAGCAAGAAGTCCTATTATTGGCTGTAATTTAAAAAAACAAATGTAATACAGACATGGATATGCTTTTGAATCTGCGGTGAAAACCACACCTGTTGTTTCTCATTTGGAAGTAGCATGTTCCTTCTAGAATGTGCTGTGAACATGTGACCTACTGGTTCAACTGGGTTGCTAGGTACACTGAGCTATGAGTGTATTGGGGGAAGAGTGTTAAAGAGACAGAACATTTTATTTTAAAGTTGAGGCGTTATGACACAATTTAAGTAATGGCAAACTTTAATTTCCAACTCAGGACTATGTAATAAACTGTTGTTCAGTATTTCAATTAAAAAACAACTGAATCTAAATATCGGTTTGAGCTCCTTTTTTTCGCGATTTCCCAGTGATGATCGCAAAAACATTGCTAACATGCGGAGACAGGAACCTTGTTTTGAAAGAGAGGGGAAGGGTTAACAGATGCTAACCATTCGTAAGTGGAGAATCAGAAGTCTAAAATGAAAGACTTTACTTCATTTGCTGCCTTTCTCATGATCATAGAGTGGAAAGTTGAAGAGGCTGCCATTTTATAGTTGCTTCCTATGAGAGTGATGTACCATTCTTGTGCTTAGTTTTTGTAACGTTTAACAGTGTCAAAATTATCTAGAAAGAGCTAAAACAACAATATAATCTACGAACTCCATTCACTGGTATGTATATAACTTTTTAATTATTTGAAAAATGTACATTAGAAATGAAGATGTATATGGGAGTTTGATTAAGAGAGGTATCACAGTGATGTGAGAAAACAATTTCAGATGAACTGTATCTGACAGAGGGTATGTGATTAAGAAGTTAGTACTGTTGTAAGTTGCCATGAGTAATGTCTTTATAAATGACAATGTTTTAAATGTCTAAGCATCATGTGCAGAACTGACAGATCTATGTTATTTGCATTCTGGGAACTGTAGTGATTTTAGTCACATTATTAAATAGGAGTAGTGTAGTCATGAATAGAACAAAATGTGCTGTGCCTGTATATAAATTATTAAGTAGAAATAGTTGTTAGGTATGTATTGGAAAATGTTTATCAATGTGTTTTTTAACTTATATGACCAGTTTGCATATGTTTGGATGGTGAGATATGGTTTTTCTGGTTGCAGATAGTGATATGTACAGTGGGACAGTTAAGTTTATTTAAAGATGCAGAGAACTATATATTTTTGGAAAGATGGCCTGAAGGTGTATATCTATTATGAAATCACATATATGTTTAAATGGAGATCCATGTTCTTCAAGGCTGTAGAAAATGTCATGTATATAGTGAGGGTTATGTATTTCTTTCAACACGCTCTGCTTAACATTGGGGAGGGTTAATAGTGCAGAATGCCTTTTGAGAGTTTGTGTGCTAGCTTCACTTGGCGTGTAACTTTTCTTTGAGCAATGCTGACTATATGTTTTAAAGACACAAGAAATATTTGCGAAATGATGTAGTTATGCCATAAAGAAAATGTTTTGGGCCAGATGTATGACCCTAAATTGCATGCGCAAACGGGTTTGCGACCCGTTTGCGCAAGCAAAATGGCCCAGGGCCATGTACAATTCCTAAATAGCGAGTCGCAATTTATTTGCGACTCGCTAATTAGGAATTGCAAGTCGCAATTAGGAAGGGGCGTTCCCTTCCTAATTGCGTCCGCAAAACAATGTATGAATGTTTTGTGACCGCAATTGCAGTCTCAAAACACTTGTAAATTACCACCCTCTTCAAGAGGGTGATAATGCACTCACAATTGGGAAAGGGTCCCCTTCCCCCCTGTGACTGTTTCTAAAAATATTTTTTAAGGGCAGCCAGTGGTCCCAGGGACCACTACCTGCCCTTACAAAATGAAACAAAAACGTTCATTTAAAAAAAAAAAAAAAAAATGCTTCCAGTTTTCCTTTAAGGAAAGTGGCTGCATAAAAAAAATGCTTTATTTAAAAGCAGTCCCAGACATGGTGGTCTGCTGAGCCCAGCAGTCCAGCATCCCTGGGAAGGCCTGTCATTCTCAATAGGCTCGCAAATTTCGAGAGGCTCATTAATATTCGTGAGCCTCACAACTCGCGACCTCATTGGGAATCGCAAACTGTGTTAAGCACACTGCTGTAAAGGCCAAATAGCGCCTCGCAAATTTTGAGTCGCAAATGAGTCGCAATTTGCAAGCCGCTATTTTTGCAGGTCGTACATCTGGCCCATAGTGCTTTCAAAAGGTGAGAATTGTTGTTTTCAATTTTAGAGACTTACTGATGCATGTGCATGCTAAGTAACAGAGCAATGTATACACTTAGAGAGGCATGTATGGAATTATATACCAAGTGTGATATCAAGACTTATTCAATCACCCAGGTACTACACATGCACTCTTACGATCAAACAGGCACTAATTATGTACTCACTGTACTATGCAGGCAACACCCATGCTTTGTTCCAATCACCCAGATAGTAGCAATATAGTTATGTGAATACACAGGCACTAACTATGCCGATATGGAACCACTGATGTAGTTCCTACATATTCTGAGAATCACACAGGCACTCCCTATATTATGAGGGAATCACCTAGGCACTATCTATGCACTCATCCAATCATCCAGAGAGTATTATTGTACTCAACCAAAAACACATGTATTTACAAGTTTTAGTGAAGAATATGTACTCTTTTGGAACCATGTGGTGAATTATATATGTAAACTGTCACACACTGTTTGCATGTACTCTGAAGAATTAGTGAACTATATGCTGTGATACAGATTAATGTGCAGATTTATATATGCAGTGTTTCCCAAAATTGCAATCTGACTCATCTAAGCAGAAACGTATTGAAACATTAAATCTACCAGTGACACAGTGGTAGAGAGGCACAGAAATAGCTCTTATGTTGTGCTTTCGGATTTACAGTATTGGGACACTGTATACTTTAACACTTTGGTTGATGTGTATTTTAAAACCTAGTACAAAAGGGATGAACAAGTTACTTACCTTCGGTAACGCTTTTTCTGGTGGATACAGTATCTGCCCGTGGATTCCTCACCTTGTGCATATCCCCTGCGCCAGCAACATTCAGAATTTTTTCATAGCTCTCTATGCCGACGAGGACGACGTCACAGTAGCACGGCTCCGCACGCGGATCCGCTGACGTGACTAGATCCATAAGAGGACCTCGTCGGCGTGCTGACGTCAGTTCCGCCCTTTTTTTCCGTGTCTTCGAGGCACACGGACGGACCGACAACAATATATATACAGTATACACAGTACATAATATTCAAAATAAACACACACAGTGTGAAGTCAATACAGAAAAGCAAAAGAAATAACACACTTCCTTTGACAGCAACAGATACATTTTGTCACCTGTAGTAGGTATACAAGGGTGGACAACGGGGAGGCGGGTGGGTCAGTGAGGAATCCACAGGCAGATACTGTATCCACCAGAAAAAGCATTACCGAAGGTAAGTAACTTGTTCTTCTGATGGATAAATCTGCCATTGGATTCCTCAACTTGTGAATAGATTCCCACAGCAGTCCCCACTCCCGGAGGAGGGTGTCCACCCTTCTATACCAAAAATTCCTGAAGGACGTAATATGCAAGGTGTCCGTCCCTCCTCACCTCGGAATCTAATCAGTAATGCTTCGCGAAAGTGTGGAGGGAGGCCCAAGTTGCCGCTCTACAAATGTCCTCCACAGGAACACCTCTAGATAAGGCAGATGTAGAAGACTTTGCCCTGTTCGAATGAGCTCTTATGCCCTCTGGAGGTTCCTTACCGGCTAAAGAGTAAGAGATCTTTATGCACAAGATAATCCATCTGGAGAGGGTGCGCTTGTGCACCGCTCTGCCTTTCCTGCAGCCAATGAAGCCCACGAAGAGCTGGTCATCCACTCGAAAGTCTTTAGTTCTATCGAGGTAAAAACTCACCGCTCTTTTAGGGTCCAAGCGGTGAAGCCGCTCCTCCTCCTTGCAAGGGTGATGGGGAGGAAAGAAGGTAGGAAGGGTAATGGACTGCCCCAGATGGAAAAGAGTTACCACCTTAGGCAGAAAAGCAGCCCTGGTCCTGAGTACCATTCTTTCAGCATGAATGGTCAAGAACGGGGGTTTTGATCTTAGAGCTTGAAGCTCACTTACCCTCCTTGCCGAGGTAATTGCAATGAGAAAGACTGTTTTAAAAGATAATAGCCTTAAGGGACACTTGTGCAAGGGTTCAAAGGGAGAACCCATCAAGTAAGTTAAGACAAGATTTAAGTCCCATTGAGGTACAATAAATGGAGTGGGCGGAAATTTGTTGGTAAGGCCCTTAATGAAACGTAATACAATAGGTGATTTAAACAAGGACGGCTGATCCGGCAAGCAAAGGAATGCCGACAAAGCCGATAAATAAACTTTCACAGTAGCTACAGCAAAGCCTTGCTGAGCTAGAGAGAGAGCAAACTGAAGGATGGTGGATAAACGAGCCCTCAAAGGGTCAATAGACTTCTCTCCACACCAAAGGACAAATTTGGACCACCTATAGGAATAGATAGACTTGGTGGAGTGACGCCTGGGAGACAAAATCAAGTCCACCACGTCAGGCGGGAGAGAAAAAGAATTCAGATTGCCCCGTTCAATCTCCAGGCATGAAGGTGTAAGCTCTGGAGGTGGGGGTGTAGAATCTGCCCCTGCGACTGCGAGAGGAGGTCTGCCCTGAGAGGGAGACGGAGCGGAGGGCACGAGAAGAGGTGGAGAAGATCTGTATAGCACACCCTTCTTGGCCAATCCGAGGCAATCAATATGACTTGGGCCCGGTCTTGGCGAATCTTCCTCAGAACCTGAGGAATCAAGGGTATGGGAGGAAACGTGTAAAGGAGAAGTGAGTCCCATCTCAACTGAAACGCATCCCCCAAAGCTCCCTGCATCGGATACTGGAGACTGCAGAATGACGGGCAGTGAGGGTTATCGTGAGTGGCAAACAGGTCCATCCGAGGAGTTCCCCACGTCTGAAAGAAGTGACGAACCACCTCCGGGTGGAGCCTCCACTCGTTGTCGACAGAGAACTGCCGACTGAGACTGTCTGCACGCACGTTCAGAACTCCGGCCAGATGATTTACCATCAGACAAATCTGATGATCCTGAACCCAGGACCAGACGCTGAGCTTCTCTACAGAGACAATGCGACCCCACTCCTCCCTGCTTGTTGACATACCACATCGCGATAGTGTTGTCCGTCAGGACTTGAACCGAATGACCGCGAAGGGAAGGGATGAAGGCCTTGAGTGCCAAACGTATCGCCCGCAACATCAAAAGGTTGATGTGAAGCAACTTTTCCTCTGGAGACCATAGACCCTTGATCTCCAGATCCCCCAGATGCGCATCCAACCCTAAAGTGGATGCATCCGTTATCACTGTGGCCACCGATGGAGGTAGATGGAAAGGCTTTCCCTGAGACAGATTGCCCTCCACGCTCCACCAAGACAGATCCACTGCAGCTTCTCTGGAGATCCTCACAGACTCCCTGAGATCTCCGTTGTGCTGATACCACTGCCTGCGGAGGCACCACTGGAGCGCCCTCATGTGCCAGCGTGCATGGTCGACCAACAGAATGCAGGAAGCAAACAGACCGAGCAGACAAAGGACCTTCAGGACTGGAACGACCGCTCCATTGTAAAACAAGGGAATCATGTCCTGTATGTCGAGAATCCTTTGTGGAGGTGGGAATGCTCGACACACAGTAGTGTCCAGTACTGCCCCTATGAACAGGTTGCGCTGAGAGGACACCAGAAACTCAATTTGTACAATAGTTGAGTTGTAACCTGCAGATGATGAAGCACCTTCTCTGGCGACTCCGCTTTGATCAGCCAGTCATCCAGATAGGGGAAATCTGGAATCCTCGATCTTCTGAGATGGGCTGCCACCACTGCCATCACCTTGGTGAAGACTCGAGGTGCAGTAGTAAGACCAAACGGGATAACCGCAAACTGATAATGCTGCGACCCTACCGTAAAACGGAGATACTTCCTGTGCGACTCCAGGATCGGAATATGAAAATACGCATCCTGCAAGTCGATCGACACCATGCAGTCCTCCTGTTGCAGCGCTTGAAGAACCTGCGCAAGGGTGAGAATATTGAACTTCTCCTGCTTCAGAAAAAGGTTCAAGATCCTGAGATCCAGGATTGGACGTAGCCTGCCATCCTTCTTGGGTATCGGGAAATACCTGGAGTAGCATCCCTGACCCCTTTCCCGCTCTGGAACCACCTCTAGCACACCTTTATTTAGTAATGTTAGGACTTCCTCCTGCAAGGAAGGTAATTTGGAGGAAATTCCCGAAAGGGAAGAGCATACCCATTTTCTACAAGATTTAGAACCCAAAGGTCTGTAGTGACCGATTCCCAATCTTGCAGAAAATGGGTAAGCCGACCCCACCACAGGATCAACATGATCCAGAATGGTGGATCTAGGGCTGCTTTGCAGTAGTAGGAGGGAGGGAGGGAGGAAGAGGAGGAGGAGGAGGAGGAGGGCTGACGACCTCGTGGACAACCTCTGTTTCTACCCCTGCAGGTCTTATACAGGGTATTTTGCTGCTGCTGCTGAGGCTGCCTGTAGGTCCGAAAGGACGACCTCCCAAAACCTCTGTACCTTCTGAATGAGGAACCTCTAGGTTGAGCCTGCAGGGCCAGAGACTTAGCTGTGGCTTTGCTGTCCTTGAACCTCTCCAAGGCTGCATCTGCTTTCTTTCCAAACATTCCAGAACCATCAAAGGGTAGATCTAGAAGTGTTGCCTGCACATCTGCAGAGAACTCCGACGACTTAAGCCAAGCACTTCTTCTAGTGGCAACCGAAGAGCCCATGATCCTGGCAACAGAGTCCGCAGTGACCAAACCACTCTGTATAACCTGTCGTGCAGCAGCTTGAGTGTCCGACAAGACCTCATTAAAATTTTGCCTGTCCTTCTCTGACAATTTAGGAGCCAGCTGTTTTGCAGAATCCATCAGGGCATGGATGTAACGGCCCAAAAGACAGGTGGCATTTGTGGACTTCAAGGCTATACTTGCCGAGGAGAACACCTTCTTGGCTGTCTGGTCAAGCTTTTTAGACTCTCTATCGCTAGGAACTTGAGGAAAAGCTCCAGAAAACTTTTTCAAACAGGCAGCCTGAACCACCAGACTCTCAGGAGAAGGATGGGATGGTAGAAAGTCCTGATCTCCTGGAGCCGCCCTGTGCCAAACCTCCATAACTGGCTCAGTGATGGCATAATTAAAAGGAAGCAAAGGTTCTACCACAGTGGAGGGGGAATGAAGAACTCCGTGAAGATGTTTGACTTAAATTCAGCCGTTGGGAGCTGCAAGTATAAGAGCTCCGCTGCATTCCTTATAACTGTGTGGTAAGGAACCACATCCTTAGAGGGAGCATCTGATGGAGGAGAAAGCTTCCATTCTGGGGACCTATCAAGGCCACTTGCCTCCTTTAATTCTTCAAAAAAGTCATCCGACTCCTGAAGTTCATCCTCTTCCATTTCCTCTGCCTGATACTTCTGTTCTTCCAAGATCCTCTGCACCTCCCGCCTGGATCTCATCCTCGGAACCGGCGTCGGCGGCGCCACACACGACTCCGACGGACAGAGGCTGTGCGATCTGGAGGCACAGCCTGAGTCGAACGAGGTTGAGCTGGAGCCGGAGATGAAGGTAACGGCGTCAACATCCTTGGCGCCGGGAAATGCCAGGAAGGCACCGCTGGAAGGAAATGCATAAAGGGAGCCTGAGCATAGGCCTGAGGAACCCCCAAATTAAAGGCCATTGGACCCATGGGACCCAAAGGTGCTCCACAGGGGTACATTGCTCTTGAAAAGACACCAAACATGGCATTTAAGTAATGCAATGGGTCTTAACCTGGGCCAGGGAAAAGTGGGTAAGGGCTCGATAAAGGCTCAGGCTGAGGCGTTACCGGATTCGGGCCAATCGGCACCAACGGTGGAGCCAATGGAGTCGAAGACTCATCAGGTATCGGAGCCTCTTCCACCGGAGCCGGAGAATGTGTCGGCGTCGGAGCTGGAGAACGCTCCGGAAAAGCTGCAGGCGAGGCCGGACAAACAGGTGAAGCCGGATTTGAGGCCAAAGGAGAAGGTGAAACATAGTCCTTATGACGCCGAGGACCTGGCGAAGTCGATTTCGGAGCCGTCTCCTTATCTGAACGGCTTCGAGAGCCGTGCCTCTTCTTCTTCTTATGCTTCTTTGATCTTGAAGCATGACCCGATGTCGACTTCGAACCCGACCTCGACCTCGACCTGGACCTCAATCTCGATCGCCTTCGACCTCTCTTCTCCTTCCTTATCTTCGCGATGAAGAGCTTGGCCTCTCTCTCCTTTAAAGCCTTCGGGTTCATCTTACGGCAGCAAGAGCACCCCTTGACGTCGCGATCCGACAACCGGCACCAGACACAATCTTCGTGCGGATCCGTGATGGACATATGTTTACCGCACTCTCTACAGGGCTTGAACCCTGACTTCCTCGACGACATCTTCAGGAAGAAACAAGAGAGGACCAGAAAAATCCAGAAAAACAAAGTAACCAGACAAGCTACGGTGAGTCCCAAAAAACCGTTAGCGTTGACGGCGTGGAAAAAAGGTAACTGACGTCATGGAGAGCTAAGAAAAAATTCCGAATGTTGCTGGCGCAGGGGATATTCACAAGGTGAGAAATCCACTGGCAGATGTATCCATCAGAAAAAGTGGTATTTTAGCGTGTATAAATGAGAAGTGAGATATGGCGCAGCTGTGCTGTAGGAGAGGGTGCTATAATAATAAACGGTAAGTAATGAATTAAGTTTTGTGTTTTGGTTGGGATTGGTACATTCAAGTAAGTGCTTGTAGTTATGTAGGTACGTTGATTTGTAGATTTAAAACTGCAACATAAAATAAAAGGAAAATGCTACTTACCAGTATGCATCTGTTCTTGGCATGTAGAGCTGCAGATTCGTATACTTTTGCATAGATCGCCATCTGGTTTTGGGTTCGGATGTTTGCAGTTTGTTTTTGTCTTGGAAGAAGTCTTTGTAGTCACAAGGTTGGAGACTCCATCCTTTGATTGTTTTTGCACGAAGGGTTACGATGGAGTAGTAAGAAGTAGAAAGAGATGTCCATGTGTAATGTATCTAAATAAGATAGTACTGGAACAGACAGAGGTATCCGGGGAGGCAGGTGGGCGTATACAAATCTGCAGCTCTACATGCCAAGAACAGATGCATACTGAAAGTAACATTTTCCGTTCAAGGCATATGAGCTGCAGATTGTATACTTTTGCAAAGACTATACAGCAGTTACCTCCTCAGCGGTGGCTACCTGTATCTGTTGCAGTGGTTTGAAAAAGTGTTCTTAATACAGCCTGGCCCACACTGGCTTGTTGTTTTGCCTGCACATCTACACAATAGTGTTTTGTGAAGGTGTGTGGTGTAGCCCAAGTTGCTGTTTTGCATATGTCATCTAGGGGAATGATCCCTAAGAATGCCATGAAGCCCCTAGTTTGTGCGTGGAATGAGCTCTAGGGGGAATGGTTAGCGTGCGTTTGGCTTTGAAATAGCATATTTGGATGCATTTAATATTCCACCTTGCAATGCCTGCCTTTGAAATAGGATTGCCTTTATGAGGTGGGGAGAAAGCCACAAAGAGTTGTTTGGTCTTTATAAAAGATTTTGTCCTTTCAGTGTAGTAGAGTATTGCTCTTTTAACGTCTAACGTATGAAGGGCACGTTCTGCCACTGAGTCTGGTTGAGGGAAAAACATTGGGAGTTCAACAGACTGGTTGAGATGGAAGGCAGACTTTGGATAAAAATTTAGGGTTAGTCCTAAGAACCACTTTGTTATGATGGATTTGTAAAAATGGTTCTTGAATGGTTAATGCCTGGAGTTCACTAACTCTCCTGAGAGATGTGATAGCGACCAAAAAAGCCACTTGCCAAGTGAGGAACTGTAGTTCGCATTTGTGGAGAGGTTCAAAAGGGGGACCCATGAGCCTGGTAAGGACCACGTTTAGGTTCCACAATGGAGAGGGCAGGACTCTGGGTGGAATTATTCTCTTAAGTCCTTCCATAAAAGCTTTAATAGCGGGCACTCGAAACAAAGACAAATGTTGTCTGTTTTGGAAATGGGCTGCTATGGCAGCTAGATGTAGCCTAATATATGTATATGCTAGGATACATTGTTGTAGATGCAAGAGGTAGCAGATAATGTTCTGAATAGAAGCATCTAGTGGATTGAGTTTGTTGTTTGTGCAGTAAATGGCAAATTGTTTCCATTTTGCTGCATAGCATGCTCTGGTGGTAGGGCGTCTAACCTCTTTAATGATGTTCATACAGTCTGGCGGAAGATTTAGGTAGCCAATCTCTAAGACCTCAGGAGCCAGATCGCAAGGTTGAGCTGATTGGGATCTGGATGTCTTATCTCTCCATGGTTCTGGGTGAGGAGCTTGGGTGAGAGACATCGTTTTTGATGAGAAACTACTGATAGTTCCAATAGGGTTGTGAACCACGGTTGTCGGGCCCATGTTGGAGCAACCAGGATCATTGTGAGGGAATGCTGTTTGAGTGTCCGAACCACTAACGGAATGAATGGGAGAGGCGGAAAAGCGTAAGCAAATTTTCCTGACCAGTTCATCCATATCGCATTGCCTTTGGACAGTGGGTGTGGATACCGGGACGCAAAGGTTGGGCATTTTGCCTATTGGTGTGTGGCGAACAGATCTATTTCTAGGTGGCCCCACATGTGAAAGAATGGAAGAAGAACTTGAGGATGAAGTTCCTATTCGTGGATCTGCTGTGTTTGTCGACTGAGGAGATCTGCTATTTGATTGTGTACACCTGGGAGGTGTTCTGCAAGGAGATATATGTTTTGCGGAATGGCCCATCTCCATATGCTCTGAGCTAGGTGTGAAAGCTGCAGAGAGTGTGTTCCCCCCTGTTTCTGTTTGTAGTACATTGCTGTCATGTTGTCTGTGCGTATCAGGACAGCTTTGCCGAGGAGGTTGAGTTGAAAAGGTTTCAACGCTAGGAAGATTGCTAACAATTCCAGGTGGTTTATGTGGAATTGTCTTTGTTGGGGAGTCCATATGACCTGAATGGTATGGGTTTGAAGAAGAGCTCCCCAGCCGGTGAGCGATATGTCTGTTGTTAGCACTGTCTGTGGAACCGGGTCGAGGAACGGCTGCCCTTTGGAAATGTTTTGTGTGTTCCACCACTGCAGAGAGCGATGAGTGTGGTCGTCCACCAACAGCAGATCTGTGAGCTGACCTTGAACCTGGTTCCACTGACGTGCCAAACATTCCTGTAAGGGACGCATTTGGAGTCTTGCATAAGGTACTAGAAGAATGCATGAGGCCATCATCCTGATTAACTGCATGAACACTCGTGCTGGCAGGGAGTGTTGAGGCTGAAATTTTTGGATTAGAGCCTGTATGGCGCTTATCCTGACTTGATTGGGATATGCTAGAGCTTTTGTATTGTTTATTGTAGCCCCTAAGTATTGTTGTATGCTGGACGGTTGTAGATGGGATTTGTCGAGATTTACTGTGAATCCCAAAGTATGAAGAAGCTGAATTGTCTTGTGTGTGTCGCACACAACTGTTGTGTCATTTGGCTTTTATGAGCCAGTCGTCCAGATAAGGGAAGGCATGAATGTGCTGTCTCCTTAAGTAGGTTGCAACTACTTTTGGGGAAAGGGGTTTCGGTACTCGTGGACCGCTGAGCCGGGGTGACTGTCTCCTCTTCAGCGGCGGAGTCGTCGGCTTTGGAGACGGGGACGTCTTCTTCATCACCCGATTGTTTCAGCTGGAGTTCGGGGTCTGTACCAAAGACGTCTGGAATCAAGCTGGTTCCGCGAGACATTTCGTGTCGTCGAGCCCGACGATGGCGGATGGTTTCCTTTGACCTGAGTGATGCACAGGCCTTGCAGTTCTTATCTTTGTGCTCGGGGAGAGGCAGAGATTGCACACCTCGTGCAAGTCTGTGTGTGGGAACTTAGCACCACACCCGGGGCATTTCTTGAAGGGAGTCCTTTACATTGACTGCAGGCATGGTCGGCGCGGTGAGGTCCAATGGCCCGCGTCGAAGATGGTGTTGAAGTATGTTTTGAAGATGCGCACCGGAGTGCAACAATGTACATCCGAACAATGGAATGGAGAGTCCTAGAAAAAACGATACGCGTCCATGGCGTGCAAAAAAGGGAACTGACATCAGCATGCTGACGAGGTTTTCTTATGGCTCCGATGACATCACGCGGAGTAGAAAGCAGAGCAGTGCTATTGTGACATCCTTGGCGATGTGGAAGAGCTATGAAAAAAGTTTCTGTGGAATGATGTGCAAGGGGTAATTCAAAAGGTGAAGAATCCACAGGCAGATGTATACATCAGCAACAATTGTATTAAAATCCAAAATAATACAGGTTTCAGTAAAAAAGAAACAGCTGTTGCTGTGGTGGAAATGAAATAGTGGTGTCAGTGCTTGCATTACAGTTCTAGTGTTGAGGATGCATAAGGTTTGAGCTTGCGTAGACGGAGCTTTCTTTTGAAGTATCTTTTTCAAGGGTGAGTATACAGTTATTTTTGCAGTGACACTTTCTCATAGTCCATAGGCTCTTTCCCATTGTCAATGTATGAGTAACCCCCTCACCTACTAACAGAAGAGGAAACTGTTGAAAAAGCTACTACAGCACTGTACCCAGTGTTACAGAGACATGCGCTTGAGTTGTGGCACACCCCCCTACCTTGTGCACTTACCCATCCTTGCCAGGCCCCTTCTTAATCTGGTGCATAAGTTTGGCTGGTAGCCAAAAGGTCATCAGCGCAAGGAAGATAGAGCTGCTAGAAAAAATAACTGTAAACTACTCCAACAACCTGGTTCTTTCCCATGGAACATTTGAATACATTCCACAAAACTGAGAATGAGAACAGAAGGAGGAAAAGGCAGCAGGAGGAAGCCGATATCTAGGCAGTGTACAAAACAATTCATGGACAAACTAGGCATCACTCTGGGAAGTAATCTCATGAGGATAGTGACAGAATTGAATTAAGGTGGCCAACACAGCTGGTGGGCAGATCCATCAGAGAGAAACATGCCTGCAGGATCCCATCAAGCTGGTTTCTCCCTCTTGGATGGCGCTTAGACATTGGATTTGGCTATCCAGATAGAACCAATGAGAGAAGAAAGTGAAACCCTTTGCCACTGGTTGGCTTAGCAAGATTTAAGACTGCATCAATGCTTCCAAAGATTATGAAAAGGTTGGCAGAGCTATGGTTCTAGCAATGTAAAAATGCAAGGCTTTATGATGTTGGGAACATAGGTTATTTTTCTGAAGTGAATATGGTTTGCAGCTAGCTAGTAAGCAGGGCTGAAGTTATTGTGGCAGAAAGGCAGACATCAAGGCATGAACTTTATGTGACAGAGGGCCTTTAGCTCAAATGTATTATGCATGAATCTGCCCAAAACTGGATTAGGGTCGACAGTCGGGTATCCAACCAGAGAAAAGAGGTGACTCAGAACAGTCATAAGGCATTTGACAATCACAGTGGCAAAGGCTTCTCAAGTTCTCTTGCAGCAGGCCCAATGACCACTATGCAAGCCTTGCAGGTGCCCACCTGAACTCCTGATCTGTCCAGATGACGAATAAAGGTCATCACACCATCTACAGAGCAAGTGAGCAGGTTGAGCCTCTGTGGAACGGCGCAGTAACAGAATCTCCTTACAGCTGCCCAGATCTCCAAGTTTTCTGTACAAAGATTGAGGGGGCAAAATCTAATGTTTTAAGAATCAGGTGTTCATGTTGTTAGGTTTGTCATCTGTGGATGGTGTGTGTGCTCTCTTTGAAGCATAAAACCAAATTTGGCGGGGCTATGCTGGAGCCAGCAAGATGACTCAGCACTTTCAGCTTTCTTTGATCTCTCAGGATCAGACGAGACAAAGGAGATGTATTTTGAAATGCTCCTCGTCAATCCAACATTAGTCTATTCACAAGGCTGCACCAGGAGTTCAGTTGAGTATCAGAAGCACTGAAGGCTTGGCTTCTCTAGGATTAAAAGATGGAGTTGAAGAGTTTCGTACTGAATTTTTCACACATTGAAACACAGGTTTACACTATCTGTCGTAGTGTTGTCGACTTCCTAATGTTGTCCCAAATTGCAGAACATGCCACTCTTGACCACCCACTTCAAAATCTTCACTGCAAGCTGAGAGAGTTGCCAGGAGTGTGTGTCTCCTTGAGTTTGGCCATAAAAGATAGATGATGTGTTGCTCAAGAGTACCTTCACCACTCAGGACCTCATCTTTTACAGAAAGGTTTTCATTGCTAGTAAGACTGCCTTCAACTGCTGCAGATTTATTGCACACAATGTATTAACTACAGATTTTTGATGATGCACAAAATCCTAGTTGAGCACCCCCGAAAATTCACGCACATTGACTTCACTGCACAGTCCGTCTACCATGTAGACTTCAAAATATTAGTCACATGATGGACAATTCACTGAAGAACACATGCTAGAAATGTTCGAAACCATATTTTGTTTCTTTTATTTTTCTCCATTCGTAAAATACTGTGGAACAATCCTTCAAACTCCCCCTGCCCCATACTCTAAGAAAAGGCTTACTCCAGCTATTTAATGAGTACATTTGAGTGCACTACTGTTATATCCTTTCTTCCTTTACCTTGGTATGATCTGTCCCCCCTCCTGTTACCCTCTCCCTGGTTTCCTCCACCTGAAGCTCACCTTAGACTGTTGGCACGGTTGACAGTTGAGGAGAGTGGATGGCCAATGAAGCAGTACTGTGACCTATTCCTGTTCCTGTCATTCCTTACTTTCAACACGGACGATGATTTACTGCGAAAGAGGCAGTGTTGGCCATTTCCACTCTGTGTGCTCTCTCCAGATGCAGACAGTGTGACTTCAGGATTACAATACAAAGAAGAAGTACGTGGGCACTGACGGATCAACAGATCGAGATAAGAAACTTAAAAGAAGACAGTAAATTCTACAAGAAGGATTAAGCAGTATACTATTACCGCTCTTCAGGTTTAATTAAGGTGAACCAAGTAAGCACTGTGACCAGTTTGCAAAGACCTGTGAATTTACTTTTTCCGTGTTCCTGATGTGTATTGACAAGACTTTTAATGCGTTAAAAGAAAAAAGAAATGCAAGCTTAATTTTCTCCTGTCAAAAGTAACAGTAATGAGAATCGGGGTGCAACCTACTGCTTTTCTAGATCCTGAGGAGATTCCTGGCATTCGAGCGTGCACGGTGGTTGATGAAGCTGTTACGTAAACCTCTTGCCGCCGCTGCCTTTGCTGAGGTGGTAGTGTTCAAGTACCACAGCGGCAGGGGATGATGAGAAGTCTGTGTTCCTGTTCTGCTCTGACGGTGAGGGACCCACCATTAGAACACCGCTGCACCTGCCGACGCCAGAGCATGACGAGATAGCGGACCCCCGTCACTGAAGTTCAGGGAGGAGGAGCCTACCGCGCAAGTTCATTCCTGGCGTCTTTCTGCAGGGAGTAGCGTCCTTCCCTCTGCCCCACCTTTCTGGTTCCTGTCAAGATTTCTGTGCAGGCACCATGTGGGGACAGCGCACCTTGTACCTGTGCACCAGTTTTTGCCGCTCAGGCGGTAAGAATCAGTTTCACCAATGCCTCAGGAGGACATTCATGTCTCACTTTCAAGAATTTTTTTTAATAGAATAAATAAAAGGAAGGAGAAATTCTCTAAGGACCTTTTTCCAAGATTCCGATTTTCTGATAAAGCTTGTAAGTACTCTTAAACATCGAAACAGCAAGACAATTTTTTGGGGGACATCACTTATATTGTACTTTTCCATAGCGTATTACCAAATATAAAACATTTAGTCCTGGTTTGTCTCCTAATAGTGTTAGTGTGGTAGCAATTTTCAGAGCACTGTTTTGTAAAGCATTTTTCTTAGACATCTAGGGTTCCCCATCCTAAATCCATCTTCCCTCTAGTACAATTTGCCATAGCTGGCTCTACTTTCACCTTTTACTACACTCCCCAGTTACCCATTTCCCACCATCATGGCTGCAGAAAGCATGAGCCAACCTCCTCCTTTCTTAAATGAGTTAGGAGAGCCAGAAATAAGCTGGAAGGAGTGGTTCAAATTGTTTGAATCGTATCTTATAGCCATTGGAGGGGAACGATTTAGTTCAGTATGCAAGCAACACATTCTCCTCCAAAATTTGGGTGTTTATGGGCGTAAGATATACAAAACATTACCAGAACCTGAAAGTGAAGGAGCAGATAAGGGAATGGATATTTTTGTGAGCACTATGAACAAGTTGGAAATACACTTTGGTGATAAGATACATGTAGTTTTAGAGCGCCACAGGTTTTTTAGCAGGACTCAAGATAAACAAGAGTCAGTGACAAATTACGTGGCAGCATTGAGGGGTCTCACCCAATTATACGAACTTGGCAACCTCACTGATTCCTTGATAAGAGCCCAACTTGTTTGTTGTACTAACAATGTTCGCATCCAGGAGAAGCTTGTAGCCAAGAACTCTAGTCTAAGAGAGGCAGTGGCTATTGCTTAATCAGTTGAACATACAGCAAAGTGCATGAGCGAAATGAAGTCAAATGCAGAAGGGGTAGCTAGCATACAGGAGGAGGAGGAAAGGAGTGAGGTATGTAAGCTAAAGAATAGGGAAGGCGTGAACAACAAGACCACTAATAATGAAAGAAGTCTAAAATGTTACAGGTGTGACAGCAGCAATCACCTGGCTAACAATGTGCATTGCCCAGCAAAAGGTGTAACTTGTAAAAAATGCAACAGAAGAGGACATTTCGCAAGAGTATGCAGAGGGGGTGACCCCCATATCAAGGAGGGCGGCAGTGTAGAAGGTTCTATGGTCAAAGGAGTAAAATGTGTACAGCCTTTTGAGAAGAAATATGTTTTACAGCTTAAAAGATTGTTCAAACAGTGTCAGTGTCATTTATCCAAAGTGTGAGGTCATGTTGAATAACAAATGGATAACAATGTTTGCAGATTCCTCTTCCCCTTTTACTCTTTTGAACAAAAATGATTATAAGTGCTTTAGGGAACAGCTAGGGAACACGTTGCAGGAGGCTGGTATCTCACCCACAGGGGACAACAAGGAGCTCATACCCCTTCTAGGAATGAAGGAGATGCATATTCAGTTCAAGGGAGGGGTTACCTATGGAAAAGTATACATTGTAGAGTCGGGGTCCAACCTGTTAGGATGGCAGCACCAGAAGGAACTAGGAATCATTTTAGATCCCAGCAAAAAAGAACAGGTCCTTCTTACTGCTGAGGACCCGGCTGGGGGCAACATTTGTGATGAATTTCCCAGATTGTTTCGGGAAAAGCTGGGCCTTTTACAAAATTTCCAACACAAAATTAAACTCAAGGACAATGCCAAACCCATTGTTCACAAATTGCGCCCAGTTACGCATCTAATGAGGGAGCCTTTAGAAAAAGAACTGAATAAATTGTGCGACACGGGAATTATTCAACCCGTGGAATGTTCAGAATGGTTGGCGCCAGTTGTGATCACAGCCAAGGCCAATGGGGAAGGCATCTGTCTATGTGTAGACTTGAGGAGCCTCAACAAGAGCATCTGGGTAGAAAGACACCCACTGCCGAACATCAATAAGATGCTCAGTACCATGGGACAGGCGAGGTACTTCAGCATCATTGACCTGTCAATGACTTATCACCAGGTGGAACTTCACCCAGAATCGAGACCACTTACCACGTTCATAACCCCTCAAGGTGCGTATATGTTCAGTAGAATGCCGTTTGGGTTAGCGTCCGTTGCTGCGGTTTTCCAAAAGATGATGCAGCAAGTCTTGAAGGATGTTGACCGCTACTTGTGCTTCAAGGATGATATCTTGGTGTATGGACGTACTGTGGAAGACCACAACTGCACACTTAGGACTGTCTTCCAGAAGCTCATGGATGCAGGTTTGACAGTACAAAAGTCTAAGTGCAAAATAAGGGTGACGTTGGTCGACTACCTTGGGCATTCTATTTCTTAAGAAGGGTTTAAACCTAAAGGAAACCTGCTTGGTGCTGTGAGGGACTACCAAATTATGTGTTCACCTGAATCACGTAAAGGATAACAATACAAGTGACGAAAAAGTTTTTGTCTTTATATGTCTTTATGTGTGTTTTGTCTGTTTTTCTTTTACAGGCGTTACTAGCCCCGGAATTGTAGGATGGCTTTGCGGTAGAACAGTGAGTTTTACCGCCCAAACGCCACTGGTAAGGGTGCACCTTAACGTGTGCATACCGCCGTGGTGTTCTCTGTGGTCCTGATGAATGCTTAGCCGATTGGGCATGATAAGCAGAAACATGTTGACCTTATCTTGATTCGGACGAGCCCTGGCTTACCTAATTGGCCGGCTCCTGTCCAACTCACTTGTTTTTATTGGTCTTTGGTTTACCAGGATTAAATTGGTTATTGGTTAAAACCATTCACCTTTTAATTTCACTCCCTTCTCATTCAAAAACCAGCTCCGCTGTAACTCAGGCATCGCAGCACACCAGAGAGGCACTCGGCCTCTCTGGTGGGAACCCGATGATGAAGCATGTCACCAACTAGGTTGGTGAGTGAGGGTTCTTTTAACATATCATTTTGGTTTTTGCCCACGCTGTTACTCTTTGTTTGCTCCTTCCCCCGTTCACTCTTTTGTTGTTGATCTATTAAGCTAGGGGGATCAAGAGTGATTTTCCCTCACCCTCTCTTTGTTATTGTGCTGTGAGGGATGCTCCATATCCAAAAATCAAGGATGAACTCAAGTCTTTCCTAGGGCTGATGAAATACATGACCAAGTACATAAAGAACTTTGCGTCCAAATGCAAACCAGTGCGAGAATTACTAAAGAAAAATAAGGACTTTGAATGGTGTGAACGGCATAAATTCGTGGTGGATACGCTCAAAGAAGAGATCCTAAGTTCGCCTGCTTTGGGGGTTTTTGATTCTAAGAGAAAGACCATCCTTACCACAGATGCATTTAACAAAAGGATTGGGGGCCACACTATTACAAAGAGATGCGAAGGAAGAAAGGATCATCGCCTTTGCTTCCCGGTGCCTTACGAATGTAGAGAAGAATTACTCTGTAATTGAAAAGGAGGCCCTTGCGTGCTTCTGGGCCGTGAAGCATTTTAAATTCTTCCTGTGGCAGCTGGATTTCACCATTTGCACGGATCACAAGCCCCTCACCTTCATCTTCACCGAGAAAGGTATGGAGAACTGCACTCCACATATTGGGAAATGGATTCTTGGGCTGGAGAATTTTAATTTCAGAGTGGAGTTGCCGACTTCTTGTCAAGAACACCCTTGGAAGTGGAACACCCCGAGGAGATGCTAGACAGTCCCATCATGATGGTGGATGACCCAGCAATTACAAAGGATGAATGGAAGAAATGCATGGAAGAAGACGAAGTTTTGGACAAGATTAAGATCAAATTGAGAGAAGTGTGGCCTAGCAAGTGCAGTGATCTGGAATATGAACTCAAAGACTTCTGGGAAATCAGGAATGACTTAAGTGTCATTGGTGACAGACTCTACCGGCAAAATAAAGTTGTACCGCCTGCAGGTCTCAGAAAGAGGATAGTCGAACTTGCGCATGAAGGACATTTGGGACACAGCATTACCAAAAGTAGAGCACGTGCAACCTTCTGTTTCCCTAGAATGCACACCATGGCGGAGCAAACAGTGAAGGACTGTGTCAGTTGTGCCAGAAGTGATAAGTCTAAATCCCTACGCAAGGCCCCTTTGTCCCCTGTTATCGTACCCCTTACGCTGTGGAGTAAACTAGCCATGGACATTATTGGACCCATGGACAACTTGAGTATCGAGAAGAGGTTCATGTTGGTTTTGGTTGACAACACTTCCCATTGGGTCACATAGAAATTTGTAAGTCGCATAAACACTAATGCCATCCTGGATATCCTCAAGGACGTGTTCTCCAAGGAGGGCATACCTTCCACCATAGTCACTGACAATGGTGTACAATTTACATCTCAACTCATGAAGGAATTCTCAACCAATATGAACATCAAACACAAATTGACTGCCCTATATTGTCCAAAAGCAAATGGCCTGGTTGAGATGACAAATAGGATGATCAAGGAACACATTTAACTGGCCAAAACCAACTCTCATGACCTGGAGTCATCCCTACGTGACTGTCTGTGGGCATACCACACCACGCCTAATCTGAAAGCAGGGATTTTCCCTTTTGTTTCTCTCAGAAGGAGAGAGCCCTGCACAAAACTTAACCCTAGTTGGTTGGGAGGAGGTAGAGCAGTAAATCCTAGCCCTGAGGAGCTTTGCAGGAAGATCGACCTGCTCCAATCTAAGTATAAGGAATGGTACATCAATAAGAATGGGGTCAAAGCCCCCAGTTGGAGAGTAGGTGATGTGGTGCAGATCAAGGGAAACTTGAAAGACCCACACAGTCTATGCAAATTCTACCCTCCTTGTCACATTGTAAAAGCCTTCAACAATATAGTTCTCCTTGATAATGGACAATGGTGGAGTTGTGATAAAGTTGTAAAGTCTAAAATGTTTACATGATATGTAGAATCTTCTTCTTTAGCTATTAATTTGTCCCTTGTAAGGAGGGAGGTATGTTATATCCTTTCTTCCTTTACCTTGGCATGATCTGTTCCCCCCTCCTATTACCCTCTCCTTGGTTTCCTCCACCTGGAGCAAACCTTAGAATGTTGGCAAGGTTGACAGTTGTGGAGAGTGGATGGCCAATAAAGCAGTACTGTGAACTATTCCTGTTCCTGTCATTCCTTACTTTCAACAACTACCATGTCGATTTATAACCTGCAAACTCTTTTCTAAAACTGATCTGCAGGTGTTCACCAGATTTAGTACTGCCAACTCCAGATTACTTAATTTCCCATCCTTACCCCTTTCATTTTGACTGTGGAAATCTTCTGTGCAAGCAGATTATTCACGTTCATAAATTCAATCTGAAAACAGAAATGTCAGAAATATGCAATTTCAAGGTTTGCATTGGCTTGTTGACAGAAAACAATTTCCATTCCGACGGGGAAGAACCAACCCCTGGGTTTCCTGATGCATCCCAACGTAGGATGAGGGGAGGAGATAGTCACTAAAGAATTAGTACATTTTACTCTCAATTGTCTTTTGGGTAGGCGGATGTGTATTTATATTCCTTTCTGTATCAGACGAAAATAACCTAACCAGAAAAATACATATAGGTTGCTTGTTCTATTACCCTAGAGAAAAAGTTAAGGCTGCACTATGCATTGTATTCCAAGATTGCAACCGCCAGATTATCCCTGCAGTCTTTGCTTGTAGCGGAAACTGATCTATAGTGGTTCCTGTTTCTGGGCTTTAAAAAGGGATACAGTAATTGCTTCACATTGTCTATGCAACATATCTCATTCTTTCAACGCTCGTTCCTGATTTCATCACAACTTGTTTTATTGCCGACTGATTTCTTCATTCTCCGGGACACCCCATCCATACATAGCCTCAGAGGAATACTTCAATAATTGTCTGATCAGCAAAGCCTTTAGCCTTATGCCCTCATAATGGTGGTGCAATTGGGCTACAGGAAAATAGTGAAGACAGTGACACTAACACAAACTCTCTGTTGTGTCCCACTTTTTCCAGTTCCTGAAGGCCCACTTTTTACAATCCCCACATTCTCACGGATATGCCCTTTCCACAGTTTACTGTCTGTACGGCTCTAATAATCTTGAGAGGAGTAGGGGTTGCTGATTTGATTCCATGTCCTCTGAAGTTTGCTTGAATATAAAAATATATCAAGAGAGTTGCTGGGCAACGTACAGGATCTCTGTTAATTGTTGGGAAGCACATGTTGGTTAATGATTATATATTTTCTAAAGTAATACCTTTTTACCACTACTTAAACCCTGATAAACATTCATAAACCTACCTTTGATCATCACTTCGTCAACAGACTTTCTGGTGCAAAAGGAGAGGTAGTATTGCAAAACTATTTATTAAAACATGTAGTAATACAGATATAAACTAGGACACATCAGGGAAGTTATGATAAAATGAGGAAAGCATACCACAAGATAAATATTTAATATTAGGACGGAAAAACTTACTTTCTTCTCGAAAAGTCTTGGCTTCTAAACAAAACGCAAAGTCTTGTTTGTTTTTCTTCATGAAATCACTGACTTCATCCTGCAATTAATTAATGCACAGCTTGAATTATAATTCGGTCATAGCTTGTAGTACAATTTGAAATTATCGGCATATTCAATGCTCTGTTTTAAGGAGGCCACTAAGAGTGCATATGAAAAATGCTCTGTTCTTAGATAGAAGAGTGAAAGGAAAAAATTTAGCAGTTCAAAGGTTGCCTCAGAGAGAGAGAGAGAGATATGAATATAGAGGGAGGAAGAGAGAACAAAGGAAGGGATTGATCCCAGCAGCATGCATTTCTAACTTTCATATATCTGTAATTTCCCACGCATTTATAGAGCTATTGTACCATGGAGGTTTACACCCTTCGTGTTTCTTATATAGGGAGATAAGGCAAGTGAGGCACAGAAAATTGACAAGGATCACAGAATATGGACAAGCTGGGTCTAATCCATGAACAGTAAAATAATCATTGGAACATATCCCCTCTCCCATTTATGATGTAACCACAGATATTATTGAGATATTTAAGATCAACTTCCTCTGTTAAGATGGCATAAATTGATAAACTAATTGTGGGAATTTATCATAGGAATACGCATTAATTATCTCGCTAATCTCAAAGAACTAACAAGCAAAAGTTACTTGCCCCTAAAGCAAGGTCTCCATTAAGGGAGCAACCCCCTTGAGTTCCTGCTCTCCCAGCGCACAGCTCCGCAGCTATAACCAGGCAGTGCTCTGCCTCTGTTCAGCAAAGACCAAGGTTTAAGGCCTACTCCTGCCTATTCTGTTTTGCTTAGTTTCTCTTTTATCTCCTTTTGTTCGTTTCTCTTTTCTCCTTTTTATTTCATTCTCATCATTTCATCTTTCTTATTTATTAAGCCTTCCCGCTGCTGCTGCCCCCGTGGCCCCTCCCTCGTTTTTCCCGCTCCAGGCTCCCAGTTTTCCCGCCCTCCCCCACCCTTAACTTAATGGAGGCTGCTGTGCGGCCGCGCACAGTGGGCATGCCAAAAGCGCGACAAAGGCAAGTCCATCTGTGACCCGACAGCAACCAGTGCCAGGAACCCTGGTCCTCCGACCTGCCAACGCTACAGTTCTGCGGTCCTCCACGCACTCAACGTCTGCCGCCACTCCCTCATCCTCGCTGAGAGCCAGGACCCACCTCCACCGACTAGCAACAACTTCACCGTAGCCCAAACCCTGCAATGCATCCTGCTCAACGTCCGCTCCCTCCACAGACATGCCACGGAAATCTGGGACCTTCTCGACTGCACCACTCCGGACGTCACTTTTCTTACCGAAACCTGGACCAACGACTTCTCAGGACCATACATTGCGATCACCATCCCCGAAGGCTACCAAATCACCTGGAATAATCGCCGAAACCGCCCCCATGGGCTGCATCGCCACCGCCCATTAGACCAAAGTCTGCCTGAGCACCTACACCGACGGGCCCACAGACCTAATGGATCACCTCCACTTCAAGATACTTCAACCCGACCACCACCCTTCGAGGCACCCTCATCTACAGACCTCCCGGACCACGCTCACCTTTCTCCGACTCCATCACCCCACATGCAATTACCTCCACTGACTACACCTTGCTGGGAGACCTCAACTTCCACCTCGACAGCCGCCAAGACCCCAATACTCGACTCTATCTTCACAGCAGGAAAATCCATCTCCTTCAGCCACACCTCCGAACTCCCATGGACGGACCATCACTGTGTCCACTTCACCTTCAAAGCAAACATCTCCTACAGATGCCCACCCCAGCTCCAAAGCAGAAATTGGAACAAGATCTCCGACGACCAGCTCGCTGCCACCCTCAGTAGCTCCACTCCCGCCACCTCAGACAACAACCCCACTACCGCCGCCTGCACCCTCCACAAATGGATCACTTATTGCACCAACACCGTCGCCCCCCTCAAGCAATCCTTCAACCCTCACGCCAAGAAGGCCAGCTGGTTCTCCACCGAACTCCGAGAATCCAGACGAACCTGCTGATGCCTTGAAAAACTATAGAGGAACTCCAAAACCCCAACAGACCTTGACAACTACAAAACAGCCACCACCACAAACTCATCAGACATTCAAGTAAGAGAGCTCTCCAGGACAGAATCTCCACCCACGCACACAACAGCAAAGAAATCTTCGGCATCATCAGAGTTCGCCCAACCCAACAGTGAGTCCACTGACATCCCCCCTTCCAGGACCTCTATGACAGCCTCAGCGCCTTCTTCCATCACAAAATCAAGACCATATATGACAACTTCAACGACAACAACCTCCATGGAGAACCCTCACCCACAGCTTCCGACAACACACAGCCGACACTGGACAGCTGGACTGCCCTCAGCATCGAAGATACCCTAAAGACTATGAGGAACATCCACTCCGGTGCCGCCACTGTCCCCTGCCCCCATCACATCTACCACAGAGCCGCAGACATCATCGCCCCTGAGCTGCAAAGAATCATCAATCACTACTTCGAGACTGCCTCCTTCACCGATGACTGGAAACATGTTGAGATCAACCCTCTCCTGAAAAAGACCCCACCAACCTTAAGAACTTCAGACCGATCTCCTTACTTCCGTACCCAGCAAAAGTCAGTGAAAAAGCTAACAACAGCCTCCTACATCCTCAACTCTTCCCAATCAGGCTTCAGTAAAAACCACAGCACTGAAACCGCCCTCATCGCCACAACAGACGACATCCGCTCCCTCCTCGACAAAGGAGAGACTGTGACCCTCATCCTCTTGGACCTTTCCGCGGCCTTCGACACAGTCTCACATTGCACCCTAGGCCACAGACTCCATGATGCAGGAATCTGGAAAAAAGCCCTCGACTGAAACCGCTGACTCCTCTCCGACAGAATGCAGCAGTTCAGACTTCCTCCTTTCCTCTCGGAACACACACCGACCACCTGCGGAGTCCCCCAAGGATCCTCCATCAGCCCCACTCTGTTCAACATCTACATGGCCCTGCTCGCAACCATCTTCAGAGCACACAGACTCAACATCATATTGTACGCAGACGACACCCAACTCATCCTCTCCCTGACCAATGAACCGAACACCTCGAAACACAACTTTCAAGAAGGAATGGAAGCTGTCGCCGGGTGGATGAAGAACAGCTGCCTACAACTGAACACAGACAAACCAAAGTACTCACCATAAACCTAGAACGACACCTGGTAGCCCCCCGCTCTCAGGAACCCACTCCCACCCACGGGCCACGCACGCAACTTCGTAATCATCCTGGACTTCGAACCTGAAAATGGACCACCAAATCAATGCCGTCACCTCTTCCTGTTTCCATACCCTTTGTCTCCAATGGAACATTTTCAACCGGATTCCCCTCGAACACAGGAAAACCACCACCCACGCCCTCATCAGCAGCAGACTGGACTACGGCAACACACTCTACGCCGGGCTCAACAAAAAATAGTCCTTAACCTACTGCGCCACTGCAACTTCACCCAACACCTGCGGGCACTTCATTGGTTCCCTGTCAAGAAGAGAATCATTTTCAAGCTTCTCACCTACGCCCACAAAGCTATCCACAACACCGGCCTCGCCTACATGAACACCCCCTCTTGTTCCACGCATCCCTAAAGACCACTCCGCTCAGCCCAGCTTGCCCTTGCGACGGTGCCACGCATCAAGAAGGCCAGAGCGGGAGGCCGCTCCTTCTCTCTCCTCACGGCCAAGGCATAGAACACCCACCCGCACCACCTCCGCCAGACACCAACTCTCTCCAAGTTCCTGAAGGACCTCAAGACCTGGCCCTTCACCGAATCGCCATGAGCGTTCAGCAACTGCACAAACCCTGGTGGACCAGAAAGTCCTAATGAGCCCTGGAAGACCTCAGGACCTACTTGCCATCCCAACGGTACTCCGTAAGCGCCAAGGAGCTGCATGCACCCCCCCCCCCCCAGCGCCTTGAGACCCTCCCGTGTGAGTAGATGCTCTTAATAAACCTTTGATTGATTGACTAGCTTAATGATAAAGGTACTTGGACCCAAATAACCAAATTGAGGCACTACATATGTTGCAGTCAATGGTTATGGTAACTAAATTTCATCAGAGCAGGATTTGGGACTATCCTTGTACTAGTAAACACCATTCCTAGATATGCTGCCTGGGGTGATGAGAGCTTGGGGTAGAAATATAAGGAAACCAGGACTGAATAGAGTCCACTATCAAGTGGTTCATGATCTCAGAGAAGATTCTCGTTATGGAGAACTGCTACTACATGCAAGTACCAATTACCTCTCAATTGTTGGATCTTCACTAATACCTGTAAAGAACACTCATAAGAACAGCAAGTTAATACTTATACTCACAAATAGTGAAATAGAAAAAATGCAGACACAGAAGTAGAACTGCGCAGATATGGATTATTTACTTTACCTAAAGAGGATCCAAAGAAACACCTGGCTCACCTGGACATCTACTCTGAAGCCAAAGTCTATTCTGACTTGCCTTGAAAATATGTGATTATTTTACAGGTAGCTGCAAAAGAAATAGTAGTTGGTATTTTAACTCTAAGTAAATAAGCCTTGGGCTATTCTGAGATGGGTCTATTTTCACTCTGGAAGTGAGGGGTTATACAGAAACAGTCTAAAAGGCAACAGGGTGCCTAGATGTTCCCATTCCTATATGAAAAGGCACATAATTGCCAAAAGGCATGTTAGTGTTTCTTTTTCTTATTTATTTAGGTTGGCAAAAATACAGAAGGCATGACTGCGTTTATTAAATTTCAGAACTGCTCATAAATGCATGGTAGCATGCTGAATAAACACAATGCATAACATTAATAATAAAGATTAGTAAACGCCCATATGTTATGATACGACAATACAGTTTGATTATTTCTGCAGTATTCTTAAAAAATCTTTTTAAGCAATCTCAGTGTTTACATAAGCAACTAAGATTAGTACATTTATCATATATTATAATACTAAGATCTGGATCTTGCCCCAAATTCTTAAAAATCTTTGCAAAGATTTAGTCTTACACAAATATTTTCCAAGTTCCAATAAGGATGATTTGAAGTTTTCCAGGCTTGTGCAATTAATTAATATGCAACCAAAATCCTCAAGAAAACAATAGGATCATAAACATGTTGATTAATCCCTATCATAACTACTACTGAGTCAGAATAACCTTATATTGAGGACCTAATGAGATCTGGAAAAGCTCCCGATTCCAGGACAGGATCAACCCTAAGCAGGCAACAAACATATGAACCCTGTTGGAGGGGGTTGTGTAGCATTGGGCGCCTTTATGATTGAATCCGAGCTCGCACTTATTTAGCTTATCATGGGTATTATAAAAAGTAAACATATTACAATAGTGCTAGAGACTGTATACAACAACTTTGATTGCATTAATACTCAATTTAATGGAAGTCTGCAATGTATTATTAGAAATCTTTTCTCAAAGCTATCTAGACAATTGAAGTGCCCAGTCATCAAGAGTGATTGGGCTCAGGTTCGAGAAAAAGGGGCATAATAACCCGCTATTTTGCATTGATATTTTCCCAATAGAGCATTACATAAGCAAGGTTGTACATAATATACAACGTCCATATTTTCTGATAATACTAATGCCCTTGGCAGTAAATAATGAAAGATCTCTTTGGCGGTTTTTCCATCTCCCATCTTCTTGGCTAATTAGTTGAAAATATTTTAATATTCCTTGCAAGAACAACTGATGTACAAAGGTGATTTGAAACCGTGACAACCTCATTGGTAGTTCAATATAATTGGAAGTATGCTGTTCCACGGAGGGATAGCCATGCAATCAAGAAAGTTTGAGCTTTCTAAACATATCAAGCCAAACCCAACCTAAGCCCCATAAAGTCATGAGAGTTGGGAAGTGAACAACGCTTCAGAGAATGCCGGGTCTGGTGTCTCAGTGGACTAATATGTCTACTGCAGGGGCCTTTGTTCGACCTCATGGTCACATGTTCAAATCCCGGCGGGTCCACTCAGCCTTTCATCCATTTGCAGTTGATAAAATGAGTACCATTGCGTTGGTGACAATAAACATCTGTTATTCAGCGCCAAGATGCCTACGGGTGAACATGTGCTTTACAAATAAACATGTCATGTTATGAGTAGGGGCAAATAAAACAAGCATTTGCAATGCAATAGGTCTCGGATTTACACGAGTTTAAGCTATTGGCATTGTAAACGGCAATGCCTTTTATTTAGGTTTTAAAATCAAAAACAATAATACAAGGCATCGTCATTTACAATGTCAATAGCTCAAACTCGCGTAAATGCGAGACCTATTGACATACTGTGAAAACAGCTCATTTCTTTTGAGTAGTTCGGTGCCCTGAAGGAACACATTTTTAACATACTCCTGTTTGCATTAGTTGCCAAAGAGGCGCCGCTACTTTATTAATTTCAAGGTGTCAAGGCAAGTTAGGAGAGAGAGGTGGAAGCGTGCTTTGATTTTACAGTTAAGCAGCTATCATCTGACCTTTCACAAAGATTATTATCTACGCAATAAATCTCCCATGTATCTTCACACGATGTAAATGTGTGCTCAACATGCATTTGTCAAATAAAACAAATTGAGCAGCCATTAAAACTACTTTTTCTTGTTGAACACAATGCAATAGGTGTGGCCCTCTAAATAACTAGATCATGGTTGTGTTTGCACAGAGATTCCGATCCATGGGTGATTATGAAACTGAAAAACATTAACAGTTGTTATTTACCTCAGGAGGCGGGACTAACAAGCCAAACACCAATCATAAAACTGAATTTATGAATAAAGCCTGCATTCAGACCAGGTGCCAAAAGCCTACATCTTACTATAAGAACAGTATGGACAGTATTTAGGCACCAGCCAGCATGTGTACCACCTGACCATCGATAACATGCGAGCATTTAAAACGTGCACACGCCTGCCCCCTCAGAACACATCTTAATTACCAGCATTCTGCGCCGACTGTAGATCTGAAATATTCTTTTCATCTGAAATGATAAGATAACGTAACCGCAGCAAGCTCGAAGCATTTGAGATTTATAACAGAGAAGGTATTATACCATCTTCTCTAGTGGGTGTGTGCTACCTTCGGCACAAAAATACTTTACTTATCAGCAAGGAACAAAAGGAATGGATATTATTTCAGGCTGCCAGCATTATTTATGCTGCACTGAAACCTTCATTAAAATGTTAGGCGGCAATTAGAAGCTCCGGCATAAATCTGACTGCAAGCAGGAACTAATTAGATGTTTAGGTGATCGTTCTTACACTTATCTTGTTTGCTGCAATATTGTGATTACACAGTCATTTGCATATTTCTCTAGAAAAACACATCAAGTTATTTAGTGCATGATTTATCTACACAGAAACACCCTTAGTGTGGAGTAACCCGGCACCTTAATTTGTGCCGGGAAGAGGTCACACGTAGGGTTGAATAAAATGATATGTTTTACACTGTTTGCATTAACTTGATAGCATATCAATATATGGAATATGCGTTGCATTTGTAATGTTTAGGTCTCGCCTGACCCAGCGCATGCGCTGGTCTGGCGAGACTTATTGAGAGGGGTCCAAAAAGTGCTACCAGGCTAGCCTAGAGCTACAGTGCATGTGCGCGGGTGCGCGCGCCGTGCTTTACCGCGATTACTTTCACTTTCGTGGCCGCTTTGATGTTTGATCGTGATCGCTTTCACTTTCACGGCCGCACGGCCGCTTTGCATAGCCAATAGGTCTCGCTTTTGGGACGTTATAAGTATTTAGTTATGCAACTGTTGCATGGCTAAACACTTACAAGGTCCCAAAAGCGAGACCTATTGGCTATGCCAATGCTTGTTACGTGTGCCGGTGGGTTCAGCTAATTGCAAAGCATGACAAACACTGAAATGAATGGTTAGTGTTTTCACTGCCAAACAGCATCGCCCCATTAAGGGAAAAAGAGGCTCTGGTAATGGAAAATGGAAAGTCGGTATAAATAGCACGGAAGCAGCATCATGAGAAGAGGTATTTCTTACTGTTTGTATCTCAGCTTAAAAGCAACGTGTTTTAGTACTGTGGTGACTACTTTTTTTCAACCGTGGCTTTTATAAAATCACAGCGACTCTAATCTAAATCTGGACAAAAGAAACTGTATTTAAAAGCAAATGGAACACGCTAATGCTTTTCTCCAACTTTTGGAAGGGATTTAGAGTGTCAGGTCAGGGCAACCCTTGTTGTATACGCTGGTTGGTCTCTGAGCTTCGTAGAAGCAAATGCACCAACAATGTGCAACGACCGGCCCTACTCACCGGACTGCGAGGCTCTGATCCCCCTCTGTGGCATTGGTGCAATTGGGGAAGCTCAGTCTTCCTCTGTGCATGGGAGCCCCGCCCACACTACGGTGCGAAATGCCTGACTTTCGGTCTTTGCGACTACGTTTCAGGAGGTGGGCGTGCTAGTGACTGGGCACTATTTTTAAAAAAGCATTTGCAATGCAATACGACTCGCATTTACGCGCGACGTAATGCATTACAAATGGCAGCTTCGACGTTTAAAAGAGCATGAACAGGAGTGGGGGGGTGAGGGGCTGGGCGAAAAAATTGCAAACTGCGGGAGGGGGTGGGGGGACACACAGGGAAGCAAATACTGTTCGAGTAAAGGAGCTGATAGCCTCGGAAGGAGCAAAATGACGACATAGGCGTCAGGAGGAGAGACTATCAACCCAAACACCAATCACAAAACAGAATTTATGAATAGAGCCAATCAAAAAGATGGGCAGAAAGTGGGTGGAGCTTCCCCCACTATAGTGTATACAGCATCTCTCGAGAAGACAGCGCATGCGCTGCCTAGCCCGAGACCTAAAAAAGTGAAAGCTCGTCGTGGTTTATAATGAGTCCTGACAAACGAGCTGACTAATCCTTCTATTTCTTAAAGTATGGAAGATAGCCTGGAGTAGCCCTGAACAACAATAATAGCGTGGCAAAAAGAATCATCTTGCTAATATTCTGTCACCCTATTAACGTAGTGGGGAGTCTCTCTCAGTTAGCCAAAAGTCCAATACTTTCATGGTAGAGTGGCTGACAAGACAATAATTCTCCATAGGTGTGGGTAAGCCAGACCCACGAGTAACAAAGCGGTTTGACATATGCCAGGTTGGAGGTATGTATATCTACTGAAATAATTTTCGTTTTTTTCAACATTAAGCTTATACTCTGATAGTGTTCCAAAGTGATTAGTGAATTGGTAACACCTATATTGCTTTAGGGGTAAGAAACAGGAGATCATCAGTTTGACTGCCATCTGGGGAGTTCAGATAATTTCTATTAAAGTGTTGTGTAACAGAGATTAGCGTTTTGACTAGGCCTGGGCAAAAATTCCGTTCCGCTCGCAGAAATTGCGATAATTTGACATTTTCGCGTTCCGCGGAGAGCGCGAAAATGTAAAAATTTCCGCAATCGGCGTCTTACCAGAATTTTTTTTCTTGCTCGCACTGTAAAAAAATACATTCTCACGTGCTCGCGATCGCCTTTCCTGAATCCCCGCGTTCGCCAAAAAGTTTTCCCGATCCGGTCGCGTTCTCCACGAGATGTTGGATTGTTGGTAGCCATTTGCGCTGTCTCGCGACAGTTCGCGCCCGCATTAACGTCATTCGTCGCGCGATCACGTCATTCGTCGCGCGATCACGTCTTTCTTCTCGCGATCATGCACCGCGAGAGTATGAGATGATTGAGATCTCGAACACGTCATTCTCCACCGTGAGCGAGAGCGTGAGCGGGCGGGACAAGTGAAAACAAGATGGCCGCGCCCGTGAGCAACCGCATGGGTAAGTTGGCGAGCCGCGATCACGCAGAAAATACCGCAAACGGGACGGAAAAAAACTTCTGCGTCTTTGCGATATTTCCGCGTGTTTGCAGAGATTTTTAACATTTTCACGATAGTTTGCTAAAGTGAATTTCGCAAATTCCGCCCACCCCTAGTTTTGACATATAGGGCATATAAACAGGCTGACAGCAAGCATTATTGTTGAGTGTCTCGCTAACATTGACTTGGGGTGAGGTATGCCAATTGGTTGGTACTACACCAGACAGATGTTGATAAATTATCTGAATCATTATGCAGAGTCTTCCAGGGATCCATACATGTTTTTTAATTTTCTATAGAAAATGCCATTGGACAGCGTGGTAGGCATTTCATGCATCCAATGCTCCGTAACGAGACCGCACCTGCACTTTGTTCCTGGACCCCTGCCCTGCACTTTGGCCACAGCCCCAGGAGGAGGGCGGAAGGTACTTTAACCCGGAGCAGGTCCCGCAGTGCGGGAGACCGCTCCGCAATGAAAATGCACTTGAACTTTGTTCCCTGACCCCTGCCCTGCACTGCACACTTTGGCCACAGCCCCTGGAAGACGGTGAAAAGTACTTTAACCCAGAGCAGGTTTCGCAGCGCGGGAGACCGCTCCGCAACGAGACCGCACTTGCACATTGTTCCCAGACCCCTGCCCTGCAATGCTCACTTTGGCCGCGGCCCCTGGAGGAGGGCGGAAGGTACTTCAACCCAGAGCAGGTCCCGCAGCGCGGGAGACCACTCCGCAATGAGACCGCACTTGCACTTTGTTCCCAGAACCCTGCCTGCGCACTTTGGCCACGGCCCCTGGAGGAGGGTGGAAGGTACTTCAACCCGGAGCAGGTCCCGCAGTGCAGGAGACCACTCCGCAATGAGACCACACTTGCACTTTGTTCCCGGACCCCTGCCCTGTGCACTTTGGCCACGGCCCCTGGAGGAGGGCGGAAGGTACTTCAACCCGGAGCAGGTCCCGCAGCGCGGGAAGCGCACGGGCTCGGCCCCGGGTGAAGACCGGGCCAAGACAGGCCCATCTTAGCCTATCATAGACCAGAAGAGGCCGGGCTGGGCCACGGCCCTTAACTCTGCGCTTAAAGGTACTGTGATTGTGACTCTATGACAAGTTAAGGAGAACATTTAAAAATGTCTGAACTTTCATTGACTCTTCCCTCCTTCCATCTGGAACAGTTTTGGTGGACTATATTTTATTACTTAAATATTGTAGTTTGGTAAACATCATATCTCATAGCCATATTCCATAGCCAGCCAATACTGATTGTTGTGATTGATTAATATATACACTTGGTGCGCAATTAGTGCCACGGGGAAGAGAAAAACACCGAGCGCCAATGTTAAAACGCACCCTAAGCCAGGGGGACAGTCTTGCCAGACTTTATTAAGTTATTTAACGGGCACTATGGGAGTCATTGAGCAGCAGATTATTACAGTCGAGGAGTCCCTGAGTACGGGGAATTTAGGTGTGGAGGGAGCCACAGTAGAGGGTAATATAGTACAGGGGGGATCCGATGCACATGTAGATGCACCCAGGAGCCCATTAGGCATAAACGGCTGCATTGTAAATATATCGGATCATATATCAGGAAGCGATCAGGAGTAAGATACTTAACCACAGACTAGGCGTGCCAGAAACCCTGACCCCCCTTCCCCTTAATAATAAAGGTTACAGGTTCATTGGTTAGGGAGACCCCCCTAAAAGCACAGAAAAAGGCCACAAAAAAGGATAAGACCTCGTCATTACATAAACTAGATAGCTGGGAAAAATCCTTAGCCAGTTCAAATGCATGTACACAGAACGAGGTGGCAAAGATACAAATTAAATTGGAAAAATAAAACACCTTTCTCAGAGAAACACTAAACAATTTAACATGCAGAATAGGAAAAATGGAAGAAGTTTTATCTAAATGCCTCGAAAAACCTCTGAAATCTGGCGAGGAGTTAATAGATGGTCACGTAAGCAGCCAGTATGGATTAACTAATAACACACAATGCCACATTACTAATCTTGCTCGTGACAGTCAAAGATTCAACACATGCATCACACATTATAGTACAACAGACTACTACCCGGGAGGTACTAACCACTAAAATCGCCCCGGCCCCAAACATGCCGATGTATCCCCTAGGCTCCAATGGTAATAATTACAATAGTATCCGAGATCGCAATGAAGGGGAGTGGCACAAAATATATTTGGATTTACCACCAGCAGCAACCCCTTATGTAGTGGTACTAGCTAACGTTCGAGTTTACAACCTGTAATGGTCGAACAATGGGAGATTTTAAGGAATAAATCATTACATTGGTTGGGTGTGAGAACGGGCTTAACGGAGAGGCTATTCGATGAATTTAAGATGGTCAGGAGAGTGAACTGGGTAGGTAGAAAAAGTAAAAACTTGGCAGAAGATTGCGTGGTGCTGACCTTTAAAACCCTGCAGCTGGTGAGAACGATCCTAAGCAGAGCAGGAAATCACACAATTTCTGGGCAGGGTGTCAACTTAGTTCCATTAGGCTACTTCAACCAACCACCACAAATTAAAAATGTCACTAAACACAGGGAATTTCATACAACAAGTTATTTACATCGGTTTAATGTTCCTACCTTTAATCGCTTTGAGACACATACTTACCTTGAATCAGTCGATTGACCACGAATGGTGGAACCATCGCAGGCTATAGCACCCAGTAGTTCGGGTGCACTACCAGATAAATTCGGTAAATATCCTCCCCCAGGATGTAGTTACGGTAGTTAATGTAGATGTAGAGATAGTATATGATTCAATTATTGACACTCAGGCTGTTTCCACTTTCCCTCCTTCTATACAAGCTAATCCTACATTAACTGACACCAAAAGTGGGACAGGAAATGACTGTGGTGAAGAAGGGATGGATAATTGCCAGTTCCTGTTTTGGAATATTGCGGGATTACAAGCTAAGGTGACCAACACTATATGGATGGAGTTTGTGAGCAAATTTGATATTCTCAGCCTGCAAGAAACTTGGGCGGTGGATCCCATCCATATAAGTGGATATAAAACCTTCCACACACCAGCAATTACATCATCTTATGGTAAGGTAAAAGGGGGTCTCTGCACATACATCTCAAATTACTTGAATATAACGAAAATTGTATTAAACGTTAATGAACCATATTATCAAATTATAAGCCTTCACTTTGAATACGCATTCTGTATAGTCATACTGAATTTTTACAACAATGCTACCCCAATGTTGATTGAGGGAATACTGAGATCTAGGAGCCATCATTTATATAACCTACAGTTCCATGTTTCTAATGATGTATTTGTTATCTGGGGTGGGGATTTTAATTCTCCCTTGTGTCAACATTCTGACAATGAGGTTCGTGGTATTTCCTATGTAAAAGGATCTAGTTTCTCACACTTCCCGCAAACATTGTATGGAAATTTCTTGAATGATGTCATGTTTACTTTGGATATGGGTTTTGCTAATGATCTGTGTTCACCAATGGCCCGCTTTTGACCCACGTTTAACGGTCGAGGAATTTTCTCTACTATTGATTTTATATTAATATCAAGCAGACATGCCTCACGTGTTAAGAATTTCAATACTCATGAGACTGCTCTAAGTTGCCATTTTCCCTTAACTGTAGATGTGACAGTGTACAACCAAGGCATCAATGCTAGAGCTGTTCCATCTCACTCAGTAGATAATATTATCCTGAGTAGGCAAAATGGATATGCACTTAGATGGGCAAATTTGGACTCTGAGGAATTTATTAAAAGAGTTGGGCTGAACTGTAAAGATAAGTTTTTAACATGTTTGGATGAGAAGTCGTCCGACTAGGAAATTATAGAAAATGTTATTGCTATCTCAAGATATGTTAAAGAAGCACTTTGTGTTAAAGCTAAAAAGCAGGTTACCCATAAATAGGGTTGGTTCGATACTTACTGTATAAAGGCTTATTCCAAACTTAAACATTCCCTACATGCTACAGTGAGAAACCAGGAGTATATCAGAGAGGCAAAAAGAGAATATAAGAGGGCATTAAAAGTGAGAAAGACAGCACTAAAAGAGGAAGCATGGCGTACTCTGCAAGAAGCCTTGGAAAATTGAGATTCCTCTGCCTTTTGGAAAGCCGTAAATGCACCCTTTCTTCTGGCTGATAAGGATATAGCAACTATCGAGATTGCTATTACTGAATGAGAATGGATATTACACTTCTCAAAATTGTATGATAATTCAGCAACAGATGCCCAGGGCACTATGTCAAATATAACGGACAGAATGCCTGCTTTCGAACCCCTGGAACTAACACTTGATTTTAGTCTTAGTGAGGTCAACACAGCAATAAATTCAAGTTCGGGTGGCAAAGCTCCATGGTATTCCGGTGGACCTTTTTAAATCCAATTTAGGACTATAGGGGCTACACAGGTTTTTAATGCATGCTGCTCACGAGGTCTACTATCAACCTGGTACGAATCCGTAAGTGTGCCAATCTTTAAAAAAGGCGATAGGATGAATCCAGCCTGTTACCGGCCCATCTCGTTGCTCAACAATTAAGGTTATCGGGCAAGTTCTATTGGATAGAATGCAGGCATGGGCAGAGGAATGGGCTATTATAAGTGACCTACAATATGGCTTCCATAAGGGCATGGGCACAGTCAAACAGGGCCTAAATTTACATATAGTATTAGATAAATATACTAGGGCAAAAGGGGGAAGATTATTTATGACCTTTGTCGACTTAACGGCGGCGTTCGACTGTGTTATTCATGATAAGCTGTGGCCGATTTTAGAGAGTATGGGTATGGATGTTATAATAATTACTTTTCTGAGGCAGCTCTATTCAGGGGCTAGGACGAGGGTTCGGTACGGGATGGGCGGCGAATGCACAACGCACTTTAGTGTGTTAAGAGAGGGAGGCAAGGCTGAGTCCTTGCTCCGTTCCTCTGTACATTATACATAAATAATCTAGAAACTGTTTTAGTTAAGGAGTGTAGGGATATGCCAACAGCAGCTAAGCACCCTATCCCTGCACTCCTATATGCGGATGGCGCGGTCTTAATGACCCGTACGCCGCTCGGTCTCCAAAGGGTTGTTAGCTCCTTCTCTAATTTTATGTCAAATTTGGGGCTTAGGATTAATTAACTGTTACAAAACGTTCACAATGAACTGTGGGGCGGGTTCAAATAAGAAGAGTAATACCCTTTTTATAGACTCAAGGCCCATCGAGTGTACTAAAACATTTTCCTATCTAGGGATTTTATTTGATAGGTCAGGAAGTTGGACTCAGGCAGTTAAAACTAGACGGCTGTTGTTTTCCAAGTCACTGATGGCACTTTCTAATTTTAGTCGTAAATTAGGTAGACGTCCACCTGTGGAATTGCTACGCATTTATAAGGTAAAATGTGCTGGAATCTGGGGCTATGCTGATGTAAATGCTCTGCAGATTGCGGAAAATTTGTTTTTTAAGTTCCTTTTGGTAGTTTCGGACAGTACTTCAAATTATATTTGTCATTTGGAATTGGGCATTCCATACTTGGAAGACACGATTAAGATTCAGCCTGTTCTTTTGTTGCACAGAATTTGGAGCACAGATGAAACTGCTTTTAATCTTCATGTATTAACTGATGCTCTAGGGATGGACGGGGTCAAACACATAAGATGGCTAGAATATGTCAAAATGTTTTTAATTAAACTTGGACACAGAGAATATTTTAATGAGCCATACTCTATGTGTAACGTGTCTAGGAAAGATCTCAAAACTAGTTGTACACGTTATATGGGTGAAACTAGAGCTATAATTGAACTGAAAAAATCAACGGTTCAAGCCCACCAACTTACATTGTTGACCCCTAGTACACAACCGTATATTTCTTTAATTACTGGCGATTATGACCGACTCCTGTTGCCACGCTTCAGACTGAACATCATACATAGATCCTTAAGTTTCTCTGAACTAAACGACTGGTCTAAAGACCTATGTAAATGCCTGTGCGACGATGTCGCTATACAGTCAACTATACACATATTATTCTTTTGTAAATATTATATCAGACCGAGAAGGGGATGGATTATCCAGGTATTACAGAAATTTGGACTGAGACAATGTCGCCCAGCATTATTGGCATTGCAACTTTTGGATGAAGTAAACGTCATTGCTGCTGTTATAGCCTTTAAAAAAAATGTTTTTAATTATCGTAAATCCATGATTATGTGATCTTATTTAAGTATTTAACATGTGCATAATGAAGCTATGATATGATTGTGGTTTTATAGTGGAATTTGTCAATTGTACTGTGCTTTTATGGTTATTCTTATGGTAACCGAATAAAGATCTTTGACTTTGATAAAGGAACTTGGTGGTAACCCGGTTAGTGTGACCCATAGTATCCCATCCTGGAAAAAATCCATGTTGCCATGATGAAACTATTTGAGCTATTTTAGAAATTACGTCTGTGAGAGAGAATTCTAAAGTAGATCTTATAATATGAGCAGCGCAAAGAAATAGGGAGATATGAGTCTACTAACTGGGGTGGGTTACCTTTTATTATTATTATTATTATTTTTACAGAAAACCATTATCTTAGCAAAGTTCAATGAATCAGAAAAAGACCCTCCTTGCTATAAGTTTGAAACCAGAGCATGAAATAGCAGAAGTGCAGTAAAAGTCAGTTGCTTAGGCCCTGGGCGCTGTTTGATAGTATTGCTTATTTCTTGCATAATAAATGTGGAGTCCAAATCTATCTGATCTTCTAGCACCATGGTAGGTAGTTTACATACATTAATAATATCTGAAGCATTGGAACACAGTAGCTGGGATGTATATAGTGATTGATAATATGAGGAGAACTCCCTGTTTATCCCACTACACCAGAGACAATTTCACCCTGGTCAGTAAAAATGTCAAATATGCATGTAATGTAGCACACTTTTAGACATCTTAATACAGGACAAGACATGAAAAGCTGAAAGTACACTTTGCATACGTTAGAGACAGTGACATTTGAAACAGAAACACGTGTAGTAGAAGCACCGTAAAAGCATGCTTTAAATCGTGAGATGAAGAAAATTAAGTAGAAGCTTGAGACCTTGCATAGTAATACTACAACAAGGCTGTGAAGCTTATGAAGAACTAAAAACAAGACTTTTCTAGTACGAATTTAGAGAATCATACATTTCTATGAATATTGATAAAAATTGTGGTAGTAGGGTATTTCTAACGTTAGCTATTTTCATGTAATAATGACTAATGAACATTTTATATATTCTTTATTATGAATTGATTTAATTTCACTATATGTGACATTGGTTTAGAGCTCATGTCATTTAAATGTGCAATGCTAACTTAAAGGCCTTTTCGAAATGCTTTTCTCTAGTGCTGATCTTTCTCCGGATTTAACACAATGGTTAATTTTGCTCTAGAGAAAAGTTGCTTTATTGATTCTGTACATGTGTAATTCCTGACATTTCTTTTAATGTTTCTTCAACGTTCACAGTGTATATTCCCGTGGGAACAGGATTTCAGCTATAAAACACAACTTTGTATTTCTTGTATGTGGACTTTCAAACTCTAGTTTCTCATGATTAAAATGGGAAAGCATCTCAAAGTTTCACGTATCTCAGGTAACATTACGTGATTCTGACCATACAATGGTCTTTCGATGGTGGTGTGATGCCACATCACTGAAATTGCTTCAGACTTTATAAAAGAAGAAACCTTAAAGGAGGGGCAATGCCATATTTTCCTTTTATCCTTCCAAGAGGATCCTAATTCTGACCGATTTTTAATGAACTTTTCTCTTACTTTTGGACTGCATTACTGCTGCTACAGTCAGTAGCTGATGGACTGAAACCACCTTTGCCGAACCATTATTTTGCATTTTTAAATGTTGTATATTTCTTTGTTTATGCTTATGGACTCGCCCTTAATGGACTTTAAGTTTGAATCCTTCCCCCTTTTTCCTTAGGACCTGAGCTGTTAGAGAATTAAACCATCCTTCTCCCTTAATGGTGGTGGGACTCTATAATTCCTAAGTGAATTTTATTTAGAACTATTCAAGAAGGTGTTGCCCAAATCTGTGGTGCTTTAATGCAAGCTGTGATATTCTTGACAGAAATCCTTAAGAAACTGCTTATTGCAATGACCTTCGAATCTTTAATAAATTAACCAAATTAATCTAATATTTGTTTGTGTCTATTGTTCAGTCCTCTTGGTTCTTCCATTTAATCAGTGTTATTCTACAAATTATTTAAATGCACTGTTGGGAGAATCAGAGAGCTTCATCAGAACATCAAGTTTTACTTGTTTTATTCTCTGTTGCTATTGTCGAGGTTTTCGTTTGTATAATTTTATCTCAACTTAACTTCTTCAGGAGGTTGAGTCTCCCAGTTGCTATTCTTTATTTCTACAGCATGGTCTTAAGAGTGGTGTATCTCAATCTGAATTTGAATTTGTGAGTTGGCTGTCAATTAATGGTCCTCATTGAACAGCTACCGTGGTGTTTGGCTACCCTTATTCCCACCCCTCCTATCAGTGGAGAAAGATTCACCAGAGGATCATTGCCTCTGTGGTAAATGGAAGTGCTGTGGATTGTCTAATCATAAAGGGCTTAGTACGGTTAGAGTATTAAAAGAGAGTAAGCCCACAATAAAAATGTTACCATGCTTATAACTAAGAACCCCTTATCCGACTAGCTTAGCGTCACATTCGTTATCCGAGATTTAGCTCGGCGGTCCCAATGTATAGACAACCCAGAACATGCGACTTAGTTATTCTCAGGAATGGTGGGAACCCAAAATACCCGTTTGCACATATATATCAGTCCACAACAGAATAACTAAGACACAGTAAAGTTTAAAGAATTTATTCATAAACCTCGAGTCCTGTTATACAGTACTTTGGCTAACATAAGCAGACAAATGGTTAAGATCATTACCATTGTTACAATTCCATAGAAAATGAAAGGAGCGATCATATTAATAATGACAGTGGAAAACAACCACCCTCCTTTCTCTAGCAACTAATAAAATATTATTAGACTAATAGAAGGTCTCATAGGCTTGCATAGGGGACCCCATACCGTATAGATCAGCTTAGGTGTATCACATCACAGGATCAGCTCAGTGTTCTCTGCAACAGCCCTTCTATCGAATGCCCTAACAATATGCTGCGCTGTAATATTAAAGCCCACGACTTTCTGGTATTTGCAGCTGCGTGCATGTTATGACTAAACAGTGGTACGATCACCCTGAACACAATCAGCCGGCCCCGTCTAGTGTCCTAGAACAGTTCTTTACTCGATGTACAGACCAAGGGCACTAGCAACTGTTAAGGATGTATAAATAACATTCACTTGAGACAAGAGCGAGTCTGCATTTCTCAAATGAATAACATGTAACAACAGGGTCGAGTGCAAAGGTAGCAAAAGCAACAAGATGGCTTTCCAACAGCTAACGTGATTGAGCTAACTTAGCACTGTAAATAGGGAGTGGCCTAAAACCACGTGACAATGGGGTGCGCCAAGATGACACCCACTGATTGACCTCAAGTTTTTACCAAGTGCTTTAGAGCAGGAATCAATCAACTTGCCACTCTTCTTGAGGGCCCACATAAACAAATTAAGACAAATGCATGTAGTTCAATCCTTCCCCCTAAGGATATGAAATATAATGGGGTCAAAGAAAAGAGAAACTTCTTCACCCATGTGCTGCATAGTTGGAGGAAATAAAATCAAACATGAAGCAAACAGAGAGGAGGGTCCAAAGACTAGATTCAAAGAAGTTGTCAAATGAGGTCAAGCTCATTCGCATGGGGATGACATGTGGGAGTCATTTTGCATGGGAGTCATTTTGATTAATTCATGAACTGTGCAATTAAGTCAGTGGTGTACCTAGATAAGGAGGCAGAGGAGCTTGCCAAAATAGCCAGAGCAGAGCACGGACAGAGGAAGAGGATGAAAACGTCTTATTGTTATGTGTCATAAGGGAAGATTGGAAATCCACTGCAGAGGGAGGCTGGGCAATATCAAAACAAAAGCTTATGACTTTTTGGGACAGCATGTGTCACATCATCCCAGAGGAGGAGAGAAGAACTCCAAGTTAACAACAAGGAAATGTTGGCTGTGGGACTTAAGGTGCCATTTTGATTCCTGGATGTGCTCATTGTGTCTGTAGACGAGAAAGTGCATGAATTCTCTCATTCTAGTATTTCACAAGGCTTAATGGAGAGGAGAAGGTGGTATAGAAGGAGCTCCAGCTACTTGGGAACTCAATAAGTCAGGCGGTGGAGTGATTTTTGGCAGTGACTGCAGAGCTTCAAGAAAATTGACTTCTACACTTAAAAGACATGTTAATTCCAGCATACCTTTGTTCTCTCCCAATCCTTTCCCTCATATTTCACATGCTCTTCTAGATATGAGAGCTAGTGATATATGATCTGATTTTGTTCATCGCTGGGTATATTTAATTATATGTACTGCAATGGAAATATTTGATGTAAACTTTGACTCTATACAAGGTTTAATGTACTTGATAACAAAAAAAAAAGATTTTAAAAACATAGAATGTGTGAGACAGTCAGGTTGAAGACCTCTCAGCTTCCCCAAGGGTGTTCATGTTATCTAGTGGAAGATATATATGCCTGTAAAAAGGAAATTCAGGAACCAGGCCACAAAATTCAATGGTTTTGGTTTGTGGTGCAGAATTCAGTTCTGCACTGTGGACTACAGATCAAGGCTAGGCTGATCTGGTAGATTAACTCTCATTTATACTTATTATTATTAAGGAGTTCTATATAGCACTGGCCAGACATGAGGGTATCGGAGCGCTTTACAACAGATTCAGAGCAGGTATCAGACAAGAAAAAGGCCCGGCGTGCTGAGCAACATTGAGGTAAGGAAGTCCCGAGATAACTTCGATGAGTGCATGATGTCTTGGGCTGAACTTCATTCGGGGAGGGAGAACGAGGTAGGGATCGGAGAGAGGGGAAGAGGATTGTCTTTGTGAAACATTGTCAGGGGGCTGCAGAGTATAGGCTTGTGCGTTTCGGTGGCGTTTCTCTGTTCGGGAAGGCACGGTTGAGGAAGAAGCCTTTTAGGAGTCTTTTGAATTTTACAATGGAAGGGATAGTCCTGTTATCAGCTGGGATGGAGTTTCAGATTTTGGGCGCGTTTCCAGCAAATGATTGCGCAGCAGTTTTTTGTTTACGTGTTTTCATAGGGATGAGTAGTAGGTTGTTGGGGTTTCTTGTCTGAACGGCTTTCTTGAGTTTGGAGGCCAGGTATTCAGGTTTCCCAGTGTGCAAGGCTTTGTGTGTGAGGCAGGCAGTTCTAAAGCTGGCATGCATTTCGACTGGGAGCCATTTTAGTTCTCTGTGTGCGGGTGATATGTGATCGAATTTCTTAACTCCGGTGACCATTCTGGCAGCAGCATTAAGAGTTGTTTTGAGGGGGGCTAGGTGGGATTTTGCTGCACCGGTGAGGACAGCATTCCCATAGTCGAGTCTAGATAGCACCAGTTATTGGGTGGCTTGCTTGAGGTCCTTGGGTAGAATGAAGGGTTTTATTTTGCGGAGTAGCTTTAAATTGAGGAAGGCACTCTTTGCAGGGATCTTAATGTGTTTGGCCATGGTCAGTTTTGAGTCTAGGGTGATTCCATTTTTTTTTTGTAATTTTCTTTATTGATTTTTATATCATCAAAAAGCCAGAACACAAACATTATATTAAGTATGAGCCAATTAGTTATATCATCAGATAGATCACCACATAACCAATACAGAAACATAAAATTCTATTCATAACCAATTAAGAACTGGGGACCATAATTTTAACCCAAGTGCCCTTCTATTCTTGCCCTTTGTTTTGTAAACAGCAGTTTCCAAATGATAAACAGACAATAATTTAGCTCGCCAGTAGCTAAAGACGGGTGGTTCAGCATCCAGCCAGTGCGTAGTGATACAGCAACGAAAGATTGACATGCATATAAATAAAAATCTATCCTCCAAATCAGTTCTTAAACAAACGCTGCTAGTTTGTACACCCAAAATAACAAGTTCTGCTGATATTTGTGTTTGGACACCTAAATAGTTTGACAAGAAATTCTCTATATCTCTAATAAATAGACTTAACTTTGGACACAAAAAAAACATATGTATCGTGTCTGCAGCGTTTAAATCACAGCGGTTACACTTATTCACTTTACCTGGTGCCCATCTCGCTAGTTTAGCAGGTGTATAGTATAAATCATACATGGACATAAAATGTTGACTCATTAATGATCCATTATATAGCGTTTTAAGAGAAATTTCTATAACTCTATGCATGTCAAGTCTTTGCACATTAAATTTCTTTATCCATTTATCTTCCAGCATCGGTATGTCATCTTGATAATTCGCCATCAGCAATTGATAAATATGGCCAATTCTTGGTCGTTTCCGAAGTGCTTCAATAATTTTGACCTTCTGAAACGCATTTTGATTTTCAGAACAATTTCTATCTAAAAAACTCCGAACTTGTAAAAATTTAAAGAATTCTAATCGTGAAAGACCATATTTTTGTTGTAAAGACAAAAAAGACATTATATGTTGACCCTCCATCAAATCACCCAGTAGACTTATGCCAGCCCGATGCCATCTATATATAATAGGGTCTTTAAAGATATCTGGTAACAAAGGGCAATTAATTAAAGGTGTATAATAGTTTAAATTAGTAGCAAATCCAATTTTTTTTTAAATTTTCTTCCAAATCTCAAAAACGGCTAAAACAATTTTAAATTTGGTTTTCTTATAATAACTCGGTTCAATAATGCGAACTAAACATTGACGTGCTTCCTGTCCCAATAGCATCTCATAGATTGAAGGTCTTATTGCCTCATCCAAATAAATTTCTTTAGACAACAAGACACCCATATTCTGTAAAAAAATGGACCAATAATATAATTGAAAATTAGGAATTGCCCAACCCCCTCTATCTCTAGGTAAAGTAAATTTTTTTAGAGCTCTTCTAGATCTATGATAGCTCCAAAGAAACCTGGAACAAATTCTTTTAATCCGATTAAATATAGATATGGAGAATAAAAGTGGGATAGTTCTAAATAAGTACAAAAACTTTGGAAAAATAAGCATTTTCAGGACGTTACTGCGACCATATAGTGATAAATGAAGATTGTCCAATTTCTCTAAGGTTTTGTTAGCAGAGGCAATTACAGTATCAGTGTTTATTTGAACAATTTTGTCGATATCAGCAGTTATTTTTATTCCAAGATAAATAGATTCCGCCTCGAAATGCATATCTTGTGGGCGTCCAAACTCTGAGTGAAGCAGTTGGGTCTTAGCAACGTTAAGCTTATATCCAGAGTACCTACCAAAATACTCCGAAGCTTGTATTAACTTGGGGAGGGCAGACTTAATATCTGAAGTGACAATAGCTATATCGTCTGCATATGCAAAAACCTTATAAGCTATGTCATGTATACAGACTGGTTTTATTCCAGCATTATCATCCAAGCTACTTAAGAATGGCTCGATATACAAGGCAAATAACAGAGGCGATGTAGGACATCCTTGCCTTGTCCCCCTAGTGATTATGATATTACCAGAGAGTTGGCCTGCTATACGAAGCGCTGCTTTTGGATTTTTATATAAAACCTGAATAGCCTTAATAAATTCCACCGGAAAGCCCTTCCAAACTAAAGTTGACCACAAAAATTTCCAACATACCCGGTCAAACGCTTTTTCAGCGTCCAATAAAGCCACTGCAACAGAAGAGCTTGTAGCCTGTGCCCAATCTAATAAGGAAATAATCCTATTAATATGATCTGTCGTATCACGCCGTGAAATAAATCCATGTTGTCTCTTAGATACCAGTAGAGGCATAAAATTATTTAATCTGTTTGCAATAATTTTGGAATAGATTTTGCTATCCGCGTTAAGAAGGGATATCCGTATCTAGCTTCCCTTTCTTCAAAAAAATTACTATAGTGGCCATTGACCAAGAAGCCGGAGAATTACCCAAAAAAGCTTGTTAACACACTAGCAATAATTCATTTTTTAGCATATTCCTAAAAGTACGATAGAACTCCAAAGGAATCTGATCCGGACCCATTGCTTTGCCCAAAGCTAAGGCTAATATTGCTCTTTCAACTTCCTCCCACGTTATTGGGGCCCTTAAACATACTGCCTGTACTTCGGTAAGTCCTACGGTTGGGACTCCCGACAAATAATCCTTCCCATCATAGTCTGAAATCTCAGTAGACGTGGGTTTATAAAGGGATTGATAGAAGTTTTGAAAAGCCCCCAGAACCCCTTCTCTCGTTTCTTGCAAAACCCCATTAACGTCTCTAATTTTTGTTATATCGTTATATGCAGCTTTTAGCCTTATTCTTTTAGTCAGAACTTTTCCAGTTTTTTCGCCAAATTCGTATGCCAGCTCCTTATATTGTTTATATTTTAAGGCTATTTTATCCGCCAGATTAGAATACACTCTAGCCCTATTTACAGCCAGTTCTTTTTGAGCACATTCTAAATCCTTACCCAACCTAATTGTCTCAGCCAATTTCTGTTCGGATAACATAACCATCCTAAAATCTTCTTTATATTTACTTAACAGTTGTTTACGTCGTGATAGGGAGAAGCTAAGAGTTTCCCCTCGGACTACTGCTTTAAAAGCGTCCCATATAGTTTGTATGGATGCTGTGCCTTTATTGATCAAAAAAAACTCCTGTAACACTTTGACCATAAATTGGCGATATTCCCTATCTTCGAGCAAACTCCGTTCAAAAGACCATGGATGTTGCCTATTCTCTATTTGTGCATCAATTAAAAATCCCAAAACTAAAGGATTATGATCAGATATAAGTTTAGGTAAAATCTCTAACTCAATTTTACCTCGATATTGTAGAGAGACAAAAAAATAATCTAATCTAACGAATTTTTTGTGCGGAGCAGAATAAAAAGTATATCCTAAATCATTCACATGAGTTGCATTCCAAGTATCAAACAGACCATGATCTATGATTAAATCCCTTAGCGCTGTAAATAAACGGGGCTTCCTACCCTTATATAATGAAGATGTCCTGATATTTAAATTGGCATCGAGATGGATATTCAAGTCTCCACATAACACTAAAGGCTGTGGCCATTGGGCTAACTCGAGGTTAAGAAAATGAATAAGTTCCGTATCATCCAGATTAGGTCCATAAAGATTGCATACTGTAAATCTACAATGTCCAACCTGACATAAACTGATCACCCAACGCCCCCATTTATCCTCTGCCGATTTGACACATACCCCCAGACCTCGTTTCATGAGGTTAGCAACTCCCCTCTTCACTCCTGTTTGTTTAGAACATGCGATCAGTTCTAATCCAAGTTTCCTCAAACAGTTCCTTTTAGCCCATGGTATGTGTGTTTCTTGTAAGCAGAGTAAATCAACATTTATAATCTGAATACATTTAGTAAAAACCTCTCTTTTTTTCACATCGTTTAGTCCGCAAATGTTAAGTGAACAAATTTTTATTTTCTTAGCCATGAAACCGAATTAAGAAACCGAGTTTGAATAATAAGACCAACATCTTCTCACAATACCTAACCGAAATAATTAAGATGATATATTGTTTATAGCTTTTTTTACCCTTAACATGAAAATTTAAGTTTCCCGACTCAAAGAATTCGTGTGTCCAGGCAGTTGATGATTTTTCACCCCCCGTGCACCCAACATTCAACACCCCACCACAACCCCGAAAGCCCAAACCTCCCCTCACCCCCCCACATCCCACCCATCCCACTCAAACCACCACATGAGGCATAGGGTGATTCCAAGTGATTTTACAGAGTTAGCCAGGGTGAGATTACCATTGAGAGTATCAATTGCTTTTAGCCATTCTACGATTTGAGGGTTTTCTTCTTTGTTGGAGATGAGGAGGATTTCAGTCTTATTAAAGCATGTTCCCTTCCTAAGCATAAATACGAAATTGCAGAACTGTTAGATAAGCAACAACTAGATCTCCTATTTATTACAGAAGCGGCCCTGATTATTGCATAGCCACCCCACCAGCTTTTCAGTGTACAGACACGATAGATTAAAGAAAAGAGGTGGTGGGCTGGCACTTATATACCATGACATTTTCTCAGTTAAAGGCGAGATGGTTCCTTCCACGGTATGCAAAGCATTTAGTTTTAATATAGCACTTTCAAAGCAACAATGATTTAAAGGCATGCTCCTCTATCATCCTCCTAGACCCAAGGGATAATTTAGGGCACATACTAGAGACCACTGCCTGTGAAAATAGTTTCACTATATTAGGGGATTTAAATTTTCACTTAGACATTATGGACGACAAGGACACAGTAACTCTCATGGACACTTTAGGATCTTCAGGGCTCTCACAAAAGATCAACTCTTCCACTCACTCAGCCGGTCACATATTAGACAGCTTTTTGGGTTAAGCATTCAGGACCTCCTGTATATAATTTATATAGGTATATATTCTTTGTGGGCTCTGGAGATCAGCCCTAGGACTTGTCTGCTTCTGCTTAGGGACTTTTTTTCTGTTCCACTGCCTCTTTTTAACTGTCTTGATAGAAAACAACCAGTAGAGGTCAGTAAAATATCAGAATTGCTTTCTGCTTGTTCAACTGCCTCTATTTAACTGTCTTGATAGAAAACGACCAGTAGAGGTTAGAACATATCAGAATTGCTTTCTGCTGAGGAACTTTCTTTCTTTAAATTATTCTGGCAATTGCCTTTATTTAACTTTCTTGATAGAAAACGACCAGCAGAGGTCAGTAAAATACCAGAATCACTTTAGCATTCTCTACATTTCAGTCCATAGAAATTTTCTTCCACGAGCACCTGTAGACAATAATTTTTTTTTTAAATCTTGTATTTTCAGTGATATGACCACCGAAGGCCAAGATTTTATATTAAAAACAGAGCTTTGGAGTATACCATTTCCCGAAGAAAGGCAATATTTTTCTCCATGTGTTCCCATACCTAGCATGCCACGCAGTTTGGTGCTTACTTTCCTTCCATGTTAAAGAACAGTAGATGTTTCTGAACCCAGGCTAATGCACTGCATAGCAAAATACATATAAAGTCCCAAAGGTGAGACTGACTGCATTGCAAATGCTTGTTTACTAATAATTAGCAGATCATTATAAAGGAGGTTCTTCCTCTGGTTTGGTCTGACCACCACGCCATATTATTTGATTTAAACTTACTGGAACGACCATCTCACACCAAACCATGGCTTTCTAAACAGTTTAGATCCTGGAAAAACATAGACAGCTCTCTCCTCACACTACATCTATCCAATTCACACCACTAGAGTTTTCTCCAGACACAGATCAAGCATCCCAGAGCTATACAGACTGGCTTCAAACCACTTTTTCTAAATCGGTCCCATACAAGAAGATATACAAAAATAGAAAAAATCCATCACCCCCATGATTTTCCGAAGCTCTGAGGCTCAAAAAACAGCAATGTAGGCGACAGGAAAGACGTTGGCGATTGTACTATGATCCCCAAGAGAAAATGCATTACAAGCAAGCTTTGTCCGACTACAAACAACTCCTTGTAACGTAAAAAAGTAACTATTTCACACAAGAAATAGAATCCGCTCAGGATTCCACTAAACAATTGTTTCAGGTGGTGTCCAAACTTGTGACATCACCAGAAAAATCACTCCAACACTGTGACTCAAGCTTTCTGTGATTCTCTAGCCCAGGACTTTCATGCAAAAGTAAATCAAATTTACTCTAAGTTCGAGGCTTTCCCTTCTACTGAGACTCTACCTGACTTAGATAAGGATAGGTCCAAGTTTTTTGCTTTTATGGAATTCTCTCCGGTCATCTCAGAACATTTAGCTGCCATGGTGAGCAAAGCCAAATCAGGCTCACTGATCCCTGCCCACAGTCTGTTCTGAAATTCATTCCGGACCTAATAGGTGCTAATATGGCAAATATTTTTAACACTATGTTTATCACAATGGAAGAAGGCTTCTATTCTTCTGCTGTTAAAGAAATGCAACTGATCCCAACAACTATCGACCCATCTCACGTCTTCCTCTGCCTGCTAAACTGGTTGAAAAAGTAATGAATAGTCAACTTACACAATACATTCAAGATAACCAGTTGCTGGAAACACAATTCGGGTTCAGAGCCGGTCATAGCACTGAGACAGCACTGATCAAAGCCAATGAAGAGACATAAGGGTCGCCCTAGACAGAGGAGGGGCAGCAGCTCTTATTCTCTTGGATTTATCAGCCGCTTTTGATACAGTTGATCACGAGCTGTTGATCAACCGTATCACCACTCTATGCATCAGGAATAGGGCTAAATCTCTGCTGACATAATTTCTGTCTGAGGGCATACAATCAGTAAGCTTGGGCAGCTGTGAATCAGCCACTTTCTCTCTCCCATGTGGGGTGCCACAGGACTCTTCCATCACCCCCACGCCGTTTAATATTTACGTCACTGAACTGGCACTTGTAGTCAAATCCTTTGGCCTGGTGCTTACCTCCAATGTGGATGATACCCAAATAGTTCTGTTCATTTATAAAAATGGGTCAGCCGTATAGGCAGCGTTCCATAATGGTATGCTACCAATTAGCTCATAGATGTCCAGGCACTGCTTAAAACTGAACTTAATGAAAACTGAGGTGACTGTGTTTGGCCAAAGCAACAAACCTGGGTGTCATATTAGATGGCAAACTGAACTATAAACCCCATGTCAATTCTCTGGTCTCTTCCTATTTTTACATATTCAGAATGATAAAATAACTGTTTCATTTTATTCCTGCGGAAACAAAAAGGACAATAATCACTGCTTTAGTCATATCTAAACTGGACTATTGCAATAGTCTATTGATCAACACGCAGGAAACTATTCTTAATAAGCTTCAAATGGTACAAAATGCAGCCGCAAGGATTCTCTATGGGACCCCCAAATATAAATCTGTATCTAAGGTCATAAGACAATTACATTGGCTGCCAATGAGAAGCTGAATAAAATTCAAAGCACTGTGTATTACCTATAAGGCAATACACAATACAGGCCCTGGGTTTCTGAAGCACTCGTTGCAGATTTACACACCTGGCAGACAGTTGCGTTCCTAAGGGGCAAAACTTTTAACCATTGCTAGAACTTACACAACCAAGTGGGGAGGTAGAAGTTTGGTGGTAGGAACTACCAAGCTGTGGAACAACTTCCATCCTCATATCAGATCCCTGCCCACTCATCTCTTTTAGAAGACAGCTAAAAACCTGGCTTTTCAATAAGTAGCCGTCTCTGACTCAAGATCAGACAGCGTCAAGACACCTTTCGGACTCGGGAACAGATAGCGCCAAGACACCTTTTGGGTATATGTACGCTTTACAAATTTAATTAACATAACATAAAAAATTTTGTTTGCGCTCTCTTTTCTGAATAAAAAGATTAAAACCTAAGAATTTTATTACCAATTAAATGACACTCAATCTACGCACCTTAGAAGAAAAAAAATCTGACTCACCCTCATTCAAAGCTTTCTGGAGGACTTATGCTTTTTATGTGTTTAGAATATACTTTTTTTAAACATGCTGGTTGTGTGATGTCCATAGCACCAGCAAGACTGTCGGCCTATACATGAGTCATCTTGAAAGGGGGAAGAATGGGTCAGCAGTAAAGGTGGGTGAGATCAGTGTTGCATCACACGCCACCTAAGATTATCTTATATGGTAAACATAATTTACAAGTGAAATAAAAAGATGAAGAAAAGTAGAAGCACACATATCTCTAGGTTTGCAGATATCCATTGTTTTGTAGTACACATAGTGAAACAAATGGAAAAAGGGATCAAACTGTAACTTGATACTAGGTAACACGGTAAATTTAAGGGAAGCGTCACTAGCCTGGCCAATATAGAGGCTGCCTAAGTGCTGAGCTTCGATACAGGCTCTATAGTCCACCAGAATCCTTGGCACAGGAACCCAGACAAAGGCCTCAGCAACTTCCCAGGACTGCGGGAGTGTGGGGGAACCGCATTGGGCGTTAGAGCGGTAAGGATTCAACCTGTAAGCAAGGAGGGTCAGCCAATGGAGCCGGTGGCCAGCGACGCCCCTGGATCTTGACCGCCAAGAAGTGCAGGACCTACAATGGGTAGAGGTGGCAGGCCCACGAGGGGTGGAGGCGTGTTAGACCTGCGTACCCTGGATGGAGCTGAGGCTGCAGGCGACTCACCTTAGCGAGAGAAGATGAGAGCCGGAGGGGTTGCGGTCGAGGTGTTACCCTGGCTAGTTGCAAAGGCTGGGTGGTACCCTCTGAGTGGAGGAGAAGGACCAGGTGGGGACTGCGGTTGCCCCGAGGACAGCGAGATCCCCCTGAAGGAGAGTGGGGCCCAGTACTGGAGCAGCGGGGCCAGCGGTAGGATTAGCCCAGCCGGAGCACCTGTGGGGGCTGACAGGATCCCTGCCAGGCCAAAGACCAAGGTGCCCTGGATATTGATGAGTGCCTCGAGCTCCTGCAGCCTGTGGTGGGGTGGAGAGGTCCCCCTCTAAGACGTGAGAGCAAGGTGGGGGCAAATGGTGCTTGGAGATTACCCCCAGGAGTTTGTCCATAGCGAAGAAGTAATGCCTATTTGGGGGCCCTGATGGCAGCCCTTGCAGGAGTGCTAAGTGACATGGGGCCCAATGCCACCCAGGCAGTCTGTGTGGGGGGCCCTCCTTTGGAGGTGGTCCAGAACTTGTGGGCTGCTCGTCCTGTGCTACGCATATGCCTTTTGAGGTGTTAGTGGCTGCAAGCCGGCCTGCATCAGTGTCTGCCCCCTCCCCTCATGGATACCTGTCAGCTAGATCCTCATTATCTTCAACGTGATGAGGTGCACTACATGACTGAAACTAGACCAACCATCTCTTACTCCTACAGAGGCGCACCTCAAACAATGGAATCCTCCAAACTGGACGTTATGCTCCGGGCATTGTAACCTCTCAGATCTCTCTTGAAGTAAAGATTGACTCGGTGGCAGTGGAATCGACTCTCTTGCGTGATGATCATCATAAGTTCTCAGACTGAGTCACTCAATCAGAGAAAACCCTGACCGTGCTCTCGCCTCAGATGACTGGCATTCAGGTTTGGGTAGCTGACCTCAGTAAGCGAGGCATGTTCCTGGATGACAAAGCGGAAGATGCAGAGAGCCGCTCCGAGCGGTGGACATGGCGGAGGGCAATGAGTGTCCTTGAGCAGACGAATTCCTGACACATCTGGCTCCGTGAATTGGTTTCGGAGCAGGAACAGGCCCCATATTTCTCAGTGGAGCTAGCCCATATGGTGCTCACTTGGCAGCTCCCACCGGGGGTGACACCCGGACCCATGGTGGCCAGGATTCTCCACTAAAAGGCGCTATCCTGCAGAGGGCTAGACAACCGGATTACATCATCAGTGACAACCATAGAATTCTCCACTTTCCGGACTACACCCTAGCAGTCCAGAGGAGGAGGAGTCTATCCTAGGAATCAAACAACAACTATGTGACCTGGGTCTGCAGTATGCTCTACTCTTTTCAGCTAAACTCAAAATCAAAGATGATCAAAAGACAAATATTTTCACAGACCTGGAAGATGCCTGGAGTTGGGAAGCTCGCGATTCATCTGCAGAGGCTGGAAGGTCCTGAGGACACCCCCATGGTCGCCTCAGATGTGCCGGCATCTGTACCAAGGGAGTCCGCCGCGGAGACGAGCATTGTTGACCGCACCATCAGCAACCCAGGTCCTCAACAGCTAGTTTTCCGCTCTGAACACAGGTGCAGTATTCCACAGCTCCCGCCCAGAGCGCTCTGGTCCCTCTGGAGGGGAGAGGTGGGATGATAACTCCCTCCCTTCCCCCTCGACCCCCGGGGTCTTAACCCCCTGCCTCACGCGACCCCACAGACTGCAGATGACATTATCTGACTCCTCTGTTTAAGGCTGACCCCACCGCCCCGGAACTGTTACTTGGGATTAGGGGCTGCCTACCTTGGAGCCCTGGCTGCCCTGAATGACCTGGCACACTGCCAGATCAATGATCCACTGGTGCCTGACAACTGATCCTCTGAATGAAGACCGGGTCATGGCACCTCCATTTTGCGTACCTTCTCACCATGTGCCCATAATATCCTTTCTCTCCATAAGCCCGGTCCAACTTTGAATTTACATTGCCACCTAGCACGGCCAGACCCCATGTATGGACGGTCACACTGAGATTTAGATGGCAACCTCAGGGACTGTTGTCCATAGTATTTTCTGTTGTTGATACCCTGTTGATGTCTTGTACACTGTTTTTTTGGTTACCAAAACACTCTCTGCACATGCACTGCCTTCCCAACTCTGATACCCTTTATCCCAGATGAGTCCACGGACTCCCACACCCCATGGGAATATATGGGGAGTTGACTGGCCATAATGCCCCAACCCTGCACTTTTCAGATCATCTCCTTGAATATTATAGGCATGCATACTCCCATCTGCTGTTACAAGATACTCTCCTATCTTAAACACAGGCTGGTTATCATAGCGTTCCAGCAAGAATCTCACATTACGCTCATGGAAGTTGAGCTTCTCCAGCATTGCTGGAGATATCAAGTTTATTCCACTAGCTACTCGCCGTATTCTAGAGACACCCTAATCTGGATACAAACGGGTATTCCCCTACAAGTCTCAGCCCAGAAGATAGACCCAGAGGGCCGCTATGTTCTACTACAGGCTAAACTAGATGGCACCATCCTACTATATTTATGCTCCAGATTTTGACCAGATGACCTTTTCCCACCCCCTGTCGAACTAATTGTTGCATTGGGCTCACCTGCCGTGGGTTATAGGTGGGGATTTCAATTGCGTCTACACCCCTCTTTCGAAAGATCTCACTCCCCACTTCTGACAGCTTCTAGGATAGCTAAAGCCCGTAGGCTTTCTTCCCAACTTCACCAGTGGTCCCTTCAGGACACCTGGCAACCTTTATGTATGCTTAGATCACATAGCATGCTCCACCTCAATCTGCTCCTTGGTCTCCTCCCCTATCTGGGCAGGGAGCTATCAGACCATAACCCTTTATTGAGGGGCTTCCACTGGGGGAAGCCTCCCTCCACAATTCCCATGTGAAAACTACAGCCACTGCCCTGGGGGACCCCACCTTTTCTGCAATGATATCAGTCCAGACTGCAGATTATTTCGAGCATAATGTAAGGTCTACCTGTTCCCCGACCACAGAGTCACCTTGAAGGTGGCTCTTAGAGGAGTTTGTATCCGCACTATATGCGGTGAATGGCGTAGCCTCTCGGGTGTTCTGTTTCAAGCGGAACAGGACTATTTGGCTGTGGAGAGACAAACAGTGGATGACCCAGAGCGGCCAGCCTACTGAACACCGCTTTGGGAGTGGGAGGCTCACCTATTGGAGCGTCTCCATTGTCTGGGCTACCAGGCATACATTGCTGGACAGCATTCACAGGGTGACCAACCAGGCCGACTTCTGGCCTGCTAATTCAGAATGAATCACATCAGCCCTCTATACTACATCTCCGTCGGGAAGTTGGCGCCGACCCTTACTCCCAAGAAACCATCTACGAGACCTTTGTTTATTCCACACCTCCCTTCATTCCACATAGTAAGGATTCTGGATGCGGTCCTTCTCCCAACCCTCTCTGCTCTCAAGAGTCTTGAGACAGATGCATCCCAGTGGCAGATATTAGGGAGGTAATTATGGGGGAGCCAGGGACCGATGGGTTTCCAACAGATTTCTACAATAGATATGCAACCACTTTGGCCCCGCGCCTGGTAAAATTGTTTGACACCATACTGGAGTCGGATCATCTCCCACGGACCATGAGTGAGGCACTACTGCTCTCCCTGCTGAAACCAGGGAAATATCCCCTAAGCCCGTCCTCATACCGTCCGATAGCTATTTTAAATAGGGACTATAAAATCTTCACCAAGATTCTGGCCTTTAGAATACAAAGTGTCCTTCCACAACTGATTCATTCAGGCCAATGCGGATTAGTTCTGGGCCGTAATACAGCATATTCTGGAGGGGGAGCAGCCCAACTGGCCACATGCGGCTGCCCTGGTTCTTGACTTGGAGAAGGCTTTCAACTCGCTAAGCTGGGAGTATATCTTTACGATGCTTTGTTGCTTTTTTCAAAGCCTGTTCCTTTAAACGTATTAGGTTACTTTACGAAGCACCCACGGCAGTGGCAGCTCCTCCGCAAAGGCGGAGGAACGTTGCCCCACTAATTTTTTGCAGTGTAAGGAAAAATAAAAATGATAATAACTCAATGTTATTAGTATCTTTATTAGGCTCTCGTCACCCCTTTCGTATTACTCGAGATTATTTTGCTATCGTGGTGCATCCGCCCTCCTCACACTGGACGGCTCTATCATTTACTTCACACGGCTACCTACACCTCTTCATTGGTCACACGGATGTGTCCAAGACTCGCATCCCGTTTGATGAATCCTCATAAGGTTCTTTGTCACTCAGGGGCCATACCGCTCGCCCTACATCCTCACCCACAGGGGTTCACCACAGGGATGTCCCCCGTCTACAGGCAATTCTACGGTACCACAGGGACTTATTAACCCCCTTGTGGACAACCTAGCCGGGTTGGAATTATCACCGTCCTCACGATTTCTCCGCATCACCCCGCAGTTCCTTACAGCCCTGAAGAAGTCACGGGATAACTCCCTTGTGTGACGAAACACATGTTGGCTGGTTGTTTTTCGTTGTTGGATCATTAAAAACATTTAATCATCACACTGGTGTGGACCGCAGATACTGTCAGAATACGAGACTCTTTACACCAGAAATGTATCCTAATTACGTGTGCCCGGGACAGTGTCTCTCATTATTGTTGTGGGTTGCTTGACTCACATATTTATGGGGGTTACAGGGTATTTCCCCCTACCTGGCAGCACCGTGCATACACAGATCATAGTAAACACAACGCAAACTAGCCTGAGCGCCAATCTTCCAGTCATTACTAAAAACCCTACACCGATAGACTGAAAAAAAGTAGACCACACTATCAGCTCTAAACAGGATGGACAGTCTGAAGTACTTACACTAATGGCTCAAAGTACGCCAGCGGGCACCAACGGTAGAAACATGATGGTGTGCCCAACCCTTTTTAAAAATGTAATTTGCATTTTCCTAAGAAGTTACCAAAACACCAATACAAATGAAACATTGCAGAAATAATAGATACAAAGACTGATTCCAAACCACAATGCTGATGAGATGTCCCGCAGAACTATCAGGTCCACCCAACCCTAACCAAAGCGGATGTTCAGTTTGGGGGACAGGGTACATAGCTGTATTTCTGGCAGAGTACCTTGCCTGCAAAACCCTAAATTGGGTCATAAATAAATTACACAACAACAACTTCTTTCCATGCACCAAATTGTCTCTATTATTACACTTAGTAAGGAATAGGTTACCTGTGAAATATCAGAGGCTAAAGCACTGCTTTCATATTCGAGGAAAGAATCTGCAATAGGCAGATCCAGAGAGCAGCTAGCAAAAGAGCTGAGTTCTTCATCAGCAGTGATCACCAAAGGATCTTGAGTGCACGCATTCTCATCTGATTTACTGATTTCAGCAAAAGGTGCCAACCCTTGACTTTCTTCTTCTTTAGATCCAGAGGGTTGGAACATTCCTAAAAAATAATGGTGTTTTTCTTTAAACTACAGCAAACATGCAAGCAAACTGCACTAGTTCTTAATCTCACTCACTTTCTCATTTGTACTTTGGCTCATAAAAACCATAGGTTTAGCATAGAAAAAAGAAAATACTGTGCATTTATATTTATTAAGAAGGTCCTGGGAGAATGCCAGTACCTGGAGTCTTGGAAATGTGTGCAGATTTAGACCACCTATAATGACAGAACGCTGCTGCAAGGGTCTAAGGGTAACAGCTGAAATTATTATAGGTGGAGTTGCATGCAGTCCAAAATATGTGCCAGTAAAAGTCAAAGGAAGGAAATACAACATTTGCCAAGAGGCCTTCTACTACCTATGAATGTTACATAAAATGGCATGCCAAGTTAGGCATTTGATATACAGGGGTACATTGATTTTCCATTTATACTTAAATTAGCTTTTATTGTTGCATAAGAAAAACAAAGCGAAGACACTTTATAAAGCTGTGACATCTGAAAGGTTCAGCTTCACCATGACGAGTACATTTTTTTAGAATAAACTCCCTGTAGCCCACCCTCCCCCGGGTGCTCATCAAGCCTTAACTATTAGAGAGATCATGTATTAGCGGGGTTTGTAGACGGATTGTTGGAGTAGCTCATTCTGCAGGACTAGTCAGTCGGAGCAACTTCAGATATCTGGGACAGGTCAACTCCGTAGACTCCTGTGAGAGTAGCGTGATAAATGGTTGCCAGATATCCCGGTATGAATGCCCTTGCTGTGTAAGTGTTAAAGAGAGTCTCTCCATCTCCTGAACATACAAAACACGCTGTAGCCAATTCTGCCGGGATGGCACCTTATCTGTTCCTCAATAAGCTAGGATGGACTGGTGTGCCGCTCCCAGTGCCAGAACTATATGTCTGCCCCTTTGGGATTTAAGTGGGTATGTGAGAGGGTTGGGAAGTCCCAAAATGATCTATGAGGAGAATCTAGGCAGCTGGGTATTAAAGTGAGTAACAATGTCAGGCAGGATCTCATTCCAAAACTGTGTTAGTCTAGGGCATTCCCATAGGTTAGGTACCAAAGTTCCAGGGGAGTCACAATGCCTCCACACCTATCACTACATGCTGGATTCCCTCTATGCAAGCGAGCCGGGGTAAGGTACCAGTAAGTGGCAATTTTCGTTGCAGTCTCTATGCTGGAGGTGTTAGATGCTGTATGTCAGGCACGGTAATAAACATCCTGCCACGCTTTAGGGGACAATTTTCTGCCATCTTCTGATTCCCACTGGACCTGCGCAGGGGATTTTGACCTAGACTCCTCATGTAGCAGTATCCCATATAATTCGGAAATGAGGCACCTGTCTAAGTCCTTGCTGAGAAGCTAACACTCGAATTTTGTCCGTTGCCATTGTACGGCCTCCGTAATTGCTGGCTGCATTAGGCAATGTCTGATTTGTGTATTTCGAAAGCATTCCCTTTCCGGGATAGCAAAGTCAGCATGCAGGGAGACAAATGGGATGGGGCCTTCTGCATCGAAAAAGTGGCCTATGGCCCGGCAGCCCACCTGTTGCCAAACTTGGAACAGTGTGCTAATCAGACCTGAGGTAAAGTCGCTATTTCCCACAACTGGAGTTATGGGGGAGGGAAACAATGTAGGGCCTCGCCGGGTCTCCAGACTATCCCAAACCCTCAGGGTGGGCGTGGTGATGAAGGATAAGTAGAAATTCACGGGGCGGTGGGTGCAGGCAGGAAACGGAACGTTCCGATGAGCCATTCCTGCTCTCTCCATAATCAACCACACCTTCTCCGACTCAGTGCGATACCACTCTACCAAATATCAAAGCTGTGTCACCTGAAAATAATGGATTAAGCATACAACTGCCAGGACCACCTCGATCAGGGGGCACCAACTGCGATTGGATTTTTGATCCAGGTAAGTTTACCAGCCCTCATGAAGCACTGTAGTGTACCTTGGAGAGTCTGAAACATTCTGGATGGGGGCTGTAGGGGGATTGTTTGGAAGGTGTAGAGAATCTTGGGTGGAATCGTCATTTTAAGGGCGGCAACCCGCCCGAGCCAGGCAAGGGCGTAAAGCTGCCAATGTGCCAAATCAGCCTTCACCCTCCAAGTAAAATCTTGATAGCTAAGGATCGTGATCCTGGCGTCAGTCTGAGCCAGCTGGATACCCAGGTAAAGGATAGATCCTGCAGCCCATTGGATCGAGTGATTCTGGGTCAAGTAGTCCTCTACGTTGTGTGAGACTATGAGGTGTAGGGCTAGTGATTTAGCAAGGTTCATATGGAATCCCAACTCCGCTCCAAAGTGTCTCAACTCAGTTAAGAAGCTAGGCAGGGCCTCTCGAGGGTTGTCTAGGTAAATAATAATGTAATCTGCGTATAATGTCATTCCTCACCCCCAAAGCTTACCCCTGTGAAGTTCGGGTTATCCCTGACCCTCTGGGCAAATGGCCTCATATAGAGCGCAAATAGTAGGGGAGACAAGAGCACCCCTGCTGCGTGAAACTGGGCTGAGCTTCTCCTATTGACTCTGACAGAGGGCTTCGGTTCCCCATAATGGCTAAGAGTCCAGGCGCAGAACCGTTCCCCTATGCCAAAGTAAGCCAACATGTCGGCTAAGTAGGGCCAGTGAACGCAGTCAAATGCCTTTTCAGCATCAATGGAAAATAGCATGACTTCTCTCAGGGAACAATTGCTTTCACTATGAGATGTAAAATCTGTTTGGTGTTGTCTGCGTAATGTCTGTTGGGTATAAAACCCGTTTGATTAGGGCCCACCAGTCCGGGCATTAAGGGTGCGAGGTGGGCTGCTAATATGCCCGTAAATAATTTCACCTAAACATTTACGAGGGAAATGGGTCAATAGGACACACTGTGCTACTTGTCTTTGCCTGGTTTCACGAGGACCACAATGGAAGCTTCAGTCATTGAGGGAGGAAGCGAGGCTGAAATTATGATGGAGTTAAATACTCTACTAAGGAGCAGAGCTTTGGACGAACAAAAGACCTTGTAAAAGGCCACCAGGAATCTGTCCGGACCAGGTTATTTAAGGGGTTTCTACCCTGTGATCACTGATATGACCTCCTCTTTCTTATTGGACCAACGAGTCCCGCTGCCTGCTCTTCTGTCAAATGAGTCACTTTGGATTTGGATAATTATCTATGTTAGGGGTGGGAAGAGCCTGTGCGGAGTAAAGGTCTTTGTAGTATTGCCCGAACAGTGCCACCACAGGCCCGTCCCCCTCAAGAAGAGCTCCCGCTTCTGTCAGTAAGGAGTTCACCATGGTAGATTGACGTTGGGCCCTGAGTTTATTCTCCAATAATCTTCTACATTTGCTCCTCCCTACATAAAATGAGTGTCTAAGGTAGACATTGGAGTTTTCTGCGCTATCTAGATCCAGCCTTGCTAGTTGTTTCTGGGTGGACTAGTTCCCTAACCTGCTGCAGTAATTGTGTACGTTTGCACCTCCTTATTTTGGTGTTAGCAGATGAGATGGTGATAAATTTCCCCTGTATGACCGCCTTCAGCACGTCCCAGAAAATCGAGATAGGGTTATCAGGGGTGTCATTAATTCTCAAATAATCCCCAATCGTCCTCTCTATTTGCTGGATCACCCCGGGTCTTCGCAGGAGGGTCTCCCGCAGCCGCCAGGTGCGGGTAGTAGTGTCGCTGTGTAGAAGTATAAGGTCTAGCAAAAGGGCAGAGTGATCAGACAGTGAGCACGGTTCTTTTTCCACCAAGTTGACTGCCATCTGCACATCTCTAGAACCCAGGAAGTGGTCCAATCGGGCATATTATTTATGTGCGTGCGAATGTAAGTTGTAGTCTTGCATTAGTGGATGGATATCCCGCCATAGATCCCTCAATCCCATGTCCTGGAGCCAGAGGGTACCATCTGCTGTATTAGCTCCAGCCGCCCCTGCCTCTGGGTGGAGCAGTCCAACTCAGTATGTAAAACTAGGTTAAGGTCCCCCCTGAGCACACCCCACCGGTCCTGTGTTGTCATAGTGTCCGCTACTGCCTAGCGCAAAAACTGTTCCTGTCCCTCATTGGGTGCTTATAGGGATCCTATTATTAATGTAGGTGAACCAAAATGGATGCGATAAATCAAAAGATGGCCCCTATTTTCTGCTACTTTGGACCCCACTTTCCCTCGAAAAGAACGTGACAATAAAATTGCCACTCCTGCTGCCCTACGTACCAAGGAGGAGAAATATTGTTGGGGAAAGATTCTGGACATGAGTCTATGCCAATCACTTGCTAGTAGGTGAGTCTCTTGTAATAGGAAAATAAAAGCAGGTGTATGTTCTAGATAGGAGGGGATAGCGCATCAGTTAACGGGATTATTGAGGTCTTTAACGTTGAGAGTCACAACCCTCAAATGTTTTTGTGGAGATGCCATACTGTAATTCTCTCACGCGAGAAACCTGCATCTCAGCTCCAGAAGGAGCCCCTTCCTGCCTAGCACTAGGAAGGACCCGTCCACTCCGCATGTAGAAAACGTAAAATGACTAAGACCTAGTGATGAGCACCCCAGAACAAATACCTCAACAAAAATGGAAACATCCAGTGTCCCTGGAACAAGGAGGGGACCGAAGTATCCAACCTCAGTCCAGTGGTGAAAAGACAGAAGGGGACTGTGGCCATTACTTTTCAGCCCAATGCAGTCCTCCCCCTCCCCATGCCGCCCGACCCCCAAACAGCGCCCCACAGGATCAAGCTGCAATATGCTCAGACGGGGTCTCTTGAAACAGAATACTCTGTAAGCTTTTCCAGCAGAGCATTTCTCTCTGAGGCGATCATGGGGGAATCCGGCCTTGCCCTCCCAGGCCTGACAGAGGCTTGTCTCCATCTCAGGCGCCTGTCAGCTCTGCGCCCCACAGACGCCGACCCTGGCTTGACTCCTCCTGAGTCTCAATCTGCAACAGCTGACAAGAACCTGTGAGGGAGCAAAATTGATTAAGCTATGCATGCCATCAAAAGATGATTTGAAAGGGGTGTCCCCAGGAGTATGGAACATTTTTGTCCCTGAGGAATGCTGTAACAGGGCAAAACTCCTGTGTCATCTGGAGTGTGGTGGCTGAGAGATCCTGGAACAAATGTAATGTTTGACAACAAAACTGTCCCGGCAGAGATTCTCGGGCTTTGCGGAGAATCCATTCCTTTAAGGGGAAGTCATGAATGCAAGTCAAGATATCTGTAGGCAGTGTCTCTCTAGGCCTCGGGCGGACCACCCTGTGGGTTCTGTCCAGGCAAATCTCTGAGGCTTGTGTGTCCCTAAGGATCTGAGCGAATAAAGCAGACATGTAAGCTTTGATATCTTCTCCTTCCGCTGCCTGTGAAACCCCCTTATTCGTATGTTGTTCCGTCGGGATCTATTTTCCAAATCCCCCGTGTGGGCCTGTAGGTCTAACTGTTGATCTGAGAGACTCCTGTTGCAATTGCTCTATTTCTTCATCCCTGGTAGTCTTATGGTTTTCTAACACATCCATTCTATCTCCACTGTCCGTCACCTCATTTCGAACTGCTTGCAGCTCAAGCGCTAGGTCTTTCTTTACCGCCAGGAGGTCATCTTTCAGTGAGGCAAACAGGGTCTCCAAGTATGGGCGCATGACTGGGGCATCTAGATTCTCTTTAACTGGCGAGGCCACCCCTCTAGATGCCATCTGGCAGTCCCCCATATGGGGACCCGCAGTCTTCGCAAATATGCTCTTGAGGGTGCCCCCTTCTTATTGCGTGTGGACGTCATCTAGCTGTTCAGGTCAGGGTCAATATTCAGATGTCAGGTGTCCACAGGGCAAGCCCCCCTGGGTCTTTTTTCCTACATCCACTACTCCAGCCTCAATCAGCCATGGTCTAGCTCACTAGGGAGTGGGCTCTTTCCTGTCTGTAGGCAGCAAAGCCCAGAACTCTTCTATTATATAATAATACTTCTTCTTAGCAAGGAGAGGGAGATTAGGCACTATAGTCTTTTCTCCATTGTCTTTCTATGATGACATCTCCCTTCATGACATATGGTCTAGCTGCTATGTTGACTGTATTTGTACTATGCATTTTTCTGCTTGTTGTGGCACGTATACTGCATACTAGGGCATGTTAGTTAAAATAAATATTTTCAACTGTTTCGTGTCTCTGCAAGATCTCATTGTGGACAAGTACAAGAGAGTGAGCTAAAGGGTATGTCTTGTTACCGCGATTCCTGACAGATCTGGGAGTGTTGTGTTCTGGGGTATTTGATTCATTTGTTTCTCTGTGAGTGAGTAGGAGAGCAAGTAAAACAGTATTTCTAGTCGGTCCTGGGTTTGTTGGTACTAGGGTGGTAGGAAGATCCAGTCCCTATACAACAAGGTCCTATATTCCTGTGCATAGTTCTGTATTTGTGAAGAATACCTGCAACATGGCGCCACCAACGTTTGATCTGATACTTATTCGTGATACCCCTGAGTAGTGCTTGTGCTTGTCCACAATCTCCTCACACCGGTTTCCAGAGACATCCGTGGTGTGAGGGCTTAGCTTCCTATATTTGTGTTTCATAGGTTTTTCAAGCTTGAAGTTTAAAAGGTTTTGTTTCTCTTTCTGACCCAATTTTGCGCTATCATTCTACAGGTTTATTCTTTTTCGTTTTTAGTATGGCGGTCGCTATTACGGCACCTAACCGTGCGGAGGTTACAGCCTTCTTGACTCAATGTGGAGTCCCCAATGCGAGGGCGTCCTTTATCTTTGTTGTCAGGGCAGATGCAGCTTACCGCTTCAAGGCTTTTTACGCTTGGGTTACATTTCCGGCAGTGGATGGAAATGATAATTTGTTTCATGAATACACGGCCGCCGTGGTTCAGCTGAATTATCGCCCTTATGCATTACTTGAAGTTCCGTTGATGGTCTGGGAGCATACCATCTGGTTTAATGGCGCCCTTCCTCACCCTGTTTCAGTCATCCATTTAGGCCCCTTATCATTGATGAGGCCACTTGGCCAGTTTTGGCTGGTTTTACACCGCATCCAAATTATCTTAATGTGACACTTGCAGAGCTACGTCAGTTACATAGAACCCTGATTCATATACACAGAAGCATCATACAATTTATGTCACATAATATTCAAGTGGCTCCGGTTGGAGCTGCTCCTCAGCCACCTGGACATGGTGGTGGTCTTGTCAATATGATTAATTCAGTGATGGGTAAACGTCCTCAGAATAGAGATGATTTGCAATATTGGCTGGCAGAAAACTTTGAGCAACTCGAGGCTGTTTTTCCAAATACTACTCCAGTTGAGAAACATAGGTTCCTGACAATGAGTTTACCGAGTGGTATTATTCCCGCTTTGGCTGATTGCACCACCTGGGGGACGGTGTTTGCTGCAGTGTACACACTGTGCTTTGGCACCCCTCCATGAGCGTTCTACCTAGCGTTCTGAAGAAAGTTTGAAGATGAACACGGGGCTGGTCCAGTCCTGGAATTGGGGATGGGATTAGTAGGAATGTTCCCTATTGTCTCTGAAATGACTCTGGCCAAAGTCAAAAGTGAGGCAGTTAGCTTGCAAGTGTATCAACGCCTCTCAGCTGTGGCCGACGTTGACAGGCAGCGGCAGTTGCCAATTATTATTGCGGATGTTTATACATCATTGGATTGCAATAGTTTGAGAGTAATGCCTTTTACTCAGGTACAGAATAAATGTCCTCCTGAAAAGGAGAGTCGCCCGGTCTTTCCTAAAAAGGCTTGGAGTAAAAATATGCGGCAGCAACAACAGAAGCCTGGCTCTCGTGCTGGTTCGCCACCACCTGACGCTTCTGAACGTAGATATGATTTGCACTACCGCTCTAAAATTAAGACACCCGAGAGGTTCCAGGTTCCTGATCCTCATTCTCCTCGTTCCTTTCAGGAATCATCAGATCAACAGTTCGGTAGGGGAGAGCGTCAGGATAGCAGACAAGGCGAGTCCAAGTAGCCACGATATGACCCGCAGGGCCAGTTTGACGTAAAAAGCCAAACCGAAGGTACCACTTCCGTATCGTGCCCCATTTCAGAACAAAAAAGCTGCCTCTTTGACTGCGAAGTATGGCTCAGACAGTGAGAACCCTGCTCCTTGACAGGAGTTAGGCGGTGACCCACCTGGACAGCGCAGCAGAGGTTAACATAGTGCGGCAGACACTCCACCAACTTCTGGAGGCGAAATCAACTGACACTTTTATTACAGTAGAAACAGCTGATACTCGAGTCGCTGCTCCAGATAGACTTTATGGAGTAACCCTCCAGATTGAAGGTGATATTCAATGCCATATTAAAGCAGTATTTGGGGAAAATCTCACTTCTTCTTATGACATTTTGTTGGCAGAGGTTGATTGGCCTCCCCCTTTTGTCCTAGCATCTTCTAGAGGGGAAGATGGTATTCTTGCAAGTTTTTCAAAATATGTTCCAGATGATGACAAAATGGTTTATGCCTCCAAGTGGGCTTTAGCCTTAGCCCCGGCATTATATTACAATCAGGCAGGTTGGGACGAGTGTTCCCCAGTACATGTGATTTATTTGTGTAGCAAACCTCAGCCCCAATTAAACGCGACGCGAAACCGTCCATAAGTGACATCTTGACCAAATTGGAATATCAGGGTGTGATTGAACCCTGTATTTCATCAATGAATAACCCTCTTTTTCTGAAATTGAAACCGAACGGTTCATATTGTATTGTTTTAGATTACAGACATTTAAACAGTCATGTTCGAACCTTTGCGGTTCAGAACACACATAGCTCTGCATTCGTGAATAACATTGTTTGAAAAAAGTACAAAGCCATTTTGGATATTTCCAATGGATTTTTCAGTCACTCTTTGGCTCCTGAGAGTTGCGATTTGACTGCATTCAGTGCGCTGGGCAATCAGCACCGATATGTGAGATTGCCTATTGGATATTAGAATAGCCCTGGTGTGTTTGCGGCACGCATAGTGTCCTTTTTGCATGAGATCGACCCTGATGCCTTCTTGTACATCGATGACATATACTTGACGGATGATGAATTACACCCGCATCTCTTGTGTGAGGACCGCATTATCACACATTTTGCAAACTTTGGTTACAAATTTAATTTTGCTAAGTCTCACATCGCCTTCTTGGCAGTCCTTTTTCTTGGTTACAAACTCAACAATGAAGGTCGGGGTTTGCCCCCACTTTCAGGAGAAATGTGCTCAATTGCAACCTCCATCGACTCTTAAAAAATTGCAATCTTAGCTGTTTTTTTTAATTTTGGGAGGACATACATTTCTGATTATGCGCAGCGTGTCAAACCTCTTTACTCTTTGATACAACCTTCTTTCTCAGCTTCCTATTGGCTTCCGGAACATACCCCAATTCTTCCGTCTCTGCAGTCTGATCTGCTTGTGACCCACTTCTTGTTAACACAAGACAATTCTACAAATTTGGTCATAGGGATTGTACCAGGGGTGTACAATTTCACTTACTTTCCGTTCGATGAAGGAGACACGGTCCCCATTGCTTATAAATCGCATTTGTACACTTCAGCTGAGATGCGTTTCTCTTCTACAGAAATCATTTTGATAGCTGTCCAGATTACTATTCTGAAAGAACGCTCTCTGGCACAGGGGAAACGCATTTTCATGGTCTCGCCCGTACCTGCTTTAGAAGCAGCTATGAAGGCTAGTGTTCCAAATTCCAACGCCTTGCATCCACGTTGGATACAATGGGCAACTGACGTCGGCTGATGTCAACTTTATCTTTGACCCTCCTTTACAGACACAGGAGTTTTACAATATGAATATGTTCTTCCTCCTCCTTAATCATTACTCCCACTTGATCAGTACAAATGTATTATTTACACTGATGGTTCTGCGCAGCTGGCCATTTGTTCTAAACATGCTAATTCAGCAGCCTGAGCTATTGTGGCTGGTACGATTGTTGATGGAGATTTTAAATCCTCCTTAGTGCACACACAGTCTCTTGGTGATTGCAACGCTCAATTGGCGGAGCTACGTGGTTTGGTTTTGGCTCTCAAATGTGCTAATCCTGATGTTCCTACTCTTGTAGTGTGCAATTCATTTTATTGTGTACAATCCTATAATGACAACTTGTTCTTCTGGACACAAAACAATTTTTGTGATTTTAAAGGTAGCGCACTTAAGCATAAAACGCTTTGGGTTGAAGTGGCCGTTCTTAAGGAGCGCTTGCCACTCACACATGTTATCCATACTTTGGGCCATCAACGCATGGGAGCACACGCTGTTGGTAATTCATTGGCTGATAAGGCAGCCAAATCTGCAGTAGCCACTTGTTCAGTAGCAGCAGTCACTAGGTCCATGACTAAAATTGATGATGATATTTTAGCAGCTATTGCTGCTAAGCAGGTTGGAACAGAGTATCCCTAAAGTTTCCCTTCACGTCACACATATCACTTGTGGTCTGATCAGCTCCAATTTGCAACTATTCCATCCGCTGGGGATCAGCAGATTCCCAACGAGAACCGCAGACTTTCTTTAATTATTGCCGCTCATGAAGGTGTGGTCGCTGCACATGCCGGAGTAACTGTGGCAATTTCACTTTTACAGCAACATTTCTGGTGGTGTGGTTTAGATCAACAGGCACGTAAATATGTTCTTTCTTCTTTCTACTGTTGCATGTCCACCCCACACTCAACTTTACATCTCTAATCAGCCGCTTGGCTGCATGTATCTTGATCACTGCGGTCCTTTGATATCTGACACTGCTTTTAAACACATTTTGGTTGCAGTGGATTTGTGCACTAGATTCCTTTGGGTTTGGCCGCAACGTAGTGCTGACGCTCAAACTGTCATTAATTAAAGATTTGCGTGTCTTTGTCGGTACATTTGCCTGTGGCACCTTCCCTTCTGACCAAGGTCCTGCGTTTGCTTCCAAGCATGCAATGAAGTCTCTGGGGGTGTTGGTACAATTTTCATCTTCATATCGGCCTGAGGGCAATTCAGTTGTGGAGCAGATGAACTGTGACTTAAAGCAATCTTTGACAGCGAGAGTCTTAGGTACTGGCAGGGGTTGGCTGACTCATCTCTATGGAGTCCGACGTGCACTAAATATTCTCCCTAGGAGATCTTTGGGTGGGCGGATTCCATACAAATGCTCTTTAGGATTAAAATGTTAGTCCATCATCCCCTTTGGTTTTATTAAAATGTTTGTGCCAGACCTTGATGGTCTGGGCGTTGTGGAGGCTGCCGCAACCTTTGACGTAGGCAATCACTGTCCTATGTTATAGGATCTACAAAAAGCTTTTGCTTCATAAACAAGAGCCCAGTTGCCCTCTTCCGTGGATCCAGCGGTGCTGATTCGTGTTTCTGGCTGGCCTCCTAAAATTGGAGATTTGGTCCAAGAACAGGTGGAGAACAAAAAAGAATTTGGTCCATCCTACCGTGCACCGGTCAGAATCCTTGGGTTGAAAGGCACCTGTAGTGTGATACTGCCTCGTTTGCCTGGGCGTAAGGAGAATTGTTACATTTCAATTGAACATGTCAACCTACACCATATGGCCGATACTGAATAGTATGCCTCCAAGTATTCTGCGTCATGATCTCTCACTGAATCCGATGGCTTCTGTTTCTCCGACTACTCCCCAGCAAACCGAAGGGGGGATGGAAACTTAAATTGAATTATTGCCTGTTTTTCCTTCTACATCCACATCTGCTGATACTGAGTATGCTTCTCCTCCAGTCGAGGTCATAATTGACATTCATGAGAGTACCATACATGATCCATCAGATGCTGCTCAAACCCCTGTTGTTTCAGTTGGGGTTCAGTGGATATTATATGGACCGCAACAGCTTTTCTTCTGAAACGTCTTCATCATCCTCGTCTGTGGAAAAAAGCCCTACACGTACCAGTCTTTTTATCTCCTGGTACAAAAAGACATACCTAGTCCCACCCTGGACAAATATCTGGATGGTGCTTACGATGATATTCCTCTTCATGTGGATTGGATTTTTGACTGTGTTTTTCCTACTCATTAATGGTCATTTCTTTTTCTTTTTTTTTTATTTCTTTTTTTTAGGCATGGGGAGATTAATTGATTTGCCCAGAATCACAGGATGTTGAGCGTCATTGCCGAGACTCGAACCCGGTTCCCCAGCTTCGAGGTTGACCGTTCTAGCCATAAGGCTACATCCTCTCCATTATTTACCTGAACGCTCTGCTGTGAATGTTGTTGACGGAGTTCTGGCCCCTCACACGTCGTCCCATATAATGAAAAGAGACCAAGCCCTTGTCAATATGTCAGAGTTCCCTGTTGTTGATGGCATTGTCTGGGATAAAGTATCATACGACATCCATGGCCCACTGAAATTTGGAACTTTCCATACGTCTTCCGTGTTTCCTTGGGAGATGTGGTTTTGCCCGACATACATTCAGATGACTGGGATGTTCATGCCGTTTAATCATTGTTCTCTGATTTAAAATATTACGCTGCTTTTGACACTGAGGATTAGTATTTGAATTCGGCTAGTTACGCTGATTTATTCTGTTATCAACATTATATCCATAACTTTTTACATAAGACCAAAATGCAGAGACCCTTTTTTAATTATAATTGAGGCTCCCTATTTTCCGTTTTTACTGATTTTTGCAGATAAATACAGACAGAAAACCATCTATTTTCCTGTCTGAATTTATTTGTAACCCCTTCGCTGCTAGGCCTTTCCCCCCCTGTGCTAAGCCTTTTTTTGGCTATTTGGGGTAGTTTGCGCTTAGGCCCCTGTAACTTTTTGACCACATAAGGTATCCACGCCAAATTTTTGTCCTTTTCTTCCAACATCATGGGGATTCTAAAGGTACCCAGGGTTTGTGGATTCCCCTGGAGGGATCCCAGAAATAAGCCAAAATATAGCAAAAATACTTTTTTTTTTGTTGAGAAAAACGGGGAAAAAGTGCTGCAAATAAAAGCGTCTTGTTTTATCCCTGCAAATGGTATCAAAAAAGGGTTTGTGGGGCTGAAATAACCATTTTCCCTGCTTTTATGGAATGACAGACTTTTGTCAGAAAACCAAAAACGTTTACACCGTTTTGGCATTTTTCTGGGACATAGCCTATTTTTGCTATTTTTTGTGCTATCAATCTCCTTCCAGTTAATGGTAGAAATGGGTATAAAAGCAATAATGGATCCTAGAAACCTATACATTTTTGAAAAGTAGACAAAATTCTGAATTCAGCAAGGGGTCATTTATGTAGATCCTTCAGTGTTGTTTTTTTATAGAAACTAACAGTTAAATATAGGAACAATTGAAAATTAGTTGAAAAAAACAGCCTTTTGTGTCAACGTTTTCACCTGTAACTTCTTCTAATTATGACAACTCTTTGAAAGCAATATACCGTTACATCCGCAGGACCTTACTGGTTGTGGAGATATATAGGACTTGTAGGTTCACCAAGAACCCGACGAACCCAGGGCCAAAACCTGAGCAGCGACTTGCAATGTTTTTTTATTATGTAGTGGGTATATAGCAATTACTCTGGGAAAATGTATACATGGAAAAATTGGTATGAAAGACACCTATGTATTTCTGAAATGGGAACAAAATATAGAGTTTAGAAACAGTAGATATTTGCACATTTCTGAAATTGGGAACACTCATACTCGCATGAGAATTATCAGTCATTTTTCAAAATGACTTCTTTTTTACACATTGTCTTTCATTTGGAAGGTAGAAATGCATTGCAAGTCAATAGGTAATAACAGTTGCTTTACAAAACTTAATTACCCTACGTCTCCCAATAAAAATGGTACCTCACTTGTGTGAGTAGGCATAGTGCCCACGACAGGAAACGGCTCAAAACGCAACGTGAACACACCACATTTTCACAATGAAAAATTACCCTTTTTTTGCAAAGTGCCTAGCTGTAGTTTTTTTAACCCTCGTTTTGCCGGCACCTAGGGAAACCTAGCAAACCTATACATTTTTGAAAACTAGACACTGAGGGGAACACAGGATGGTGTGACTTGACTGGCTCTCACCAGGTTCTGTTACCCAGAATCCCTTGCAAACCTAAAACATTGACAAAAAAACACATTTCTGTGGTGGAAAGTTCTGGAATTTGTGTGGATCCACAAATTTCCACCCACCCCGGGGTCCCCAAAGTCTTCCAAGAAAAATGGTACCTCACTTGCATGGGTAGGCCTAATGCCCGTGACAGGAAACGGCGCAAAACGCAACGTGGACACACCACTATTTCACAGTAAAAAATGACCCTTTTTTGGCAAAGTGCCTAGCTGTAGCTTTTGAACCCTAGCTCTACCGGCACCTAGGGAAACCTAGCAAACCTATACATTTTTAAAAACTAGACACCCAGGGGAATCCAGGATGGGGTGACCTGACTGCCTAACACCAGGTTCTGTTACCCAGAATCCCTGGCAAACCTAAACAATTGCCAAAAAAAACACATTTTCCTCACATTTCTGTGGTGGAAAGTACTGGAATTTTCGTGGATCCACAAATTTCCACCCACCCCACGATCCCCAAAGTCTTCCGAGAAAAATGGTACCTCACACCACAATTTCACAGTGAAAAATGACCCTTTTTTGGCAAAGTGCCTAGCTGTTGTTTTTGAACCCTAGCTCTGCCAGCACCTATGGAAACCTACCAAACCCACACATTTCTGAAAACTAGACACCCAGGGAAACCCAGGGAGGTATGGCTTGCATCGATCCCCCAATGTTTCCTTACCCAGAATCCCTTGCAAACCTCAGATTAAGCTGAAAAAATCACTTTTTACGCACATTTTTGTGTGGGAAAGTTGCTGACACAAAATTCCTACCACCCAGCGTTCCCCCGGGTCTCCTGATAAAAATGGTGCCTTACTCGTGATTTTTTCATCTAAAATTGAGGTTTGCAGGGGATTCTGGGTAAGGAAACGTTGGGGGATCCACGCAAGCCATACCTCCCTGGAAGCCCCTGGGTGTCTAGTTTTCAGAAATGTGTGGGTTTGGTAAGTTTCCCTAGATGGCCGCTGAGCACGGGGCCAAAAACCCAGGTGACCCCCTTGCAAAACCAGGTCGTTTTGAAATAGGCAATTTTGATGTCGCCTCACTATGTTTTGGGCCCTTGCCTGTCGCGGGTACTTGGGCCTCCCACACGAGTGAGGCACCATTTTTATCGGGAGACCCTGGGAAACACTGGGTGGTAGGAAATTTGTGTCAGCCTGGTGATACCACAACTTTCCCACACAAAAATGTGTGAAAAAAGTGATTTTTTTCAGCTAAAATTGCGGTTTGCAGGGGATTCTGGGTAAGGAAACGTTGGGGGATCCACGCAAGCCATACCTCCCTGGAAGCCCCCGCATGTCTAGTTTTCAGAAATGTGTAGGTTTGGTAGGTTTCCCTAGATAGCCGCCGAGCACGGGGCCAAAAACCCAGGTGACTCCCTTGCAAAACCAGGTCGTTTTGAAATAGGCAATTTTGATGTTGTCTCACTACGTTTTGGGCCCTTGCCTGTTGCGGGTACTTGGGCCTCCCACACAAGTGAGGCACCATTTTTATCGGGAGACATGGGGGAACACTGGGTGGTAGGAAATTTGTGTCAGCCCAGTGATGCCACAACTTTCCCACACAAAAATCTGTGAAAAAGTTGATTTTGTCAGCTAAAATTGAGATTTGCAGGGAATTCTGGGTAAGGAAACGTTGGGAGATCCATGCAAGCCATACCTCCCTGGAATCCCCGGGGTGTCTAGTTTTCAGAAATGTGTGGGTTTGGTAGGTTTCCCTAGATGGCCGCCGAGCACGGGGCCAAAAACAAAGGTGACCCCCCTTGCAAAACCAGGTCGTTTTGTGATAGGCAATTTTGGTGTCGCCTCACTACGTTTTGGGCGCTTGCCTGTCGCAGGAACTTGGGCCTCCCACGCAAGTGAGGTACCATTTTTATTGTAATACTTGGAGAAAGGCGGGGCATAGGACAGTTGTTTCTTTCTGCAGCGTGAAAAATTTGGCACAATAATGCAAGGAAAATGTTACAGACATTTTGAGGTTTGCAGGACATTATGCGTAAGATAACGTGTTGGTATCCACAAGAGAGATATCACCATGTATTCCCATGGGTGTTTAGTTTACGACAATATCTACAGTTGGTAGGTTATTCTTAGATGGAATGTACACCTTAGCAGAGAGACTGCAAAAGACAAAGATTCCTGCACAGCCATCTGTTCCTCAAGCACACACACATACTGGTTGGATTTGGCACGAGGGCGAGTGATGGTTCAGTATATAAATTTTATTAACAAGACATTTCATAAAAATGAAATGCACTGTCAATAATTAAGCAGACAAAAAACGGAACCAGTGACTAGCAGCTCGTGAGCTGTAAAGCCACGGCAAGGCACCAACCACTTTACAGGCCATTCACACACCTTTCATACGTGATACACACAAGACCATTCACAACACCAGGCACAAAACCGACACATTACAACACTCACAAAAAGGGACAAGGTACACCCTGCTTGAGAAAGACAGAAAAGACAAAGATTTCTGCACAACCACTTATTCTTCAAGCACACAGACATACTGGTTGGATTTGGCACGAGGGTGAGTGATGGTTCAGTATATACAGTTGTATTAACCAGAGATTTCACAAAAATGAAATGCACTGTTAATAATTGAAAGGACGAGAAACTGAACCATTGACTCACAGCTTGTGAGCTGTAAAGCCACGCCAAGGCACCAACCTCTTTACAGGCCATTCATATACCTTTCATACGTGTGACACATACAAAACCATTCACACCGCCAGCCGCGGGCCCAGCACATTACAGCACTCACACCAGCAGACAGCGCCATTCAAGGGCCCATCACTTTCACACGCCCACATTCCTGATACAGCAACCACACCAGCTCACGGATTGCATAGAGTGGCGTTTGGTTAGCAGTGTGTGTAGTGACCAGCATTAAGTCACTACTCACACACCGCCAGCCATGCGCCAATCCATGCACTCTGCCAGCCAAGCGCCAGCCCACTCACCGCCAGCCAAGCCCCCATCCACGCACACTGCAGCCAAGCGCCAGTCCACTCACCGCCAGCCAAGCGCCAGTCCACGCACACTGCCAGCCAACCGCCAGTCCACGCATACCGCCAGCCAAGCACCAATCCACGCACACCACCAGCCAAGCGCCAGCCCACTCACTGCCAGCCAAGCACCAATCCACGCACACTGCCAGCCAAGCGCCAGTCCACGCACACCACCAGCCAAGCACCAGTCCACGCACACCGCCAGCCAAGCACCCATCCACGCACACTGCGAGCCAAGCGCCAGTCCACTCATCGCCAGCCAAGCACCAGTCCACGCACACCGCCAGCCAAGCACCAGTCCGCGCACACCACCAGCCAACCGCCAGTCCATGCACACTGTCATAAAACAAAATTTAAACAAGAAATAAAACACAAACCAATTGCAATTAGATACAAAACTATAACTACAAAAACAACAGCAGTAACTAAAGACATCATTCTATTGCCAAACGTGAAACTGAACAACTATATAAAATCATACTGACCAGGCAGTACACTATTAGACTCACGGTTGCTCCCAAAAACTCTTTTTAGTGTGATACAATCTGAAACATGAGGGCACACACAGCCAAGGATAAGAAGGACAATCGTCACAGTGCATACAACTCTCCTTCCGCACACCTCTTCGCAAGCAGACTCTACATCTCTTACAGGGATTGTTTTTTTGGGGAGTGGGAGGAATTAAATCAGGAAAGTGGCCATCTTTCAATCTATTAGAAAAACAAGTAAGCAATAGGGTCTGAGGGATCACACGACCAGCCTGGACAAGTCCCCCTACTAACAATATATAAACTCAGAAGTCCAGGGGTATGGAACGGCAAAACAACCAAGAAAACAAAACGAACAGATAGTGCAGTGAAGCTCAAAGAGCCTGAATGAAAATAAACTAAAGCCAAGTCAAAAAGTCCTCATAAAGAGGACATAATCCCATCACCCACAACAACAAGGCTGCTTATCACAGACTGCTGAAACTGAACACAAATCAACTTTGTCTCAGGAGAACACTCCTTGTACACAACAGAAGCATTGAAAGTTGCTAGATTGAAGAGATGGATGGGCAACTTTTTATACCAAATGTAAGACTTACGAATAGCCGTGTAAGGTTCCTGCCTCTGATCTACTCTATCAACACCACCCATCTGCTTATTGTAGTCTAAAATGCACACAGGTTTGCGTACTTCAGCAAACTGACCCCAGACATCCACAGGTAAAGTACTCTCATCATGGATGGTAGTCAGCATGTACACATCCCTCCTGTACACAAATTTCACAGATAGTAGTTCATCACTACGCAAGGAACTGCACTGTCCCCTCTGAAGTTTTTTGGAAAAAAGCTTTTTTGGATAACCTTTACGGTTAGAGCAGATTGTGCCACAAGCAACAGTGTCCACTTTGATCAATTCCTTAAACAATTGCACAGCAGTGTAGAAGTTATCAAGGTACAAATGGTGGCCTCTGTTAAACAGTCCTCTAGCAAAATCCCACACAATTTTCTCAGAAACTCCAAAAGTGGATGGACAATCAGGGGGGTCAACAGGGGAATCCCTACCAGTGTACACACAGAAATTAAAAACATATCCTGTCCTACTCTCAGACAACATATACAGCTTAATTCCATAACGTGCCCTCTTGCTTGGGATGTACTGCCTAAAAACCAAACGCCCCTTGAACAGGACCAAAGACTCATCAATAGATATTTCTTTCCCTGGAGTATAGATCTCTGAAAATTGATCTACAAAGTGACGTGGCAACGCCAAAGTATTGTCAACAAAATGCACCATCCAAAGCAAAAGTAAATACCGATCACGGGTCATAAAAGCAGGAAATATGGCCGTTGCAATCAAGGGACTGGTAGACCAATATGAAGCCATGGACGGCTTCCTTATCAAGCCCATCAAAAAGATCAAACCCAAAAACTTCTCCATCTCATCCAGATTAGTGGGAGTCCACCGGGTAGCTCTAGAGTGGGGCTTAAGTGTGGCACTGTTGTCCCTCAAAAACTGTTCAGCGTACAAAATAGTCTGCTCAATAATCTCAGCCAAAAATACATCATCCATAAACAACTGAAAAAACTGTATAGGCAAAAAAAATTCACAATCCACTCTACACCCTGCATTCACACTAAAGGCAGACAACACCGGCTGCACCATGTTTGGATCAACCCAGAGTCCAGCACTTCTAGTAGGAAGCCTTGCAGCCTCAGGCAGCAAAACCAATTTCTCTTGCTGCACCATCGGCACATTAGTGTCCCCCTCTAAAACAGGCACATCATCCGCACTGAGAGCAGCTTCATCCGCACTGAGAGTATCTTCATCATTCAATGATTCCATGTGGTGAGAAAACTCACTGCCTGAATCTTCCCCTCCCTCCTCTCCCTCAGACGCACTGTCAGTCTCATAATCCTGCTCAGAGGAAGATTCAAGAAGCATACCAACCACCTACTGAGCAGTCATTCTACGGCTAGCCATAATCCTTACTAATAAAGGTACCTTGTCAAACAAGTCAACAACAACAAACACTTTGCAAAATAAGTAATAAACAAAATGCGTCTTTATCAGAAAGACCTATATACTCCAAAACGATACCACTCACTTGCCAGAAGCAGCTAGACTCACCACCACCTACTCTGCACAGACACAGTAAGGATCAACAATATCCCACTAAAAAAGAAAGGAAAATTACACAAAAGACAATGAAAAACACATCGCAAAGAATTTCATGCTCAAAACACTAACTAAATATGCTGCCTTTATGACACCACTTACAAAACAATTCATTCATGCATGACAATAATACTCAAATGTTTTTCTTACAAAAAAAATGCAACTACGCAAAACTGCAGAACAACCACTGCCGATACCACAAACATGAATCAAAGGCTTTACACTACAATAAAAAGGAGAAATAAAACATTAGAATAACATATGCAAATAATGCACTAGTCCCCATACTATCCACCAGCCAAGCACTGGTGGTAGGTGGGCCTAAAAGCATAAGGCCGATCTGGCCCCACAGGGAGCAGAATCAGCCAAGAAATTCACCTTCATAAAGGGGGAGCGACCCTTGCACAAGTGGTCGCTCCCCAACACCAACATTTAAAAAGCCCTGGTGTCTACTGGCTTCTGACCCCTAGGGGACAGATGGGCCTGAAAACATATGGCAGATCTGCCCCCAAAGGGGCAGAAATGTCCACAATAAATACTCCATAAAGGGGAGCGACCCTTGCCCAAGGGGCCGCTCCCAACACCACAAAAACAATCCCTGGTGGCCTAGTGGGCATACAATAAAATTAATTGTTTATTTGGGTCGATCTGCCCTTCCAAGGGATCAGAAACGGCCCAAATAAATGCTACCCAAAGGGGAGCGACCCTTGCCGAAGGGAGCGCTCCCCAAAAACATATTGCTCCCCCAATAGGAGCGACCCTTGCCCAAGGTGCCGCTCCCCAACAATGCTAAAACAATCCCTGGTATCTAATGGCTTCTGCCCCCCTTGGGGCAGATAGGCCTAGAAACTCACAAGGCCGATCTGCTCCCAAGGGGGGGCAGAAACGGCCAAAATAAATGATCCCCAAAGGGGAGCGACCCTTGCCTAAGGGGCCGCTCCCCAAAAACATAATTTTATTTTTAAAAAATCCCTGTTGGCCTGGTGGGCACAGGGAGCAGACCCACCTAAACAATTTGCTCCCCTAAAGGGAGCGACCCTTGCCCACGGGGCCTCTCCCCGATACAAAAGGGCATTTACAACAAAAAAAAACATCCCTGGTGGCCTAGTGGGCACACACCTACTTTTATTTTTTTTAATCAGATCTGCCCCCCAAGGGGGGCAGACCCAATTAAACAAATTGCTCCCCCAAAGGGAACGACCCTTGCCCAAGGGGCCGCTCCCCGACACGCAAAGGGCATTTACAAAAAAAAAACATCCCTGGTGGCCCAGTGGGCGCCACATACTTTTACTTTTTTTAAATTATCCGATCTGCCTCCTCCTTGAGGGGGGCAGAAACAACTACACATTTTTCTCCCAAGGGGAGCGACCCTTGCCCAAGGGGCCGCTCCCCAAAACAGAGAGGGCATTAAAAAAAAAAATCATGGTGGCCCAGTGGGGTCACACACACCTTTTTTAAAAATTAAATATTACGGATATGCCCCCCGAAGGGGGGTAGACCCAACTGCACAATTTTAGCCCCCAAGGGGAGCGACCCTTGCCCAAGGGGCCACTCCCCGACACAAATTGGGCCATTTAAAAAAACATTCCTGCTGCACGATTGCGCCCCAGACGCAATCGTGCAGCAGGAATGCATTTTTTAAAAGACATCGGAGGAAAGGAAAACCCTTCCCTTTCCTCCGATTCCTTTTAAAATATACCCCCCACCCACCAAGAGGCAAAACACACCTCTTTGTTTCTCGACGCGCTGGAAGCAAATGGCTTCCAGCGCGTCAGGAAACAAAGGAAAACCTCCAATGACGTCAGCGCGCCTTGCGCGCTGACATCATTGATGACGTGGAGGGGATGTGGGGGGAGGCACCAAGATCGGCGTCCCATGGGGGAGCGCCAGCTTTTCCCCCGTGGGTGGGTGTCACGACGGCCGGGAGCCGTCATGAGCACACGCCCACTGTGTGCCATGACGGCTCCTGGCCGTCGTGTGCACCAAAGGGGTTAAATATGGATAAAACCAGAAATATGGGTTATTTTTGAGTCATTCTAAATGCTGTCAATCATGACTGCCAGAACAATAGCTATGCGGATTTACAAGCAAGGGGATTAAAAAAATATACGGGTTTTAGTAAAGAGCCTTAAACAGCATTAGACTTGCACAACCTTGTTACTAAAATTGACATATTATCGTACAAGTGCATATTTTACCATCTGAGTATGTATATATCATTGAAACCTGTCATGCATTGAGGCACAAGTGCACATTAACGGGTTAAATATATGCAAAAATATACACATTTCAGCGTAATTTTTTCACAAAACCTAAAACAAATATGGATAAATACAGGTAAAATTGCAAAAAATAAATAAGGATAAATACAGACTGTTAGACCTGTCAGCCCTTTGGGTGGTCCCTCCTCATCATTATTTATTTTGTCCCACTACTGCCTCAAACCCTGTTATAATTTTTCGTTTTTGGGAACAACCAGACTTTTTAGTGTTGATGCAGGGTCAGGGAGCCATTTTCCCTACCCCTGGAACTTCTGTCTGAGGGCCTGAGACACAAAATGGTGGCCACCCATTGTCACCTGTGACACATCTAGAACCTCCTAGAACATTCTAGAATCTTGTGATAGTGGGAGGCAGTTTAGAATGTTGGGAGGCCATCTCAGAGTGGCAGTTGGCAACTGACTGGAGAAGAGAGAGGACAGATATAGAAGGAGGTCGGAGTAAGGCAGCAGAGGTGGAAACCAGTGCTTGGAGTGGGGTCCAGAAACCCACCCTTGATGCTAGTCCCTACTGACCAAGCCCAGCCTAAAGCCCTGTGTGGGACCAAGACCAGAAGAACCATCTTAAGGATCTGAACATTTGGAACAGGCCTTAAAGAGGAAGAACAGCAAGTTCCTGACCTGTGCAGCAGTGTCCTCCTGGAGTCCTGACGTCGAGAAGCCTGGAGACCTGGGGCCTGAGGTAGAGAAGCGGCGCTGACAGAAAGCAGACGTCGTACCCGGAGCCGTCAGAGGTCGAGTGTGGGCGCCGACGGAGGTCGTGGAGAGGCACCGGAGGTCGAGTGAGGGCGCCGACGGAGGTCGTGGAGAGGCGCCGGAGGTCGAGTAAGGAGTCACCTGAGGTCGAGGTGAGGCGTCGACGGGGGAGTGAAGTCCGTCCACCGGAGTCGCCGGAAACCGAAGTGAAGCGCGCCGGAGGTCGGGAGTGGAGATCGCACTCCGGAGACACCCGGAAGCGGGGAGACCGAGTCCCTGCGACGCCGGAAGGCGACATCGAGTCGAGACCGCCCAGCGACATCGAGTCGAGACCGCCCAGCGATATCGAGTCGAGACCGCCCAGCGACATCGAGTCGAGACCGCCCAGCGACATCGATCCGGAGCCGCCTCACGGTGTCGACACGGCGCCGAGCGGAGTCAATCGTCGAGGAAGGGACAGTAAGTGGTAGAGGGGGCGTCTGAGGCCCCGTGGAGCCCTAAAAGATCATCCTAGGGGTTAAAGAGGTGTTAGGACCAGCCTGGGAGTGCCAGGGGTGAACTGAGACTGGTACAGTGACCTCTGAAAAGGGCTGTGTAGTTTGGAGGGCCAGATCTTTAGATTACCCTTGTTCTGCCTCAGCTTAGGCCCAAGCCTTGACCAATCTAGGTGGGACAACCCCATGCCATCTAAATGTCCATAAGCTGTGTTTGGGCAAAGTAAAACCAAGTGACCTCATGCAAGTGATCTGATCTGTAATTGTCATTGATTGCTTTACCTTATTTATTGAAGGTGCTTTATTTATTGTCTTCCACTAATTTATTCTTGCACTGTATTTATTGTCTGACTGTATTTATTTGCCGTCTATATTTATTGCACCCCTATTTATTCTTTGCTTAATGATGACCTGAACCTATTTATTGAAATTCTGAAGTAGCATTGTTTATTTGACCTGCTCGTTTGAAGGAAAATCCTATTGTATTGTATTTATGATGTGAGGCCTGCAACTAAGAGAAAATAAGATAAAGACATATATATTTTCATTTTGTCTTCCATGATTTTTACGGTGTAGTGTCGTTTTTGGAACGGATGAACGCATGGTTATTGTGAGGGTGTGACGTACGCTTAACACGGTGCCTGACCCCCAACTGCTCGAGCCAAGCTACCACTGTGCTAGGAACCTGGTGACTGCTAACCCGGTTGCCCGGTTTCCAACACAGACGGAAATGACAAAAATATAAATACCATAAAACCGGGAGCCCTAATTATACTCAATGGGAGCATTGCCCAACACCGTTACAGGGAAGTTCAAAGACCCAACAAAGAAAATATGTGTATGTTTCTGGTTACAATCTGTCTGACCCACAGTCCTATTTTTGTAAATTGAAGATGCCATGCTGAGCTAAATTTATGTTAACACACACCAAATTGGTTTACTCCATGTCCTTCAGGAATGATTTGTTAGTGAAGGATTATGAGCATTGGAAGGACACAATTGATTTAAAATACATTTGGGATACTAGAGATTGGCGAGTGCAGGGCACTGAAGCATTGCAGGGTGCATGTCTGATACCATCTCAAATCAATTTTTTTAATTACTCAGTACAACAGACCACTTGTTTTGGTTTAGCCAAGGCCAAAAATCTAAATATTCCCTCCACACCATTAATGGCTCTAAATGAGACATGGCAAACACGCACTTACTACACAATTGAAGATTTAGCTGTCTTATTTCAAAATGGCACACTTAACTCTTCCAATATTGACCCCTTGGTTAGTGTGGCTGACAACTTCAAATGTGTGTCAATTACGTTTTTGAATACTACAACAGGCTTTACACAAAGTAGACCTGATCCAGGCTTCCCCTATTCGTATACAGTTACCACATATTCAGTGGGTAAATTATGTCAGCAATGGTTGGAACATTCCACACTATCGTCTGTGAAACAACACCTTTCTCATTTGTCAGGTGACATCGATTTGGCTGATTTTCTTTTAGGTCCAAAGTCCCCTCAAAGAAAAGGTTTTATTTGTCCTGCATATAATGTATTTTGGAAACTGTAGCAGATGGAAGGTGCGGTGCGTCTCCAACAGACTTGACCAGGCAAATTTAGGAAAAGTCCTTGCAGTGGTTGATAACAGCATTAATACACTGTCTTACCGTTAATATACTTTAACCCCTTCGCTGCTAGGCCTTTTCCCCTCCTGTGCTAAGCCTTTTTTGGGCTATTTGGGGTAGTGCGCCCTTAGGCCCCTGTAACTTTTTGACCACATTAGGTATCCACGCCAAATTTGCGTCCTTTTCTTCCAACATCTTGGGGATTCTAAAGGTACCCAGGGTTTGTGGATTCTCCTATAGGGTTCTCAGAAATTAGTCAAAATACAGCAAAATTTTGTTTTTTTTGTGAAAAATGGGAAAAACGGGCTGCAAATGAAAGCTTCTGGGTTTTTCTCTGCAAATGGTATCAAAAAAGGGTTTGTGGGGCTGAAATCACCATTTCTCCAGCTTTTAGGGAATGACAGAATGTTGTCAGAAAACCAACAGTTTTTACACAGTTTTGGCATTTTTCTGGGACATACCCTATTTTTGCTATTTTTGTGCTTTCAACCTCCTTCCAGTTAATGGTAGAAATGGGTACAAAAACAATATTGGATCCTGGAAAGCTATACATTTTTAAAAAGTAGACAAAATTCAGAATTCAGCAAGGGGTCATTTGTGTAGATCCATCAAGGTTTCTTTATAGAAACTACCAGTTAAATATAGGAAAAATTAAAAATTAGTTGAAAAAAGCAGCCTTTTGAGTCAACGTTTTCACCTGTAACTTCTTCTAATTATGACATCTCTTAGAAAGCAATGTACCGTTACATCCACTGGACCTTCCTGGTTGTGGGGATATATAGGACTTGTAGGTTCACCAAGAGCCCAACGAACCCAGAGTAAAAAACTGAGCAGCATTTTGTAATGGTTTTTTTTTTAGTTCTGGGTATATAGCAATTATAGTGTGAAAATGTATACATGGAAAAATTGGTATGAAAGACACCTTTGTATTTCTGAAATGGGAACAAATTACAGAGTTTAGAAACAGTGTATATTTGCACTTTTTCGAAATTGGGAATACTCACACTTGCATGACAATTATTGGTCATTTTTCAAAATGACTTTTTTTTTACACAATGTCTTTCATTTGGAAGGGAGAAATGCATCAAAAATCAATAGGTAATAACAGTTGCTTTACAAATCTGAACTACCCTAAGTCTCCCGATAAAAACGGTACCTCACTTGTGTGGGTAGGCATAGTGCCCACGACAGGAAGTGGCTCAAAACCTAAGGTGAACACACCACATTTTCACACTGAAAATTTACACATTTTTTGCGAAGAGTCTAGCTGTAGTTTTTGAACCCTAGCCCTGCTGGCACCTAGGGAAACCTAGCAAACCTATACATTTTTTAAAACTAGACACCCAGGGGAATCCAGGATGGGGTGACTTGAGTGTGTCCCACCATGGTCTGTTACCCAGAATCCCTTGCAAACGTAAAAAATTGACCAAAAAAACACATTTTCCCCACATTTCTGTGGTGGAAAGTTCTGGAATCTGCGTGGATCCACAAATTTCCACCCACCCCGCGTTCCCCAAAGTCCTATGAGAAAAATGGTACCTCACTTGTGCGGGTCGGCCTAGTGCCCGCGACAGGAAACGGCGCAAAACGCAACGTGGTCACACCTCAATTTTGCAGTGAAAAATGACCCTTTTTTGGTAAAGTGACTAGCTGTAGTTTTTGAACCCTAGCCCTGCCGGCACCTAGGGAAACCTAGCAAACCTATACATTTTTGAAAACTAGTCACCCAGGGGAATCCAGGATGGGGTGACTTGAGTGCCTCCCACCATGGTCTGTTACCCAGAATCCCTTGCAAACGTAAACAATTGACATAAAAAACACATTTTCCCCACATTTCTGTGGTGGAAAGTTCTGGAATCTGCGTGGATCTACAAATTTCCACCCACCCCGCGTTCCCTAAAGTCCTACGAGAAAAATGGTACCTCACTTGTGCGGGTCGGCCTAGTGCCCGCGACAGGAAACGGCGCAAAACGCAACGTGGTCACACCTCAATTTTGCAGTGAAAAATGACCCTTTTTTGGCAAAGTGACTAGCTGTAGTTTTTGAACCCTAGCCCTGCCGGCACCTAGGGAAACCTAGCAAACCTATACATTTTTGAAAACTAGACACCCAGGGGAATCCAGGATGGGGTGACTTGAGTGCCTCCCTTCATGGTCTGTTACCCAGAATCCCTTGCAAACGTAAAAAATTGACAAAAAAAACACATTTTCCCCACATTTCTGTGGTGGAAAGTTCTGGAATCTGCGTGGATCCACAAATTTCCACCCACCCCGCATTCCCCAAAGTCCTACGAGTAAAATGGTACCTCACTTGTGTGGGTCGGCCTAGTGCCAGCGACAGGAAACGGCGCAAAACGCAACGTGGTCACACCTCAATTTTGCAGTGAAAAATGACCCTTTTTTGGCAAAGTGACTAGCTGTAGTTTTTGAACCCTAGCCCTGCCGGCACCTAGGGAAACCTAGCAAACCTATACATTGTTGAAAACTAGTCACCCAGGGGAATCCAGGATGGGGTGACTTGAGTGCCTCCCACCATGGTCTGTTACCCAGAATCCCTTGCAAACGTAAACAATTGACATAAAAAACACATTTTCCCCACATTTCTGTGGTGGAAAGTTCTGGAATCTGCGTGGATCTACAAATTTCCACCCACCCCGCGTTCCCTAAAGTCCTACGAGAAAAATGGTACCTCACTTGTGCGGGTCGGCCTAGTGCCCGCGACAGGAAACGGCGCAAAACGCAACGTGGTCACACCTCAATTTTGCAGTGAAAAATGACCCTTTTTTGGCAAAGTGACTAGCTGTAGTTTTTGAACCCTAGCCCTGCCGGCACCTAGGGAAACCTAGCAAACCTATACATTTTTGAAAACTAGACACCCAGGGGAATCCAGGATGGGGTGACTTGAGTGCCTCCCTTCATGGTCTGTTACCCAGAATCCCTTGCAAACGTAAAAAATTGACAAAAAAAACACATTTTCCCCACATTTCTGTGGTGGAAAGTTCTGGAATCTGCGTGGATCCACAAATTTCCACCCACCCCGTGTTCCCCAAAGTCCTACGAGAAAAATGGTACCTCACTTGTGTGGGTCGGCCTAGTGCCCGCGACAGGAAACGGCGCAAAACGCAACGTGGTCACACCTCAATTTTGCAGTGAAAAATGACCCTTTTTTGGCAAAGTGACTAGCTGTAGTTTTTGAACCCTAGTTCTGCCGGCACATAGGGAAACCTACCAAACCCACGCATTTCTGAAAACTAGACACCCGGTGGCTTCCAGGGAGGTATGGCTTGCGTGGATCCCCCAACGTTTCCTTACCCAGAATCCCCTGCAAACCTCAATTTTTGCTGAAAAAAATCACTTTTTTCACACATTTTGGGGTGGGAAAGTTGTGGCATCACCGGGCTCACACAAATTTACCACCACCCAGCGTTCCCCGAGGTCTCCCGGTAAAAATGGTGCCTCACTTGTGTGGGAGGCCTAAGTACCTGCGGCAGGCAAGGGCCCAAAACGTAGTGAGGCGACATCAAAATGGCCTATCGCAAAACCACCTGGTTTTGCAAGGGGGGTCACTTTGGTTTTTGACCCGGTGCTCGGCGGCTATCTAGGGAAACCTACCAAACCCATGCATTTCTGAAAACTAGACACCCGGCGGCTTCCAGGGAGGTATGGCTTGCGTGGATCTCCCAACGTTTCCTTACCCAGAATCCCCTGCAAACCTCAATTTTAGCTGAAAAAATCACTTTTTTCACACATTTTGGTGTGGGAAAGTTGTGGCATCACCGGGCTCACACAAATTTTGCACCACCCAGAGTTCCCCCAGGTCTCCCAGTAAAAATGGTGCCTCACTTGTGTGGGAGGCTCAAGTACCCGCAGCAGGCAAGGGCCTAAAATGTAGTGAGGCAACATCAAAATGGCCTATCGCAAAACCACCTGGTTTTGCAAGGGGGGTCACTTTGGTTTTTGACCCAGTGCTCGGCGGCCATCTAGGGAAACCTACCAAACCCATGCATTTCTGAAAACTAGACACCCGGTGGCTTCCAGGGAGGTATGGCTTGCGTGGATCCCCCAACGTTTCCTTACCCAGAATCCCCTGCAAACCTAAATTTTTGCTGAAAAAATCACTTTTTTCACACATTTTGGGGTGGGAAAGTTGTGGCATCACCGGGCTCACACAAATTTACCACCACCCAGCGTTCCCCCAGGTCTCCCGGTAAAAATGGTGCCTCACTTGTGTGGGAGGCCCAAGTACCCGCGGCAGGCAAGGGCCCAAAACGTAGTGAGGCGACATTTGGGGTAGGCAATGTTGATGTCGCATCCCTACGTTTTGGGCCCTTGCCTGCCGCGGGTACTTGGGCCTCCCACACAAGTGAGGCCCCATTTTTACTGGGAGACCTGGGGGAACGCTGGGTGGTTGTAAATTTGTGTGAGCCCGGTGATGCCACAACTTTCCCACCCCAAAATGTGTGAAAAAAGTGATTTTTTCAGCAAAAATTGAGGTTTGCAGGGGATTCTGGGTAAGGAAACGTTGGGGGATCCACGCAAGCCATACCTCCCTGGAAGCCGACGGGTGTCTAGTTTTCAGAAATGCATAGGTTTGGTAGGTATCCCTAGATGGCCGCCGAGCACCGGGTCAAAAACCAAAGTGACCCCCCTTGCAAAACCAGGTGGTTTTGCGATAGGCCATTTTGATGTCGCCTCACTACGTTTTGGGCCCCTGCCTGCCGCGGGTACTTGGGCCTCCCACACAAGTGAGGCACCATTTTTACCGGGAGACCTGGGGGAACGCTGGGTGGTGGTAAATTTGTGTGAGCCCGGTGATGCCACAACACTCCCACCCCAAAATGTGTGAAAAAAGTGATTTTTTCAGCAAAAATTGAGGTTTGCAGGGGATTCTGGGTAAGGAAACGTTGGGGGATCCACGCAAGCCATACCTCCCAGGAAGACGCCGGGTGTCTAGTTTTCAGAAACGCGTGGGTTTGGTAGGTTTCCCTAGATGGCCGCCGAGCACCGGGTCAAAAACCAAAGTGACCCCCCTTGCAAAACCAGGTGGTTTTGCAAAAGGCCATTTTGATGTCGCCTCACTACGTTTTGGGCCCTTGCCTGCCGCGGGTACTTAGGCCTCCCACACAAGTGAGGCACCATTTTTACCGGGAGACCTGGGGAACGCTGGGTGGTGGTAAATTTGTGTGAGCCTGGTGATGCCACAACTTTCCCACCCCAAAATGTGTGAAAAAAGTGATTTTTTCAGCAAAAATTGAGGTTTGCAGGGGATTCTGGGTAAGGAAACGTTGGGGGATCCATGCAAGCCATACCTCCCTGGAAGGCGCCGGGTGTCTAGTTTTCAGAAACGCGTGGGTTTGGTAGGTTTCCCTAGATGTCCGCCGAACACCGGGTCAAAAACCAAAGTGACCCCCCTTGCAAAACCAGGTGGTTTTGCGATAGGCCATTTTGATGTCGCCTCACTACGTTTTGGGCCCTTGCCTGCCGCGGGTACTTGGGCCTCCCACACAAGTGAGGCACCATTTTTACCGGGAGACCTGGGGAAACGCTGGGTGGTGGTAAATTTGTGTGAGCCCGGTGATGCCACAACTTTCCCACCCCAAAATGTGTGAAAAAAGTGATTTTTTCAGCAAAAATTGAGGTTTGCAGGGGATTCTGGGTAAGGAAACGTTGGGGGATCCACGCAAGCCATACCTCCCTGGAAGCCGCCGGGTGTCTAGTTTTCAGAAATGCATAGGTTTGGTAGGTTTCCCTAGATGGCCGCCGAGCACTGGGTCAAAAACCAAAGTGACCCCCCTTGCAAAACTAGGTGGTTTTGCGATAGGCCATTTTGATGTCGCCTCACTACGTTTTGGGCCCTTGCCTGCCGCGGGTACTTAGGCCTCCCACACAAGTGAGGCACCATTTTTACCGGGAGACCTGGGGAACGCTGGGTGGTGGTAAATTTGTGTGAGCCTGGTGATGCCACAACTTTCCCACCCCAAAATGTGTGAAAAAAGTGATTTTTTCAGCAAAAATTGAGGTTTGCAGGGGATTCTGGGTAAGGAAACGTTGGGGGATCCACGCAAGCCATACCTCCCTGGAAGCCCCCGGGTGTCTAGTTTTCAGAAATGCATGGGTTTGGTAGGTTTCCCTGGATGGCCGCCTAGCACCGGGTCAAAAACCAAAGTGACCCCCCTTACAAAACCAGGTGGTTTTGCGATAGGCCATTTTGATGTCGCTTCACTACGTTTTGGGCCCTTGCCTGCCGCGGGTACTTGGGCCTCCCACACAAGTGAGGCACCATTTTTACCGGGAGACCTGGGGGAACGCTGGGTGGTGGTAAATTTGTATGAGCCCGGTGATGCCACAACTTTCCGACCCTAAAATGTGTGAAAAAAGTGATTTTTTCAGCAAAAATTGAGGTTTGCAGGGGATTCTGGGTAAGGAAACTTTGGGGGATCCACGCAAGCCATACCTCCCTGGAAGTCCCCGGGTGTCTAGTTTTCAGAAATGTGTGGGTTTGGTAGGTTTCCTTATGTGCCGGCTGCGCTAGGGCTCAAAATCCACAGGTAGCCATATTGCTAAAAACAACTCTGTGCCCAGTTGGCTTTCTGCCACCCGGGGGGGCATCGGGGGGGAGGGGGTTGCCCCGATATGCCCCCAAGGGGGGCAGAAACACTGTCGTTTTTTTTGGGGGGTGTGGGCATTGGTATGCCCATTCTGGGCAGCCCCCACCCCCACACATAAAAAAGCCAGCTTAATCGTTGGCGTCTAGTGGGCTTTTTGCCCCCCAAGGTGGGCAGATTGAGGACTACTGCCCCATCAGCCCCCCCCGGGGGGCAGAAGGTCCACTAGATGCCAGGGTTTTTCTTGGGCAAATTTTAATTAGGGTGGGGGCTGTTCAAAATGGGCATGCCAATGCCCCCACCCTAATTAAAATTTGCCTAAAGAAATCCCTGGTGTCTAGTGGGCTTTTTGCCCCCGGAGGGGCAGACAGGGGACTACTGCCCCATCTGTCACCCTGGGGGGCAGGAAGGCTGTAATTTTTTCGGGGAGGGGGTGGGGGCATGGGCATGCCAGTTTTGGGCAACCCCCACCCCAATTCAAATTTTCTTCAAAACACTCCCTGGCGTCTAGTGGGCTTTTTGCCCCCCCGGTGGGGCAGATTGGGGGCTAATGCCCCCATCTGCCCCCCAGGGGAGGCAGAAAGTCCACTAGGCGCCAGAGAGTTTTTTTGGGTAAATTTTAATTAGGGTGGGGGTTGCCCAAAACGGGCATGCCAATGCCCCCACCCTAATTAAAATTTGCCCTGAAAAATCCCTGGCATCTAGTGGGCTTTTTGCCCCCCAGGGGGGCAGATTGGGGGCTACTGCCCCATCTGTCCCCCACGGGGGGCAGAAAGGCTGTACTTTTTGCAGGGAGGGGGTGGGGGCCTGAGCATGTCCGTTTTAGGCAACCCCCAACCCAATTCAAATTTGCCCCAAAATAATCCCTGGTGTCTAGTGGGCTTTTTACCCCCCCCCCCCCAACAGGGCAGATGGGAGGCTGATGCCCCAATCTGCCCCCCAGGGGAGGTAGAAAGTCCACTAGACGCCAGGGAGTTTTTGGGGCAAATTTTAATTAGGGTGGGGGCTGCCCAATACGGGCATGCCAATGCCCCCACCCTAATTAAATTTTGCCCAAAAAAATCCCTGGCATCTAGTGGGCTTTTTGCCACCCGGGGGGGCAGATTGGGGGCTACTGCCCCATCTGTCCCCCACGGGGGGCAGAAAGGCTGTAATTTTTGCAGGGAGGGGGTGGGGGCCTGAGCATGTCCGTTTTAGGCAACCCCCAACCTAATTCAAATTTGCCCCAAAATAATCCCTGGCATCTACTGGGATTTTGCCCACCTGGCAGGGCAGACTGGGGGCTGACACCCCCATCTGCCCCCAGGGGAGGCAGAAAGTCCACTAGACGCCAGGGAGTTTTTGGGGCAAATTTTAATTAGGGTGGGGGCTGCCCGAAACGGATATGCCAATGCCCCCACCCTAATTAAAATTTGCCCCAAAAAATCCCTGGTGTCTACTGGGCTTTTTGCCCCCCCCGGGGGGTGCAGATTTGGGGCTAATGCCCCCATCTGCCCCCCAGGGGGGGCAGAAAGGCTGTCATTCTTGCGGAGGGTGGGTGGGGGCATGGGCATGCCCATATTGGGCAGCCCCCACCCCAATTTACAAAAAAAATAAAAAATCCCTGGCGTATAGTGGGCTCTCTGCCCCCCGGGGGGGGCAGATTTGGGGCTAATGCCCCCATCTGCCCTCCAGGGGGGGCAGAAAGGCTCTCATTTTTGCGGAGGGTGGGTGGGGGCATGGGCATGCCCATATTGGGCAGCCCCCACCCCAATTTACATGAAAAAATAAATCCCTGGTGCCTAGAGGGCTTTTTGCCCCCCTGGGGGGGCAGATTTGGGGCTAATGCCCCCATCTGCCCCCCAGGGGGGGCAGAAAGGCTGTCATTTTGCGGAGGGTGGGTGGGGGCATGGGCATGCCCATATTGGGCAGCCCCCACCCCAATTTACATGAAGAAATACATCCCTGGTGTCTAGTGGGCTTTTTTCCCCCCCGGGGGGGCAGATTTGGGGCTACTGCCCCCATCTGCCCCCCAGGGAGGACAAAAAGACTAAATGGCACAAAAAATATTTTGGGGGAGCAAAAGCCCTTGCCTAAGGGGCTGCTCCCCCCTCCCTGGTGTCTAGTGGGTGGATCCCTGCTTGGGGATCGCCCTCCTGGGGCGATCCCCAAGCAGGGATCCACTGGGGACGGGTACCATTGGAAAGGGGAGATTCTCCCCTTTCCAATGATACCTCTCCCGTCTTTCTATGTGCCCGGGGGGCTGAGATAGCCCCCTGAGCACATACAAAGTGAAACTGAAATGAGCCTAAAGGCTCATTTCAGTTTCGGTTTCTATGCAATGAAGACAGCGCGACGTGCACGCTGATCTTCATTGCACAGAAACTAGGGAGGGGGCCTTGGGAGCTGGGGAAGCTCTTCCCCGGCTCCCAAGGTCAAAGCCATGAAATAGAAATCCCTCTGCTGTCTGCAGCAGAGGGATTTCGTGCCCCTGGCCTCATGACGGAATGGTTCCGTCATGAGCACAGAGGCACCGATGCTCATGACGGAACCATTCCGTCATGAGCATCGAAGGGGTTAAATAATATTGTATCATCTGTCATTAACATTGTTCAACATGAAGTGTCTGTTTTGTATCATGGTCAAAATCAGTTACGTACTGTAATGCAGTTTGCTTGGACATTGCAAACACTCAAAAATGGAAAAGTTCCATGGGATTATTTGAACGCTTCTGCACTATTTTTGCCGTTCAATTCAACTAATAAACAGAAATTAATGTCCAATGTAAGATGCCACATACACATTGTTACACATTTAACAATTAGAACAGTTACCGTTTTCGGTAGCCGAGACTGATTCAGCTGTGTGGTTAGTACATGGGGTTATTTCACTGGCTATCTCACTTTTTCAGTTCACAGCATGCATGAAATATCATCTCCTTGGGAGATATGAGCCCCTCGGCAATAATTATATTAATAAATTATGGTCATTATCTTTCACCTACAGATGTCAGCACGCAGATAAGAAAGTTTTCCTTACAGGGGAGAACTGTGATTCCGCAGTAGGACATTCCCTAGTCTGTAAACGAGTAAAGTTTCACAGAGCCTGTAACGTTTCGGCCCCTACTCTGGCTTGTTTTTTATGAGGTATCCCTGTCCCAGTTATTATTCTCGTATTAACTTCACTTTCTAACGGTAGTTATCTTATTTTGAATAACCATGACTGCAGCGGCTTGAGAGCGGACATCCCGTATTTAGCAACGGTTTCTCAACAAGTTACATGTTACAGCAATGTCCTGTTTCCACCCCCGCATGGGATTGTAGATTGTTCACTTTAGCCTTCCATTCCAACTTTGAAAACAGATTTCAACAAGCTAAGCAGATGTAAAGAGCTATTGTTTCAACAAGAAGTCGCTCTCACATCAGCTCGAGAGACCTTTGAATTGCAGGTGGCAAGAACCGCAAGTGAGATACACTCGCTGCTAAACACAAATCTCCCACTCCATTTTGGAGAATTGATACACCAAATATTTAATGCGCTTGATATGGAGGGCCTTGCTCACTTTTTTAAACTTGTGGGATCCGGCCTTCTTTCTCCCTTTCAGACTATTTTTGGAGTAATCCCACCCTTTATTCATTCAATTTTTTCCAGCACCTTCGGCGGGTATCCCCTGGTGCTCCTATTGATTTGGGGCGTGCTGGTTCTCCTATTATTGCTTCGCAATTGATGCTCAATCTGTGGAGCTGCCAAACCTGGTCCGGTTGCAACTGTACCGTGATTGAATGCGCCAGCTCTTTGGTTTTATGCCAGTGGAGTCTTTTGCCATTGACTAATGGCTGACCTTCCATTATGCCTACTTCACCTGCGTGCAACCTGTGTTCCACTGCCTCCGGTGCTCATTTCAATGGGCAATGAATGTCTGCCTATCCAATACCACACACGCTGCCCTGGAATACAATCTGTTAATGGGTCCGTTGAAGGTCCATGACGAGGAATGTGCCATGGGTAAGCGTTTGGTTTGTGACCCTCTACTCAGACCTACGGCAGACTTGAGTACCGGTGCTCTTGCGCAGCGCCTCACAGTCTGGAGTTTCATCTAGGTTAACACAGGTTGCCCTGAGATGCTCCTAACAGCTTCTGGATATTGGGAGCATGTGTGCTCGTTCGACCTACTCAACTAGATGGCATACCTTTTTACAATGGAAGGGACAACTTTCTGGAGTTCATGGCATTCAGCTTTTCCCGCAACATTTTTGTCTTTGAAGACTATGAATGGATATCATTTTTTGAGCGCCCAATTGGCAAAATGTTTTTAAACATTATAACCTTGCAATACAAAAAAGAAATTGGGCTTCATAATTACACCAGTTGGGCTTTGACTGAGACGCTTTGCCTCTGCTTTCCACTGCTTTTTGTTTTTCGCATAGGGCTAATGCCCTGGCCAAGGGGAGGGTGTCACGTGGCCCATAGGGACATTGTTGTTTTTTCACTAAGTTAGCATGAGCACGTTGCAGCTTGTCTGGTGCTCTGCGCACATTACTACACGCTTTACTTTCAATGACTGTTTTCACATCAGAACTCATCGCTGGGTTTGTTCTCTGCTTGTTCCTGGGATTTTGACTGAACATTATGTGCAAGGTCAAGCAACAATGCCCCTTGTTATTTTGTTCTGGCCACACCTTAGCCCTCAGACAAAACATACTAAAGCAGCTGGTGTTCGAACAGTGTACTTGGGTTTTTAGTGGGGTACACAAATAGGTGACACACACTTGGAGAGGGACCTCTTCAGGGAGAAGAGCATGACACCACCTATGATGTAGATCTACCATCTATAGGCTAAGGTATGGGGTCTGCTGACAAAGCCCAGAGATCTTCTATTATATGATAATACTTCTTAGCAAGGGGAGGGAAGTTAGGCACTATGATCTTTCCTCCATTGTCTTTCTATGATGACATCTTCCTTCATGATATACGGACTAGCTGCTATGCTGACTGTATTTGTACTATGCATTTTTCTGTTTGTTGTGGCATATATACTGCATGTTAGGGCACGTTAGTTAAAATAAATATTTTAAACTGTTTCGTGTCTCTGTCGGATCTTTTTCTGTGCAAAAGGGCGTGTCTTGTTACCGTAATTCCTGAGAGATCTGGGAGTTTTGGGTTCTGGGGTGTCTAATCATTTGTTTCTCTGTAAGTGAGTAGGAGAGCAAGTGAGACACTACAGCTAGTCGGTCCTGGGTTTGTGGGTACTAAGGTGGTAGGAAGACAAAGTCTCTCTACACCAAGGTCCCATATTCCTGTGCATAGTTCTGTATTCGTGCAGAATCCCTGCAACACTGTGTCTCTTCCAGCCTTCAAACTGCAGGGCATGAGGCTACCCCCAGTGCGGAGGGAGGCCCCCAGTTCAGACAAGGGGGGCCCAGCCAATTATGCGGGATAAGGGCCCCACAGAGTGCTGCTCAGGAGCACGACCGTCCCGGCCAACCACCAGCGCCAACAGGTTTCCCCAGCTCTCTGAACAACTTCACATTAGGCGGCCCGCAGCACCTCCAAGTGGGGTCCGCCGCAGCTCTCAGCATCTTCTGGGGGCCGATCAGGAGAGAAATAAACAAGGGCATCTGGCAACCAACCGCACTAACAGGTCGGTGCGCAGGTGAGCGATGCAGCACGGCTACCCCTAGAACTTTTAACTGTGGGGGATTCCACCTCAGCAGGCCCAGCAGCGTCCGGTCCCGGCCGCACCATCTACACCAGAATCCACGTCTTTGGGCAGGGATCGCAGCAGGCCCACCACCAACGTCGAGAGGCCACCCCAGCAACCTGGGCTAGTTCACCTTGGACAGCCCCGCTGCACCTCCATGCGGATTCCGCCACCGCTCTCAGCTTCCTGTGGAGCCCAATCGTGAGAGAACCAGCAAGTGCACCAGGCAACCGACCGCACTAGCAGGTTGTTGTGCAGTTGGACGATGTGGAGCAGCAGCCCCCGGAACTCCTCACCATAGGGGACTCCGCCTCAACAGGCCAAGCAGCGTCCAGTCCAGGCCACACCATCCCTGCCTGGATTCACAGCTCCGTGCATAAATCGCAGCATCCAGGGGGGGGGAGGGCTCCACTGTTCACAGCAACTGCACGGCTCCCGCAGCCCCTCGCCTCAGTCCGATTGAAGGGCAGGCAGGAAGGCTGGGCGAAGGCGAGGAAGGAGGGACCAAGAAACTCACCCTATCTGTCCGCCATCTTGGCCACGCCCCTTGATTTTCCATTTCAAGAGGAAATGTATTTGTACAGTGTGGTTTACACCTGCAATACTCAAGAGTCAACATTTTCATTCTGAAAGACGGATCTCTGACAATCTTTTTCACCAATCAGGTAGTATGTTGATGTTGTCTAAATGATATTACTATCAATTGTCTGGTTAAGACCAACTGTCTAAAGCTGAACACTGAAAATATTGAAATTGTGAAAAGCACTTTACAATGGGACTCCTCCTGGTGGCCAACAGAGCTAGGACGGACCCCCAAGCACCCATGCTAAGAACCTCAGGATCATGATCAAAATTAAACCCGGCATGACTTCCCAAGTCAGCGCCTTCATTGCCTCATGTTTCCATACCCTCAAGATGATGAGGAAGCGTTTCAAACGGCTCCCAATCAGCACCTGGAAAAATGTCATGCATGCCCTCGTCACAAGCAAGCTGAACTAACTATTGGACCAGCCTCTATGCTGGGGTCAACGAAAAACTCTCCGGAAGGCTGCAGACAATTCAGAACTCAGCAGTCAGAATTACTCTCAACTGCTCATGCTGCACTCACATCACAACACACCTGGAGGGAGATCCACTTGCTCCCTATACACTAATGAGCACATTTCAAACCCCTCACTCACACTTTCAAGACACAACATATCACTGGTCCAGCATACCTCCACAAACTTCCCACACACCTTTGCTTTTCTGGACATCTACCCACACACATCCCATGCATACGGGCAACTAGATCTGGTGGTCGAGCCTTCTCCTACATAGCTTATAAAGAGTGGAACAAACTGTTGCTACATAGAAGAGCCTCCTCTCTTCTTGAATTCTGCAAGAAGCTGATGATCTGGCTTTTCAAGTAACCCCACTAGGCCCTAAATTTGGCTAGACTCATACTTTCTCAGTGCCATGATACACTCCCGGGTGATAGTGTGCTATACAAATCTGCAAAACATAACGTAGCACAACATATCTCCACCAACAATGGTGAAAATGAAAGATTATTTAATGGAAGTAAGTGTTACCATGCACTGCATTTACCAGAATGCACCTGAGAGTACTGGGTGCTAGGATGTAAAGGCAATGTGATACCACCCTCTTTTTTTTATAATGCTCCCTTCAGCTGGTTGAGCTGACGAGCTCTGAGTAATGCACCTGTACTCAAGGAGTGGTACTGTGACCTGAAAAGACTATGTAAGCAGCATTACCAGCACCTCTAATTGTATATGTTTCTCTCTACGGATGAAGGACAACTATCCTGAAGCATGAGTTTATGTCTAGAGATAATCTGCACTGGTTGCACCAACCATGTTGAAAACGAAAGATGGTTTAATGGAACTAAGTGTTACCATGCACTACATTTACCAGAAGGCATCTGAGTAAACTGGGTAATGGGATGTCATGGCAGTGTGCTCCCACCCTGTTTTTGTTACATAACATAGCATAACATAACATAACATAATATAACACAACATATATTGAACTGCCTTGGGGCAGTGCAAGGACTAACCTTTCTGGGAAATCAATGAATAATGCAGAACCATATAATGAGAGGAGGGGTCTTCTCTCATGTATAACATTCTATACTAGACTAAAGAGAGATCAGAGCACAATTCTTTTCAAAAGAATCCATATGCACCAAAGATTAAAAGTATTAATAGATAAGGGTCAATGTTGGTTTGATTCAAAGCAACTAGTTTTCACTCCTCTGATATGGTTGATATTCAGAGCAGTCTGAACCTATGTGACACAGCCAGATCCCAGTCATTATTAAGCTTTCACCTAGGACGCTGTTCAGTTGTGCAGATGGTACTAAACAATAATTCATCATCATCAAACTTTATTCGGTCTTTATGACAATCAGAGTGCATAGGTGTACAATACAGTATATTAGATAAGACAAAGGTTTTCATGTTAGGAATTGTGGGCCAAGATGGATGACATTATTTATAAAAAAGCAAAACATAGTAAAACCAAACCATTAAAAACTGAGAAGCAGGTTAAAATGACAACTTCAACAAGGTAAAAAGCTAAAAACACATAAAAGAATTCCTGAAACAACAGTTCACATAAATCACTGAAGGGGACACAGTTGTTGTACAGGATAGAAAAAAAAAGATGGAGCCATAGATATACATAAGGTGCTAGTGCATGACATGCAAGAATGCAATATTGCACAAGTTCTCAGTAATTAAGGCACGAGTCATGTATTAATATGTACAAAGGATATCGGATGTGGACTAAATACTAAATGAGGATTGATATTTGATCTGAGGGTGTACTTAGTTCATTATTTGCATCTGCCTCCTGATAAACCACATCCTTCCCAGGAATGTAGCCACTGCACATACTATTAGTGGCCTTGTATCTGTTCTGAGGATACATAAAGCCTCTAAGTGACTACTGGTTCCTAGTTGTCTACAGGAAGGGGCTAACCATTTAGAACTTGAAATTTTATAGCGAGGGCATGCAAAAAGGATATGCTTGGTCGTCTCCTCTGTCTCAATGTAGTATGAACAGTGGCAAAGTGTGTCTGAAGAGCCCCTGTTCCATGACGCAGTAAAAGAGTTCAAGGGGAGACATCCAAATCTAAATTGGATAAATAACTTCCTCTCTTGGGGGACAGTGATGAAATCCAGATAAGGTTCATACACACTAAGCACCTTAAACTCCATAAATGCTATCGTGAGGCGACGTCCTATTGCATGTGTAAAAGTTCTCTCTGCCATTTACAGACTTAACCCATTCTCTACTGGGCAATAAGCCGTTTCTTCCCAAAGGTTTCCCAGACCTACTTCGAAGAGCAATGTTTTAATGTTACGGAACCAGCCAATTTTTTTTAAACAGTCCAGCTTAAGAACCTCCACAGTAGCAATCGCATAGTGGATACGCTCAGGTGTTTTTTTAATGCAGAGCCAAAAGAGAAGGGGGCGAAGCCTCGCCTTATCCACTATTGTAGTTCTACCCATGTCTAACCTTAAAGGGGTGAGCGGGGTACTCTGGGGAATGGAGCAGAGTGATCTTAAAAATGTATATTCAGTAAGAAGCAGGCCCTCCAGATTGTCAAACCCTCAGATTTCCGTACAGGGCCGAGCCAACCACCTTCTGGTCATATATCTGTAGCAGGGCTGCAATCGGTCTTGTTTGTGATTTCCTATGTTCTGAATTAGGGCCCCAGAAGTCTTTCTCTGCTGTAGGATTTGCATTGAAATATGTTGTTTCCATGCGATTTTCTCTGTGAGAGTTACACCGAGATATACGATGGAATCCACCCTTTCCAGTGGAATCCCCCCAGTGATATTTTCCCTTTAAAAGATTTGTAGGGATTCATTAGAAGGAGTTTTGTCTTGGAGGTGTTGACTTCTAATCCTCTCATTTCACAGAAAGACATGAAGCGATCAATTAGAAGTTGAAGGCCACTGGGGGTTTTAGAGACTAGTAGCGTATCAACCGAAAACAGCAAGGTAGTTATTTTTACTCTCCCAAATGAGGGAGCATCTGTATGGACTTTGTTAGACCTGGCACCTTGGCGTGAGTTTCCCTTCCACTTTTTTGCTGATGTGCCTCATGTGTTTTGTTGGTGTTAGCTGCTCAGGGCACTGTGCCACTGCTAATCAGTGCCACAGTGCAAGTGCTCCCTTTTGTAAAATGTATACATTGATTGGTGTCCATGTTTGGCTTATTTGGTTTACTATCAGCCCCTAGTAAAGTGCACCAGGAGTGCCAGGGCTTGTAAATGCAAATGCTGCTGGTGTGCTTGCAGCACTGGTTGTGCCATCCACAGAAGCGGCCTAGCAAAATGTGACAAAGGTCTGCCACTGCAGAACCTGCGTGCAGTCTGGTACTGTCGCGCTGATTGTGTAAGTGCACCTACTTGCCAGTCCCCAAACCTTCACTTGACTACATATTAGTCACCCCTATGGTAGGCCCAAGGGCAGGGTGCATTGTAGGTATAAGGTAGGACATGCCCTGATGTGTGTGGCATGTCCTTATAGTGAATTACAGCCATTTTCGTTTTTCACTATTGAAGGCTACCTGCTCTCCATAGGCCAGAATGGGCTGCTGGAATTACTACACGCTGTAATCCCAGTGGACTCAAGAGAGCATGGTAGAAAGTCAAGTTTAGTATGCCTGCACTCAGAATAATAAAATACTTCTTTTAGTAAAGTTTATTTTAATATCCTGTGTTTGTAAATACTACTTTTAGACAGTTAGTATTTACTGACCTGGCCATTTCAGTCCGCCTCTGCTGTGTGTGTGTGTGCTGCCTAGTTTCAGTGGGGAGCAGGGCTGGGGAATTCCAGGAGACAGGCTGGCTGCCAGGTGGTGGGTAGAGAGATTACACCAGGATGGGTGGGAGGAGTACACCTTGACTCTGAATAGACCTGTGCTCTGCCACCACAATGCCGGCTCCGCCCCCTGTGGAGCGGCTAATGTCTCTGCCCTGCTGCTGAAAGGAAGGAGCAGAGTCAGCACAACAAAGTGCTCCAAAACCGGACTGAGCCAGGTCCAGGCCCCCTGGCGACAAAGAACAAAAGAATTGCTGTATAAAAGAAGGAGCCCTGCTCCCAAGAAATTAGATCAGATCCTGCTGAAACAAGAAGAACCTCTGCCAGAAGAGAAGGAACTGGGAAAGCTGTAGGAGGAGTAACTGTCCCTGACCCGGGGGATTGGCCTGCAGTGGTTGCCTTGCTGCTGAAGGAGAGGAGAAAAGACTACAAAGACTTTTATTTCAACTTGTGCTTAAAGATCTCCAAGGGCTTGAACTGAGCTTGCCCCCTGAACGAAGTCCCAGGACCAGTGGACTTCATCCCCAGCTCCCCACAGTCTTTGGGAAGTGCATGCTGCTGTTGTTGGGCCTTCTGAGGGACTGCGTGTCGCAAGGAGCTGGAAGCGCGACACAAGGAAGAGAAGCGTGCCGCCGTCGGAGCTGTTGCCGTCGCATCTCGCAGAGAGTGTCGCCGCTGCAGCATCGCATCGAGCGGAAGCGTCTCGCATCATTCCGGAAGTGTCTCGCAACGCCGAAGAAGCGTGTCGCCATCGCAGCCATCGCAGCTGTCGCATTGCACCGCATCGAGAGGAGAGTCTCGCATCGAGGAGATGGCGTGTCGCCATCGCAGCCATCGTAGTTGTCACATTGCACCGCATCCAGAAAAGTGCCTCGCATCCACGGAGAAGCGTGCCGCCGTTGGAGCCGCTGCCATCGCATCTCGCAGAAGGGGTGTCGCCGCTGGAGCATTGCATCGAGCGGAAGCGTCTCGCAACGTCGGAGAAGAGTGCCGCTGCCAAGGCCGCTGCCGTCGCATCTTGCCAAAGGTGACGCCGCTGTAGCGGACGCATCGTGTCGAGCCTTCTCGTAACATCGGAGAAGCGTATCGCATCTGGAAGATCACGTCTTTATTTCTTTTGCACCAAGAACTTCAACGCATCTGCATCGCTGCAACACTTTCGTTGCCCTGTGTGTCGCATCTAAGGTACATTGACTTAAAGTGTCGCATTTAAGAACTTAAGAGAAACTAAGCAATCTTCTACCAACTAAGCAACCGTATTGTGAATTTTTAATCGTTTAATGGTCTTGTGATAATCCTATATAAAGATTCCTTATTTTTAATATATCTACCTGTGTGGTGTCCATTTGTAGTGTTGTCACTTGGTTACTGTATGTGTTCACAAATGCTTAACCTATAACGCTCTGAGCTAAGCCTTGTCTGCTCGCGCCAAGCTACCTTGAGGGTGAGCAAGGGGTTGTTTTAGTAGTGTAACCCCTTACCCTGACTAAAGGAAAGGTTCCCTGCTTGTCACAAGTACCAACCTGTGCCAACCAGAGAAACCGGATTCTAACAGACTTCCACTAGGTGTTTCACCACCCCGTTTATAAAAAGAGAAAATAAGGTGGGGGCTAGAACGCAGCCCTTGCCACACCCCTCTTAGGACCTTTATTGGGTCCATCAGTTGCATTTGATCTCCCCATCGTACTTTAACATAATTTTCTTCGTGGAGCCGTATTAGAAGTGCCAGAATGTTGTGAGGGAGCCCCAGATCTTGTAGGACTTGCCAAAGTGTGGCCCTAGGGATAAGATCGAAAGCTGACTTCAGATCAATAAAAGCAGTGTAAAGATTGCCCTGCTCTAATATCACAGACTTCCAGGCCAATAGTGTGAAGCGAAAAACTTGGTCGATAGTACTAATTTTTCTCCTGAACCCTGCTTGGAAGGGGGATAGTATGTTGTTCTCCTCCATCCAATCGGTGATTTTGGAAAGCAGGGCACGGGAGAAAACTTTCTGTGCCCCATCTATTAAGCTTATCGGCCTGTAATTTGAAGGCAGCGATCAATCCTCCTTCTGGTAAACTGGGACGATCTCCGCTCCTTGCCACGAAGGAGTTATAGGGGCCCCAGCAGCTATACCATTTGCTAGTAACCACAAATAGTTAGACCAATTGGGAATATCAGCTAGAAAGACGTCCCCAGGTATTCAATCTGTACCTGATGCTTTGTTTTTAAGTATAAAGTTAATACTTTCTGTAATATCAGCTACAGAAAAGAAATCAACATTGGGCTGCAAATTGGTTAACTCTAGGGAAGAGCCTCCAGTGATGGTTGCATCTGGTCCAGAATAAATACCGAAAAAGTGGTCAAACCAGGCGGCCTATGTGATATTGTTAGTGGATGATCTAGGTCTTTCAGCTTCTCCCCTTTTTACAAGTCGCCAAAATTGCTTTTGATCTTTCTGTTTACAAGCGACATCGATCTGCAACCAACGATCCTCCACCCACTCCTTTTTTGCTTCCCTCTGAGTTTTCTTATATACTCTTCTAGCCAATCTTATATTGATGGGATTCTTAGCTTTAATCTTAGCTGCCAGATATGACCGTGCTCCCTTGCATTTTTGGTTAAACCAGGAGTGCTGTGAGTTGACTAATGTCTTCTTACGATGAGATCTCGGGCAGATAAAATGGGAAGCTAACTGTATAAAAAAAGAACGAGTGTATGTCTGTAACCGTTTTAAGCTCATCTTGCTGTTCAACTCTATATGAAGCATTTTGATGCTTTCTTGAAGGGTTTGATTTATAGCTTCAGTCTTAATGGTGTCCATTGCTACCCGCGCCCACTTTAATCGTCTATTGTCATTCGTGGGATAGAGATCCTTAGACGAGAGCATTAACTCTGAAGTATCATTGGATTTACTCCAGAGTGGGGTCATGGAAAGCTCAAGCGGGTTATGATCGCTATCAATTGTTTCCCCAACCACCATATCCAGTATTTCTGGCCACAACCTAATACCTATCAAAACATAATCGATTCGACTCATATTAGATGTCCTATTGAAAGTATTTGTTCCCATCTTATCAGAGTTAGTACTGCCATTTGCTGCCCTAAGCCCATAACCAAGAGTTATGGCCTGGAGCTGTAGGGCAGTTTGTGTCCATTTTCTGATTGGTGGTGAATGGAGGAGGGGAACATGCCAATATGCCTCTACCTGGTCACTGTTGGATACATCTATTGTGCATAATTGTTTGTACGTACAATTAAAATCTCCTGCAACTATCAGAGGTAATGATGACTCCCTCTCCTCAAGAGTGTTTTCTAATGCTTGGAGGGTTGGTGAACATGTGCCTGCCTTGGGCCCACGTGCATAGACATTGAACATGTCCATCATCCTATCATTTATACCTCTGAGGCTAGTTGCAAGTATGTTGGGACTATTGGTTTTAATCTCTCTAATTGTGCATAGCAGATCCATCCTAATCTAGGTCAGTAGCCCCCCTGCTGGTCTTCCTGATCTACCAGTAACAGCCGGTCGACACAACGTAACATACCCTGGAATGTTAACCGGTGTGGTCGCCCAGGTTTCTTGTAAAATGCAGACATCAAATTGTTCGATATATGCAATCCAGTGTGGGATTGCCATTTTAGATCTTATTCCAGCCACATTACACATCAGTACACGGAATGTTGAATTAATGTCTCCTGGGATGGTTTGAGGACATCTCTATGATACATTGCACATCTGTGGAACTCGGAGAATGATTTGCTGGTCTGGCCTTGCCATTATTTGAGTTCCAACAATAGAATGCAATGGATCAAGGGGCTCAAAATAGGGAGGCGGCATTGTAGTCAGGGAGGCAGATGAAGGGGCTCCAAGTTGGTGTATTTTCGAGGCCCAATTGGTGTTTTTATCATCGTGGCTGGGGTTCTTACAGAGTGTAATATTGTAACACCTCAGTCAATCGTTCTGAGATAAGGATGAGTCAGACCCCATCAAGGCACTAACTCTTCTGTGTACTTGTGGCTGTGCGAGACAGAGGGGCTATATTTCAACTGGATATTTGTGGTTGTCAGGGAGCAGGTTCTTGCCTCTAGAGCAATTAAATTGTGGACTAGGTTTTCATCTGTTAGGTGGAGTTCGATGGAATCTGTAAGGGAGGCACCTTATGAATTTTTTTTTGTCCAGATAATATCGTCCCTAATAATGGACCTACACCCCTTTATTTTGCGGATCCAATGGCTTAATTTGTTGAGTAATGAATGGTGGTCCTCTTGTCTGCCTACCGATTGGACTTTAGGCACATTAATCATAAAAATACTCTTAGAGCCCTTAATGGGGCCATAATCCTGGATCTGCCTTGAGGTACGGGGGCCTCTATTCACCGCCCGCCTTAATCTGGGAGGACTTGTATTTCTACATTCTAATGGGTGACATGTTTGGGTGGACATTAGGGGAACTGGATTACTTATAGGCCTTACAGAGGAGTTACTATCTATTGCTGGAGCATAATTTAGTAAAGGACTAGTGGCCAGGTCACTAGGGTTTGCTTTCCAATGCTCATTTGTTACAAGAAGCTTCACTTGATTTGAGAGCACTAAAATTAGTGATTTCAATGAATTAACTTCATCCCTTAGTTCAGCAATGATCTTACAGGAGTTACTCTCTTCGGTTGGATGCTGTACTCGGGAAACCTCCCTCCTCTCCCCAAGGACTTCATTCTGGCTATTCGTACATACAACACCTTGGCTGAGCTGCGGGGTATTTCCCTGCGCTTCTTCCTATCGATCCACCGTTAGTTCTGTCTGGTCTTGGAGTAGCGAAAATCGGTTAGATAAGGGGATATTAGTGGTTATATGAATGTCATTCCTACTATTATCGGCATTAACGCCTGCCTCTAGAGTGGAAGGGGGAAAACTTCCTAACTCCCTATCACGCTCCTCAGATGTGCACTGCATGTCGGTATTATCCCCAAGGACCTTGGGGACAGTGCTTTGTATAGTGCGCTTAGTGAATATAGATGGAATTTGCATAGTTTTACTAGCGTGATAGGGCTCTAAGTCTGGTTCAATGGTAGAGTGCTGTTTCCCTAACATAGATGTAATAATAGGAGTACTACACGGTGGAGCTAGGATATCTTGACATTCTACCAATAAATCATCTATACGATCTAAGACACAGTTTTGTGCTGCAGATTTGAAAAGCAATTTTAGCTTTACTAATTTTCCAACGCCCCCCCCAGGTGACCCACCCTCCTTGTTGTTGCTCGCAATTGTTTTCCTTTTCCCCATAATCACAGGTAGCTATTGGGTCAGAGACTGGGATAGATCTTTAATTGCCCAATATATCCAGCTTTTCATGGGCAAATATGCAATAATGCCAACTATCCAAAGTTTGTGCGTGTTTATGGGTATATAACTCACAGTTTATGAGCAGCTACAATCCACAAGTCCACGAGTCCCAAAGGGTGCCACTATATCCTCGGTAAACGGCAAGCCAAGAGGGGAGGCAGGGCCTCTTCCTGGCAATGACGGGCAAGGACGGGCCCAACCTTGGCCCGGGCGCAGCCTGCGCATGTCCCACGCTGCGGTAGATGATGGCGCTTTTTAAGTGCGGCAGCAGCAGTCTCCTCCCTCCAGGGAGCAAAGGAACCTGGGACTAGGAGTCCCCTTTGGCAGAGTTGGTGTCCAGCAAGCAGCAAACAGCGCGTCCTGTGCTGCGGTAGATGGCGGTGCTTTTCAAGAGCGACAGCAGTAGTCTCCTCCCTCCGGGGAGCAAAGGAACCTGGAACTAGGAGTCCCATTTGGCAGATTAGGTGTCCATCAAACAGCGCGTCCTGCGCTGCGGTAGGTGGCGGCGCTTTTTAAGCGCAGCAGCAGTAGTCTCCTCCCTCCAGGGAGCAAAGGAACCTTGGACTAGGAGTCCCATTTGGCAGAGTTGGTGTCCAGAAAGCAGCAAACAGCGCATCTCGCGCTGCGGTAGATGACTGCGCTTTTTAAGCGCGGCAGCAGCAGTCTCCTCCCTGCAGGGAGCAAAGGAACCTGGGACTAGGAGTCCCCTTTGGCAGAGTTGGTGTCCAGCAAGCAGCAAACAGCGCATCTTGCGCTGCGGTAGATAATGGTGCTTTTTAAGCGCGGCAGCAGCAGTCTCCTCTCTCCAGGGAGCAAAGGAACCTGGGACTAGGAGTCCCCTTTGGCAGAGTTGGTGTCCAGCAAGCAGCAAACAGCGCATCCCAACAATAATTAACCTACTACATACATTTTGTTTAAGAGACTTAATTTGAAGAATTCAACCAATGCAAGTAGCTGGGATAGTTCATTCACATCTAACAAAGGGCGTTGCAAATAGGGGGTGGCAGAAAATCCAAGAGGAGCCAGGTTTATTCAAAGTAAAATAAATAGGAACCTTTCCACATAGACATAGGAAGCAACTCACTGAATAACATATTCACCTAAACACAGATAAACATTCTCTACTGCCCAACACATGTAACTCCCTTCACAAAATGTACAGATCCAGACAGACATACCACTGTAAAATCCTTCACCCTTGCTACCGCATCTATTATCATATCGCTTTTTGTGCTACTCCTGATTCGTTCTACAATCATCCTTATATTCTTCTATACCAGTGATTCTTAACATGTGGTCCTAAGGCCTCTGAGGGTCAGCAAGGACTTACAAAATAAATAATGTTGGAAACGCCCACTCCCACTCCGCAGGGTGGTGGTGGACTCCCCGAACACACTGTGGTAGCTTGGCTCGAGTGGTCAGGAAACAGGCGCAGTGCTAAGCATACAATATACCCATACAAGAACCATGCGTGCATCCGTTCCAAAAACGACTCTACACCGTAAAAATTATGAAAATATTCTTTCTTTATCTTTTTCTCTTAGTTGCTGATTGGAAAAATAAATAGGTCAATCACAATATACAAGTTTCAATTAGTGCAGGTCAAATAAATATTGGCTGTTTGATGAAATAAATAGGGGTGATCATAAATAACAGGGCATAAATACAAGTGCAATATATACAGACAATTAAATACTTTGAGGCAATAAATACTGTACCAATAAATATTGTACACCAACAAGTCCTGTGGACCTATAAATATAGTGCAGCAATAAATAGGTAAAAACTCAATAAATACAGTATCCCCAATAAATAATTAAAAGTATACCGCAACCCTCATATAATCAGATGACACTTCAATTCTTAAGGGCTGATATGGCCCAGGCACAGTTTGTAGGGTTGTGGAAGGCTTGAGGGGGGCTACTCCCTGGCTGGGACAAGGCTGAGGCCTAAACTGAGGTAGATCAAAGGGGGGAATACCAGTGCCCTGGCTTTCTCTCTCCACACAACCTCTCTAGGTTAGTCCCAGTTCACCCCTTGCACAGTCAGGTTGGTTTCAGCACCTCCCTAGCCCCTTAGAGCAGTCTCTCAGGTCTCCACAGGGCCTTAGGCGCCCTCTACTCCACTTACTGCCCTTTTTCTGATGTTCCGACGCCGCTGGAGTCGTGTCGACGCCGTGAGGCGGTTCCGGTTCGGTCTCGGCGGCCTCGGCACAATGTCAGTTCTTTGACGACGCCGGTAGGCGGTTCCGGTCCGATGTCGGTGGCCTCGGTTCGATCTCGACCTCCGATTCGACGGCGTCGGGCAGTCTCTTCACGATGTCGACTTCGGGCGGCTCCGGTCCGATGGCGCTCTCGGCTCCGATGACGTCGGCCGGCCTGGCCTCGATGTCGACTTCCGGCGACTCCGGGGTGCGATCCTCACCCCCGACCTCCGGTGCTCCTCCTCACAGGCTCCGGGCGACTCCGGAGTGCGATCCTCACTCCCGACCTCCGGTGCTCCTCTACCTCGGTCTCCGACGACTCCGGAGGGCGGACTTCACTCCTCCGATGACGCCGCTCGCTCGACCTCGGTTCACTTCCTCCTCGACCTCTGGTATTCCTCACGACCTCCGTCGGCGCCCTCTCACGACCTCAGGCGGCTCCGGGTACGACGTCTGCTACTTCAGTCAGCGCCGCTTCTCCACCTCGGGCTCCAGGTCTTCAGGCTACTCGACGCCGGACTCCAGGGAAACCAGTTCTCAGGTCAGAATCTTGCTGTTTTCTTGGTTCTAAGGCCTGTTCCTGCTGTCCAGGTCCTTAGGATAAGTTTCTTCTGTCTTCTTCCCACACAGGGCTATAGGCTGGGATCCATCAGTAGGGACAAGTATCAAGGGTGGGTTTATGGACCCCACTCCAGGCACAAGTTTCCACCCCTGCTGCTTCACTCCTTCCTCCTTCACTGTTGTGCTCCTCTCTCTTCACCAGTCAGGTGCCAACTGCCAGCTCCAACTGCCAACTGCCTCTCTTATCCTCCCAACATTCTAAACGGTCTCCAACTGTCACAGAGTTCTGGAATCTCCTGGAATGTTCTGGAAGGTGCTGGTAGGTTCCAGTGGATGCTGGTGATGTCACAGGTGGCCACCATTTTGTGCTCCAGGCCCTCAGACAGAAGTTTCAGGGGTAGCTAAAATGGCTCCCTGAATCTGCAGCAACACGAAAAAGTCTGGTGGTTCCCAAAAAGGAAAAATTCAAACAGGGTTTGAGGCAAAAGTGGGACAAAATAAATAATGATGAGGAGGGACCACCCAAAGGGCTGACAGGTCTAACACGCGTCCCCCCCAGCTGAAAGTGGGGAGAGCTACCCAACCCCTTGGGAGTTCTCATCACTAAGGCGGAAATACCTTGAGAGACCGTCTGCATTGGCGTGGTCCACTCCAGGCCGATGTTCCACCTGAAAGTCCATCCCCTGTAGGGAAATAGACCACCTCAACAACTTGGGATTCTCCCCCTTCATTTGCATCAGCCAACGAAGGGGTCGGTGGTCGGTCTGAACTAGGAAGTGCGAGCCAAACAGGTATGGCCGCAACTTCTTCAGAGCCCATACCACTGCAAAGGCTTCACGCTCTATTGCACTCCACTTCTGTTCCCTGGGAAGTAGTCTCCGGGATAGGAAGACCACGGGTTGATCCAGACCCTCTTCGTTGAGTTGCGATAACACTGCCCCAATGCCATGTTCTGATGCATCTGTCTGGACAATGAACTTCTTGGAAAAGTCTGGGGCCCTTAAGACCGGGGCCTCGCACATGGCTTTCTTCAATCTCTCAAAGGCTTGCTGACAAGCCTCCGTCCAGACTACCCGTCGAGGTTGTTTCTTGGACGTGAGCTCCGTGAGGGGGGCTACGATGGTACCGTACCCCTTCACGAAGCGGCGGTAATATCCCGTGAGGCCCAAAAATGCTCGGACCTCAGTCTGTGTCTTGGGGGGTTCCCAGGCCATGATGGCCTCGATCTTCGCCTGGAGGGGTTGCACCGCTCCCCTACCCACCAAGTGTCCAAGGTACACTACCGACCCCTGCCCGATCTGGCACTTGCTGGCCTTGATCGTCAATCCAGCTTGTCTCAGGGCCTGGAGAACAGCTTGCAGGTGACGCAAGTGATCCTCCCAGCTGTTACTGAAGACGGCTATGTCATCCAGATAAGCAGCAGAGAAACTCTCCATTCCGGTGAGGATCTGGTTTACCAGGCGCTGAAACGTGGCAGGTGCGTTCTTGAGCCCAAAGGGCATCACACAGAACTGGTAGTGGCCATTGGGCGTGGAGAAGGCTGACCTTTCCCTTGCTCCATCAGTCAAAGAGATCTGCCAGTACCCCGAAGTAAGGTCAAAGGTACTTAGATATTGGGCAGCTCCCAGCCGGTCAATTAATTCATCCGCCCTAGGGATCGGATGTGCATCAGTCTTTGTCACTGAATTCAGTCCCCGGTAGTCCACACAGAACCTCAGTTCTGGTTGGGCACCCGGTGGTGCAGCTTTCGGTACTAACACCACCGGACTGGACCAGGGGCTGCTAGAAGGTTCAATCACTCCTAGCTCCAGCATCTTAGTGACCTCACTATGAATGCTGGCCTTCACCTTGTCTGACATCCGGTAGATCTTGGACTTCACAGGTGGGCTGTCTCCTGTGTCCACGTCATGGACGCACAGGTGAGTCCTACCCGGGACAAGGGAGAACAACGAAGAGTACTGCCCCAGGACCTGGTGACAGTCCTCCTGCTGTTCAGGAGTTAGAGATGGGGAGAGAATCACTCCCTCCACCGACCCATCCTTTTCCTGAGACGCAAACAGATCAGGGAGAGGCTCGCTTTCCACGTCCTCTCCTCCGTCAGTCACCATCATCAAGATGACTTCGGGCCTCTCGTGGTGGGGTTTGAGGCGGTTGGCATGCAGCACCCGCAGGGGCTGACGAGGGGTCTTCAGGTCCACCAAGTAGGTAGCCTTACCCTTCTTCTCCAACACCTCAAAGGGTCCTGACCAGCGATCCTGAAGGGCACTAAGCTCTCCTGGTTCGATCACCCACACCTTCTGGCCAGGCTCCAACTCCACCGGGTGAGCGTTGTGGTCATACCACGCCTTCATCACTGCTTGGCTGGCTTCCAAGTTGTCAGAAGCTTGCTTCCACAACTTAGCCATTTGGCTCCGGAAGGCCAGCATGTAGCTCACCACATCCTGGGGAAGCTTTCTGGGAGTTCTTTCCCATCCGTCTCTCACCAGGTTAAGAGGTCCACGTACAGGATGCCCATACAGAAGCTCGAAGGGGCTGAAGCCCACTCCCTTCTGTGGCACTTCCCTGTAGGAAAAAAGTAAACAGGGTAGGAGGACGTCCCATTTCCTCCGCAGGCTTTCAGGCAGACTTCTGATCATGCCTTTCAAGGTTTTATTAAACCTCTCCACCAGACCATTGGTCTGGGGGTGGTAAGGAGTCGTGAACCGGTAGGTCACTCCACACTCCTTCCACATTGCCCGCATATATGCTGACATGAAGTTGGTCCCCCTGTCGGACACAACTTCCTTGGGAAAACCCACTCGGGTAAAGATTCCCATCAGGGCCCTAGCCACAACAGGTGCTGTTATGGTCCTCAGAGGTATTGCCTCTGGGTACCGTGTGGCATGATCCACCAGAACCAGGATAAACCTGTGACCAGCTGTAGTTGGTGGATCTAATGGACCCACAATGTCGATGCCCACCCTTTCAAAGGGGGTGCTAACGACAGGAAGTGGTTCCAGGGGAGCTTTCAGCTTCACCCCTGTTTTCCCACTGGCTTGGCAAGACACACATGTCCGGCAGTAGGTATCGGACGACACTTTCATCTGAGGCCAATAAAAGTGTGGGACAAGACGGGCGAAGGTCTTGTCTTGCCCCAGGTGTCCTGCCAATGGTATCTCGTGAGCCAACTCTAAAAGGAAGGCTCGATAACGTTGAGGAACTACCAAGGCTCGTGACGATCCATGTAGGGGTGCCTTGGGTTCACTGTAGAGGAGGCCATCCTCCCAGTAAACACTGTAGTTCCCTTCAACGTTCCCTGCTGCCTGGGCTTCGGCCTGTCGCCTCAGCCCCTCAAGGGTAGGGCACTCCCTCTGGCCCTGGCAGAATTCCTCCCTGGACGGGCCTCCCTCCACGTGCCACTCGGCCGGGATGGGTAGGTCCTCCAGGTTGGTAACGTCCCCCTCCGCAGACTCCTGGTCCACCACCTCCGGTGGCCTATCCGTCCTACGGGGTGGAGACGCCGAGGCAGGCTCCTCCTGTCCTCGGTTCTTCCCTTGACTGGCAGCTGGCTGGGCCTTTGTTCCAGGCTCCAGCCGGAATGAACTCCCTCTTCGGGTAGTCGCGGACCTTGTGCTAACACAGGCCCAGTCAGGTGTACCCAGCATCTCGGTGTGAGTCCGGTATTCCACCTCCTTCCAAGCGTTGTGCTCCATGTCATTGCCCAGCAGACAATCGACTGGCACGGCAGGGCTTACGGCAACTCGAAGTGAACCTGCAACCCCCCCCATTCAAAGGGAACCTCGGCCACTGGATAGTGACCTGTTCTGCCGTCAGCCATCGCGGCTGGGTGGAGTACATCGGGAATTACCTGCTCTGGAGACACCAGTTGGCTACGCACCATAGTCATACTGGCTCCTGTGTCTCTCAGAGCCTCCCCTCTTTGGCCGTTGATGGTGATCCACTGCCCATACTTTGCGGTATTTGCGGGTACCTGGATCTTAGGAACCATCTCCCGTTCTCCCAGGGACACTAAAGTGACACCCGCCCACTCCCTTCCCTTAGTTAAGGGCATCTCCTCCCCGAGCACTACACTAGCTACTCCGGGGGGCTTTCCTCCAGTGGGAGGGGGTGATCGTTTCTGACACTTCGGATCTCCTTTATAGTGTCCAACGCCACCGCACTCATAGCAATGGACAACCCTTGGCTGCTGACTCTGGCCAGGATTAGGGTTTCTGGGTGGGTTAGCCTTAGAGGTGAATCCTGTTCCCTTCCCTTGGAAGTTATTTTGGGGGCCTTTGGAGAACTCCTTTTTCTTTTCCCCTCCTTCTTTCTTCTGGGGGGCGCCCTGTCCGGCCTTTTGAGTATCCCCTCCAGTCCCCCTTGTGGACACCCGGGTACTAGCCCAAATGTCCGCCTCCTCAGCAAGCTTCCGGGGGCTGGTCAGCTTGCTATCCACCAGGTGTTGCCGCAGTTCAGGGAAACATTTCTCGAGTAGGTGTTCCTTCAGTACTAGGTCAAACAGCTCCTCGTAGTTCCTTACTTCACTGCCCTGAATCCAACCTTCCAGTGCCTTCTTTGCATAGTCCAGGAAGTCCACCCAATTCTGTGTGCCCAGTTTGTGACTACCCCTGAACTTCTGTCTGTACTTTTCAGGTGTTAGTCCAAACTTTCTGATGAGCGCCAGTTTCATGGTGGGGTAGTGGGTCTGCTCATCCTCTTCGAGGGCCAATAAAGCATCCCTACCAGCTGGAGGCATGTACTTATACAATCCCCCTCCCCAGTACTTCTCTGGAACCCCATGGGCCCTTAACGAGACCTCATAGGCCGCTAGCCACTTGGCGATATCATCACCCAACCCATAGCTAGCTACTATGTCCTTTGGCAGGTAGGGTTTGGATTCCCTGGTGATCTCTTGGTCTTTGCTGCCACCATTAGGAACAGTTGGTGCCCCAATTCTTAGGATCTGAAGCTCTATCTCTTTCAGTCTTATCTCATGAGCCATCTTCTGTTTCTCCGTCTCATGAGCCAACCTCTGTTCCTCCTTCTCCTTCTCCAGCTTTGCTAAATCCCATGTGAGCTGTCTTTTCTCTCTCCGATCTGCTAACTCCACGCTGGATAAGCCCCCGCTAGAGACAGTGCTGCCCTTCCTAGAAAGTGTCCTGGGCCCTGCTGACAGGTTCCCCACCTCAGGTTGGTACATCTCAGCCCCCTCGGGGTCAGGCTCTCCATCCCTGTCTTCCTCCTCAGCCTTGCTTTCTCGGCGTGCCTCCCCCCAAGCCCTTAAGCTGGTTTGGAGTGCACCCTTCTTTGCTCCTGGGGGACAGTACACCCCCTCCCGCTGGCAAAACTCCCTGAGTTGGGCCACAGTGTACGTGTCTAAGTCTTCCAGTACAAATTCCATCTTGCCCACTCAGGTTAGAGGACAGGTTTTGTGCAGTAACAATGTAGGGTGGTACCTTTAGTAATACCTCCTCCCACCACCAGAGTAAATTTGGAAAAAACAAAAACCCACAATTAGGAAGGCCGCTGTGAGAAAACTCCCGGTGTAGGCCTATGGACTACCCACAGTTATTGTTGAGTATATGTAGGCACAGCTCTATCCCACCGCTGAACACCAATTTATGTTGGAAACGCCCACTCCCACTCCGCAGGGTGGTGGTGGACTCCCCGAACACACTGTGGTAGCTTGGCTCGAGTGGTCAGGAAACAGGCGCAGTGCTAAGCATACAATATACCCATACAAGAACCATGCGTGCATCCGTTCCAAAAACGACTCTACACCGTAAAAATTATGAAAATATTCTTTCTTTATCTTTTTCTCTTAGTTGCTGATTGGAAAAATAAATAGGTCAATCACAATATACAAGTTTCAATTAGTGCAGGTCAAATAAATATTGGCTGTTTGATGAAATAAATAGGGGTGATCATAAATAACAGGGCATAAATACAAGTGCAATATATACAGACAATTAAATACTTTGAGGCAATAAATACTGTACCAATAAATATTGTACACCAACAAGTCCTGTGGACCTATAAATATAGTGCAGCAATAAATAGGTAAAAACTCAATAAATACAGTATCCCCAATAAATAATTAAAAGTATACCGCAACCCTCATATAATCAGATGACACTTCAATTCTTAAGGGCTGATATGGCCCAGGCACAGCTTGTAGGGTTGTGGAAGGCTTGAGGGGGGCTACTCCCTGGCTGGGACAAGGCTGAGGCCTAAACTGAGGTAGATCAAAGGGGGGAATACCAGTGCCCTGGCTTTCTCTCTCCACACAACCTCTCTAGGTTAGTCCCAGTTCACCCCTTGCACAGTCAGGTTGGTTTCAGCACCTCCCTAGCCCCTTAGAGCAGTCTCTCAGGTCTCCACAGGGCCTTAGGCGCCCTCTACTCCACTTACTGCCCTTTTTCTGATGTTCCGACGCCGCTGGAGTCGTGTCGACGCCGTGAGGCGGTTCCGGTTCGGTCTCGGCGGCCTCGGCACAATGTCAGTTCTTTGACGACGCCGGTAGGCGGTTCCGGTCCGATGTCGGTGGCCTCGGTTCGATCTCGACCTCCGATTCGACGGCGTCGGGCAGTCTCTTCACGATGTCGACTTCGGGCGGCTCCGGTCCGATGGCGCTCTCGGCTCCGATGACGTCGGCCGGCCTGGCCTCGATGTCGACTTCCGGCGACTCCGGGGTGCGATCCTCACCCCCGACCTCCGGTGCTCCTCCTCACAGGCTCCGGGCGACTCCGGAGTGCGATCCTCACTCCCGACCTCCGGTGCTCCTCTACCTCGGTCTCCGACGACTCCGGAGGGCGGACTTCACTCCTCCGATGACGCCGCTCGCTCGACCTCGGTTCACTTCCTCCTCGACCTCTGGTATTCCTCACGACCTCCGTCGGCGCCCTCTCACGACCTCAGGCGGCTCCGGGTACGACGTCTGCTACTTCAGTCAGCGCCGCTTCTCCACCTCGGGCTCCAGGTCTTCAGGCTACTCGACGCCGGACTCCAGGGAAACCAGTTCTCAGGTCAGAATCTTGCTGTTTTCTTGGTTCTAAGGCCTGTTCCTGCTGTCCAGGTCCTTAGGATAAGTTTCTTCTGTCTTCTTCCCACACAGGGCTATAGGCTGGGATCCATCAGTAGGGACAAGTATCAAGGGTGGGTTTATGGACCCCACTCCAGGCACAAGTTTCCACCCCTGCTGCTTCACTCCTTCCTCCTTCACTGTTGTGCTCCTCTCTCTTCACCAGTCAGGTGCCAACTGCCAGCTCCAACTGCCAACTGCCTCTCTTATCCTCCCAACATTCTAAACGGTCTCCAACTGTCACAGAGTTCTGGAATCTCCTGGAATGTTCTGGAAGGTGCTGGTAGGTTCCAGTGGATGCTGGTGATGTCACAGGTGGCCACCATTTTGTGCTCCAGGCCCTCAGACAGAAGTTTCAGGGGTAGCTAAAATGGCTCCCTGAATCTGCAGCAACACGAAAAAGTCTGGTGGTTCCCAAAAAGGAAAAATTCAAACAGGGTTTGAGGCAAAAGTGGGACAAAATAAATAATGATGAGGAGGGACCACCCAAAGGGCTGACAGGTCTAACAAATAATATTTAAATTAATATGTTAAAATTAATAAATTAGATATAATTAAAAAAACAAAATTGAAACTTTCTATATTTGATGGAGAATTAAACTTGTTAAATATTTGAACATTTGTTTGGTGTGTACTTGTTTTTGTATTTTTGTATATTGTTTTGAGGTTCAAATCATAAAAACTGCTTAGGCTGGGGTCCCCGCTGCCAATAATGATTCAGTAGAGGTCCACAGAGGTCAAAAGTTTAGGAATCACTGCTCTATAACAATTCTTCTGCCTCTGAGTTTCAATGCTCCGCCTTAACATCAATACTTCATCATACGCCACTGACACGTTCAGTGGCTTTAATTCTAACAAATTTCCCTTAAGTACATTTTTGTTTGTTTACGTCTCATGACACAATATACTATGGTGATCCAGAATCCGGTAATCATTCTCTTAGGGTCCCAGTTGATTCTTATTTTACATGCTGACGGGGGCCATGTCTATGAACTGGGTTGATGCTAGCCTTCCTTGGAGCATTCACATTATTTTGTTCCTTTTGCATTCTAATTTGTTATACTCTAAAAAGGGCCACCCTTTCGATTCAAGAGAGCACAGGACTAAACTTAATCCTAAAAACTAAAGGAAAATAAAGCTCTTTCTTTTTTGCAAATCCCCCGCAAATCATGACAATAGTGTTAGAAGTGGGGTTTTGGGAGAACAACATAGAGGCCAAAACCCACTCAATTAGGCCATCATCCCGGAACAACAACAAGCCCAAATGGATAAGCAAATAGTTCAACAGGTAATGCTAGCACAAAGGACCAGACAAGCACCAGTACAAGAGAAGAAACAGGATGCCATTACTCAGAAGACGAATGCTATAGTCTTTACCCGGGTACACCCTAATATACCCTTCTCTGTACTTAAAAATTACAGCCCAGGGGATGAATTCAAAATTTCTTTACAGTATTTGAAAAACATATCACACCAAAAGACTGACAATCGAAAAGGTTGGGAGGACATTAGAACTAAATGTGCGAGTCTTGTCCCACTTGCAAGTACACGAGATGTTGAGAACTGAGTTCCTGGAGCTTTTAGTCTAGAACGACCTTGCCCAAGATTAATGGCCACAAACAAAAACCCTGCTCAAATGAGAAAATACCTGTGGAGAGAAAGAGAGAATGGACGAGTTGCAAGCAAAGAAGATGGGAAAAATTGGAAGATGTTTTCAAAGGGATGACCACAAGTTATCCAGTCCATCCATTTATTGGAACTTGGATAGTTATACCTTTTTTTGAGATGAACAAAGCCAAAATGCAACTCTACAGAATGCACTAATCCATGCTAGGTAAACGACAGTGCAGAACCCCTTACACAGTGCCCATGTAACGACTGCTTGGTCTCTTAAGATAATCCCATGTATGTCTCAGAAGCAACTGCTGGTTCTGTCAGTAGCACCCCACAGACAACCCTTTTGAACAGCTGTTCGGACACAAAAACTTTCTCAGAATATGCCCTGGAGGAATGATAAGAAGAATCAACAACAAACACACCTTGGTCAACTATGAATTAGCACTTCAGAAACGATTACGAGTATTTTGTCAAACAGCAGCAGAAAGCGTAAGAAAGGTTGAAGATCGGCAAGCAAAGTATTATAATCACAGGGCCAGAGTTAGACAATTTTAAACAGGAGACAGAGTGTCAGTGCTCTTCCTAACCACAGAGAACAAACCACTGGCTAAATGGCATGGACAATAAACTGTCAATACACCATTAGGACTTCTGCCCTATCCTTTATATCATATACATCTTCTAAAAAATGACTGACAGCTTTTCTCTCTCTACAGGAAAAAGGACAGTATAAAGACACTGAATTTGCCACCCCTAAAGGGAAGAATTGTGTGGGGCAGACAGGAAAAGATTGAATAGACTAATTATTTAAATACTGAAAGTAAAGCCATGAAGTTATATTCCTCTAAAGGGAAAATGCTAAGAGAAGTAGAATTTGTTTATAGTGAATAAACTTGTTATGTATTCTCATGACCTACAGTTTAGAGCAGAGTGTCAAGTTCTTCACAGGCCTATTATCAATGTTCATGCAATTCTGCATACAAATGTTCTAAAATGATCTGACGTATACATGCTAGTTAAGTATCTCATTCTTTGACAAATATCACATTTTAGGCATTTTTAAAGTCAGTGATGCATAAACTCTTGTCACTTACTTACCCTCTTGTATATGGAAAGTACTGACTTAAGGACTTTCCCACTTTGGTTAAAGCTTTTGTAACGCTGGGAGTATTATTATACACAAGTAGCTGATTAAAACACTCTCAACACACTAAGACCACCTTTCATCTTTCTACAACAAAGACTGGATCTCACATGTCATTTTAGAAACAGTATAGTAGAAATTTTAGATCAAGTTCCATTAAGTCAAAAAAGACTTTAGATGCTCCTTATTTATTGTTGGTTTGGTTTCAAACATTTCCTCAACCAATGTGTCCCTTAGTTTGATACCCACGGACAAACCTTGTACCCTACATTTGACAAGCAATTCTATTTTAATTTCTGATGTACATCTTGTGAATGCAGCAAAATGCAAAGTGTCAGGTACAGAGGATATGTATCTGGGTAATACCTTAAGTAATGGGAGGGTGAAACCCCAAAAGAAAAAGCTAAAGGTCATGGATAGGATAATTTGCTCTTGCACAGTAACACAGGGGTAGTTCTTTGAAGATTTTGTTTAATTACTATCACAAGTTCTGCTGCCCCCCTCAAAGAGCACTTAAAGAAATATGTCTAACCAGATGTCTTGGTATTCCCTGCTGAAAGAGGCATTCTTGCACCTGAAAAATGCCTCAACTGGTGATCCAGCCTTGTGTTGCTAGGAATTCACTTTGCCCTTTTGGCTACAGTTTGATGCTTCTGGGGCTGGTTAAGGTTACGTCTTATCTCAAGATGATGGGGATGGAAAACATCCAGTCCTCTTTATCAGCCATAAGTTGCTACCCCAACAGATTGGTCCACTCAACCACTGAGAAGGAATGTCTTGTGATTTATTGTGCCATTGAGGTACTCCGCTATTATCTTTTGGCCAGTACTTTTTTTACTCTTAATTATCATGCCCGTTTGTCTTGACTATCGCAAGACAACAATAGAAACCATGGGGTTCTCTGTTAGTTTTTGGCGTTGCAGCCCTTTTCCTTCATGGCTATGCATAATACCGGCTCACAACAAGTTAATGTGAATTTCCTCTCCCGCTCCTTTTCACGGTCTTTTTTTTTAACTTTTATATAATGCAAACTCGATCCAAATGGATTGGAGCGCTTTACATGGGCACCAGTTACATTAGGCAAGGACATATTAACTTTTTTGTGGGCACGGGGAGTGTGAGGAGTTCAGCAGCAAGGCAAACCGGAAGTGGCCGGCGGACAGTTGGGACGCGCTACACAGTCCGGAAGAACCGAGCGGTCTAGTGGCAGCGCAAGGAACCGAGGGGCAGCTGACGTCATCGGCGGAGGATGGAAGAAAAAGCATCGAGGACATAATTCACTTGTGCGTTGTTTTGTTTTATGCACTGTGGACGCCCCTTACTTTTCCCCCTCCCCTCACTTCACATCGTCAGGTGGCGGGTGCACACGTAGCGGAAGGCCAAACAACCCAGTAGTAACCCTAGCTTCTTGTTTCTCCTTCTTTTCCCACACCCTGGGCCTAAGAGAGAGGGAGAGAGACGCCCCAGAGACCCTCCTGTGACAATACCCCGAGGCACGAAGGAAGGAATCGGGAAGAACCGTGGAGGACCCCTTTGATTTGTCTAATACATTTATTGTTGGCTCCACATAGTCTGGAAATTCCAAAACAAAGGTCCAAGAAGAGCAAAATAAAAGCCTTCAAATTCACTTTTCTATGTGTCCTGTGTTCTCTTACAACCCGTGATCCAACAGACTGCCCACAGGGAGATAAAGACTTGAAAATCTTTTATAACAGTTCGAGCGTCAGCGGATCACTGTGGCCCCGCCCATACAAATCTAGAACACGAATCCACTGCAAAAGAATAAATTTAGATGAACACTTTAAATTTAGAGGTCCACTATGGTCAAGATAGACTCATGTCAATGGTTTGTTTAAAACTAAGAGAGGTGTCTGCAGTGGGCAAGCTGCTGTGGAACTACTAATTTGCTGACAAATATCACAAAGTTAATACATATTGTTTAGTCCGTTTGTAAAGACCATGCCACCAATAGCGTTTCTGTAGCAAGGAAACAGTAGCTGCCACACCTGATAGCAGACGCTTAGCCCACATGAGCAGCTATAATTAATTATGGTCTGCTGCCTTGATTTGGTATCACTCGATCCCCCACTCTGGGAATGTGAGCATATGGTATGTTTAGGGAACTCAGTACATAGGAGTATTTTGTTTGACATTTTGACATTTTATCAGCCAGTGAATTCCATGCAACGTGTATTCCAACATGCTGATGACAATGTATGAATTAAATGAGCCTGTGGCAAACATTCTTTAAGGTGAGCCAATTTTCCCCAAATCAATTTATGTTTGATAGCATTTCCTTTTGAATCTCTGAATCCATTCAAGTGCCAATAAGGTAAAAGACTAGGCGTAGTAATATGAATCACACACAATGAGTGTGGGGAATTCAGGATCGGTATTTTCTACTGCCAGAATTAAATCTTTGAGTTCAACCTGGTGAACTGTTCAATCCCTAAAGATTTTGTAAATGTGTTTTGAGGACGGAATTCTCCAGTCCTTATGACACCACGTAGTGGGGCAATTGCTGGGGAATATTGATGTTTAGTTCCAAGAGCGGGCTGGGCTCAACAATCAGTATATATTATATAGTCATACTGATCAAGAGGCAAAAAGTTACTTGGACTTGTTCATATTGGAGGAACTCTTGTGTTTGTAAAGTGAGGTCAAAGACATAGTCAACATCAGTAGCTCTTAAAGAGGTGGCCCACTGTATGCATCTAGGATGTAAGGCTTTCACGATAGAAACACCGGCCTTTGTGACAGCCTCTAAGGCTGGATTGAGAGTAACCACAATTATGCGTTTCCCCTGAGCCAATGATCTTTCCTTTACAACAGCTGTCTGAACTGCAGTCAGTATTTTTTCTGTAGGGCAAAATGCATTTAATCTTTTGAATATAAATGTGATATATATGCAATAGGTATGTAAAACATCGATTACAACGCAGTAATCACATTGCACTGCTTTTACAACGCAACTGTTACAACGCAACAGCATTTATATTGCATGCCATTACAACGCATGTATTACAACGCATGTCACTACAACACATGCCATTACAACGCATACCATTACAACGCATGCCGTTACAACACATTATATGGTAAGTAATGGAGATATACCCCTACACTATCCAACACTTAACCTACTATTGCACTCACTGGAGTGGGAATAGTAATTTTTACCCCTACACTATCGAACACTTTCCACACTCACTGGAGTAGGAATAGTCATTTTTACCCCTACACTATCCAACACTTACCCTACTGTTGCACTAAAAGTATTATCCATTGCAATGGTATGCGTTGTAATGGTATACATTGTAATGGAATGCATTGTAATGGTAGTTTTTAAAAATGCCTTGTAATGGCATGCATTGTAAAAACATGAAATGTAATGGTAGTTGCTATGTAAATACCGCATTGTAAAAGCATGCGTTGTAATTGTTTGCGCTGTAATGTCATATATTTAATGGGTACAGTATCACCTTGTTGAAAGTGACATATGTATAGCCAGTTTATCCCACAATTATGCGGATCACCAAGTTTGTTGTGTTGAAAAATGTGTATAAGTGTCTGAATTCATAAAACGATTTTGCCCATTGTGCATAGTTTGGTATATATGTTCTACCAAATGCCAGAAAACTGAAAAGTGACAGTAGCTTTTTATGGTGTTTTGTGGTTGCAGCAGTGCACATTTCACTAAGAAATGTAGTGCAAGACTTTTGCTTTCATTTGACAACTCGTATCCCAAAAATAGGAGACTGAGATGGGCAATTTTGGTCATCGACATAGGACAATGCATCTGAGTCAATTTTAAGTAGAATTGATGTTTCCCGAGCAGAGAACAAACCAGGGTCAGCAGAATGTGTTCTGGACCCCTAAAGTGGTGAATGAGGTAAGATCCCTGTAAACAGGCGCTATGTTTTGACAGAAAAAGCCATTTGAAATGTCCAAAGGGGTTTTGTATTTTTTGCACACTATTTTGTTCATTAGTGCTGCACTGTACACATTTTTTATTGCGAAAGCGCGTGAATGACTGTTTAAATGTCTGTAGTCTAGGACTAGACGTTATGAATGATCGGGTTTCGGTACTGGAAACAAAGGATTGTTTATTGGGGAGATACAAGTCTCAATTACACCTTGATATTCTAGTTGTGCTAGAATTTCTTTAACTGGGTGATTAGCTTCATGCTTAGTTGGAAATGATGGTTGCACTTGTGGGCTGGGCCCTATAGGTATAACATGATAAGATAATTATTTATCCCAGCCTACATGATTGTGGTATAATGCTAGGGCTTGTGCAAGAGCTCAATCCGTAGCATACGCTTCCTTGCCAACTTCAGAAACAAGAACTAAGAAGGATGGTATTATGGTATCTTCCCCCTTTGGGACTGTCCTAAAAACCTCAGGTGGCCAATCCACTTCAGCCAAGAGAATGTCAGGTTAAAATTAAGGTTATATTTTTACGGAACATTACTTTAATAGTATGCGGTATGTCATCCTCAATTTGGATGTCCAAATCATACAGTCTGCCAGCTAATCCACTGATCTGGCATTTCAACTTGAATAAATTCATTACTTGCTCTCGAAACCAGTAACACTTAAAGATTCTGGCAAACTATTGTGACCTCTGCCGTCCTACTATTAGCTTCAGTGCCCACTTTTTGTTCTGAAGTAGTGCCTCAATGTGTGTTACATATTTTGTGCAAATACCTGCCACTTTCTTCTTTTTGAATTGGGTTTTTTGTTGTGGAAGTTTATCTTCCTTTTTTATGATGAAGTCAGACGAGCAATATGAGTCCTTTCTCGGTTCCACATACTCTTCTTGTCTGCGCTCTGATCATCCTCCTCTGTCTAAGCGTTGGTCGGGTGAGTCCTGAAAGAAACTAGAAGGACATGTATCAGTAAACAGATACCTCTCAGGCTGTTTAAGTGAATCATTGTTACACAGGTTATAACATTTTTCAGTGCACTCCTGTTGCAGAGATCCAGCCTGTTTTTTTTATTTATTTTTTGGTTTATCCCAGCGTTTTTTAGAAGTCTGTTCAGTGTTATACTTCTCGGAATTACCCTTAAGCTGTGGCTTATTTGATCTGGCCCTGAAATTATCCCGACCTATAGATGTATAGGTTTCAGCAAATTTCTTGGTAGTTTGCACTCTTGGTCTGCAATGGGAACCAGGGCGAGACATTGGTGTACTGTCAGTGCCGCTGCCTTCCCTTCTATGTTACTTAAAATAATTGAGGCTATCGTGGCATAGTTGTCAATTAATTTTGTCCCAAAATTAAGGGCAGGGGCAGCCCCGTCTTCATTTTAAATCTGTTGTAGCACTTTGGGCAAAACAACAGCGATAGATGGTGTACCATGTGTTATGGTATATATTGCAGCAAAGACTGTATCCCAGGTGCCACATACATCTACTGGTTGAACCATCCCTAGTGGTAGGCACATTGTGAGAATTCTATGTTTGTCTTGGGATCCCGCATAGGGAAACACTGTTTCAAGCTGGTTTGTTCTTTGTGCAATCCAGAACGTAATTTCCTCCTTTCTGGTGGAAATTTTTTCCATAATTGCGTTGATAGTTACTGAACTAATTGCAGGCAAGGCTAAATGTGGCTTCGCAGCTTGAACAACCCTCACTGGAGTTGCAGTTATTTTCCGCATAACAAACTGTGTTAAACGTCATGTGCAGACTAACTAGACCTGTGCATAGAGCATAGCGGTCTACAACATTTAATGGTGCTAATGTTGGGTATGGTGTATAGCCAGCTAAGACAGGCCAGGTTGCTCACTCATTACTGAGGGGACCCAGTCTTACATTGTTTAGTGAATGTGGTAATGTGGCTTGGAACCAATTCTGATGTTCCTGAAATGTTAATAGCATTTCTAAATTGCCATAGGCTCATCTCCACCTGTAAGAGGGAGCCTTTGTTGTTGTAACATTGTTGTGACAGCTTGTCTGCAATTAATAGGAGCAGTTGCTGCTTGCACCATATTTAATGAAGGGAATTAAAAGAAAGGAAAAACGATAGTGGGGTGATCCTTTTAAAGGGTTAAATCTTGAACAACCTGCAGACAGAAATTGGGTTTTCCTATTTAGCTGGAGAGGATTAATCCCTAACACCACGGATGTCTCTGCATTTAGCATCAATCTCTTTGTCCTCATAAAACTCAATACACGATGCATCAATGTATCATATTTGTTTTCGGTTCTGGCACTTACTGTTATCGTGTTAGAAACTGGTTACCTCTTTCACACCTTTTAATAAACTGTCCACAACAGATTTATGATGAGCACTCCTCCCCCTTGTCTTCTAAAACCTCTGCTGCCTGTTTTCTATTACTCTGTTGATCCACATTCATTTTCCCATTTTACTCACCAATGGGTGCGGACCGTCTGAGACCTTTAATGGAATCTGCGACCTCATACACAGCTTGCTGACAATGTGCCACCACAGGGGCATTTTCCATCCTCAGGCTTCTCCACTGTTAGTGGAATGACGAGGATGGTGTCAGTACCTTCCGACAGGGTGGGCGCATCAAAGTGAGGCCAGGGAACAAACCTCTCTTACCCCTGCAGATGCAAGCCCCAAGTCACAATAGCAATAAAAGAAGTCCATTGGCACAAGTATATCCCTTACTCTGGAGATCATGGAGGTAGGAAAGTGTAATTCAAGTAAGAAATACCACTAATCCCAACTCCATCTGATCAAATGTATATGTTCCAAGACTAGTAATTAAAGATGTAAAGTGTCTGTATCCTTCTTCTAAGCCCACCTTGTGATCTGCTAATGAATGGCCTAAAGTAATAATTCGATCAAATTTCTTTTTGCCTACACCTGTATGTACCTCTTTTCCAACAAACGTATATCTGCCTGTGTTCTCATAGTGACCCCATTTATTCTTACACCTGAAAGAACCTTACTTTTTTTTTTTGCAGAGTTTTATATAGTGCGAACTTGACCCGAATCCAATCAGGTATCAGAGCGCTTACATAGCACCAGTTCCAGTGACGTTACATGAGGACACGCATTCATTTTTTGTTGGGCACGGGGAGATTAAGTGATTTGCCCAGAATCACAGGATGCTCAGCGTCATTGCCGAGACTCAAACCCAGTTCTTCATGTCCGAGGTCGAACGCCCTAGCCATTAGGCCAACTCCTCTCCCCTACTTGATTCTTTATTGATGAAACACCTCTTGCAGGAATGCCACAACTTGATGATTATTCACAAATGCCCAATCTGGCATTAGGAGTTCATAAATCTTGAAGGTCCCATACCAAATGGGTAAGGGGAATGGGAAAGGAGAGAACAGCTGGTACTGAATATGCTGCATCTCTTCAGTGAATATTCTGCTTCATCTCAGCTATTCTCTACCAGATAACATTCCTGAAAACAAGAAAACAATGCCTTTAAAATGATTTTACATTTGAAAACTTATGACAAGATCAAGTATTAATTCTATCACCCACCGTAAACTAAAGGAATGAATTTGAGATACACTGAATGCATATGGTGTTCTGCAGATCATGCATAAAGGTATATCAAACTAAGATGGAAGGAAAATGAGTTTGGTATTAATAATGACATCAGTTTTGTATAAAGTCTTTCTCAAAGCCGAAACGTAACAATATAAAAAAAACTACAGTACCCTTTTTATGTTTAACGACTATTTAGCTATCCCAAACATGGTTTTTACTCACATCTTTTCCAGAAGACCAATTCCAGAAAGAACCAATTTGAAGTTCTGCAGCAAATAAATCCAGCAAAAGGAAGAAGTCTCTGAAAATCCTACAGAACCTTGCAAACACAACAACTCCACAAGTCAGTTGCAAGGCAATGGCAAGATGCTGAACTGCATGCTAAGAAGGTTGGTCACAACAAGAATGGCCACCATAATATTGTAGACCAGAAGACCAGAAACAAATAGCATATTGAAAGGGCCAGTTTTCGTTTTTAGAAGCCTTCACGGGGACTACATCACCCCATCTTGGGAGTCTTCATGATCCTGTTTTTTGTGTACTGAGCACAATCATGGTTAAGGAAGATGTTTCATTAACCCTGTTTTAAACTTTCCGATATCCACATTTCGTCATTTATACTATTACACTCTGTAATCCCTATACTCACAGTTGTGATAATACATCAATACATTGGCAGGCTGTCCAGTTCTCCTACAACACTTGCTACTTCTTCAACTTGCAATAGTATATTCTTTGCCATGTTCACATAACTTTTCTCTATACACCTCACTTTACTAGCACTGAGATTTTGCCACGTAGTCTAAAAAAGGTGGTTGCATTCACTTTTTCAACATACCTCTGGAAAGACAACACTGAGTTAAAATCAATTTGGGGGACACAAAATTGGCAAGTCCAGGGCAGCGAGGCTTTGTTTAGAGCTTGTCTAATCCCTAGACAAATGATTTTTTTGAAGACAGTGCAGCAAACAACCTACCTCGGTTTGGCTAATGTTAAAGACATGAACACACCTAACATTCCCTCTTTTGCACGTTTGACAATTGGCAGCACTTTGCGAATTTCACAGAAGAATAGCTCAATAACATGGTACAGAATGGTACATATAATTCTTCACTTTCCGGTTCAGACAGGTAGTTAGTGTAGTCAGTCGACATCAATGGTTGTCATGCATGTTTTTTAAACACCACAACAGGTTTTAAAGCAAGCAGACCAGATCCCGATATGTGCAGACACAACACCCAGGAGTGGTTACTACCCTACAGTGTAGGAAAGTTATGCCAACAATGGTTGCAACATTCCACTTTATCTGCAGTTAAGGAACATTTATCTCTCCTTTCGGATTACATGGATTTACAAGATTTCTTGCTGGGTCCTAGATCATCACGTTCTAAACGTTTTCTATACGCCTAGACCTTTAATTAGAAGAACACAGTGTGGGGTTTCTAAGAAAAATACAGACACTTTACATCTTTTATTTCTAGTCTTGGAACATATTGATTTGCTCAGATGGATATAGGATTAGGATCAACATTATCAATGTGATAGCGAAAATGTTTCTTTAGTGTTTCAAACAATGTATTTAGGTATGTATGTTTCTTAGTGATATTTCTTTCTTGAAGTGCACTTTCCTACCTCCATAAACTCCAGAGGAAGGGGAATATTTGTCCCTGTTGGACTGCTTTTATTGATATTGTGACTTTGGACATGGATCTGCAGGGGTAAGAGAGGTTGGTTTCCTGAACTTGCTTTGATGCTTCCACCCTGTCAGCAGGTGCTGAAACCATCCTTGTCATTCCACTAACAGTGGAGAAGCCTGAGGATGGAAGGAGCCCCTGTGGTGGCACATTGTCAGCAAGCTATATGAGGTTGCAGATTCCATCAAAGAACTCAGACTGGCCGCACCCATTGGTGAGTAAAATGGGTAAACGAATGGGGCTCATAAGAGTAACAGGAAATGGGTTACAGAGGTTGTGGAAGACATGGAGGAGGAGTGCTTATCATAAATCTGTTATGGACAGTTTATTAAGAGGTGTGAAAGAGGTAACCAGTTTCTAACATGATAACACAGTAAGTGCCTGTTGGAAAAACCACTCCCACTCTGAAAGGGTGGTGGTGGTCTTCCGGACACACTGTGGTAGCTTGGCTCGAGTGGTCAGGAATCAGGCTCCGTGCTAAGCATACGACATACCCAAACAATAACCATGCGTGCATCCGTTCCAAAAACGACTCTACACCGTAAAAATTATGAAAATATCTTTCTTTATCTTCTTTTTCTCTTAGTTGCTGATTGGATAAATAAATAACAATCACAATATACAAACTTTAAATAGTGCAGGTCAAATAAATACTGGCTTAATGATTCAATAAATAGGGGTGATCATAAATAATGAAGACATAAATATAAATGCAATACATACAGGCAATTAAATATTCTGAGGCAATAAATACTGTAAACCAATCAATATTGTGCATCAATAAATACTGTGGACCAATAAATACAGTGAAGCAATAAATAGGTTAAATACAATAAATACAGTGCCCCTAATAAATACTTAAAAGCTGACAGTGACACTCATAGAATCAGTTCACTTTTGAATTCCTAAGGGCTGATTTGGCCCAGGCACAGCTTGTGGGGATGTGGAAGGCTTGGGGGTGTCTACTCCCTGGCTTGGACAAGGCTGAGGCCTAAACTGAGGTAGATCAAGGGGGGAATACCAGAGACCTGGCTCTCTCCCTCCACACAACTTCTCTAGATTAGTCCCAGCTCACCCCTGGCACAGTCAGGTTGGTTCCAGCACCTCCCTAGCCCCTTAGAGCAGTCTCTCAGGTCTCCACAGGGCCTTAGGCGCCCTCTACTCCACTTACTGCCCTTTTTCTGATGCTCCGACGCCGCTGGAGTCGTGTCGACGCCGTGAGGCGGTTCCGGTTCGATGTCGGCGGCCTCGGCACAATGTCAGTTCTTGACGACGCCGGTAGGCGGTTCCGGTTTCGATGTCGGCGGCCTCGGTTCGATCTCGACCTCCGATTCGATGGCGTCGGGCAGTCTTTACTCGATGTCGACTTCGGGCGGCTCCGGTCCGATGGCGACCTCAACTTCGATGACGTCGGCCGGCCTTGACTCGATGTCGACTTCCGGCGGCTCCGGAGTGCGATCCTCACTCCCGACCTCCGGTGCTCCTCTCCTTAGGTTTCCGGCGACTCCGGAGTGCGACCTCCACTCCCGACCTCCGGCACGATTCTCACAGGTTCCGGCGACTCCGGAGTGCGATCCTCACTCCCGACCTCCGGTACACCTCACCTCGGTCTCCGACGACTCCGGAGGGCGGACTTCACTCCTCCGATGACGCCGCTCACTCGACCTCGGGTGACTTCCTTCTCGACCTCTGGTACTCCTCACGACCTCTGACGGCGCCCTCTCTCGACCTCTGGCGGCTCCGGGTACGACGTCTGCTTTTCCAGTCAGCGCCGCTTCTCCACCTCGGGCTCCAGGTCTCAGGCTACTCGACGTCGGACTCCAGGGAAACCAGTTTCCAGGTCAGGATCTTGCTGTTCTCTGTTTCTAAGGCCTGTTCCTGCTGTCCAGGTCCTTAGGATGGTGTTTCTGACTTCTTCCCACACAGGGCTCCAGGCTGGGCTCAGTCAGTAGGGACTAGTATCAAGGGTGGGTTTATGGACCCCACTCCAGGCACAAGTTTCCACCCCTGCTGCCTCACTCCTTCCTCCTTCCGGTTTCTGCTGCTCACTCTTCACCAGTCAGGTGCCAACTGCCAGCTCCAACTGCCAACTCTCTGTCTTAGCTTCCCAACATTCTAAACCGCCTCCAACTGTCACAGGGTTCTGGAATGTTCTGGAAGGTGCTAGCAGGTTCCAGTGGATGCTGGTGATGTCACAGGTGGCCACCATTTTGTGCTCCAGGCCCTCAGACAGAAGTTTCAGGGGTAGCCAAAATGGCTCCCTGAATCTGCAGCAACACGAAAAAGTCTGGTGGTTCCCAAAAAGGAAAAATTCAAACAGGGTTTGAGGCAAAAGTGGGACAAAATAAATAATGATGAGGAGGGACCACCCAAAGGGCTGACAGGTCTAACACGCGTCCCCCCCAGCTGAAAGTGGGGAGAGCTACCCAACCCCTTGGGAGTTCTCATCACTAAGGCGGAAATACCTTGAGAGACCGTCTGCATTGGCGTGGTCCACTCCAGGCCGATGTTCCACCTGAAAGTCCATTCCCTGTAGGGAAATAGACCACCTCAGCAACTTGGGATTCTCCCCCTTCATCTGCATCAGCCAACGAAGGGGTCTGTGGTCGGTCTGAACTAGGAAGTGCGAGCCAAACAGGTATGGCCGCAACTTCTTCAGAGCCCATACCACTGCAAAGGCTTCACGCTCTATTGCACTCCACTTCTGTTCCCTGGGAAGTAGTCTCCGGGATAGGAAGACCACGGGTTGATCCAGACCCTCTTCGTTGAGTTGCGATAACACTGCCCCAATGCCATGTTCTGATGCATCTGTCTGGACAATGAACTCCTTGGAAAAGTCTGGGGCCCTTAAGACCGGGGCCTCGCACATGGCTTTCTTCAATCTCTCAAAGGCTTGCTGACAAGCCTCCGTCCAGACTACCCGTCGAGGTTGTTTCTTGGACGTGAGCTCCGTGAGGGGGGCTACGATGGTACCGTACCCCTTCACGAAGCGGCGGTAGTATCCCGTGAGGCCCAAAAATGCTCGGACCTCAGTCTGTGTCTTGGGGGGTTCCCAGGCCATGATGGCCTCGATCTTCGCCTGGAGGGGTTGCACCGCTCTGAGGAAATATGAATTTTATGATCAGTTATGTCCCCTATCTTAGACCCCAACGGCTCCATGTACATGCTACAAGTACATGTATGTTCCCTCCAGTTCCAGTTATGAAGACGCAAATACATGTGCGTCCACCGTTAACATGTCCTCTTTCAGATCCGCCATGAACGAGTCGGATATTCCGTTCCTAAACATGAAAGGCCACCGACTTTATGAGGTTCACTTTCCACGTTTTACAGTTCAGGCGAGTAGGCCCTGAATTCTGCCACCAAGCCTTTTCCTGCCTTCTGCCTCTGAAAGCTCCAGTCCGAGCCTGCATCTGTATCCATGAACTTTGTCCTACTCCCTGCGCGGCTAACGGTGCCTGATCCGGCCTGTTGCCTGCCAAAAACTGTATTTCACCTTCAAGATTATCTGCTCCGCTCCTCATCCGATGCATTCCTGTCTAGTAGTTTAGGTAAACATTCTTCCAGCTACCGAGCAAAGGGCCAGGCCTCACTGTCCTCATGCAAGTAATTCATAGCCCCTGTTACCATGGAGGATTCCTGCCCCCTCGCATCTCATGTAGACACTTAGACGCTTGTACACGCACTAACAGTCAGTATAGAATAGATTCTGTCCGAGAGACCTTTCCTTTTGGATAATACAGTTCTTTAAACATAAGATATTAGATATGATTTGGGATTAGGTTGACATGACCCCCCAGACTTCTGTCTCCACATGTAGAGCTAAATGTCAATTCCCCTTCACCCTCTAGTTGCACGTCAATCACACGTCATGCGGCTGCGCACGCATCTCTGCCCAGTATTTCTGCTGACACTGCAGGATTCTTTTATGAATCCACCCACCTGTGACATCATGTTTAATGACGTTTCTAGTCTACGCCTATGTTTACGCCTTTTTACATTACGTATGTGTATTATTATCTATATTATCAGCTGTTACGCCTCCTGCATCTGTCTTAATGTAATACTTTTCATATAAATATCTTTACTTGTCAATAATGTATTGCCTTCCCTTCCTGAACCCTCGTGGTGATGGAATTCGATGCCTATGGTTCGAACCATAATTCCTTGTAAGGAATAAAGCCTTTCAGAACCTCTAATACCACGGATTCTGCCTCTTATTTTTACTGAGTTATTCTTACTAGACTTTACCGCATGAAAAATAGTAAAGGTAATTAAATATTTACCACATAAATTGGCGCCCGAACAGGGACACTTTCTCATCTCACGCGCCGGAGGTGCGTTGCAGGCCCGGTCTCCTGCCACGGCCGGACGGACAACAACGCGTACCCGCAGGATTTCCTGTATGTCCCTCCGGCCAAGCGGGGGCGACTGAGGCTGCGATCAACACCCAGACGAGGCGGTGAGAAGTGCGAAGTATCCCGACCAGAGCCTAGCTGAGAGAGCAAGATCCGAGGTATACAGAGGCCCACCAGGTTCCGAAGTTCCGAGTCGAGTCCAGTCCTGTCCAGTTCAGTTCAGTTCCGAGGCCTTCCGTTCCGTGCTACCCGGTGAGTACCGTTGCTGGGGAGGCAGTTAGACGTGCACATTAATTTGTGCCGGTCCTGACGGGTTTGGGTACACAAATCCGGTCTGCACTGTTTCAGCAGTGTATCTGTACTGTTTAGCAGTATATCTAGTATGTCTTATATATAATCCAGTATTATCTAGTGTCAGTATTATGTCAGTAACTAGTTTCCTATTAGTTATCATTGTTCGTTAACTGTTAAATGTTAAATGTTTTAATACGTTCTACATATTGTGGTGTGAATGATTGTTCATTATTGTGTTTATTGTATTAAGTGTGTTCAAGAATAAGTAATAAGGTCTAAAAATGCCGCTCTTTTCGAAATTAAGACAGATCAAAACCAGAAAAGGGGTACTCGAAGAAGCTGTTCCCATTCCACCTAGGGACACTCCAGGGTACTTTATGTATCATAAGCATGGCCTAGATGCCGTATTATTTCTTGATTTATGGGTGGACTACACCAAAGATTTACCAGAAAGTCAGAGGTGGCCCGCAGCTGGGACTTGGGATGCAGATTGCATCATGAGAGTAGAAGAAGAATTATGGAAAAAGAAAGCCAGACAGTCACAGAAAGATGCCATTGAATTATGGCGTAAAGAATCATATAGACGTACAGAAAAAGCGCTCCGACAGGAAGAGAAAGGTAGGGAGAATTCGAATAAAGCCCGAGAAAATATATTAATTGGGGAAGGTACCCGAGTAAAAACAGAACAAGTAGACAGACAACAAAACACTCTTATGAATGGTATGTATCCGCTTCTGGCCATAGGGTTACCTCAGGCCACCCCGGAAATACCGAAAGACTTGACACCTCCATTACTCCCGATAAAGGCACATCCCAAAACAGCAAAAGATGTTTTCCTTTCTTCCTATTTAGATGATGTAACTCCTGAATATGCTAATGTTCCGCCACGCACACCGCCTACCGATGGTGCTCAACGCCAAGATCATCCGTCTGTATCCCCGCAACAACAAACTCCTACGCACATTCCCACAGGTCCATCTGTTTCTACCGCTTTTCCCACATCTACAGTTTCTATCTTACATCCAACAAATCCTTTCGTGCCTAGCACCTCAGATGGTGCGACAGGAGGTACGACAGAAATTTTTGCCACGCCACCCCGAGGAAATAAATTATCCCTTAGAGATTTAGCATACGAACGTACACCCCAACTAGCAACTTCCGACATGTTTAAAGAACATCTAGTGGATTGTAGATATGATCCTGTGCCCGGTAGACGGGACGGTATGCTGCTGTCATCACTACGTATACGACGAGCTTCAAGGTATTTAGCGACACTACCAGGAATGGTGGCACATTTAGACAATATATACCACTTTGTCCAATCAGGGCGAGGCCCTGAAAGTATTGACGAAGCCATGGAATACCAGAAAGTGGACGTGCAGAGACAACTGTTACGCTTCTTCATAAACTGTGTGATCAGAAACCAAGACAGGCCTGAGGTAGAGCAGAAGGAAATACAAGTACTTACCAGATGGGGTCAGAATATATCAGAAGGGAAACATGATAAACAGACATGTATAGTAGTTATGTGCCGAAAGATCCGCAAAGAAGTAGAACGAATACATAAAGAAAGATTAGAGACAGATCAACATGAATCAGAGGGAGAGGAGGACGAAGAATCAGAATTAGAGACAATGGCTTATGTAGGTAAAGGAAGATCTTTTAATAATACCAGATGCCTTAATGACCCAATACGTCCGATACGTCCAGAATGTAACAGAAATTTCCGAGCCCCTATGTTAAATATAAGGTCTCCTGAACACCTATTCCAAGCTGCTGATAAACTACTCCGAGACCGAAGGGGGTACCATATGCTCGATTCTATGGATGAACAAGAATTAGCCAGGTCAGCAGTACAATGGGCTGACAGTTCTGAGAAATACAGTGATGATGCGTTGGCACACACGTTTTTGAACCTTACCCCAGACGAACAGCGTTTAGCTGGTATATACCTGATTCAACACCTTCTTATATTATATAAAAGCCAACACTCCGATCCTGGACCCCTACCTGACGTATTGACAGAATTACTCACGAATAAATGGAGAGGTTCAGGTACTGATTTAATTAAAGAAATTCTAGAATTTCGAAACCAATATATAGTTTTCGTATGCCCAGAACATGTTCCAGTTCCCACTATGGGAAGAAAAATGTATCACATAGACAGACAGAATCCCTTACGCGAAGTGCACCCAGTCCGAGGTGAGGACAATATTTTTAAACGCGTGTTTGTGTACGCGCCCATAACTAAAATTGAATTATTAGAAATGAAGAAAGTAGTACCTAGCCATGACAAAGACCCAGCAGGTTTCCACCGTGAGATAAAAGACATGTTACTCTTGGGAGAGTATACTTATCCCGACATTATGAAAATATTGAAAGTTTTATTGCCTGCCGGTATTTACGAGAAACTCAAGGAAAAGGAATGGGAGGTGGGGGACCAAAAGATAGATTGGACAGCATTAGAAAACGAAGAAAAGGCCCGAGCTGCAGGATCAGGGCTTGGGGAAAAGACTACAGCGCTACCAGGATTATTAGTGCAGGTATTACCACGTTTATTAACTACGAAAAAGGAAGACTGGGGTGCAATCTCAGCCTGTAAACAAAAGCAAGATGAAGACACTAGTGATTTCTATTCCCGATTTGAAAAATGTTTTGGTATTAATAGTGGCATAAAAGCAAGTAGCGAGTCATATCCACATCTGTTCGTGACCAAATTAGTAGAAAATTCCCTACCGCAAGTTAAGAATAGAGTATTGAAATTCGAGAGTACCTGGCAAGGTAACACCCCGTCACAGATGTTACAGATGTTACAATACCACCACAATAGAATTAGAGAAGAACAAGAACATGAACAAAGACGTATGAAAGACACGAAAATGAAAATGCTTGTGGCTCAGTCAGTTCCAGCTGATGGTCACAAAAAGGGTGATTCCGCAGGTCCGGTGAAAGGGGCATGCAACTATTGTAAACAACAAGGTCATTATATACACGATTGTGCAGTTCTGAAACATAATATCGCCACGGGTAAAACCCAGGAAAGACCACGTCCACTTAGACAGGATCAGAACCAATCACAAATCCCTCAGCATACACAATCGAGGCCAGCTCCGCAACAGGCAGCTCCACAACAGACCGTAGCGACACCACAAGCGCAGCCTATTGCTGCAACACAAGCAACGACACAACAGATGTACCAGTATGCACAAGCAGATTATCCCGATTATCAGCGATACACATGAAATAGCCTAGAGAGGGAAATTGGCTTACCCCTTATCGAGGTTCCTGTAGATCAAGAGGGACCTTATGTACATAGTGAACTATTAGGGGAAGACAGAAAGTTTTTACTTGATACAGGGGCAAGCAGAACAACTATACGACGCAGTGAAGTTCCAGGGGCACCCCTCTCAGGCTCACAGAATATTTCCCTTGGATTCTCAGGAAAGCCGATCATTAATGAAGTATCGCAACCCCTTCCACTTACGGTTGGTCCATTAACACGAACTACAGATTTATTGCTTACTAAATCATGTCCAGAAAACTTGTTAGGTATAAAAACATTGAAAGCTCTAGGAGCTATAATATGTTGTTCTCCGGATGGAGTACGATTATTTTTACGTGACTTCAAAGGTCACTACGTGTCCAGAGACATGGATCACCGGCTGCAGAATTTACCTACACATTTATGGGCACAAGGCCCTACTGATGTTGGTTACATGAGCATTACACCATATCGAGTCACACTAAAAACAGGAGTGGTACTACCACGAATGCGACAATATAAGTTACCACCCGATGCTGTTGTGGCTTTGCTGCAAATCATTGACGAGCTCATTGCACAAGGAGTGGTTGTGGAAACCGACTCCAATGTATGTAATTCCCCGATAATTCCGATTCTTAAAAGAACGGATCCAAAAGCACCACCAGTATATCGATTAGTTATTGATCTGCGCGAATTAAATAAATGTATTGTACCACAATACCCTGTGGTCCCAGATATCTCTTCATTATTAACGGCCATAGATTCAGAAGCAACGTTCTTTACTGTAATTGATCTCAAGAACGCTTTCTTTAGCGTCCCAATCGATCCGGAAAGTCAATATTTGTTCGGATTCAGTTTAAATGGACGAAGTTTTAAATTCACACGCGCACCTCAAGGATTCACAGAAAGCCCCAGCATCTATAGCCAAGCACTGAAACGAGAACTTGACAGTATCCACATGCCAGTTAACACTGCCCTGCTTCAATATGTCGATGATCTGCTGATCACCGCCCGAAGCGAACCTGAATGTGAAAAAGCATCACTGACGGTTTTACATTTCTTAGCCGACAAGGGGCACAAAGTGTCCCCTTCGAAACTACAATTCTGTGTACAGCAAGTTGTGTACCTAGGGCACTTGCTGTCCAAATGGGGGAGACAGCTCACACCTGACCGCATCCAGTTAATTGTAAACATGCCGCCACCCAAGACACAAAAGGAGGTACGGGCTTTTATAGGCCTCACTTCATACTGTAGGCAGTGGATCCCTCAATATGCATTTCTAGCAAAACCACTCATTCAGTTGACAACACAGGAGGCAGCCACATCGACTGTCCTCCCTTGGACTCAAGAACATACACAAGTCTTTGAAAGCTTAAAGAAAGCTTTATGTCAAGCACCTGTTTTAGCAACACCATGTTACAGTAAACATTTTACACTCTTTGTTACAGAACGCGAAGGTACTGCCTTGTCAGTACTCACTCAGGAACAAGCAGGATCACACAAACCATGTGCTTATTTTTCTAGTACATTAGACCCCGTAGCTCAGGCTCTTCCTGCGTGCCTGAAATCAGTGGCAGCAACAGCTTTGGCAATCAGACAAAGCGATGCCATAGTGTTAGGACATCAATTGACAGTACAAGTACCACACGCAGTAGAGGTTCTCTTGAACCGAACGCAAACACAACACTTGACTATAGCAAGACTCACCGGTTATGAATTAACATTGTTTCAGCCACATATAGATATCAGACGTTGTAATACATTAAATCCTGCCACACTTTTGCCAGTAAACGGAACAGATCCATTAGCACATGATTGTATTGAAGTCATTACTATCACGACGAAACCCAGACAAGATTTGACAGATATCCCTTTATTAGATCCGGATCTAACATTGTATGTAGATGGTTCATGTATGAGAACAAGTACAGGAGAGTTAGTGGCCGCTTACGCAGTCACAACAGACACTGAAGTGATCGAAACAAATTGTATTAACACTTTGTCAGCTCAAGCAGCAGAGCTCATCGCTCTGACACAAGCCTGTATTCAAGCCACAAATAAGAAAGTCAACATATACACAGATTCACGTTATGCATTCGGAGTCGTCCATGACTTCGGCGTACTGTGGCGAGAGAGAGGTTATTTAACTTCTCACGGTACCCACATCCAACACGGACCCCTCATTCAAGCTCTATTAGACGCGATTCATCTACCTACTGCAATATCGATTATGAAATGCAAGGCTCATACGAAAGTTACCGATATCATTTCCCAGGGTAACGACCTAGCTGACAGAACAGCTAAACAGACTGCTCAGAACCAGACTCATACAACTGACACGACAAAGACAATAGTTCCGACACCAACACATTGCATGACAGTTAAGGATCCCGCCCTTGATGTAATTGACATACAGACACATGCTACACCAGAAGAAATAAAGAAATGGACTGAATTAGGAGGGATCCAAACGGATCAAGGATGGATGACAAAGGGAAAATCTATATGGTTTCTTCCCGACTCCATGGTTCAAGTCATCATTAACACAATACATAGTCCAGCGCACCTAGGAGAAAAAGCTATGCTAGATAGTATTCAACACATTTGGTTCAACAAACACTTACGAGCAGCAGCTAAACAAAAAGTACGTACCTGTATGATATGTTGTCAGTTTAATCCAGGTAAAAGCATTCCCGTAGAGCAGGGTGGATTTCAACCTCCCGATCACCCTTTTGAAGTCCTCCAGATGGATTATATCCAGATGGAACGATGTCGAGGATTCAAATATGTTCTCGTAGTTGTCTGTGCTCTTTCCCGTTGGACAGAAGCCTACCCGGTTTCAGATTACACTGCCCCGACTACTGCCAAACAGTTAGTTCGAGAATTCTTCCCACGATACGGTTTACCACGTGTTGTATACTCAGATAACGGCCAGCCATTCTCATCCGAACTAATGAAACACGTTTCACTTCTGTTAGGTTACCAATGGAAATTCCACTGTGTCCGACATCCCGAGGCAGCAGGTCTCGTGGAACGTCATAATCAAACTCTGAAAATTAGATTGTCCAAAGTATGTAGAGAAAAAGGTGTTGATTGGATAGTAGCCTTACCAGTTGCGCTCTTTTATATGAGAATGGTAGCGCATTCTCGAACAGGGCTATCCCCGTATGAGGTGATCTTCGGTAGACCACCAAATATGTGGGGGACGCCTATACCTCGTAAAATCACTGATGTTGACTGTAATATGCTGACAGATTACCTGGCTTCCTTGATGTCTGCACTACAATCTTGTCGTTCACAGGTAGCTGCAGCTTTTCCCGATAACACTGAGGTGAAGCCCCATGACGTGGTTCCAGGTGACCTGGTTCTTGTGAGGAATTTTGACCGGAAGACCCAGCTGGAGCCCAGGTGGCAGTCGCCCAAGCTCGTCTTGCTGACCACAAGGACAGCCGTGAAGATTGAGGGACGTAAAGGGTGGTTGCACTCGAGCCATATCAAAAAATTTTATGGACTACCGACCGATGTGAACACTCAGCCCTGCATTCCTTCTTCACAGACAGACTCAAAACTCCCCTTGGTTGACAAGACGGAGACTGAACTCTATAAACTGAAACTAAGGTCTAGCAAGTCAGACAATTTGATTGTTTAAGTCCTCTCCAAGGTGAATCGGTTGAATTTGTCTCTGACATGTATCCTCTAGACCGAAATAGAGAGAGAAATAGACAGATACAGCTTAAAAAACATGCGTACTGTAAATCGCTTCGTAGTCACTGCATAGTGACATTATTAATTATGTTTTTCCTAAGTCTTCTAATCATCATTTCTAGTGTATTGCTACATATGTATTACCCTATTTCTAAGCGTGCTTACAATGCTACTGATGAACATTCTTTTAGCGAATTACCTCTGCATGAGTTGTCTTATAGATTTGCGCTGCGCAACAACACTTTTATTAATATGTTACATCATTCCCATCAGACCAACAATGCTACCAATTGTTGGATATGTGGCCGACTTCCTCCCTATCAGAGCTATAAGGGAGTTTTGCCTCTCTTTCCGTATCCGTTCACACACAATGGCTCCTGTGGAGCATGGTTTAGTTTGATTAATTCCATAGATTCAAATTCAGTAGTTTATCAAGACAACTGGGTATGGGGAAACCTGAACCTAGTTTTGCTTAAAGTCTGCTACCCTAACAAGGAGGGACTTCCCAAAAGAACAGGAACGGATCTAGAAAATGAAGTATATGGATTAGGTAACTTTACACTTAACCTCATGATTCTGAATGTTGAATCCGAAGCTACACCAATCTTGCCCGCTATGTCAGTATTTCCAGTTAAAGGTGAATTATGTGTAAGAAAGAATGGTTCAATACACATGGGCCATAGTAAATGTACCACTGTAATAGAATTCAGTGATCAAGGCAAGTCTACATTTAGAGCTTCTCGTCATTCCTACTTCATATGTGGTCAGACTGCATATATACGCTTACCTCTAGATTGGGATGGTACCTGTTACATAGCATTCCTTCTGCCACCTGTTTTCCTAGCCCCTCCTGATTATCACAGAAATACCCATTAAGTACACAATAGACAGCAGAGAGATCTCCCGATTGTTGACTACACCGAAACAGCATGGGAGCAATACACAGATTTCAATAAAGGTTTCTTTCCCTATATAGGTACAGTCACTAATAGTAAGCTGATACGTAGATTAACCAGAACCCTTGAAGCAGTAGTGAATGAGACTACTTCCGCCCTAGGCAACTTAACGGAGGAGCAGTCTGCGATGCGGATTGTTGTGCTTCAAAATCGTCTTGTCCTTGACGTCATCCTGGCCGATAGGGGCGGAGCTTGTAGGGTCATCGGATCAAGTTGCTGTGTTTTCATACCAGAAAACTCACCGTCAGTATATAAAGCCATAACTCGCCTTCATAAGATTATAAGCCAGATACACCAGAGTCCAGGCACCTGGACTTGGTCCGGTTGGTTCTGGAGCGTGTTGTCAGCCTGGGGATGGAGGATTCTATCCTTCCTAGGTATTGGCTTTCTCATATTATTCAGTTGCTGCTTATGTCTACAATGTGGGCCAGCGATTTGTGGTTTGTGTGCCACATCGTGTATTCCGCATCCAAGTTTTCGTTCAAGATCCCGGAAGAAGAAAGAAGAACAAATGATGCTATATGAACAGATTGATGGATTGATGAAGATCGATATCTCCTGAGGGTCCGTAGGGGACAAGGAGGGAATGAGGAAATATGAATTTTATGATCAGTTATGTCCCCTATCTTAGACCCCAACGGCTCCATGTACATGCTACAAGTACATGTATGTTCCCTCCAGTTCCAGTTATGAAGACGCAAATACATGTGCGTCCACCGTTAACATGTCCTCTTTCAGATCCGCCATGAACGAGTCGGATATTCCGTTCCTAAACATGAAAGGCCACCGACTTTATGAGGTTCACTTTCCACGTTTTACAGTTCAGGCGAGTAGGCCCTGAATTCTGCCATCAAGCCTTTTCCTGCCTTCTGCCTCTGAAAGCTCCAGTCCGAGCCTGCATCTGTATCCATGAACTTTGTCCTACTCCCTGCGCGGCTAACGGTGCCTGATCCGGCCTGTTGCCTGCCAAAAACTGTATTTCACCTTCAAGATTATCTGCTCCGCTCCTCATCCGATGCATTCCTGTCTAGTAGTTTAGGTAAACATTCTTCCAGCTACCGAGCAAAGGGCCAGGCCTCACTGTCCTCATGCAAGTAATTCATAGCCCCTGTTACCATGGAGGATTCCTGCCCCCTCGCATCTCATGTAGACACTTAGACGCTTGTACACGCACTAACAGTCAGTATAGAATAGATTCTGTCCGAGAGACCTTTCCTTTTGGATAATACAGTTCTTTAAACATAAGATATTAGATATGATTTGGGATTAGGTTGACATGACCCCCCAGACTTCTGTCTCCACATGTAGAGCTAAATGTCAATTCCCCTTCACCCTCTAGTTGCACGTCAATCACACGTCATGCGGCTGCGCACGCATCTCTGCCCAGTATTTCTGCTGACACTGCAGGATTCTTTTATGAATCCACCCACCTGTGACATCATGTTTAATGACGTTTCTAGTCTACGCCTATGTTTACGCCTTTTTACATTACGTATGTGTATTATTATCTATATTATCAGCTGTTACGCCTCCTGCATCTGTCTTAATGTAATACTTTTCATATAAATATCTTTACTTGTCAATAATGTATTGCCTTCCCTTCCTGAACCCTCGTGGTGATGGAATTCGATGCCTATGGTTCGAACCATAATTCCTTGTAAGGAATAAAGCCTTTCAGAACCTCTAATACCACGGATTCTGCCTCTTATTTTTACTGAGTTATTCTTACTAGACTTTACCGCATGAAAAATAGTAAAGGTAATTAAATATTTACCACAGCTCCCCTACCCACCAAGTGTCCAAGGTACACTACCGACCCCTGCCCGATCTGGCACTTGCTGGCCTTGATCGTCAATCCAGCTTGTCTCAGGGCCTGGAGAACAGCCTGCAGGTGACGCAAGTGATCCTCCCAGCTGTTACTGAAGACGGCTATGTCATCCAGATATGCAGCAGAGAAACTCTCCATTCCGGTGAGGATCTGGTTTACCAGGCGCTGAAACGTGGCAGGTGCGTTCTTGAGCCCAAAGGGCATCACACAGAACTGGTAGTGGCCATTGGGCGTGGAGAAGGCTGACCTTTCCCTTGCTCCATCAGTCAAAGAGATCTGCCAGTACCCTGAAGTAAGGTCAAAGGTACTTAGATATTGGGCAGCTCCCAGCCGGTCAATCAATTCATCCGCCCTAGGGATCGGATGAGCATCAGTTTTGGTCACTGAATTCAGTCCCCGGTAGTCCACACAGAACCTCAGTTCTGGTTGGGCACCCGGTGGTGCAGCTTTTGGTACTAACACCACCGGACTGGACCAGGGGCTGCTAGAAGGTTCGATCACTCCTAGCTCCAGCATCTTAGTGACTTCACTATGAATGCTGGCCTTCACCTTGTCTGACATCCGGTAGATCTTGGACATCACAGGTGGGCTGTCTCCTGTGTCCACGTCATGGACGCACAGGTGAGTCCTACCCGGGACAAGGGAGAACAACGAAGAGTACTGCCCCAGGACCTGGCGACAGTCCTCCTGCTGTTCAGGAGTTAGAGATGGGGAGAGATTCACTCCCTCCACCGACCCATCCTTCTCTTGAGACGCAAACAAATCGGGGAGAGGCTCGCTTTCCACGTCCTCTCCTCCGTCAGTCACCATCATCAAGATGACTTCGGGCCTCTCGTGGTGGGGTTTGAGGCGGTTGGCATGCAGCACCCGCAGGGGCTGACGAGGGGTCTTCAGGTCCACCAAGTAGGTAGCCTTACCCTTCTTCTCCAACACCTCAAAGGGTCCTGACCAGCGATCCTGGAGGGCACTAAGCTCTCCTGGTTCGATCACCCACACCTTCTGGCCAGGCTCCAACTCCACCGGGTGAGCATTGTGGTCATACCACGCCTTCATCACTGCTTGGCTGGCTTCCAAGTTGTCAGAAGCTTGCTTCCACAACTTAGCCATTTGGCTCCGGAAGGCCAGCATGTAGCTCACCACATCCTGGGGAAGCTTTCTGGGAGTTCTTTCCCATCCGTCTCTCACCAGGTTGAGAGGTCCACGTACAGGGTGCCCATACAGAAGCTCGAAGGGGCTGAAGCCCACTCCCTTCTGTGGCACTTCCCTGTAGGAAAAAAGTAAACAGGGTAGGAGGACGTCCCATTTCCTCCGCAGGCTTTCAGGCAGACTTCTGATCATGCCCTTCAAGGTTTTGTTAAACCTCTCCACCAGACCATTTGTCTGGGGGTGGTAAGGAGTGGTGAACCGGTATGTCACTCCACACTCCTTCCACATGGCCCGCATGTACGCTGACATGAAGTTGGTCCCCCTGTCGGACACAACTTCCTTGGGAAAACCCACTCGGGTAAAGATTCCCATCAGGGCCCTAGCCACAACAGGTGCTGTTATGGTCCTCAGAGGTATTGCCTCTGGGTACCGTGTGGCATGATCCACCAGAACCAGGATAAACCTGTGACCAGCTGTAGTCGGTGGATCTAACGGACCCACAATGTCGATGCCCACCCTTTCAAAGGGGGTGCTAACGACAGGAAGTGGTTCCAGGGGAGCTTTCAGCTTCACCCCTGTTTTCCCACTGGCTTGGCAAGACACACATGTCCGGCAGTAGGTATCGGACGACACTTTCATCTGAGGCCAATAAAAGTGTGGGACAAGACGGGCGAAGGTCTTGTCTTGCCCCAGGTGTCCTGCCAATGGTATCTCGTGAGCCAACTCCAGAAGGAAGGCTCGATAACGTTGAGGGACTACCAAGGCTCGTGACGATCCGTGTAGGGGTGCCTTGGGTTCACTGTAGAGGAGGCCATCCTCCCAGTAAACACTGTAGTTCCCTTCAACGTTCCCTGCTGCCTGGGCTTCGGCCTGTCGCCTCAGCCCCTCAAGGGTAGGGTACTCCCTCTGGCCCTGGCAGAATTCCTCCCTGGATGGGCCTCCCTCCACGTGCCACTTGGCCGGTATGGGTAGGTCCTCCAGGTTGGTAACGTCCCCCACCGCAGACTCCTGGTCCACCACCTCCGGTGGCCTATCCGTCCTACGGGGTGGGGACGCCGAGGCAGGCTCCTCCTGTCCTCGGTTCTTCCCTTGACTGGCAGCTGGCTGGGCCTTTGTTCCAGGCTCCAGCCGAAATGAACTCCCTCTTCGGGTAGTCGCGGACCTTGTGCTAACACAGGCCCAGTCAGGTGTACCCAGCATCTCGGTGTGAGTCCGGTATTCCACCTCCTTCCAAGCGTTGTGCTCCATGTCATTCCCTAGCAGACAATCGACTGGCACGGCAGGGCTTACGGCAACTCGAAGTGAACCTGCAACCCCCCCCCATTCAAAGGGAACCTCGGCCACTGGATAGTGGCCTGTTCTGCCGTCAGCCATCGCGGCTGGGTGGAGTACATCGGGAATTACCTGCTCTGGAGACACCAGTTGGCTACGCACCATAGTCATACTGGCTCCTGTGTCTCTCAGGGCCTCCCCTCTTTGGCCGTTGATGGTGACCCACTGCCCATACTTTGCGGTATTTGCGGGCACCTGGATCTTAGGAACCATCTCCCGTTCTCCCAGGGACACTAAAGTGACACCCGCCCACTCCCTTCCCTTAGTTAAGGGCATCTCCTCCCCGAGCACTACACTAGCTACTCCGGGAGTCTTTCCTCCAGTGGGAGGGGGTGGTTGTTTCAAGCACTTCGGATCTCCTTTATAGTGTCCAACGCCACCGCACTCATAGCAATGGACAACCCTTGGCTGCTGACTCTGGCCAGGATTAGGGTTTCTGGGTGGGTTAGCCCTAGGGGTGAATCCTGTTCCCTTCCCTTGGAAGTTATTTTGGGGGCCTTTGGAGAACTCCTTTTTCTTTTCCCCTCCCTCTTTCTTCTGGGGGGCGCCCTGTCCGGCCTTTTGAGTATCCCCTCCAGTCCCCCTTGTGGACACCCGGGTACTAGCCCAAATGTCCGCCTCCTCAGCAAGCTTCCGGGGACTGGTCAGCTTGCTATCCACCAGGTGTTGCCGCAGTTCAGGGAAACATTTCTCGAGCAGGTGTTCCTTCAGTACTAGGTCAAACAACCCCTCGTAGTTCCTCACTTCACTGCCCTGAATCCAACCTTCCAGTGCCTTCTTTGCATAGTCCAGGAAGTCCACCCAATTCTGTGTGCCCAGTTTGTGACTACCCCTGAACTTCTGTCTGTACTTTTCAGGTGTTAGTCCAAACTTTCTGATGAGCGCCAGTTTCATGGTGGGGTAGTGGGTCTGCTCATCCTCCTCGAGGGCCAATAAAGCATCCCTACCAGCTGGAGGCATGTACTTGTACAATCCCCCTCCCCAGTACTTCTCTGGAACCCCATGGGCCCTCAACGAGACCTCATAGGCCGCTAGCCACTTGGCGATATCGTCGCCCACCCCATAGCTAGCTACTATGTCCTTTGGCAGGTATGGTTTAGGTTCCCTGGTGATCTCTTGGGTTTGGCTGCCACCATTAGGAACAGGTTGTGCCCCGATTCTCAAGATCTGAAGATCTATTTCTTTCAGTCGTAATTCATGGGCCATCCTCTGCTCCTCCTTCTCCTTCTCCAGCCTTGCTAAGTCCCATGTGAGCTGTCTTTTCTCCCTTCGGTCTGTTAACTCCACTTCAGACAAGCCACCGCTAGAGGCACTGCTGCCCTTCCTGGAAATGGTTCTGGGCCCCGCTGACAGGTTCCCCACCTCAGGTTGGTACATCTCAGCCCCCTCGGGGTCAGGCTCTCTATCCCTGTCCTCCTCCTCAGCCTTGCTTTCTCGGCGTGCCTCCCCCCAAGCCCTTAAGCTGGTTTGGAGTGCACCCTTCTTTGCTCCTGGGGGACAGTACACCCCCTCCCGCTGGCAAAACTCCCTGAGTTGGGCCACAGTGTACGTTTCTAGATTTTCTAGTACAAATTCCATCTCGCCCACTCAGGTTAGAGGACAGGTTTTGTGCAGTAACTATGCAGGGGGGTACCTTTAATAATACCTCCTCCCACCACCAGAGTAAATTTGGAAAAAACAAAAACCCACAATTAGGAAGGCCGCTTTGAGAAAACTCCCGGTGTAGGCCTATGGACTACCCACAGTTATTGTTGAGTATACGTAGGCACAGCTCTATCCCACCACTGAACACCAATTTATGTTGGAAAAACCACTCCCACTCTGAAAGGGTGGTGGTGGTCTTCCGGACACACTGTGGTAGCTTGGCTCGAGTGGTCAGGAATCAGGCTCCGTGCTAAGCATACGACATACCCAAACAATAACCATGCGTGCATCCGTTCCAAAAACGACTCTACACCGTAAAAATTATGAAAATATCTTTCTTTATCTTCTTTTTCTCTTAGTTGCTGATTGGATAAATAAATAACAATCACAATATACAAACTTTAAATAGTGCAGGTCAAATAAATACTGGCTTAATGATTCAATAAATAGGGGTGATCATAAATAATGAAGACATAAATATAAATGCAATACATACAGGCAATTAAATATTCTGAGGCAATAAATACTGTAAACCAATCAATATTGTGCATCAATAAATACTGTGGACCAATAAATACAGTGAAGCAATAAATAGGTTAAATACAATAAATACAGTGCCCCTAATAAATACTTAAAAGCTGACAGTGACACTCATAGAATCAGTTCACTTTTGAATTCCTAAGGGCTGATTTGGCCCAGGCACAGCTTGTGGGGATGTGGAAGGCTTGGGGGTGTCTACTCCCTGGCTTGGACAAGGCTGAGGCCTAAACTGAGGTAGATCAAGGGGGGAATACCAGAGACCTGGCTCACTCCCTCCACACAACTTCTCTAGATTAGTCCCAGCTCACCCCTGGCACAGTCAGGTTGGTTCCAGCACCTCCCTAGCCCCTTAGAGCAGTCTCTCAGGTCTCCACAGGGCCTTAGGCGCCCTCTACTCCACTTACTGCCCTTTTTCTGATGCTCCGACGCCGCTGGAGTCGTGTCGACGCCGTGAGGCGGTTCCGGTTCGATGTCGGCGGCCTCGGCACAATGTCAGTTCTTGACGACGCCGGTAGGCGGTTCCGGTTTCGATGTCGGCGGCCTCGGTTCGATCTCGACCTCCGATTCGATGGCGTCGGGCAGTCTTTACTCGATGTCGACTTCGGGCGGCTCCGGTCCGATGGCGACCTCAACTTCGATGACGTCGGCCGGCCTTGACTCGATGTCGACTTCCGGCGGCTCCGGAGTGCGATCCTCACTCCCGACCTCCGGTGCTCCTCTCCTTAGGTTTCCGGCGACTCCGGAGTGCGACCTCCACTCCCGACCTCCGGCACGATTCTCACAGGTTCCGGTGACTCCGGAGTGCGATCCTCACTCCCGACCTCCGGTACACCTCACCTCGGTCTCCGACGACTCCGGAGGGCGGACTTCACTCCTCCGATGACGCCGCTCACTCGACCTCGGGTGACTTCCTCCTCGACCTCTGGTACTCCTCACGACCTCTGACGGCGCCCTCTCTCGACCTCTGGCGGCTCCGGGTACGACGTCTGCTTTTCCAGTCAGCGCCGCTTCTCCACCTCGGGCTCCAGGTCTCAGGCTACTCGACGTCGGACTCCAGGGAAACCAGTTTCCAGGTCAGGATCTTGCTGTTCTCTGTTTCTAAGGCCTGTTCCTGCTGTCCAGGTCCTTAGGATGGTGTTTCTGACTTCTTCCCACACATGGCTCCAGGCTGGGCTCAGTCAGTAGGGACTAGTATCAAGGGTGAGTTTATGGACCCCACTCCAGGCACAAGTTTCCACCCCTGCTGCCTCACTCCTTCCTCCTTCCGGTTTCTGCTGCTCACTCTTCACCAGTCAGGTGCCAACTGCCAGCTCCAACTGCCAACTCTCTGTCTTAGCTTCCCAACATTCTAAACCGCCTCCAACTGTCACAGGGTTCTGGAATGTTCTGGAAGGTGCTAGCAGGTTCCAGTGGATGCTGGTGATGTCACAGGTGGCCACCATTTTGTGCTCCAGGCCCTCAGACAGAAGTTTCAGGGGTAGCCAAAATGGCTCCCTGAATCTGCAGCAACACGAAAAAGTCTGGTGGTTCCCAAAAAGGAAAAATTCAAACAGGGTTTGAGGCAAAAGTGGGACAAAATAAATAATGATGAGGAGGGACCACCCAAAGGGCTGACAGGTCTAACAGTGCCAGAACCAAAAATGAAAATGATACATTGATGCATCATGTATTGAGTTCTATAAGGACGAAGAGTTTGACGCTTAACACATAGATGACCGTGGTGATAGGGATTAATCCTCTTCAGCTAAATAGGAGACCCCTATTTCTGTCTGAAGGTTGTTCAAGCTTGAACCCTTCAAATGGATCACCCCACTATAGTTTTCCCTTCTTTGAACTCCCTTCATTAAATATGGTGCAAGTAGCGACTGTTCCTATCAATTGCAGACAAGCTGTAACAATAATGTTACAACAACAATGGATCCCTCTTACAGGGGGAGATATTACCTTTGTGGTTGAGACTCACAAAGCATGCAAAACAGAGGTATTGTATTCATGGGTCACTTTTCCTGCAGCAGATCCCAAAACACAAACATTTCATACATACATGCTAATAGCAATACCAGACCAATACAGAGCCTATGAAGATTTAGAAATACTATTAATACTTCAGGAACATCAGAAATGTTTTCAAGGCACCCTACCACATCTACTAAACAATGAGCAAAGGAACCTTGGACTAGGAGTCCCATTTGGCAGAGTTGGTGTCCAGAAAGCAGCAAACAGCGCATCTCGCGCTGCGGTAGATGACTGCGCTTTTTAAGCGCGGCAGCAGCAGTCTCCTCCCTGCAGGGAGCAAAGGAACCTGGGACTAGGAGTCCCCTTTGGCAGAGTTGGTGTCCAGCAAGCAGCAAACAGCGCATCTTGCGCTGCGGTAGATAATGGTGCTTTTTAAGCGCGGCAGCAGCAGTCTCCTCTCTCCAGGGAGCAAAGGAACCTGGGACTAGGAGTCCCCTTTGGCAGAGTTGGTGTCCAGCAAGCAGCAAACAGCGCGTCCCAACAATAATTAACCTACTACATACATTTTGTTTAAGAGACTTAATTTGAAGAATTCAACCAATGCAAGTAGCTGGGATAGTTCATTCACATCTAACAAAGGGCGTTGCAAATAGGGGGTGGCAGAAAATCCAAGAGGAGCCAGGTTTATTCAAAGAAAAATAAATAGGAACCTTTCCACATAGACATAGGAAGCAACTCACTGAATAACATATTCACCTAAACACAGATAAACATTCTCTACTGCCTAACACATGTAACTCCCTTCACAAAATGTACAGATCCAGACAGACATACCACTGTAAAATCCTTCACCCTTGCTACCGCATCTATTATCATATCGCTTTTTGTGCTACTCCTGATTCGTTCTACAATCATCCTTATATTCTTCTATACCAGTGATTCTTAACATGTGGTCCTAAGGCCTCTGAGGGTCAGCAAGGACTTACAAAATAAATAATATTTAAATTAATATGTTAAAATTAATAAATTAGATATAATTAAAAAAACAAAATTGAAACTTTCTATATTTGATGGAGAATTAAACTTGTTAAATATTTGAACATTTGTTTGGTGTGTACTTGTTTTTGTATTTTTGTATATTGTTTTGAGGTTCAAATCATAAAAACTGCTTAGGCTGGGGTCCCCGCTGCCAATAATGATTCAGTAGAGGTCCACAGAGGTCAAAAGTTTAGGAATCACTGCTCTATAACAATTCTTCTGCCTCTGAGTTTCAATGCTCCGCCTTAACATCAATACTTCATCATACGCCACTGACACGTTCAGTGGCTTTAATTCTAACAAATTTCCCTTAAGTACATTTTTGTTTGTTTACGTCTCATGACACAATATACTATGGTGATCCAGAATCCGGTAATCATTCTCTTAGGGTCCCAGTTGATTCTTATTTTACATGCTGACGGGGGCCATGTCTATGAACTGGGTTGATGCTAGCCTTCCTTGGAGCATTCACATTATTTTGTTCCTTTTGCATTCTAATTTGTTATACTCTAAAAAGGGCCACCCTTTCGATTCAAGAGAGCACAGGACTAAACTTAATCCTAAAAACTAAAGGAAAATAAAGCTCTTTCTTTTTTGCAAATCCCCCGCAAATCATGACAATAGTGTTAGAAGTGGGGTTTTGGGAGAACAACATAGAGGCCAAAACCCACTCAATTAGGCCATCATCCCGGAACAACAACAAGCCCAAATGGATAAGCAAATAGTTCAACAGGTAATGCTAGCACAAAGGACCAGACAAGCACCAGTACAAGAGAAGAAACAGGATGCCATTACTCAGAAGACGAATGCTATAGTCTTTACCCGGGTACACCCTAATATACCCTTCTCTGTACTTAAAAATTACAGCCCAGGGGATGAATTCAAAATTTCTTTACAGTATTTGAAAAACATATCACACCAAAAGACTGACAATCGAAAAGGTTGGGAGGACATTAGAACTAAATGTGCGAGTCTTGTCCCACTTGCAAGTACACGAGATGTTGAGAACTGAGTTCCTGGAGCTTTTAGTCTAGAACGACCTTGCCCAAGATTAATGGCCACAAACAAAAACCCTGCTCAAATGAGAAAATACCTGTGGAGAGAAAGAGAGAATGGACGAGTTGCAAGCAAAGAAGATGGGAAAAATTGGAAGATGTTTTCAAAGGGATGACCACAAGTTATCCAGTCCATCCATTTATTGGAACTTGGATAGTTATACCTTTTTTTGAGATGAACAAAGCCAAAATGCAACTCTACAGAATGCACTAATCCATGCTAGGTAAACGACAGTGCAGAACCCCTTACACAGTGCCCATGTAACGACTACTTGGTCTCTTAAGATAATCCCATGTATGTCTCAGACGCAACTGCTGGTTCTGTCAGTAGCACCCCACAGACAACCCTTTTGAACAGCTGTTCGGACACAAAAACTTTCTCAGAATATGCCCTGGAGGAATGATAAGAAGAATCAACAACAAACACACCTTGGTCAACTATGAATTAGCACTTCAGAAACGATTATGAGTATTTTGTCAAACAGCAGCAGAAAGCGTAAGAAAGGTTGAAGATCGGCAAGCAAAGTATTATAATCACAGGGCCAGAGGTAGACAATTTTAAACAGGAGACAGAGTGTCAGTGCTCTTCCTAACCACAGAGAACAAACCACTGGCTAAATGGCATGGATAATAAACTGTCAATACACCATTAGGACTTCTGCCCTATCCTTTATATCATATACATCTTCTAAAAAATGACTGACAGCTTTTCTCTCTCTACAGGAAAAAGGACAGTATAAAGACCCTGAATTTGCCACCCCTAAAGGGAAGAATTGTGTGGGGCAGACAGGAAAAGATTGAATAGACTAATTATTTAAATACTGAAAGTAAAGCAATGAAGTTATATTCCTCTAAAGGGAAAATGCTAAGAGAAGTAGAATTTGTTTATAGTGAATAAACGTGTTATGTATTCTCATGACCTACAGTTTAGAGCAGAGTGTCAAGTTCTTCACAGGCCTATTATCAATGTTCATGCAATTCTGCACACAAATGTTCTAAAATGATCTGACATATACATGCTAGTTAAGTATCTCATTCTTTGACAAATATCACATTTAGGCATTTTTAAAGTCAGTGATGCATAAACTCTTGTCACTGACTTACCCTCTTGTATATGGAAAGTACTGACTTAAGGACTTTCCCACTTTGGTTAAAGCTTTTGTAACGCTGGGAGTATTATTATACACAAGTAGCTGATTAAAACACTCTCAACACACTAAGACCACCTTTCATCTTTCTACAACAAAGACTGGATCTCACATGTCATTTTAGAAACAGTATAGTAGAAATTTTAGATCAAGTTCCATTAAGTCAAAAAAGACTTTAGATGCTCCTCATGTATTGTTGGTTTGGTTTCAAACATTTCCTCAACCAATGTGTCCCTTAGTTTGATACCCACGGACAAACCTTGTACCCTACATTTGACAAGCAATTCTATTTTAATTTCTGATGTACATCTTGTGAATGCAGCAAAATGCAAAGTGTCAGGTACAGAGGATATGTATCTGGGTAATACCTTAAGTAATGGGAGGGTGAAACCCCAAAAGAAAAAGCTGAAGGTCATGGAGAGGATAATTTGCTCTTACACAGTAACACAGGGGTAGTTCTTTGAAGATTTTGTTTAATTACTATCACAAGTTCTGCTGCTCCCCTCAAAGAGCAATTAAAGAAATATGTCTAACCAGATGTCTTGGTATTCCCTGCTGAAAGAGGCATTCTTGCACCTGAAAAATGCCTCAACTGGTGATCCAGCCTTGTGTTGCTGGGAATTCACTTTGCCCTTTTGGCTACAGTTTGATGCTTCTGGGGCTGGTTAAGGTTACGTCTTATCTCAAGATGATGGGGATGGAAAACATCCAGTCCTCTTTATCAGCCATAAGTTGCTACCCCAACAGATTGGTCCACTCAACCACTGAGAAGGAATGTCTTGTCATTTATTGTAACAAACAACAAACCAAAACTGGGCTTTGGCTCAAAAAACCAGCAGAACTGAGCCGGAAATACTAAAGAACAAAACACCTAGTCCTCCCTGGATTTAGTTTAAATGACACAATTTTTTATATACCCTTTCATGAATTGAAACACAAAAGATGGGGCTTTATAAATTGCCTATTATTCAAAAAGTTTTTTATTTATTACACATTCTTTTATTGTGTGATGGAGACAAACGTAACAAATACAAACATCTATATACAATATAAATGACAATACAATACAATGAACAGCACCCTAGGCAATTTAAACATCCAATCATCTACCATACTTGGCCAAACCATTCATACCAATAGGCTGACTCATACTCTACTAGACTAGAAGGCCCTTCAACAACTACTCCCTTTTGGGACACAGATAATTTATCCGTGTCAAACTTTTTAAGACAATTATTTTCTTATTAAACACTTAGAACCCGAAGAAAACATCAAGGGCAGGACTTTTTGTGTGGAGTGTGTAAAGGACCAACTGGTCGACTGGTCTACGCGTTTCAAACCTCTAACATTATGAGGTTCTCATCAGGACCCATAAATTCTTGTGAATATTTATGCACGTGTGGTCTTAGCCTGCTTAATATCCAAAAGATTATTCAATCAGCTAGTGCCTGGAGCCTACGATTTCAAATGCTTCCCAAATAGTCGGTTGGTCTAGCGTTCATGTGTCCCCTTTGTTGGGCGTAATCGGGCTTTTAATAATCCGCTGCCATCAAAGACTGGTGATTGCTTCTTCTCGCCCTTCTACGGAGCCGTATACCTCAACCGGGGATTGCCCAACAGATTGGTCCACTCAACCACTGAGAAGGAATGTCTTGTCATTTATTGTGCCATTGAGGTACTCCGCTATTATCTTTTGGCCAGTACTTTTTTTACTCTTAATTATCATGCCCGTTTGTCTTGACTATCGCAAGACAACAATAGAAACCATGGGGTTCTCTGTTAGTTTTTGGCGTTGCAGCCCTTTTCCTTCATGGCTATGCATAATACCGGCTCACAACAAGTTAATGTGAATTTCCTCTCCCGCTCCTTTTCACGGTCTTTTTTTTTAACTTTTATATAATGCAAACTCGATCCAAATGGATTGGAGCGCTTTACATGGGCACCAGTTACATTAGGCAAGGACATATTAACTTTTTTGCGGGCACGGGGAGTGTGAGGAGTTCAGCAGCAAGGCAAACCGGAAGTGGCCGGCGGACAGTTGGGACGCGCTACACAGTCCGGAAGAACCGAGCGGTCTAGTGGCAGCGCAAGGAACCGAGGGGCAGCTGACGTCATCGGCGGAGGATGGAAGAAAAAGCATCGAGGACATAATTCACTTGTGCGTTGTTTTGTTTTATGCACTGTGGACTCCCCTTACTTTTCCCCCTCCCCTCACTTCACATCGTCAGGTGGCGGGTGCACACGTAGCGGAAGGCCAAACAACCCAGTAGTAACCCTAGCTTCTTGTTTCTCCTTCTTTTCCCACACCCTGGGCCTAAGAGAGAGGGAGAGAGACGCCCCAGAGACCCTCCTGTGACAATACCCCGAGGCACGAAGGAAGGAATCGGGAAGAACAGTGGAGGACCCCTTTGATTTGTCTAATACATTTATTGTTGGCTCCACATAGTCTGGAAATTCCAAAACAAAGGTCCAAGAAGAGCAAAATAAAAGCCTTCAAATTCACTTTTCTATGTGTCCTGTGTTCTCTTACAACCCGTGATCCAACAGACTGCCCACAGGGAGATAAAGACTTGAAAATCTTTTATAACAGTTCGAGCGTCAGCGGATCACTGTGGCCACGCCCATACAAATCTAGAACACGAATCCACTGCCAACAGAATAAATTTAGATGAACACTTTAAATTTAGAGGTCCACTATGGTCAAGATAGACTCATGTCAATGGTTTGTTTAAAACTAAGAGAGGTGTCTGCAGTGGGCAAGCTGCTGTGGAACTACTAATTTGCTGACAAATATCACAAAGTTAATACATATTGTTTAGTCCGTTTGTAAAGACCATGCCACCAATAGCGTTTCTGTAGCAAGGAAACAGTAGCTGCCACACCTGATAGCAGACGCTTAGCCCACATGAGCAGCTATAATTAATTATGGTCTGCTGCCTTGATTTGGTATCACTCGATCCCCCACTCTGGGAATGTGAGCATATGGTATGTTTAGGGAACTCAGTACATAGGAGTATTTTGTTTGACATTTTGACATTTTATCAGCCAGTGACTTCCATGCAACGTGTATTCCAACATGCTGGTGACAATGTATGAATTAAATCAGCCTGTGGCAAACATTCTTTAAGGTGAGCCAATTTTCCCCAAATCAATTTATGTTTGATAGCATTTCCTTTTGAATCTCTGAATCCATTCAAGTGCCAATAAGGTAAAAGACTAGGCGTAGTAATATGAATCACACACAATGAGTGTGGGGAATTCAGGATCGGTATTTTCTACTGCCAGAATTAAATCTTTGAGTTCAACCTGGTGAACTGTTCAATCCCTAAAGATTTTGTAAATGTGTTTTGAGGACGGAATTCTCCAGTCCTTATGACACCACGTAGTGGGGCAATTGCTGGGGAATATTGATATTTAGTTCCAAGAGCGGGCTGGGCTCAACAATCAGTATATATTATATAGTCATACTGATCAAGAGGCAAAAAGTTACTTGGACTTGTTCATATTGGAGGAACTCTTGTGTTTGTAAAGTGAGGTCAAAGACATAGTCAACATCAGTAGCTGTTAAAGAGGTGGCCCACTGTATGCATCTAGGATGTAAGGCTTTCACGATAGAAACACCGGCCTTTGTGACAGCCTCTAAGGCTGGATTGAGAGTAACCACAATTATGCGTTTCCCCTGAGCCAACGATCTTTCCTTTACAACAGCTGTCTAAACTGCAATCAGTATTTTTTCTGTAGGGCAAAATGCATTTAATCTTTTGAATATAAATGTGATATATATGCAATAGGTATGTAAATCATCGATTACAACGCAGTAATCACATCGCACTGCTTTTACAACGTCCCTGTTACAACGCAACAGCATTTATATCGCATGCCATTACAACGCATGTATTACAACGCATGTCACTACAACACATGCCATTACAACGCATACCATTACAACGCATGCCATTACAACACATTATATGGTAAGTAATGGAGATATACCCCTACACTATCCAACACTTAACCTACTATTGCACTCACTGGAGTGGGAATAGTAATTTTAACCCCTACACTATCGAACACTTTCCCTACTGATACACTCACTGGAGTAGGAATAGTCATTTTTACCCCTACACTATCCAACACTTACCCTACTGTTGCACTAAAAGTATTATCCATTGCAATGGTATGCGTTGTAATGGTATACATTGTAATGGAATGCATTGTAATGGTAGTTTTTAAAAATGCATTGTAATGGCATGCATTGTAAAAACATGAAATGTAATGGTAGTTGCTATGTAAATACCGCATTGTAAAAGCATGCGTTGTAATTGTTTGCGCTGTAATGTCATATATTTAATGGGTACAGTATCACCTTGTTGAAAGTGACATATGTATAGCCAGTTTATCCCACAATTATGCGGATCACCAAGTTTGTTGTGTTGAAAAATGTGTATAAGTGTCTGAATTCATAAAACGATTTTGCCCATTGTGCATAGTTTGGTATATATGTTCTACCAAATGCCAGAAAACTGAAAAGTGACAGTAGCTTTTTATGGTGTTTGGTGGTTGCAGCAGTGCACATTTCACTAAGAAATGTAGTGCAAGACTTTTGCTTTCATTTGACAACTCGTATCCCAAAAATAGGAGACTGAGATGGGCAATTTTGGTCATCGACATAGGACAATGCATCTGAGTCAATTTTAAGTAGAATTGATGTTTCCCGAGCAGAGAACAAACCAGGGTCAGCAGAATGTGTTCTGGACCCCTAAAGTGGTGAATGAGGTTAGATCCCTGTAAACAGGCGCTATGTTTTGACAGAAAAAGCCATTTGAAATGTCCAAAGGGGTTTTGTATTTTTTGCACACTATTTTGTTCATTAGTGCTGCACTGTACACATTTTTTATTGCGAAAGCGCGTGAATGACTGTTTAAATGTCTGTAGTCTAGGACTAGACGTTATGAATGATCAGGTTTCGGTACTGGAAACAAAGGATTGTTTATTGGGGAGATACAAGTCTCAATTACACCTTGATATTCTAGTTGTGCTAGAATTTCTTTAACTGGGTGATTAGCTTCATGCTTAGTTGGAAATGATGGTTGCACTTGTGGGCTGGGCCCTATAGGTATAACATGATAAGATAATTATTTATCCCAGCCTACATGATTGTGGTATAATGCTAGGGCTTGTGCAAGAGCTCAATCCGTAGCATACGCTTCCTTGCCAACTTCAGAAACAAGAACTAAGAAGGATGGTATTATGGTATCTTCCCCCTTTGGGACTGTCCTAAAAACCTCAGGTGGCCAATCCACTTCAGCCAAGAGAATGTCAGGTTAAAATTAAGGTTATATTTTTACGGAACATTACTTTAATAGTATGCGGTATGTCATCCTCAATTTGGATGTCCAAATCATACAGTCTGCCAGCTAATCCACTGATCTGGCATTTCAACTTGAATAAATTCATTACTTGCTCTCGAAACCAGTAACACTTAAAGATTCTGGCAAACTATTGTGACCTCTGCCGTCCTGCTATTAGCTTCAGTGCCCACTTTTTGTTCTGAAGTAGTGCCTCAATGTGTGTTACATATTTTGTGCAAATACCTGCCACTTTCTTCTTTTCGAATTGGTTTTTTTGTTGTGGAAGTTTATCTTCCTTTTTTATGATGAAGTCATACGAGCAATATGAGTCCTTTCTCGGTTCCACATACTCTTCTTGTCTGCGCTCTGATCATCCTCCTCTGTCTAAGCGTTGGTCGGGTGAGTCCTGAAAGAAACTAGAAGGACATGTATCAGTAAACAGATACCTCTCAGGCTGTTTAAGTGAATCATTGTTACACAGGTTATAACATTTTTCAGTGCACTCCTGTTGCAGAGATCCAGCCTGTTTTTTTTCTTTATTTTTTGGTTTATCCCAGCATTTTTTAGAAGTCTGTTCAGTGTTATACTTCTCGGAATTACCCTTAAGCTGCGGCTTATTTGATCTGGCCCTGAAATTATCCCGACCTATAGATGTATAGGTTTCAGCAAATTTCTTGGTAGTTTGCACTCTTGGTCTGCAATGGGAACCAGGGCGAGACATTGGTGTACTGTCAGTGCCGCTGCCTTCCCTTCTATGTTACTTAAAATAATTGAGGCTATCGTGGCATAGTTGTCAATTAATTTTGTCCCAAAATTAAGGGCAGGGGCAGCCCCGTCTTCATTTTAAATCTGTTGTAGCACTTCGGGCAAAACAACAGCGATAGATGGTGTACCATGTGTTATGGTATATATTGCAGCAAAGACTGTGTCCCAGGTGCCACATACATCTACTGGTTGAACCATCCCTAGTGGTAGGCACATTGTGAGAATTCTATGTTTGTCTTGGGATCCCGCATAGGGAAACACTGTTTCAAGCTGGTTTGTTCTTTGTGCAATCCAGAACGTAATTTCCTCCTTTCTGGTGGAAATTTTTTCCATAATTGCGTTGATAGTTACTGAACTAATTGCAGGCAAGGCTAAATGTGGCTTCGCAGCTTGAACAACCCTCACTGGAGTTGCAGTTATTTTCCGCATAACAAACTGTGTTAAACGTCATGTACAGACTAACTAGACCTGTGCATAGAGCATAGCGGTCTACAACATTTAATGGTGCTAATGTTGGGTATGGTGTATAGCCAGCTAAGACAGGCCAGGTTGCTCACTCATTACTGAGGGGACCCAGTCTTACATTGTTTAGTGAATGTGGTAATGTGGCTTGGAACCAATTCTGATGTTCCTGAAATGTTAATAGCATTTCTAAATTGCCATAGGCTCATCTCCACCTGTAAGAGGGAGCCTTTGTTGTTGTAACATTGTTGTGACAGCTTGTCTGCAATTAATAGGAGCAGTTGCTGCTTGCACCATATTTAATGAAGGGAATTAAAAGAAAGGAAAAACGATAGTGGGGTGATCCTTTTAAAGGGTTAAATCTTGAACAACCTGCAGACAGAAATTGGGTTTTCCTATTTAGCTGGAGAGGATTAATCCCTAACACCACGGATGTCTCTGCATTTAGCATCAATCTCTTTGTCCTCATAAAACTCAATACACGATGCATCAATGTATCATATTTGTTTTCGGTTCTGGCACTTACTGTTATCGTGTTAGAAACTGGTTACCTCTTTCACACCTTTTAATAAACTGTCCACAACAGATTTATGATGAGCACTCCTCCCCCTTGTCTTCTAAAACCTCTGCTGCCTGTTTTCTATTACTCTGTTGATCCACATTCATTTTCCCATTTTACTCACCAATGGGTGCGGACCGTCTGAGACCTTTAATGGAATCTGCGACCTCATACACAGCTTGCTGACAATGTGCCACCACAGGGGCATTTTCCATCCTCAGGCTTCTCCACTGTTAGTGGAATGACGAGGATGGTGTCAGTACCTTCCGACAGGGTGGGCGCATCAAAGTGAGGCCAGGGAACAAACCTCTCTTACCCCTGCAGATGCAAGCCCCAAGTCACAATAGCAATAAAAGAAGTCCATTGGCACAAGTATATCCCTTACTCTGGAGATCATGGAGGTAGGAAAGTGTAATTCAAGAAAGAAATACCACTAATCCCAACTCCATCTGATCAAATGTATATGTTCCAAGACTAGTAATTAAAGATGTAAAGTGTCTGTATCCTTCTTCTAAGCCCACCTTGTGATCTGCTAATGAATGGCCTAAAGTAATAATTCGATCAAATTTCTTTTTGCCTACACCTGTATGTACCTCTTTTCCAACAAACGTATATCTGCCTGTGTTCTCATAGTGACCCCATTTATTCTTACACCTGAAAGAACCTTACTTTTTTTTTTTGCAGAGTTTTATATAGTGCGAACTTGACCCGAATCCAATCAGGTATCAGAGCGCTTACATAGCACCAGTTCCAGTGACGTTACATGAGGACACGCATTCATTTTTTGTTGGGCACGGGGAGATTAAGTGATTTGCCCAGAATCACAGGATGCTCAGCGTCATTGCCGAGACTCAAACCCAGTTCTTCATGTCCGAGGTCGAACGCCCTAGCCATTAGGCCAACTCCTCTCCCCTACTTGATTCTTTATTGATGAAACACCTCTTGCAGGAATGCCACAACTTGATGATTATTCACAAATGCCCAATCTGGCATTAGGAGTTCATAAATCTTGAAGGTCCCATACCAAATGGGTAAGGGGAATGGGAAAGGAGAGAACAGCTGGTACTGAATATGCTGCATCTCTTCAGTGAATATTCTGCTTCATCTCAGCTATTCTCTACCAGATAACATTCCTGAAAACAAGAAAACAATGCCTTTAAAATGATTTTACATTTGAAAACTTATGACAAGATCAAGTATTAATTCTATCACCCACCGTAAACTAAAGGAATGAATTTGAGATACACTGAATGCATATGGTGTTCTGCAGATCATGCATAAAGGTATCTCAAACTAAGATGGAAGGAAAATGAGTTTGGTATTAATAATGACATCAGTTTTGTGTAAAGTCTTTCTCAAAGCCGAAACGTAACAATATAAAAAAAACTACAGTACCCTTTTTATGTTTAACGACTATTTAGCTATCCCAAACATGGTTTTTACTCACATCTTTTCCAGAAGACCAATTCCAGAAAGAACCAATTTGAAGTTCTGCAGCAAATAAATCCAGCAAAAGGAAGAAGTCTCTGGAAATCCTACAGAACCTTGCAAACACAACAACTCCACAAGTCAGTTGCAAGGCAATGGCAAGATGCTGAACTGCATGCTAAGAAGGTTGGTCACAACAAGAATGGCCACCATAATATTGTAGACCAGAAGACCAGAAACAAATAGCATATTGAAAGGGCCAGTTTTCGTTTTTAGAAGCCTTCACGGGGACTACATCAACCCATCTTGGGAGTCTTCATGATCCTGTTTTTTGTGTACTGAGCACAATCATGGTTAAGGAAGATGTTTCATTAACCCTGTTTTAAACTTTCCGATATCCACATTTCGTCATTTATACTATTACACTCTGTAATCCCTATACTCACAGTTGTGATAATATATCAATACATTGGCAGGCTGTCCAGTTCTCCTACAACACTTGCTACTTCTTCAACTTGCAATAGTATATTCTTTGCCATGTTCACATAACTTTTCTCTATACACCTCACTTTACTAGCACTGAGATTTTGCCACGTAGTCTAAAAAAGGTGGTTGCATTCACTATTTCAACATACCTCTGGAAAGACAACACTGAGTTAAAATCAATTTGGGGGACACAAAATTGGCAAGTCCAGGGCAGCGAGGCTTTGTTTAGAGCTTGTCTAATCCCTAGACAAATGATTTTTTTGAAGACAGTGCAGCAAACAACCTACCTCGGTTTGGCTAATGTTAAAGACATGAACACACCTAACATTCCCTCTTTTGCACGTTTGACAATTGGCAGCACTTTGCGAATTTCACAGAAGAATAGCTCAATAACATGGTACAGAATGGTACATATAATTCTTCACTTTCCGGTTCAGACAGGTAGTTAGTGTAGTCAGTCGACATCAATGGTTGTCATGCATGTTTTTTAAACACCACAACAGGTTTTAAAGCAAGCAGACCAGATCCCGATCTGTGCAGACACAACACCCAGGAGTGGTTACTACCCTACAGTGTAGGAAAGTTATGCCAACAATGGTTGCAACATTCCACTTTATCTACAGTTAAGGAACATTTATCTCTCCTTTCGGATTACATGGATTTACAAGATTTCTTGCTGGGTCCTAGATCATCACGTTCTAAACGTTTTCTATACGCCTAGACCTTTAATTAGAAGAACACAGTGTGGGGTTTCTAAGAAAAATACAGACACTTTACATCTTTTATTTCTAGTCTTGGAACATATTGATTTGCTCAGATGGATATAGGATTAGGATCAACATTATCAATGTGATAGCGAAAATGTTTCTTTAGTGTTTCAAACAATGTATTTAGGTATGTATGTTTCTTAGTGATATTTCTTTCTTGAAGTGCACTTTCCTACCTCCATAAACTCCAGAGGAAGGGGAATATTTGTCCCTGTTGGACTGCTTTTATTGATATTGTGACTTTGGACATGGATCTGCAGGGGTAAGAGAGGTTGGTTTCCTGAACTTGCTTTGATGCTTCCACCCTGTCAGCAGGTGCTGAAACCATCCTTGTCATTCCACTAACAGTGGAGAAGCCTGAGGATAGAAGGAGCCCCTGTGGTGGCACATTGTCAGCAAGCTATATGAGGTTGCAGATTCCATCAAAGAACTCAGACTGGCCGCACCCATTGGTGAGTAAAATGGGTAAACGAATGGGGCTCATAAGAGTAACAGGAAATGGGTTATAGAGGTTGTGGAAGACATGGAGGAGGAGTGCTTATCATAAATATGTTATGGACAGTTTATTAAGAGGTGTGAAAGAGGTAACCAGTTTCTAACATGATAACACAGTAAGTGCCAGAACCAAAAATGAAAATGATACATTGATGCATCATGTATTGAGTTCTATAAGGACGAAGAGTTTGACGCTTAACACATAGATGACCGTGGTGATAGGGATTAATCCTCTTCAGCTAAATAGGAGACCCCTATTTCTGTCTGAAGGTTGTTCAAGCTTGAACCCTTCAAATGGATCACCCCACTATAGTTTTCCCTTCTTTGAACTCCCTTCATTAAATATGGTGCAAGTAGCGACTGTTCCTATCAATTGCAGACAAGCTGTAACAATAATGTTACAACAACAATGGATCCCTCTTACAGGGGGAGATATTACCTTTGTGGTTGAGACTCACAAAGCATGCAAAACAGAGGTATTCTATTCATGGGTCACTTTTCCTGCAGCAGATCCCAAAACACAAACATTTCATACATACATGCTAATAGCAATACCAGACCAATACAGAGCCTATGAAGATTTAGAAATACTATTAATACTTCAGGAACATCAGAAATGTTTTCAAGGCACCCTACCACATCTACTAAACAATGTAAGACTTGGCCCCCTCAGTAATGAGTGAGCAACCTGGCGAGTCCTAGCTGGCTATACATTATACTCAACATTAGCACCATTAAATGTTGTAGACCTCTGTGCTCTATACACAGGTTTGGTTAGACTGTACAGATATTTAACACAGTTAATTATGTAGAAAATAACAGCAACCTCAGCAAGGGCTGTTCAAGGCACACAGCCACATTTTGCCGTGCCTGCAATTAGTCTAGTAAATAACAACGCAATTATGGGAAAAGCTACCGCCAGATGGGAGGAATTTACATTCTGGATTGCACAAAAAACAAACTAGCATAAAGCAGTGTTTCCCTGTGTAGGATCCCAAGAGAAACATATAATTCTCACAATATGCCTACCACTAGGTATGGTTCCACTAGTAGATGAATGTACCACCTGGGACACAGTCTTTGCTGCAATATGTACCATAACACATAGTACACAATCTATCGCTGTTTTGTTTGAAGTGATAAAGCAGATTTAAAATGAATGGGGGGGCTGCCCCAGCCCGGGATTCAGGGATAAAATTTATTGACAAGTATGCCACAGTCACCTCACTTATTTTAAGTAACATAGAAGGGAGGTTAGCAGCACTGACAGTACGCCAATGCCTCGTGCAGGATCCCATTGCGGACCAAGAGTGCGAACTACCAAAAATTATTGCTGACACCTATACATCTATAGGTCAAAATAATTTTGGGGCCAGACCAAATAAGCCACAGCTTAAGGGTAATTCCAAGAAGGATAACACAAAACAGGCACCCAAATCTTTAAACAAACGATGGTATAAACCAAAACAATGAAAAAACACGGGTTGGATCTCTGCAACCAGAGTCCATAGAAAAGCGTTATAACCTGTGTAACCGTTATTCACTTAAACAGCCTGATAGGTATCAGTTTACTAATACACGTCCTTCTCGTTCCTTTCATGACTCACTCGACCAATGCTTTGACAGAGGAGGATGGTCAGAGCACAGACAGGAAGAGTATGTGGAACCAAGAAAGGACTCACAACGCTCATCTGACTTCATCATAAAAGAGGAAGAGAAACTTCCACAACAAAACCCCCAATTCAAAAAGAAGAAAGTGGCAGGTATTTACACAAAATATGCCACACATATTGAGGCACTACTTCAGAACAAAACATGGGCACTGGTACTGATAGCAGGATGGCAAAGGTCACGATGGTTTGCCAGAATTTTCAAGAGTTTCAACTGATGAATTTATTCAAGTTGAAACACCAGATCAGCGGGTTAACCCTCCCAACAGACTGTATGATTTGGACATCTAAACTGAGGGTGACAAACCACATAGTATTAAAGTGATGTTCTGGGAAAATGTAACCTTCATTTTAACCTGACATTCCCATGGCTGAAGTGGAGTGGCCATCCGGAGTTTGTTAGGAAAGTCCCAAAGGGGAAAGATACCATAATGCCATCTTTCTTTGTTCTTATTCCTGAAGTTGTCAAAAAAGCGTATGCCATGAAGTTAGCTCTTGCACAAGCCCCAGCATTATACCACAATCATGTTTGCTGGGATAAATAATTACCTTATTGTGTTATACCTATAAGGTCCAGCACTCAAGAGCAACCACAATATCCAATTAAGCATGTAGCTAAATGCCCTATTAGAGAAATTCTAACACAACTAAAACACCAAGGTGTAATCAAGACTTGTATCTCACCAATTAACAATCCTCTGTTTCCCGTAGTGAAACCTGATCATTCTTAGGGCCTCATGTAGGTAGCGAAATACCGGTCGGTAACGGCCCAATTTCGGTAAATATTCCGTTACCGACCGGTATTCAGACAAGTGAGATGTAGGAGACCAAAAACCACTTTTCGGTAAATATGAGGCGGTAAATACCGATTCATATTCACCGAATACATAATCAACGAATCGGTAAACATGAAGTGGTAAATATGAAGTGGTAAAAAGTTAAAATGACATGTAGGAGCACTCGGTAATTAAGAAATCCAAGAAAATCGGTAAATAAGAGTCGGTAATTAACACGGATTGAAAGCAGGTGGTAACCAACAACAGTGCAGCTAAGCAATCCCAAAATGCAACAGCGTGGACACCCTGGCAGCTATGTACGTCATTGCAATGCGCCTACGTCTACAGGCAGCAGGACTGAGGGTTTGGCGACGGAAGGAACGCATCCACAGACAGCGCATCACACTATTCCAGCTGACTGATGCAGAGATACATGAGAGGTACAGGCTACACCCCGAAACCATCATGGACTCAATCAGGGACCCGCACCCACTCCTGGACCAGCCAATGAGAAGGGCGCACGCCATACCCCCACATGTGCAGGTGCTCTGCAGCCCACATCTGCTGGCATCCGGCATTTCTCAGGTGGTGACAGCTGCGGTGGGTGGTGTATCCCAGAGTTGCCTGTCCCGTTCCTTCAGGAATTACTTCCCCCATTATATTGGCTGCATTGATGGGACACACATCCCACTCTGTCCACCAGCTGACACAGAGCACATCTACAGGATCAGGAAGTCCACCCACTCCATCAATGTGCATACCGAATGGAATGATATTGTGAATGGTCCCGTGGATGGCAGAACCAAAAGGTGCGCGTATGCTATTTACAACGAGGTCTGCAAGTTGTCGCACAGTGAGGCGGCTTCCAGACTGAGAGCTATTGACCAAGCAAACATGGAGAAGGCCTAAGCCGATATAGATATTAGCTCTAGCACTCTCACTTCTAGGATTCATACATGAGACAATAGGCACATGCAAGTACACGGCGCATGCAATGTACAAGCCCCGATTTTGGCGTGCTTCCTACGAGGTATCCCAGTGCCTGTGATTACACCTTCTTTCACTGTGCTTGCAAACGGTATTCATTTAATAATGATTGATGAAGTTTGCTGCGGGATGTGAGTGGTAATCCCGTACATAACTGTCTCGCATGAAGTTGTCTGCTGCAATACTGTTCTATTTCCACCCCCGCATGGGCGGCGGGATGTTTCCATCTGGCCTTCGATTCCAACCTTGAAAGCAGAGTCCAACAAGTTGAGCAGAATAGAGCGCCATTGTCCCACAAAGAGGTGCCTTTGACTTCCTCTCGTTAAAATATTTGTCCTTCACGTTGCTACTACGCGCACTGAGGAACAGGCGCCTCTGAATACTGACCTCCCCCTGCATTTCGGCTCTTTGATCCAAAGTATTATCAATGCCTCGTCCACGACCGGCCTGGCTCAATTTTTTCTAACATGTGGGGCTCGGGTCTCGTGACCTCTTTCCAAACAATTTGTGGTGTAATTCCGGCATTTGTTCATTCACTGTTCTCGAGCATCTTTGGAGGTGTTCCGCTGCTTCTGGCGCTGGTGGCAGGTGTGCTGCTTTTACTTTTCATACTACGGAATGGCTGCTCCTTCTGTGCCACACGAGCACCTGTCCCGTCTGCATCTTCTTCGTGATAGGATGCTTGACTTCTATGGTACTTTGCCATTGGCGACTTTGAGCCTGGCTTATGGATTATCCTTCAGGTATTCCTACTTCACCTGCGTACAACCTGTATTGCACTGCCTGGATTGTCCCTTTGAATGGCCTGTGGATTTGTGCTTGACCAACATGGTGTCTCCGGTGCCGGATTTCGATCGACTGATGAGGCCCTTAGTGTCTCACGAGTTGTCCTGTTCTGGTGTCCGGATCATGGCGTGTGGAGTGGCGCATGGTATCCTGGGTAATTGGGACATCTCAGAGGCAGCCTACGACTTCTTGTCCATGAGCTATTTGGAGGAACATTCCGGGTGCCCTCTGATTGTGCTAGAGGCTCCGTTGGTTGGAGAACACGTATGTTCCTTTTCTTTACTCAATTGGATGGCTGAGACTTTTAGTGGCCCTGAAAACGATTGCTTGTTGGAAGCCGTGGCCACATATGCTGCCTATACATTCATGGATTAACTGGATTGTCGTCCATTGCGCCTGTGCTACTGGACAGCACCCTGGCGCAACATTTATTTCTTTTAGTTCTCGTTTTTCTCTTCCTGATGGTCTGCTTGAGTTTTTTACTATACTTGCATTGTGTTTTTGGAATTGTATGCTGCAATTAATTGGACTGTAGGACTTTGGCGCTGCATTGGTTACGCCCTGTTCTGCTCTGACGAAACTGAACTCTGCGTTCTCTCTTTTCTTGCCTATTGCATATTGCTTCGCTCAAGGGGGCGTGTGGTGAGTTCTCCCTGAATACGTACATGCATTGTTCAGTTGGCATTACCACGTTGAATGTTATGTAGCCATGTTTGTGTCTTTGCACACGACACTGCGTTTACATGTTCTTTCTTGAATAAACTGCTGACTCGAGACTTCCTTCAGACGAGTGCATTCTGTTGTTCCCATCCCAAGCTCTGCGCAGCGACCTTGGTCTGTACATGCTGTGACACACAGTCTGGAATTTTACACAATGCATGTTTTCCACTCTAGGTTGTTCGACCCACGATTTAGCCATGGCACACGCGCAGCTGCACATACCTGACAGTTGGTGCTTTTCATATCTCAGACGTCATGTTTATTATTCAGACCGAAGACGAGCCTTCCTGCGAGGAGACTCCTGATGCTCCTGTGATGTGATTTCACTAAGCTGATCTTTGAGGTATGGGGTCCCCTATTCAAGCCTGAGAGACCTTCTATGATGACATGATTGTGATATTGGCTACTTAGTTGAGGGAAGGTGGTAGTGTCCTCGGTATTTTCCGATTCGCTAAATACCACCTCGGTATTTTCCGATTAGCTAAATACCACCTCGGTATTTACCGATTCGGTGGATACCACCTCGGTATTTACCGATTCGGTGACTTCCGATTCGTATTTACCGAATGTTACCGAATCGGTAACTGTTACCGAATTTTTACCTACATATAACTTACCGGTTCTAATTTACCGATTCGGTACGGCTCGGTATTTATGAACCGGTAAAATTTATTTACCTACATGAGGCCCATAATGTCTAGTCTTAGAATACGGACATTTAAACAGTCATACAGCAACTTTTGCAATTCAAAATTCGTACAGTACAGCACTAGTGAACAATATAGTGTGCGAAAAATACAAAATCCCTTTAGACATTTCAAGTGGCTTTTTCTGTGAAAACATAGCGCCTGATAACAGGGATTCAGCTGCATTCACTGATTTAAAGGTCCAAAACAAATTCTGCTGACTTTCTCAGGGGGTTAAGAACAGCCCTGATCTGTTCTCTACTCGAGAATGTTGTTCCCTCAGTAGGTTCTTTAACAGCTGCGTTATTGATGGAATCTAATCTACTGAGTCTGCAGCCAGGGCAGGAAGGGCAGGGACCTTGTGCACGTCAAAGGCCTCTCTTTGAAGTCTTTTCCACTTCAAAGTGGATCAATTCCTGCATTTGGCACCCAAGTCGTGCTTGCTGATGATATAGGGACCACAATCCTACTCAGGGGAATTCAAATACACACCCTAAATTAACCTGTGCTCATCCTCTGGCCGCTTGGCACAGAGCAGAAAACCTGATGCTTGGAGCGGAGGCAGTGATGCATCGGCGTTGATCCCTTCGGAAGAAGGCTATGTGTTGGTTCCTTGGCGATGAGTCGTTGTTGAGAAGTGCAGCTGGCGATGTGATGCCCTCGGCGGCAGAGGCGATGTGTCGAGATGAGATGCATCGGTTCCGACTAGAGAAACAACGGCGATACGTGGATTTTAAAGGGAAACAGCCAGAAAGCCCGCTTCTGGGGGCCCAGACAGGATTGGCACCACTTGGTAGGGTTTCAACAAACAAGAACTGGCACCATGTAGCATCATTTTTATGTAATCTGGACTGAGTGGAGGAAAGAATATTTTATCAGAAACCTCCAGTACCAATTAAATCATCTGCTATAACCCCATCCAGTGTGCTACCAATATTTAAAATTTCAAAGACAAAGTAGAAACAGAAAAGTGTAAGGTCAGTCCACAGATTAATTCAACAACTTTACTCACTCTACACACACCCTCAACAACGGAAAAGGTAGGTGAAAAAATGTGTAAAGAAAGAGAAAGTATCTCACATGCGCACCACCAGAGGAGCTACTGGTTGGTTCTCACCAGCTTGCCCACGTTTATTTCATCATTGATAGCTTTCTCATAAGAAAAAAGTGATGTGTACAGTGCAAAGAAAGACAAATACAAAAAAAGAAGAATGTGTACTGTGAAAACAGGAACAAGGAATGTACCCACAAAGACAAAGAAGGGGTTAGACTCACAATTGTACTTTTTATTTATATTAGGAGTCTATCCCACTATTTAAAAACACAGCATGTTGAATACCTTGGTAATGACGGCCAACATGTTTCATTGCTAATAAATTTGTGGCAAATTCATCAGGGCGATAGAGGTCAAAAAAATCACCTCCCTGGACACACAACAATAAAAAGGACTGACGAACACAAAGAGACAACATAAAGTTTGATTAGTTCAGCGGGGTGTCCACAGTTAAAAGCTCTTATGTATATTCATAATTCATCACGGAAAATTCCATGACTCTAAAATCTAATATATTACCTAGTCGGAGCTATGGGCCCACATACCAGCTCCCAACCAGTCACAGGGGCGTAAAACCTGTTCTGCTTTCGCCTCCCTGTTCACAAAAGCACAACCGTTGCTAGTGCCTGCATCTGTGAAAAGAGTATAATGATGACGAGGATTGAACCCTGGTTCCCACACCATCACCCTTTATCTTAAAAAGAAGCGATGTCATTCCGGCTGTATCATACCAAAAGGTGTATATAAAATCGCGCAGATGTAAATCAAATAGATCAGCGCGCATATAGCTATTACGATTAGCCACTCGTCTCACACAAACACTACTGATTCTCCTCCCATATGAACCAGCTAGCCATAGCCCGCTTAACTGCCTGCACGTTTGAGAACTATTTAAAATATTCTCCACTCATTGGAAAATCGGGCTGCCAAACACTCCCAATAAGCACATCTGAAAAAAGGCAAATAATGTCCGCAATAATGGCAAGTCAAACAATTGTAAGTTAACTTGCGATGATCTGCATATATGCCGGCACATTTAAAACCTGAGCCTAGTCTCACCCCATATTCGAAACTCAAGCCACGCACATAATGCCCCAAGAGCTTAAAGAATAGAGCAGCTATACAACGTTCAATCACCGGGCGAGATCTTTACAGAGCCTCTGCAGCCCCTGTGCTTACCGTATACCTTTACACACGGGCGGTAACTCAACCCAGCATCGAGTTACCGCCTTGCCGCATCCTCTTTCAAACAATCCATACTCGCGCCTCGCGAGATTTTGAGAGTTCCAACACCCAATGTAAGCAGCAGAGAGAGTATGGCGGCCATCTTAACACTGTGTGGAGTGGTTAAATTCGCTTGACACCTGTTTGAAATTCACTTGGCAGATAAGTAGTGAGACGGCCACATACCTTGATCTCGATATCACTGTGGTTAATGACAAGCTCAGCACTAGTGTCCATCATAAACCCACTGATAAAAATTCCCTGTTGCACTATCAGTCTTTCCATCCTAGGGCTTTGAGGGATAATCTTCCGGTGGGCCAATTTTTGAGGTACCGTTGGAACTGCTCCGCCACTTCTGACTATCTGCGGCAATCGGAGGTCCTGAGTGAGAAATTGATTCAACGTTCCTATCCAAAGAGAATCATTACCAGAGCACGTAAGAGGGCCCATAATACACCTAGGGAAGCTTTGCTTGAGAGAAGTCATAAGGAACCGAAAGAGAGTTTACCTGTGGTTCTGACATTTGACCCTCTGTCTATTAAGATCAGGCAGATAATAAAGAAACATTGGTCACTTTTGTCTACAAGTAACTTCCAGATGCCACAGCCCAGGTTTGCGTTTAAAAGAACGTAGAATTTGAAGGACAGATTAGTACATACGAGACCTGTCTGTCATAAGAGGAGCGTCACCCTTCCCCCAGGACACCATCCCTGTGGCGGGTGTTCGGTATGTGAGCTGACCGAGAAGACGACCGAAATCATACTAGGTAGTGGGAGAACCTGGTTTCTTCGTCAGTTCACTAACTGCAACACTTTTCATGTAATATACAGACTTACATGCCCATGTGGGTTACACTACATTGGCCTAACGTCCAGAAAGGTCAAGGTGCGCATACAAGAACATCTAAGCACGATCAGGGCTGGCAAACTCACTACACGTCTGGTACAACATTACCACGATCGTCCACATCACTTTAAATCACTAAAATGGGTGGTTTTGGAGAAGGTGTTTGGTGAGGCTGGCGATGTGGAGAAGAGATTGGCAGTGAAGGAGGCACGCTGGATTTATTTAGAGAAGGGGGACACTGTTGGCCTGAATGACCAAATTGAGTGGAATAAGGTCAGTAGGTAGGCTTTCCACCTTGTGTCTAGTATAACATCGGTGTGTGATTCAGGGTCCGCAGCAGTGGACATGAGTTTATATTACACCTTGAGTGATCTGAATGAGAGTGCCTGTATTGACCCCGGCCATTGCATTGAATTCTGATTTGAAATTGCATATACTATATATTGGCTCCCAGATTCTAAGTAAGTGGAGCATGGTTAATTTAAAGAGTATATGCTTTCAGTTTGGGGAGAAATGACTAACTTCTGTACAAGGGGTACCCCCGTTTTTGTGGGTATCACCACTGAGTTGACACTACTGATGAGGCAGTGAGTGGTGTTTATTTGCGTGTATTACGCTTAGATACAGCTGTAGTTTGTGCCAAGTTGCTGATTCCAAGTAAAAATGGAGAGTTGGGACTTATTCACGGACCATTGTAGCCCGAAATAGTGTTTATCTGCATGTTTCATTGGTATTACAAACAGTGTTAAGATGGCCGCCATACTCTCTCTGCTGCTTACATTGGGTGTTGGAACTCTCAAAATCTCGCGAGGCGCGAGTATGGATTGTTTGAAAGAGGATGCGGCAAGGCGGTAACTCGATGCTGGGTTGAGTTACCGCCCGTGTGTAAAGGTATAGAGTAACACAGGGGCTGCAGAGGCTCTGTAAAGATCTCGCCCGGTGATTGAACGTTGTATAGCTGCTCTATTCTTTAAGCTCTTGGGGCATTATGTGCGTGGCTTGAGTTTCGAATATGGGGTGAGACTAGGCTCAGGTTTTAAATGTGCCGGCAGATATGCAGGTCATCGCAAGTTAACTTACAATTGTTTGACTTGCCATTATTGCGGGCATTATTTGCCTTTTTTCAGATGTGCTTATTGGGAGTGTTTGGCAGCCCGATTTTCCAATGAGTGGAGAATATTTTAAATAGTTCTCAAACGTGCAGGCAGTTAAGCGGGCTATGGCTAGCTGGTTCATATGGGAGGAGAATCAGTAGTGTTTGTGCGAGACGAGTGGCTAATCGTAATAGCTATATGCGGGCTGATCTATTTGATTTACATCTGCGCGATTTTATATGCACATTTTGGTATGATACAGCCGGAATGACATCGCTTCTTTTTAAGATAAAGGGTGATGGTGTGGGAACCAGGGTTCAATCCTCGTCATCATTATACTCTTTTCACAGATGCAGGCACTAGCAACGGTTGTGCTTTTGTGAACAGGGAGGCGAAAGCAGAACAGGTTTTACGCCCCTGTGACTGGTTGGGAGCTGGTATGTGGGCCCATAGCTCCGACTAGGTAATATATTAGATTTTAGAGTCATGGAATTTTCCGTGATGAATTATGAATATACATAAGAGCTTTTAACTGTGGACACCCCGCTGAACTAATCAAGCTTTATGTTGTCTCTTTGTGTTCGTCAGTCCTTTTTATTGTTGTGTGTCCAGGGAGGTGATTTTTTTTACCTCTATCGCCCTGATGAATTTGCCACAAATTTATTGGCAATGAAACATGTTGGCTGTCATTACCACGGTATTCAACATGCTGTGTTTTTAAATAGTGGGATAGACTCCCTAATATAAATAAAAAGTACAATTGTGAGTCTAACCCCTTCTTTGTCTTTGTGGGTACATTCCTTGTTCCTGTTTTCACAGTACACATTCTTCTTTTTTTGTATTTGTCTTTCTTTGCACTGGACACATCACTTTTTTCTTATGAGAAAGCTATAAATGATGAAATAAACGTGGGCAAGCTGGTGAGAACCAACCAGTAGCTCCTCTGGTGGTGCGCACGTGAGATACTTTCTCTTTCTTTACACATTTTTTCACCTACATTTTCCGTTGTTGAGGGTGTGTGTAGAGTGAGTAAAGTTGTTGAATTAATCTGTGGACTGACCTTACACTTTTCTGTTTCTACTTTGTCTTTGAAATGTTAAATATTGGTAGCACACTGGATGGGGTTATACCAGATGATTTAATTGGTACTGGAGGTTTCTGATAAAATATTCTTTCCTCCACTCAGTCCAGATTACATAAAAATTATGCTACATGGTGCAAGTTCTTGTTTGTTGAAATAGTATCTGATTGGAGGGTGTTCTGGCACGTCTTCCCTCTTTAGCTCCTCTTTTTGATTTAACCACTTGGTTGGGCACAACTCACAGTTGGCAGAATCCAGAGGCAGCAGAAGGGTTGGTGGAAGTATTTGATGTCCCCAAGACTTCAGAACAGGAGGCAAGCAAGCAGGCCCTTGGGGTTTGGTTCTGGGGATGTAGAGATACAGGTCCAGTCCTTCTCACTCCCAGGAAAGGTGGGCAGTAGGCAACAGGGCAGGCACAGCAAAGCAGGAGTCCAGCAGAGAGACAGTTCTTTCAGTAGAACACATCAGCCCTTCTTCCTGGCAGAATTGCCCCAGGTCCAGATGTGTAGATGAGTTGGTGGTGTCACGGGTCCAGTACTCATACCCAGTTGTGCCTCTGAAGTGGGAGAGCCTTGAAAGTGAGGCCTTTGAAGTGTACAAGGTCCCTGTCCTTACTGCCCTGGCTCCAGACTCACTACAGGGGGTATGTAGCCCTTTGTGTGGGGACAGGCATAGTCCTATTCAGGTGCATTTGTCAGCTTCTACCTTCCATCCTGCCCAGGATGGGGCAGCAGCCTGGTGATGGCCCATCAAGATGTGAATGGCCCATTAGGCATACCTAAGCTCTCTGTGTGTGGCTGTCTAGAAGGAATGCACAAAGCCCAGCTGTCACCAATCCCAGATGTGTATTCAGAGACAAGCAGAGGTACAGAATGGTTAAAGTAAGAAAATGCCAACTTTCTAAAAGTTGCATTTTCAGACTTGCTTCAAATCCAACTTTACCATGAGTTTTGATTTTAAATTGTGAGTCCAAACTTGAAATATCCATCTTCTCCCAATTGGGAATTACACTTATTAAATGTAATAAGGTAATCCCAGTGTTAACCTATGGGAGATACAAGCACATGCATCAAAAGAAAAAACGGTCGCAAACAGGCAGATTCTCAGAATCTGCCCCTTTGCGACTGGTATTTTTGCATTTGGGATGCATCATCCCAAATGTAAAAATCACTATTTAACCCCTTGCATGCCCGCCCCTTTCCCCGCCCAGTGCCGCGCCTTGCATTAGCGGGCGGAGTTCATGACGAGCTGGACTCGTCATGGGCACAGCGCCACCGCAGCCCATGACGAGTCCAGCTCGTCATGGGCACTGAAGGGGTTAAGTAATCTCTAAATTGCGATTACTTAAATTGCAATTGCATTTAAGGAATCCCAAATTGAGATTCCTTAAATGCAATGCATTAAGGTAAAGAAATTAGCGATTTCACTAATAGGGTGCGCAAATTACCATGAAGTTGAACTTCATGGTAATTTGCAAAACCTTTGAAAAAAGCACTTTTCAAAGTTTCATGTTGCACACACACATGCCTTTAGGGCATGTGTGTGCGCAACATATGTGCACTTGTCAATTCCAGGGGTGCAACAGGGTGTCCTTTTGACACTCTTGCACCTTGAAATTGCATGCGCAATTTGCGAGTACCTATTGGTACTCACGAATTGCGCTTGCAATTTCCCTTTCATTCCTATGGGCCTGTAGAATCTCCCCTTTCCAATGGTACCCTTCCCTAGTGGATCCCTGCTTGGGGCTAACCCCAGGAGGGTGATCCCCAAGCAGGGATGCACCCACTAGCCACTAGGGAGGGGGGAGCAGCCCCTTGGGCAAGGGCCTTTGCTCCCCCATATATTGTGGGTAAAAACAGTCTTTCTGGGGGGCAGATGGGGGCATTATCCCCCAATCTGACTCCCGGTAGGCAGAAAGCACCCTAGACACCGGGGATTATCTGTTTATAGGCAAGGGGTGGGGGCTGCCCAGAATGGGCATGCAAATGCCCCCACCCTACCCCCCAAAGAAAACAAAAGACTTTCTGCCCCCCCAGGAGGCAGATGGGGCAATAGCCCCTGATCTGCCCGCCAGGGGGGGGGCAGAAAACCCACTAAGCACCAGGGATTCTTTTTTTGTTTATATACATAGGGGTGAGGGCTGACCAGAATAGGCAAAGCAATGTCCCCACCCACCCAAAAGATGCTACAGTCTTTCTGCCCCCCCCCACCGGGAGGCAGGTGGGGCAGTAGCCCCCAATCTGCCCTCCCTGGGGTGTCAGAAAGCACCCTTAATGCCAGGGATTATCTTTTTATAGGCTAGGGGTGGTGGCTGACCAGAATCGGCAATCCAATGCCCCTACCCTACCCCCCGAAAAAGGCAAAATACTTTCTGCCCCCCAACAGGTGGGGCAGAAAACCCACTAGGCACCAGTTTTTTTTGTTTTTTATTATTCGTAAGGGTGGGTGCTGCCCAGAATGGGCATGCCAATGCTCCCACCCGATAAAAATGATACAGTCTTTCTACCCCCTTTGGGAGGCAGATGAAGCAATAGCCCCTTATCTGCCCCCCCCCCGCCCCCCGGGGGCAGAAATCCCACTAGGCAGCAGGGATTATTTTTCCAAAGTTCGGGGTGGGGGCTGCCCAGAATGGGCATGCCAATATCCCCACACTCCAAAAAATGCCACTGTCTTTCTGCCCCCCCCGGAGGCAGATGGGACAGCAGCCCATGCTCTGCCCCCGGGAGGGCAGAAAGCCCAGAAGGCACCAGGGATTCTTTTTTCATAAACATTGGGGTGGGGGCTCCCCAGAATGGGCATGGCAATGCCCCCACTCCAAAAAAAACTTGCCACAGTCTTTCTGCCCCCCGGGGGCAGATAGGGGCAAAAGACTCCTTCTCTTCCTCTGGGGGGGTGGGCAGAAATCCCAATTGGCATCAGGGAACATTTATTGTTTTAATTCAGGGGTGTGGGCTGCCCAGAATGGGCATGCCAATGCCCCCCCCCCCCAAAACTGCCATAGTCTTTCTGCAACCCCAGGAGACAGATGGGAGCAGTAGCCCCTGATCTGCCCCCCAGAAGGAATCAGAGAGCCCACTAGGCACCAGTGATTACGCAGGTTTTATTTATGTGTGGGGGTGGGGGTGGCCCAGAATGGGCATACCAATGCCCCGACCCCCCAAACAAATAGCCACAGACTTTCTGCCCCCCTTGGGGGCATACCGGGGCAACCCCCCCCCCCCCCAATTCCCCCACCAGGGTGGCAGAAAGCCTACTACGCATGGACTTGTCTTAAGCAATGTGACTGCATGTGGATTTTGGGCCTTAGTGCAGCCAAGGATCAAGGATGGGGTGAATTGTGTGTCTCTCACCAAATTATGTTACCCAGAATCCCTTGCAAACCTCCAACTTAGTTTTAAAAAAAACACATTTTCCTCGCATTTCTGTGATGGAAAGTTCTGGGATCTACGTGGATCCACAAAATTCCACCCACCCCGCATTCCCCAAAGTCTTCCGATAAAAGTGATACCTCACTTGTGTGGGTAGGCCTAGTGACTGCAACAGGAAACGGCCCAAAACGCAACGTGGACACTACACATTTTTACAGTGAAAACGGACCCTTTTTTTGCAAAGTGCCTAGCTGTAGATTTTGAACCCTAGCTCTGCCGACACCTAGAGAAACCTAGCAAACCTATACATTTTTTAAACTACACACCCAGGGGAAGCCAGGATGGGGTGACTTGACCCGGGGCCACAAACCCAGGCGACCCCCTTGCAAAACTAGGTTGTTTTGTGATACGTAATTTTGATGTCTCCTCAATATGTTTTGGGCCCTTGCCTATCGCAGATACTTGACCCATCCATGCAAGTAAGGTACCATTTTTATTGGGAGACCTGGGGGAACGCTGGGTGGTAGGAAATTTGTGGATCCATGCAGATTCCAGAACTTTACCACACAGCAATTTGAGAAAAAAGTGATTTGTTCAGCTAAATGTGAGGTTGGCAGGGAATTCTGGGTAGGAACACGTTGGGGGGCCCATGCAAGCAATACCTCACTGGACTCCCCCGGGTGTCTAGTTTTAAGAAGTGTGTGCACTTTATAGGCTTCCCAATATGGTCATCGAGCCCGGGGCCAAAAACCCAGGTGACCCCCCCCCCTTGCAAAACCAGGTTGTTTTGTGATAGGTAATTTTGATGTTTCCTCAATACGTTTTGGGCTCTTGCCTGACGCGGGTACTTGACCCGCCCGCGTGAGTGAGGTACCATTTTTATCGGGAGACCTGGGGGAATGCTGGATGGTAGGAAATTTGTGTCAGGCTGGTGATCCCACAACTTTCCCACACAGAAATTTAAGAAAAAAGTGATATTTTCAGCTAAATTTTAGGTTTGCAGGGGATTCTGGGCAGGAAAACGTTGGGGGGCCCACGCAAGCCATACCTCACTGGACTCCCCCGGGTGTCTAGTTTTCAGAAATATGTGGGCTTGGTAGGTTTCCCAAGATGGCCGCCGAGCCCGGGGCCAAAAACCCAGGTGACCCGCCTTGAAAAACCAGGTTGTTTTTTGATAGGTAATTTGGCGTCTCCTCAATACATTTTGGACCCTTGCCTGTCGCAGGTACTTGACCCACCCACGCGACTGAGGTACTATTATTTATTGAGAGACCTGGGGGAATGCTGGGTGGTAGGAAATTTGTGTCAGCTCGGTAATCCCACAACTTTCCCACACAGACATTTGGGAAAAATTCGATTTTTTTCAGCAAAATTTGAGGTTTGTACGGGATTCTGGGTAGGGAAACATTGAGGGATCCACGCAAGTCATACCTTCCTGGACTTCCCCAGGTCTCTAGTTTTCAGAAAGGTGTGGGTTTGGTAGGTTTCCCTAGATGGCCGCCAAGCCCGGGACCAAAAACTCATGTGACCCCCCCCTTGCAAAAGCAGATCATTTTGTGAAAAGTAATTTTGATGTCTCCGCAATATGTTTTGGGCCCTTGCCTGTCACGGGTACTTGACCCACCCACACGAGTGGGGTACCATTTTTATCGAGAGACCTCAGGAATGCTAGGTGGTAGGAAATTTGTGTCAGCCCAGTGAACCTACAACTTTCTCACACAGAAATTTGAAAAACATTTGATTTTTTCAACTCAATTTTGGGGTTTGCGGGGATTCTGGGTAGGGAAACGTTGGCGGAACCACGCAAGCCATACCTCCCTGGCGTCCCTGGGGTGTATAGTTTTCAGAAATGTGTGGGTTTGGTAGGTTTCCTAAGATGGTCGCCAAGCCCGGGATCAAAAACTCATGTGACTCCCTTTGCAAAACCAGGTTGTATTCGGATACATAGGGGGCATATGCGTTTTTGATCCCGGAGTCGGCAGCCATCTAGGGAAACCTACCAAACCCCCACATTTCTGAAAACTAGATACCCGGGGGAATCCAGCGAATTATGGCTTGGGTGGACCTCCCAACGTTTTCCTACCCAGAATCCCCTGCAAATCTCAAAATTAGCTATAAAAATTTAATTTTCCTCACATTACTGTGTGGAAAAGTTCTGGAATCTGCATGGATCCTCAAATTTTCTACCACCCAGCATTTCCCCAGGTCTCCTGATAAAAATGGTACCACACTCGCGTGGGTGGGTCAAATACCCACGACAGGCAAGGACCCAAAACGTATTTAAGAGACATCAAAATTGTCATGATTATACAGTGGAAGATAGGGGTAAAGGGGTTCTTCACACCAACATCTAGGGCCCTCTTCCCCTTTCTCTATGATGGTGTGACTGATGGGAGAATGAGGTATGACAGCCCGATTTTCGGGACCCTACCAAGGGACTACAGGTCCCAGAAGCCCTTTGTATATGGGGCTAAACGGAAAGCCTGGAAAGAACCCGGAGTTTGATCCTCTATAAAAGCCCCACCCTTTCCTGAGGTCGGGGCTTGACAATTCACTTCAGTTTTCCTGTTATCTGCGTTGCTGTGGTTCGTGTTGTCTGAATTTCCCTTCCTGGTTCAGTTGCGGCATCCGAAAACTGTCAAGAGTGCTCTGAGCCAAGCCGGCTGATTTCTCGGAAGTAACCAGTGGGTATCCAGAATCGACAACAACGAGGTATTGTGCCAGAAGACGGGAGTGGAGAGAAGGATCTTCCCACCGCTGTTGTTATTGCCGTATTTCTTGTTGACTACGCTGAACTGGAGTACTCTTTGGATGTCAGAGGTGCTGCTTCTGTGTAGATGTAGTCCTGTTGCTGCACGTGTCATTGTAAGTTACTGGGGTAGCCTCACACTCTGCTTTTGTGCTGTTTGTTTGCAATTATTCAATGCATCACGTCCTCGCTTCTCTTTCCCCACAGTGACTCCGAGTTGGGTGGTGTGGCTTCTGACAGACTCCATATCCTCAGGCATTCAGCTCAGTTGAAGACATCATACCTGGCAGCATTGTTTATTGTTTTATCCACTCCCCTATTCCCCAGAGTGTTCCCTCTCAGAGCAGTCTTATGGTACGCTGTTGGGGCTTACACTAAAGGGAATAGAGGACTTTACATTGAACCATCGTCCCCGCTGGTTGGCATCTTAAAGGTCAGTAACATTCTAGCTGTCTGACAGTTCCCGACAAAAATTACCTATTACAAAACAACCTAGTTTTGCAAGGGGTTCACCTGGATTTTTGGCCCCGGGCTCGGCGGCCATCTTGTGAAACCTACCAAACCAACACATTTCTGAGACCTAGACACCCGGCGAAGTCCAGCGAGGTATGGTTTGCGTAGACCCCCTAAAGTTTTCCAACCCAGAATCCCCTGCAAACCTCAAATTTGGCTGAAAAAATCCAATTTTTCTCAACTTTCTGTGTGGGAAAGTTCTGGAATCTGCATGGATCCAAAAATTTCCTACCAGCCAGCGTTCCCCCAGGTCTCCCAATAAAAATGGTACCTCACTCGCGTGGGTGGGTCAAGTACCCGCGACAGGCAAGGGCACAAAACGTATTGAGGACACATCAAAATTACCTATTACAAAATGTGGGTTTTTTTTTCAAAGTTTGAGGTTTGCAAGGGATTCTGGGTAACAGAACCTGGTAAGAGCCAGACAAGTCACCCCATCCTGTATTCCCCTGGGTGTTTGATTTTCAAAAATGTGAAGGTATGCTAGGTTTCCCTAGGTGGGGGCAGAGCTAGGGTTAAAAATCTACAGCTAGGCACTTTGCAAAAAAGGGTCCGTTTTCACTGTGAAAATGTGGTGTGTCCACGTTGCGTTTTGGGCCATTTCCTGACACAGGCACTGGGCCTACCCACGCAACTGAGGTACCATTCTTCTTGGAAGACTTTGGGGAATGCGGGGTGGGTGGAATTTTGTGGATCCACGCAGATTCCAGAACCTTCCACCACAGAAATATGAGGAAAATGTGTTTTTTGTTTTACAAAGTTTCAGGTCTGCAAGGGATTCTGGGTAACAGAACCTGGTGAGAGCCAGACAGTTCACCCCATCCTGTATTCCCCTGGGTGTCTAGTTCTCAAACATGCATAGGTTTGCTAGGTTTCCCGAGGTGCTGGCAGAGCTAGGGTTCAAAATCTACAGCTAGGCACTTTGCAAAAAAAGGGTCAGTTTTCACTATGAAAATGTGGTGTGTCCAAGTTGCGATGTGGGCCGTTTCCTGCCCCGGGCACTAGGCCTACCCACAAAAGTGAGGTACCATTTTTCTAGGAAAATTTTGGGGAATGCAGGTGGGTGGAATTTTGCGGATCTGCCCAGATTCCAGGACTTTCCATCACAGAAATGTGAGGAAAATGTGGTTTTTTTAAACTAAGTTTGAGGTTTGCAAGGGATTCTGGGTAACAGAACATGGTGAGAGCCAGAATAGTGACCCCATACTGGATTACCCTGGGTGTCTGTTTTTCAAAAATGTATAGGTTTGCTAGGTTTCCCTAGGTGCCGGCAGAGCTGGTGCTCTAAATCTACAGCTAGGCACTTTGCAAAAAAGGGTCAGTTTTCACTGCGAAAATGTGGTGTGTTTATGTTGCGTTTTGGGCCATTGCCTGTCATGGGCACTAGGCCTACCCACACAAGTGAGGTACCATTTTTCTCAGAAGACTTTGGGGAATGCGGGGTGCGTGGAATTCTGTGGATCCACGCAAAATGTGTGTTTTTTTTTTACTTACTTTGAGGTATTCTGGGTAACAGAACCTGGTGAGAGCCAGACAGATCACCCCATCCTGGATTCCCCTAGGTGTCTAGTTCTCAAACATGCATAGGTTTGCTAGGTTTCCCGAGGTGCTGGCAGAGCTAGGGTTCAAAATCTACAGCTAGGCACTTTGCAAAAAAAGGGTCAGTTTTCACTATGAAAATATGGTGTGTCCAAGTTGCATTTTGGGCCGTTTCCTGTCCCGGGCACTAGGCCTACCCACACAAGTGAGGCACCATTTTTCTTGGAAGACTTTGCGAAATGCAGGTGGGTGGAATTTTGTGGATCCACTCAGATTCCAGAACTTCCACCACAGAAATTGGAGGAAAATATGTCTTTTTTTAGAAAGTTTGAGGTTTGCAAGGGATTCTGGGTAACAGACCCTGGTGGGAGCCAGACAAGTCACCCCATCCTGTATTCTCCTGGGTGTCTGACATTCAAAAATGTAAAGGTTTGCTAGGTTTCCCTAGGTGGGGGCAGAGCTAGGGTTCAAAATCTACAGCTAGGCACTTTGCAAAAAAAGGGTCAGTTTTCACTGAGAAAATGTGGTGTGTCCATATTGCGTTTTGGGCCATTGCCTGTCACGGGCACTGGGCCTACTCACACAAGTGAGATACCATTTTTCTCGGAAGACTTTGGGGAATGCAGGGTGCGTGGAATTCTGTGGATCCACGCAGATTCCAGAACTTTCCACCACAGAAATGTGAGGGAAATGTGTTTTTTTACAAAGTTTTTGGTTTGCAAGGGATTCTGGGTAACAGAACCTGGTGAGAGCCAGACATGTCACCCCATCCTGGATTCCCCTGGGTATCTAGTTTTAAAAAATATATAGGTTTGCTAGGTTTCCCTAGGTGCCGGCAGAGCTAGGGTTCAAAATCTACAGCAAGGCATTTTGCAAAAAAGGGTCAGTTTTCACTGTGAAAATATGGTGTGTTCACGTTGCGTTTTGGGCCGTTTCCTGACACGGGCACTAGGCCTACCCACACAAGTGAGGTAACATTTTTCTCAGAAGACTTTGGGGAATGCGGGTGGGTGGGCTGATTCCTGGACTTTCCACTACAGAAATGTGAGGAAAATGTGTTTTTATTTTTACAAAGTTTGAGGTTTGCAAGGGATTCTGGATAACAGAACCTGGTGAGAGCCAGACAAGTCACCCAATCCTGTATTCCCCTGGGTGTCTGATTTTGAAAAATGTAAAGGTTTGCTAGTTTTCCCTAGGTGCTGGCAGAGCTAGGGTTCAAAATCTACAGCTAGGCACTTTGCCAAAAAAAGGACAGTTTTCACTGTTAAAATGTGGTGTGTCCATGTTGAGTTTAGGGGCCGTTTCCTGTTGCGGGCACTAGGCCTACCCACACAAGTGAGGTACCATTTTTCTCGGAAGACTTTGGGGAATGCAGGGTGGGTGGGCAGATTCCTGGACTTTCCAGTACAGAAATGTGAGGAAAATGTGTTTGTTTTTTTACAAAGTTTGAGGTTTGCAAGGGATTCTATGTAACAGAACCTGGTGAGAGCCAGACAAGTCACCCCATCCTGTATTCCCCTAGGTGTTTGAGTTTGAAAAATGTATAAGTTTGCTAGGTTTCCCTAGGTGCCGGCAGCACTAGGGTTAAAAATCTACAGCTAGGCACTTTGCAAAAAAGGGTTTGTTTTTACTGTGAAAATGTGGTGTGTCCACGTTGCGTTTTGGGACGATTCCTGACAGGGGCACTAGGTCTACCCACACAAATGAGGTATCCTTTTTCTTGAAAGACTTAGGGGAATGCGGGGTGGGTAGAATTTTGTGGATCCACCCAGATTCCAGAACTTTCCACCACAGAAATGTGAGGGAAATGTGTTTTTTGTTTTTTTACAAAGTTTTTGGTTTGCAAGGGATTCTGGGTAACAGAACCTGGTGAGAGCCAGACATGTCACCCCATCCTGGATTCCCCTGGGTATCTAGTTTTAAAAAATGTATAGGTTTGCTAGGTTTCCCTAGGTGCCGGCAGAGCTAGGGTTCAAAATCTACAGCAAGGCATTTTGCAAAAAAGGGTCAGTTTTCACTGTGAAAATATGGTGTGTTCACGTTGCGTTTTGGGCCGTTTTCTGACACGGGCACTAGGCCTACCCACACAAGTGAGGTAACATTTTTCTCAGAAGACTTTGGGGAGTGCGGGTGGGTGGGCTGATTCCTGGACTTTCCACTACAGAAATGTGAGGAAAATGTGTTTTTATTTTTACAAAGTTTGAGGTTTGCAAGGGATTCTGGATAACAGAGCCTGGTGAGAGCCAGACAAGTCACCCCATCCTGTATTCCCCTGGGTGTCTGATTTTGAAAAATGTAAAGGTTTGCTAGGTTTCCCTAGGTGCTGGCAGAGCTAGGGTTCAAAATCTACAGCTAGGCACTTTGCAAAAAAAGGGTCCGTTTTCACTGTGAAAATGTGGTGTGTCCAAGTTGCGATTTGGGCCGTTTCCTGCCCCGGGCACTAGGCCTACCCACAAAAGTGAGGTACCATTTTTCTAGGAAAAGTTTGGGGAATGCAGGTGGGTGGAATTTTGCGGATCTGCCCAGATTCCAGGACTTTCCATCACAGAAATGTGAGGAAAATGTGTTTTTTTTAAAACTAAGTTTGAGGTTTGCAAGGGATTCTGGGTAACAGAACCTGGTGAGAGCCAGACAAGTGACCCCATACTGGATTACCCTGGGTGTCTGTTTTTCAAAAATGTATAGGTTTGCTAGGTTTCCCTGGGTGCCGGCAGAGCTAGTGTTCTAAATCTACAGCTAGGCACTTTGCAAAAAAAGGGTCAGTTTTCACTGCGAAAATGTGGTGTGTTTATGTTGCGTTTTGGGCCATTGCCTGTCATGGGCACTAGGCCTACCCACACAAGTGAGGTACCATTTTTCTCAGAAGACTTTGGGGAATGCGGGGTGCGTGGAATTCTGTGGATCCACGCAAAATGTGTGGTTTTTTTTTTACTTACTTTGAGGTATTCTGGGTAACAGAACCTGGTGAGAGCCAGACAGTTCACCCCATCCTGGATTCCCCTAGGTGTCTAGTTCTCAAACATGCATAGGTTTGCTAGGTTTCCCGAGGTGCTGGCAGAGCTAGGGTTCAAAATCTACAGCTAGGCACTTTGCAAAAAAAGGGTCAGTTTTCACTATGAAAATATGGTGTGTCCAAGTTGCATTTTGGGCCGTTTCCTGTCCCAGGCACTAGGCCTACCCACACAAGTGAGGTACCATTTTTCTTGGAAGACTTTGCGAAATGCAGGTGGGTGGGATTTTGTGGATCCACTCAGATTCCAGAACGTTCCACCACAGAAATTTGAGGAAAATATGTCTTTTTTTAGAAAGTTTGAAGTTTGCAAGGGATTCTGGGTAACAGACCCTGGTGTGAGCCAGACAAGTCACCCCATCCTGTATTCTCCTGGGTGACTGACATTCAAAAATGTAAAGGTTTGCTAGGTTTCCCTAGGTGGGGGCAGAGCTAGGGTTCAAAATCTACAGCTAGGCACTTTGCAAAAAAAGGGTCAGTTTTCACTGAGAAAATGTGGTGTGTCCATATTGCGTTTTGGGCATTTGCCTGTCACGGGCACTGGGCCTACTCACACAAGTGAGATACCATTTTTCTCGGAAGACTTTGGGGAATGCAGGGTGCGTGGAATTCTGTGGATCCACGCAGATTCCAGAACTTTCCACCACAGAAATGTGAGGGAAATGTGTTTTTTGTTTTTTTACAAAGTTTTTGGTTTGCAAGGGATTCTGGGTAACAGAACCTGGTGAGAGCCAGACATGTCACCCCATCCTGGATTCCCCTGGGTATCTAGTTTTAAAAAATGTATAGGTTTGCTAGGTTTCCCTAGGTGCCGGCAGAGCTAGGGTTCAAAATCTACAGCAAGGCATTTTGCAAAAAAGGGTCAGTTTTCATTGTGAAAATATGGTGTGTTCACGTTGCGTTTTGGGCCGTTTCCTGACACAGGCACTAGGCCTACCCACACAAGTGAGGTAACATTTTTCTCAGAAGACTTTGGGGAATGCGGGTGGGTGGGCTGATTCCTGGACTTTCCACTACAGAAATGTGAGGAAAATGTGTTTTTATTTTTACAAAGTTTGAGGTTTGCAAGGGATTCTGGATAACAGAACCTGGTGAGAGCCAGACAAGTCACCCCATCCTGTATTCCCCTGGGTGTCTGATTTTGAAAAATGTAAAGGTTTGCTAGGTTTCCCTAGGTTCTGGCAGAGCTAGGGTTCAAAATCTACAGCTAGGCACTTTGCCAAAAAAGGGACAGTTTTCACTGTTAAAATGTGGTGTGTCCATGTTGAGTTTAGGGGCCGTTTCCTGTTGCGGGCACTAGGCCTACCCACACAAGTGAGGTACCATTTTTCAAGGAAGACTTTGGGGAATGCAGGGTGGGTGGGCAGATTCCTGGACTTTCCACTACAGAAATGTGAGGAAAATGTGTTTTTATTTTTACAAAGTTTGAGGTTTGCAAGGGATTCTGGATAACAGAACCTGGTGAGAGCCAGACAAGTCACCCCATCCTGTATTCCCCTAGGTGTCTGAGTTTGAAAAATGTATAAGTTTGCTAGGTTTCCCTAGGTGCCGGCAGCGCTAGGGTTAAAAATCTACAGCTAGGCACTTTGCAAAAAAGGGTTTGTTTTTACTGTGAAAGTGTGGTGTGTCCACGTTGCGTTTTGGGACGATTCCTGATACGGGCACTAGGTCTACCCACACAAATGAGATATCCTTTTTCTTGAAAGACTTAGGGGAATGCGGGGTGGGTGGAATTTTGTGGATCCACCCAGGTTCCAGAACTTTCCACCACAGAAATGTGAGGAAAATGTGTTTTTTTTTACAAAGTTTGAGGCTTGCAAGGGATTCTGGGTAACAGAACCTGGTGACAGCCAGACAAGTCGCCCAATACTGGATTCCCCTGGGTGTCTGGTTTTCAAAAATTTACAGGTGTGCTAGGTTTCCCTAGGTACCGGCAGAGCTAGGGTTCAAAATCTACAGCTAGGCACTTTGCATAAAAAAGGGTCGGTTTTCACTGTGAAAATGTGGTGTGTTCACGTTGCGTTTTGGGTCGTGTCCTGTCGCGGGCACTACACCTACCCACACCAGTGAGGTACCATTTTTATCGGGAGACTTAGGGGAACAAAGAATTGTAGCACAACTATTATTACCTATTGACTTTTAATTCATTTCTGTCTGCCAAATGTAAGACAATGTGTAAAAAATAAGTCACTTTGAAAAATGTCCTATAATTCATATGCTGGTATGGGTGCCCTCAATTTCGGAGATGTGCAAATAGCTTCTGTTTCTAAACTCTATATTTTGTTCCCATTTTAGAAATAGATAGGTGTCTTTCATGCCGATTTTACCCTGTTTATATTTTCCCAAATTAATTGCTATATACCCGGTACACAATAAAAAACCATTGCAAGACGCTGCTCAGTTATTGGCTCTTGGTTCCTCAGGTTCTTGGTGAAACTACAAGTCCTATATATCCCCACAACCAGAAGTGCCCAGTGGATGTAACAGTATATTACTTTTAAAAATCTGTCATACTTAGAAGGCGTTACAGGTAAAAACGTTAGCACAAATGGCTGTTTTTTTAACTCATTTTCACTTTTTTCTATTTTCAACTGTTAGTTTCTATAAGAAAACCTTGAAGGATCTACACAAATGACCTCTTGCTGAATTCAGACCCTTGTCTACCTTTTAGAATTGTATAGCTTTCCAGGATCCATCATAGCTTTCATATCCATTTATACCATTAACTGGAAGGAGGTTGAAAGCACAAAAAATGGCAAAAATAGGCTATGCCCCAGTAAAATACAAAAACTGTGGAAAAAATTGTGTTTTTCTTACAAAAGTCTGACAGTCCCTGAAAGCTGGGAAGATGGTGATTTCAGCACCACAAACCCTTTGTTGATACTGTTTGCAGGGAACAAACAGACGCTTTCACCTGCAGCCCTTTTTCCCATTTTTCCCCCAAAAAACAAAATTTAGCTGTATTTTGGCTAATTTCTGGGTCCCCTCCAGAGGAATCAATAAACTCTGGGTACCTTTAAAATCCCCATGGTGTTGGAAGAAAAGGGCGCAAATTTGGCGTGGATACCTTATGTGGTCAAAAAGTTACAGGGGCCTAAGCATGAACTACCCCAAACAGCCAAAAAAAGGCTTAGCACAAGAAGGGGAGGCCTAGCAGCGAAGGGGTTAAACAAAAACAGAGGAGGAGTAAGGCAAAAGCTTTGGGGGTGACCCTGCAGACAGGGCCATTTCTAACAGTCTTGATAGCAAGATCCAGTGATGATACAAAGACGGATCTGTCATTTCTGGCCTTTTTGCATGTAAGCCACCACACTACGTTCTACCTGGCTTCCACAGACAACATGGTACAATCCGTGTAAGACAGGCCTCTCCACAGATGTAACACCTTTAGCCTCGCAGGCCTCTATGAACGCAGGGAACTAGGAAATATCACCTGGCTGGGGGCTGACAGCGCAGCAACTATCATCGTTAAATGTATGAGCGATATGTCCTCGCAGGCTATTGTTCTCTATAACTCTTTCTTGATTGGTTTAGTCTTACTGGATGGCATTGTAATTACCAAATGTATCCTGAATCCAAAGAACTCTACTCTTTCAAGAGTACTACAGCTGATTTGGGACTGTTCTGATAATGAAGGCCAGACTTTGCAGTAAGTCTCATGCCAGCTCTTGGTGCTGCAGGACAGGCAGCTCTACTTGTGACATGAATCTCGTGTTGTCCAAGACTTCTAATATCTGCGCTCCAAGGAATCTAAGATATTCCACCACCATTCTCCTCATCATGGTGTAGCACCAAGGAGATGAGGATAAACACAAATGAAGCACTTTGAATTTGTACTGTGTCCTTTCCACAACTATTGAAGGAACAGTCTTTGAGGACTGAATACAGGGATGGTGAGATATGCATTCTTTATGCCCAGCCAGACCACCCAAACATGCTGTCTCTAGACATTCCTCAGGAGGTGAGTTCCTTCCATCTTTTTTTTGTTGTTATCTTTTCATTATGTTTTAGACAAAACAGTAAACAAGAACAACCTCCCCCGATACAGAAGGCATGTGTACAGGTCTGCGGCCACAAATGTACAACTTTAGTCATTTCTACAATTTCGGACTGCTGTTTACGGCACAAACTTTACAATTCCTCAGCTGCCCTTCCATGTTTAAATGTATGTACAGTAGAAAGGCATTTAGCTCTCTCAGATGTATTACCAAATGAACATTTAATCCTTCTTATGTGATAGAAAAACACTGCTGATAGAACTACTGTGCTGCCACTTGCCAGGACAATGGCTCCTTTTTGCAGCAATTATTGTACCTCCATATTTGTTCTGTGTGCTGTTGAGAAAAATGTATTTGCTCTAACAGTTGCTGGCACTGGGGTCGTAGAGAATTCTAGATGGACTCCTAGGACTGCTAGTTGTGTTTGTCTTAAGTTAGGAAGCTCCATGACGTGAAGAACTCCTGATTCCTGATTCCCAATCTTAGTTACGCAAAAGGTGCAATCCTTCACTGGTTGCCCAGGCCATTATGTTTGTGCTCCTCTGAAGCCTCCTGTATAACGGTGGTAGCTGCCGGCGCCGCTTATGGTAGGGGGAGACAGTGAGAAGAGGGGGTTGGGGAATAAAAAAAAAATGTTTACGTACCTGACTCTCTGCTCCTGCTGACAATGCCGGCCGCCTTGTTGCTCCTGTCATCCAGCCTGGAAGTGGATTGGCGTCAAAGCACAGGCTCCCCACCCAATCCAGACGCAGCTCTCATGCTATGAGAGCAACACCAGGATTGGTCAGAGCGGTTTTGATTGCTGCTCAGACAGTGCCTGGGAGCCTGTGGCTTTTCTCCAACCCGGCTGTGTAACACAGCTGGGTTGGAGAAAGATAAGTGTGCATGTCAGTTTGGCCGGCCTAAGACGACTGGCCAAACTGGCATGCACACTTATAAGTGCACACTACTCCTCCTCCCTGCCCTATACTAATTGCTTGGACTCCAGCTCCATCTTGACTCTTACAGCGATAAATAAAATGATAATAAGATTGTGCTATCATTTTATTTATCATCTGCTGGCTCTGGGCAGAGGGGCGATGCCCCTTCGCCATTACAGAGGAGCCGCCTCTGCTGAATAATGAATCTGACCCCTCTGTGGTGGGTAGAAATGAAAGATGCAAAATAGTTTTGAACCCTGTAGTTTCACTGAATGTGCAACGGTCACTGAGGTCCTGGTTGGATGTAACTGTCAGATGCAGGCACTCGACTGCAACTAGCCCTGCCACAACTCCACTGGTTAAAAATGTTCTTTAGGAGAAAAGCTGAACTTTTTTCAGTGTAGATAATGTTGTTACAAATCTGCTCAGCCTCATGACATAAGAACTGCCAAGTGAGAACCCGTCTACTACTGGGCCAGCCTCCGTACACGGTACATCCGGTAACTTGGAGTCCAATCTTATCAAGATTAATCATTGTCTCCCTCTGTAGACATTGCAAAGCAACAATCCCTGCACACGCTAAGAGTATATAATACACATTAGTGATAGTGTAAGAACATTCTTGATCCGTTAATTGGTCACACAAAATGTATTGTTCCTCTTGTGGTCAAACGTATTCAAAGCCTTAGCCAACACATGTTTTGTTGCATTCGACTGATGTGAGCATTCAACTTCTTCAGGGCTAAACTCTCTTGGTGCTGAACCTTAATTCCGGTCGTACTTACGTCCCGAAAGGCGTTCAAAATTAGAAATCATCCTAAGGCATAGGGATCATGTGTAAGATTCCAGGTGCCTGTTATGTGTCACTCCTTGTTCACATGTCAATGCACCCTTCAGGTAATAATCATGAATAGGTTCCTCGTTTGTAGGTCTTGCAACGTATGTAATAGTCCCAGATATTGGTTGTAGATATTATTGGTGGGTTGGATCAGTACAGCAACCCTTCCAAGTGGAGTTAGGAATTGTGTGGGCCAGCAGTCAAATCACTGCTTACGGTCACCCAATCCTGATAAGTGGGAATTTTGTCCTCTGGCGTGTACGCTGGGTATCTCCTGACAGGACATATATGTTGCAAGACCCAAAAACGAGGAACCTATTTTTTATCATGTCTGGGAAAAAAGCCCCTTTAGGTATCTCTTTCTGGGATAGAGGTGATCTGACAGCAAATCTGATTCTTCTAGTTCAGCTGAGTTCTTTTGTTTCCTCTGGTCCTTATCCCGGGATGTATCTAAGTCCCTTTCTTCACAATGCAACCCATCAGTCTCTGCCATGAGATCCTCGAAAGGCCCATCTTCATTAGGTTAGTCCATATGCACGAGTAAAATCTTAAGGACCTGTTCCCTGATATCTCAAGTTCCAGTGAAAAACGCCTATTTGAATCTTCCACTGGATGGTCTAGACTGCTGTGTGTTTTTCCCTTTGCTTTGGTGAAGAGGGGCCCTCCATCCAAGATCGGGTGTCATCCCTGATCTGGAAACCTTTTAGAACTTCCAGTAGAGGGACCTACAAAGGCTTGCATGCCACATATAGGGCCTGGATGAGGGCGGAGATTATTAGCTGAATTATCCAGAAGGGCTTCTCAGGTTCTGGTCCTTGCCTTGCTGACACCACAAACAATGAAAGACCTGTGAGGCACAACCTGACTATCCACCTTACAATATTATTCACAAAAGTGTTTTTAGAACCAAATATCGTGTGCCACTTCCCAATGTTTACAATTGGTTGTGCCCAGTACCAGCACTTTGATGTGCCATGCACATGGGTAGTCGGGGGAGGGAGGCTAGTTCTCTGAGGAGTGGAGCAACTTTATTTACAGTCCCTTTAAAAAAATGAAGTGAGCAGGATGGCGGTTTCAGCTTGGAACAACGTGTCTCCACGGAGAACCAACATTTAAATGACCACCATCCAGGACAGCTACGGGTGTACGCCACACCCTAGCAGGGAGCACAGAAGCCCACTGTTGGCAGCACTCCTGGCTTCAGTCCTGTAATAAGGATAAACAATCGCTGCACAAACAGGGTTAGGCCACCAAGCACAAGCAACACCAAACGCAAAGCTTAAGTTTGACGTTAAAGAAAGCTATCCAGCCACAAGAACTCCGCCAAGCATGCAGGTTTCTTATCCTAGAAGCAGCAAAGGAAAGAGGTGTCAGAAACAGGACCTTTTATGGACAACGTGTGACAGACTAGTGCAGTAACTATCGAGTGAGTATAGTATCTAATATTATGGTTCATGGAACCTCTAGTTAGTTGTAAGCACTTTTAACATACTGCACATGAAAGCAATTGGAATAGAAATCATAATTCTCACCTCGGGTCATGTCACAGAATTTTCATTCCTGCACTAAAAGGGGCTGGCGCAGGGGAGGGGTATACACGTATCAAAAAATTCACAGTACCAAAGGAAAATAAATTGCTTTGCTTATGGGTGTGTGGATGGGTTGTGTGGGCAGCCAGTTAAGTGGAGAAATAAAAAGATGTATGTGCAAAAAGAGAGTGAAAACATGATGCTGAAGAGAAAGATGGTGCGTGCGAAACGCAGTGGAAGGAATTCAGAATGATGTGGGAAGAATAGGGGTACACGTGTTTAACAGGGAAGCTGCACAGAAACGTTGTGTCAAGGGGATAGTGGGAGTGACTTAGGCACTCACAAGACCACTATTTCTTCCGCAGACTTTAGTTACTTAGAATTCACAATCTTTTATCTTCAGATTTGAATTATCTTCAATTCTAATTATTCACAACAAAATCCCTGTTGTTATTCGGTTTTTTTTTCTGAATGCTAACAAGCACTGGCAAAACCAATAGGTATAAGCTTGTTTCTTTTAGGCATACGATAGTTCTTGCGTTACAGCTGTGGGTGCAGTAACAGAAAACTCAAAGGTGCCCAAATAGTGGTCATACTGGTATAAAGTGTGAAATACACACTTTTAAGTTAAGTGTTTTATTACATAGACCACGCGTCTTGGAAAACATTCTTATTTACTCTTCTTTCTGCAGGCCTCTTTTAGAAACCAATTCCCCCACACCTTTTCTTACCACTTAAAGCACCGTCTGAATCGCGTTACCACTTGTTCCTTCCTGGTAGCAATCCCTCTTGTCTATTTATCATCATCCTCACCTTTTCTTCCCAGAGAAGTCACGAAGGCCTGGTCCCCGTCGCCTGTTTTATTTATGGTCTCTCACTTTTCGCCAGTTGTTTCTCTCACCTGCACTCGGCAATCTATTGGGCAGTCGGTAGTGCGCATTAGGGGGCCGCAGCTCCTCGACCGCTATCAACGACCCTCCGACTAACCACGGAACGCTTGCGCGCCGGTTGCCACGCAATTCATCACCAACACACCTGACTATGACATCATCACCCACACGAGTCCGTAACATTCTATGTGACGTCACCTCCCTGGCGTCGCAGGCTCACACTGAAACGTTTGAACTGCACTTACCTCACGCTCCTTCCAGGTTCGGAGCTCGAAAGAAGGGCCTGACATGCTTCCTCAGTCTGGCGAAATGAGCTCCGCTATACGTCCATGATCAACAACAACGTTTTCACAGAGTGTGGAGGGTGGTGTGTAGTCTAAGCCGCTTCTCCCAGAAGAGCCAGTTGCCTAACTTGTTGAACACAAGTGCTGCTGAGAGTGGGTGGGGTAGTCAGAAGTTACTGGGCGGTATCAGTGGGGTGTGTTGCGTGCCAAAGCGTCGGGTCTATTGTACTCCAATGTACTTAATGCTTTTGACTCTCTAAAGGCTGAAAGTAGGGTTCCGACCGTTCTCTGAGAAAAAACATACAGGCCGCTTGTTCATTTTCATTACAAATGAAAGGGACTGGATATTTATACAAATTGTATGTAACACCTTTTTATTCATTTTGAACCTGTCCACTGTGCCTCTAATTATCACACACACACGAATCCTTTAGGAAGTGGTAGAGGGTGTGACACTCGTTATGACACTTAATTATGCGCAATGAATTCAACGTACACTTTACAGATATCGGTTTTAAAAATAATTGACCTGATTTAAAATTTACACCAGCAAATTTTCTGACTGAATTGTGGGCTGATTTGCAACCTACACCAATGTGGCGAAAACAAGTCTCCCTATGCAGAGTTGTCCTCTGGGAGTGCAGAGACTTACTTTTCTGAAGTACTGTATCTGCCTTGAGAGAGGCTCTTTTGATGGACCACCATTTTGACAGAAAATAATGCATTGTATTTCAATGCTGGTGAAAATTCCGCTAGCAGCACGTACAGTGAAAATGTGCCTTACGGAGGGGATACATTGTCACAGACCCTATACTAGTCTCCCTGACAGCCTGGGAGTGTATCCCAAGATATTAGTAGCACCATACTTATCTTTTGCTGTTATTTACATGGCAATCTTTCAGATGGATCAGTCATCCTATAAAACACTCTTTGTTACCACGCTCCTTTAAATCAGGCTTTCGGTATTTTATTAATATACAGTTAAAGAGACAAATTGCAATCAAAGATAAAGACACACACATTTTGGCAACCTTCTGGAGTAAAGATATGGCAACATTCATAATTGTTATAATCCTGTGGGGAAAGATGTTGCGTCTTAGTTCAAACCAGAGGTTTTTTGTGTAGATGGTGTTTACAATACTACATGTATATGAGAGAGGGTATTACAATGTATTAAGCTTGCTAGGACATGCTTGCTTTTTGCCATAGTTTAGTGTTTCTTAGCCTGTGTTCCACAGATCCTTAAAGGTCCATAGCCGTTTAGAAAATGAAGTAATTTTAGCAGATTAATAAAGTATATGTACATAAATTAGCAAAATGTAAAAATGTTAATTTTTTTTAAATGCTCTGTAATTTTGCAGGAATTTGAAATTGGAGGTTGTTAGGTGGGGAGGGGGGGCATGGCCCATCTCAACATGGTGCTGGTCAACTGATGTGGGAGCTCTTGTCCTGGTGGCCGCCTGAACAACCCCCAGTGCCGCAGTTGAGACCACCGGTCACCCATAATTGGTGCACAATCCCGAGAGAACCCCCCCTAAGTGTGGCCAGAGCAAGATCATTGAGCCCAGGAGTACAATTATAACCCATCTCACTTGTCGGTCAAGATGATACCAAACCAACCTCCTATAGCCTAGCGGGTTCGTTGGCACTTTGGGCGGTGAGGAAGAATGCAGATGGAGACTGCAGTAGCTACCTGTCTGCTTTCCCTGGAGCTGCAAAACTAGAGATAATTGGTTAATCTCTGACAGACCATGTGGCACAGCCTGGGCCTGTAGAAGGGGCAGTGCTGATGGACAGCAGAGCGAGGACCAGTCTGTGTTCAAGCTGGAGCCTAGGTTGGCCCTGAGGGTGGGTGGCGCTCTGAGCCCCATATGTGACCTAATCTGAGACAGGCTGAAGTACGGAGACCTTGCAGCAGCAGGCACAAGAACCAAAACGGTGAGGAGTTATAGAGAGCCCCCCTGCAGACTAATACTGATCTCTAGTGACCAATAGTGAGCTCGCAAAGGCACATGGTAGGGGTGATCAGCCCTCCAGGGCACCACATAGATACCAACTTCCTCCAGGCCTTCAGGATTATGAGAGTGAGCACATGGCTGATAGGAAGCCAGGTCCCTCTTGCGGACCGTTTAAGATGTGGTGGGACCGGCCTGGGGGCCAACCTGATTTTCATGTGGCAAGGTGCAGGGATGGGGGGGTCCCACTCCATACTCAGGAGTACTTTATGAGATCAAATGGAGGGCCCAGCGCCATCCTGAGGCACTGTGACTTTGTTCAAATCAGTTGTGAGATGTATTAGAAAGCTGGAGGACAGTCCCTCAGAGCTCTATGTTACACTGCACAGCTCTTTGGAGGTGACCTAGAACCCACTGCCGTTGCGGAACGGGCACAGCAGCATCTCCTGGACATACCATTATTCTCTCTGTCATGCAGAAATGTGTGACCGGGGGGGGGTCCTTTGGACAGTGGGTTGAGTCTGGAGGGGCCTTCCCATTAGTTGGCCATCAATCACCAATCACCCCACCATTGCAACAGCTACTGTTGCCCTGTAAAATACTCAGTGGAAATCCTTTGTGCTAAGGGTCGTCCCAGCTAGACAGCAGTGACGGGGAAGCCTGACTCCATGGTGGGCCGAGCTGAGCCACTTCTGCCTTCTCCTTTGCAGTCCGTAAGGTCAAGGGACTGATTGTGAGGCCTGTTTGCATTGTTATATAAGTTTGAGGGAGAACATCATACTTTTGATGAACTAGACTACATGCACCACAAATGCCTCCTCTCATAGATCATGTTGTTACGCATCCATGGACAAGGCAGTGGCTAGGCCCAAGTGGGAGAGCACGATCAAAGACCTACTCCAAGCCTCAAGCACCAAATGGGATGACACAACCATTAACATGGACAAACAAGGCAGGGATGACCGAGTTGATGGTCCTTTCCGCCCTCCCGTTTGCTATGAGAATATCAGCAAGAGTTTTATGAGCCAGATCTTTGGGGACCTCAAGAAGGAGATTGGAACAGTCTGTATCAACCTCAAACAGATTCTCAGGAGTGTGGCGAGACCTAGATGATCTGAAACATATAGTGAACTCACTGGAGTAGCCACAAGATTCAAGGTCCCTGGAACTTGACAAATATTGCACTTATGTGATCAAAATTTAAGATCAAGTAATAACACTCAAGGAAAATCAGGAGAATTAAGACAATCGTTCATGTAGGTCAACTCTTCATATCAGTGGAGTCCCCTTTATCAAGTAAGATAAAGACATGAAATGATACTTCCAAGATCTGGCTCAATCAATATTAGAGGAGCATGGCCTCAGCTCACTTTGAATCTACCGGGGTATCCTAGTCTACTTTCACAACTATGAAGATAAAGAGGCGATCCTGGAAGCAGCACAATGAGGAGGTCCTCTCCGATACCATGGATATGATCTCCAATTTTTTTTTAAAGTGCCAGCCCAGCATGGCCAGCAGCCGAAGTAAATGGCCGCACACTAGCACAGCTCCGAAACCCTCACCCACCATCCCACCAATATCCGTCTTAAATCCGGTTCAAAGGCATACAATCGATGAAAAAAACGCCCCTGAAGTCACGGGTTAGAATATAAGCTGGTCAAATCCGCTGAGTCACAGCAGGAAGATAACAAAAAACTACACTGTGGCGGCGAAGGGAACGACGGAAATGGCGGCACCCAGTGACTCGCTTGCTTAGCCAAGATGCAAAAGTAAAACCACCGCAGCACCACCAGAGCCCAAGACCGGCAGCCTGATCAACAACGGTCGGTAATAGCAGGCCGTGCTAAAACAGTGCTCAGAGTGGCAAGAGAAGCACCAATGTGGCCCGCAACGGAGCCGACCAACTGAGCGAGGCGAAGGACATGTGGCAGAAAGTATATCGCCAGAACCACCACGCGGCGGCTGGCACAGTGCGGATCGGTGAGAGCGTACTGCTTCGCACCTCAGATTAGTAGCTGCAAACTGCATTGGAGCAGCCAGCAATACCCCAGTATAACAGCGGAGCGGTAACGTGAGAGCAGGCTGCCCCGTATGTCCACGGCTAAGGCTGCAAAGAACATTGGAGCAGCCGCAGGAAATTGGGGGTGTCTGCGGTGCGGAGCGGTGACTGCGGGCCGCACCGCACACTGACACCAGCAGCTGTGATGACTCCTGGAGCAACCACCAGCAATCAAAGGCCACAGTGGTGCAGGACGGTAAGAGCGGGCAGCACTGCATGTCAATATTTGCGGCTGCAAAGAGCAGTAACAACCAAGTGCTGGCAAGGGCAATAACGGCGAGATAAGCAGGGAAAACACAAAATCAGCCCAGGCCTAAACAAAGCGCACATTCCCTATAGCTGCACCGACGCAAGGGCGACCCCAAGGGCACAGCAATCAGGTCTCACCTCAGCAATGAGAAAGACAGCATGGAGGGAGGAAAATTCCACAATGACTGCCTGGAGGGTGCAGTGGGCATTGTCTAAGTTCCAATCCCAGGGTGATCAGGGAGCATACCGCCACGATTGTAATGAGGCAATTTGGAGGGAGACGAACAGCACACTATCCAACCCAAACAAACACGGTGCAAACGGAGGAAAAGGGAGTGCTCCACACCGCGAACCGTGCTATGCGAGACATCAGACCCACGAGGCAAAACACAACAACCCAAATTTGCAGCAACATTACCCTGCAATAGAACGGTTACAGATAAACAACCCCCCCAAGAGGCTCAGCTTCCCCCCTACAGTGACTGAAAAAGATAGGCACCATACGACAAGGTCGTCACAGGCAAAAACAAATAGGAGAGGTGAAAGTACCGCTCTCAGCCTGAACATCATTGCAATAACCTCACAAGCGAAAAGAGCTTGTCATATTGTGGCTGCTCAGTGCAGGGGCTAAACCCATGGAAACCCAACAGGCTGCATAGGGCATTCTGCCCCAAGGCAGGCGACGGGGATTACCGCGCAAGACCTATCATCAAAACAGCCACAAATTACAAACCGCACACAGAAGGATGGCTGGCGGAAAGGGCTGTAAGGCCGTATTGGAAACAAAGCTTGACAAATATGCCTGGACTAAAGGAGGAGAAGATCAAGAAACTGCAAATGCAAGTGCGCGAGAGCAAGCCCCGACCCCAACCAGGCAGTCTGAACTCACCCTCCAAGACATCATGGCAGCTATCAAAAATGTCCGTACCTCCCTGGAGTCACGATTGGACACAGTAAATATCGAAATTCCCATGGCAGAGTGGACCTACGAACGATGGACGCCAGAGTCAAAGAAGTGGAAGAAGCTACCAACACACTATCCACCGACACATCCTGTCTCAAGCAGCAAGTACAACAGCTTCAAACCAAGCACTAATTGATGGAGGCACAGCTAGATGACTATGAAGGTAGGGCATGCCGGAATAATGTACGCATCCTGGGTGTGCCAGAATGTGAAGGAGGGCCAGCAACAGACCTCTTTGTCGAAGAGCAAATCACAAAATATTTGCAACCAAAAGGCCTCTCACATAATTTCTCGATTAAAAGGGCACACAGATTACCAGTAGGCAGGCCCAGACCTGGTGCCCCACCTAGGCCAATATTAGCAAGAGTCTTTAATTTTTGAGATAGAGACTCCATTTTGCAAATGGTTCACGGTGCCCACCAACAAAATTTGAGAACAGTGCAATTATCTTTTTCCCAGACTTCACTATCAGAGTACAAAAACAACGACAAAGCTTCCTAGAAGTGAAGAAATCACTCAGGGACAAAGACATGCTATTCCCAGCGAAACTACAAATCGAGGCAGATGGCAAAACATGTTTTTTCTCCACACTGGAAGAAACATGGGACTGGCTGGATGATTGGCGTCAAGTTGGGAATCTAGCAAAGAAGGACACCTGAGGCAGAAATGGAACCGAACAAAACAACCTCAACACGCTCGTAAAGAATCTGACCAAGTGACTGCAGAATCAGAAACAAAATGAGAAAGGGACTGCAAAGCTCTGGAAATGTTACTAGAACAATCCAAGTAAGTGAATGAACACTCTGACACGCAGGCCTACAGCGAACAAACTCACACAGCTACGTAGCTGGCTTGACAAGCAGCTGCAACATACTCTCCTGAGAACCACTCCAGGACTGGCAGTAATTTACAGACCAAGGCTCACACCGGGCAATGTGCCTCGAGGCGGACGACCAGAACATAACTTATCACATTGGTTTGAGCAGGGTATGGGGGAGGACTCGGCGTGGCCACGGACCTCTGTTTTTCTTTTTGTAGGGGGGCGACAGGCACTCTGCAATGTTGGGGAGGTTGGTAGCTCAAAGTCCATCACGCAGGGAGGGGTGGAATGTTGGGGTTAGGGAGGGACAGTTCTACGTTTAAACGGGTCACAGAACACACACCTCAACCAAGAAGTCCACAAAGACACCCGCAATTCACAAAAACCCACACCAAATGTGCGTGCCCCTTCACAGCCACCGGCATCACAGAGAATACCATTTGGGCCTAGTCCAACAGATAAGACAACAAACACAGTAGAAAATGGTGATCACCGGAAACCCCTGCTAAAACAGTGGCGGTAGCACTCACCGAAAACCACACTCAAAATGCTCACTTGGATTGTCAACGGGCAGGAGATAAGCTAACGATAGGGATAGTCCTACAATATCTCAAGCGCCGAGCCCCAGACATAGTTTTACTGCAGGAAACCCAACTTGTAGGAAACAATTGCAAAGCACTGAACAGATGGGGGGACAAAATCTGGAGCCAGATGTACTGGTTCCACATCTGGTCAAGAGGAACAGGTTTACTGATTCGTAAAACTCTCCCACTGATACCACAAAAGGCGTGGGCCGACCCACAGGGCAGATTTGCTGTCTTAGAGGCAAGCTGGGAAGGGAAGCGAATCAGTTATATCAGCATATGCCCCCGCCGCTCCATAAATCAGCCCTCACGGACCTAGGTAAACTAATCCTTGACCTGCCACTCGGAACCCTCGTTCTGGGTAGAGACCTCAATATGACCCTAAACAACCGCATCGATTTTTTTAAATACATATTTTAATTGAATTTTCATACAACAAGTAACCATAGGTATACAGTGTCACATATCAGCAAGAGATTTCAGGTATCAGTATACGAATACAAGGTGTGCATGAAGTTCTCCATTGACATGTACATTAAACTGGTATTGTAAAGCTGTTGATAAACAGTTTTGTTCAATTTTAACCAATTTCTCAAGCTATATCTTCATTATAAAACACGCTAGCTTATTTCACTGCAAATATTCATCTATGTGACATTAACATTTGTATTAATCTCTGCTGATCAAGTATTGGCCACTCACTAGAGATAAGAAAGAAATAATACCTAACAACTGGAACCCCCCTCCCCCCTGTAGACTCGGCCGTATAGATTTGTATTTATAAGATCAGCAGTAAGACAATAAACTCCAGTTTCAAGAGTAATTCAGCATATTATTCGATAATCAAGAAAAGGAATATAGCATTGACACTGTCTCTTGCTGCAGTACTAACAGGGATAGAAACTTTCAAACATTGTAAGAGCTTCTCGTTCAATATGACTGTATATCTACTGCTACAAACTCCTCCAACAGTCCATTCCAATCCAAGGAAATGGGTTTTTTCCGTAGCCCTCTTTGTACTTCTCGTTTGAGTTCCGCACCTTCTGCTCTACCCCATTTAATCATTTCCCTATGCCAATCAAGGATTAGTGGCAGTTTAGCTGCTTTCCATCGCATTGTAATATTACGCTTTGCTAAAATAAGAGCCAGATTATGAAATTTACGAGCAGGACCCCCCTTCTTACCACCAGGACCCAAACCCAACAAACAATACTCCGGGGAACCATCATCACTCACCGGGGCAATATCGTGTAGGATTTTATGTACAGAGGTCTAATAATGTTGCAACTTCGGGCAGTTCCATATCATATGAAATAATTTCGCGTTAGGGAATTGACAACGGGGACAATTATCTGCTACATCAGGGAACATTGCATTTAATCTGTTGGGAGTCAAATAGGCCCTATGAATAATCATCAATTGAGTACATTTAAATTTTGGATTCCTGGAAACTTTCCTCGGGTACTCTAATATAGTGTCCCATTCTTTATCAGTGAGCTCACTGCCTATATCTATAGTCCATCTATCTCTGACCGATCGGAAGGAAACTGCTGCCACTGTACAGATGCCCCTGTATAACCACTTGGTCAGATGGCTGCCACTTCCCATCATGTATTGCATATTAAGTAGTTCATGCGTTAATGGCTCTGTTCCCTCCGGGGCCCATGTGGTGCGTATATAACGAGAAATATTGGCATGTAACAGAAAAAATGTGTTTGGTACTCCATATGCTCTCACAAAGGCATCGTATGTTATCAAGGTGCCATCGGTAATAAATATACCCACTGTGGTTACACCTGACCCGTCCCATGCCAAAATACTCTTAGAGGTAACTAATCCCGAATTCAGTGGTATACCTAATAACGGGATGTTAGAAGCATAATGGGGTACATTTTGGGTGTAACGCAATGCTTTTTTCCAATACAACATTGCAACTTTTAGTAGTGGGGATGCCGTTGGGGGTGCTTTACCCCCGGGTAACAGCATTGTATGTAAAGTCCTGCGTCTCCATTCCTGCTGGGACATATCAATCTCTTGTAGATTACGGCCTACAATCCAGTATGCTAGCCACTGTAACTGACTCGCATAACAATAAGCTTTTAAATCTGGCACTCCCATTCCCCCACGGCTTGGGTCCACTTGTAATTTTGCCAGTCCTATTCGTCGACGTCCCGATCCCCATATGAGTTCTACGAACAAAGAATCGAGTAATCTAAAAACCTGGGCAGGGACAACAATGGGCAAATTAGTAAAATAGTATAATAAACTAGGGAATAGCACCATTTTAGCGAGTGCCACTCTTCCCGTCACTGAGATTGGCAGAGAAATCCAACATTTTATTTGTGTTTTTAGTGCAGTTATTGCTCGAAGCAGGTTTCCATCCAAAAGGTCCTTTTTCTCTCCGTATATCTGAATTCCTATGTGTTTAAAAGTAAACGTTGCTGTTTGAAAGGTCCAGTTCCCGAAAACGACAGGGTCCGCACGTATACTATCATTAAAAAAATAGACATATGATTTCGTGTCGTTTATTGAGAGCCCTGAAAGTTGTCGGAATGTTTCAAAAATGGTTGGTATAGGATCGTATGTCTCATCCAAGTTATTAAAGTATAAAGTTAAATCATCTGCGTATGCTGAGATGATGTGTGTTGTAAGTCCCATTTGAATTCCCCTGTGTCCTGCTGTATGCCGCATTTTATACATTAAGGGTTCTAGAGCTAAGATAACTAATATAGGTGACAATGGGCATCCCTGTCTTGTGCCCCTTGCTATCAAACATTGCTGTGATATATGCACTCCTGTGCGTGCTCTTGCCCAGGGATTTGTATATAATAATCTTACCCAGTATATAAACTCTTCCGGTATTCCAAACCTTGAGAGCGTGTAAAACATATAATGCCAGTGCAAAGAGTCAAAGGCCTGGCGAAGGTCTAGTGATATACATCCTGGTGCTTCCGCCATTTTAGATGCATGTGTCATTATCTGGTGCAATCTCCAATATTTAAATCTGTGCTCCTACCTGGTACAAAACCACATTGGTCAGTGTGGATAAGTTTAGGGATAAACTGTGATAGTCTATCTGCCAAAAGTTTACTCATGATTTTATAATCTGTGTTGACTAATGACAGAGGCCTGTAGCCTGCTACATCAGTACTGTCCCTACCAGGCTTCGAGAGCGGTACCATTATTGCTTGTAAAGTGGTAAAAGGGAGAGCACCAGTATCTAATGAATTCTGATATAATTGCTGTAAATGAGGGGTTAGCTGATCCAAATATATTGCATAGAATTTTATAGGGAGACCATCACTACCCGGGGCCTTATTTCTTGGTAATGCTTTCATTGCAGCCCTAATTTCCATTCCTGTCACTGGATTCTTAAGCTCTTCTTTATATTTATTTAATAATTGTCGGAGTTGTATATCATCGAAAAATGGTGCATAATTTATAAGATTAAGTTCGTTAGGTGGCCTATATAATTGTTCATAGTATTCCCTAAATGCCGAATTAATTTCAAATTGAGTACAACCTGTAACACCCTTTGTGTTATTCATTTCAAGGATAGGAGACATTGGCGGGGTGTTTTTATTATTCGGGCCAAAAAAACAATGACATCGATAGGCAGCCGTCACGCGCCAAGCCCCGAAAGACTACTCCTCTGTCAGAATTTCTTAGCTCCATGGGCCTGACAGATGTATGGTGCCATTTCAACCCACATTCATCTCAATTCACTTTCTACTCAGGAGCACATAACAGCCTGTCCCGCATAGACTACATTCGGATGCACACAGCAGACATAAGTTGTTATAGGGAAGCCCGATGTCTTGCACGCAGTGTGTCCGACCACTCCCCTGTCTGGGCCATTCTCACCTTTGATAAATATCGACATAGCACTAAATCCATGGCTCCTCAAAATCCAAAATATATAAAAGACAAACTGATACACCATACAGACCTCTATTTTAAGGAAAACGTGGACTCGGTAGAATCAGCACAAACGTTATGGGAAGCCTTCAAAACAGTGTTAAAGGGCCCAGCATTTGCACTCAAGGTGGGACACAACAGAGAATGAAGGGAAAAGAAAGAGCAGCTGGAACACGAGAACGAAAATTGTGAAGATGAATATACGCAGGCCCCTAATGAGGCCAACAAACACAAGCTAGACTTCAAGAAACTCGAATACAGAGCTCTAGTGACGAGGTAGCTAAGGCCAAACATATGGCAGCCTAACACAAACTATACAAACTCACACAGAGTGGGCAAACTCCTAGCTTGGCTAGAAAAACGAGAACAAGCTGAGTGTTTGTTCCACTTGTTACAAATTATTGGCACCAACATTATTAAGGACCAACAAAAGATGTCAGAGGTATTCGCTGATCACTTTGAAAGGCTATACAGACCAACCGTCGAAACCACTGCAGAAGACTCATGTCAACTGCTAGCAGAGATTCCCATATTGATACTATCCCCCAATGATTGGGACTCACTCAAGGGAGATCCCACAGAAGAGGAAATTAGCTCAGCAATAAGCAATATACAATCCGGGAAGGCGATGAGACCCAATGGTCTCCCAGTCGAATTCCTTAAAAATCATAGCTTCTCAGGTTGCACCATATCTACGAGATTTTTTCCTAGACAGTAATAAGAAGGGGGCCCTAACCGAAGACCAAAGACTAGCCTCTATAGTCGTTATACACAAGAAAGATAAACCAGCTGATAAGTGTAGCTCCTACCAACCGATCTCTTTAATAAATGCAGAGTCTAAATATTTCGCAAACATACTGGCTTCTTGCCTTGCTCCCACATCATTGCAAAAATAGTAAATGTGGATCAATCAGGTTTCATGCCTGGCCGCAATACAGTCCTAAATATTCGCCGGCTACATAACGTTGTTGATAGGAAAAACAAAATTGCAGAAGACGCAGTTATACTCTCATTGGATGCAAAAAAGGCATTCAACACTATTGAATGGCCCTACCTCTTTGAGGTCTTGCACCAAATAGGTTTCGGCCCCAAATTCCTCAAGTGGGTTAGGCTCCTCTACACAGACCTCAAAGGACAAGTAAGAGTAAACAACCACACCTCACGGACATTCCCACTGAAGAAGGGGAACACAACAGGGGTGCCCCTTATCACCGCTGATCTTCTCCCTGATGCTAGAACCACTCGCAACCTGGGTAAGAGGCGATCGACTACTTAGAGGGCTAAAATGGGCAGAGGGCCACGAGGATAGAATATCCCTATACGCTGATGACATTTTACTATATCTTGCATCGCCAGCGAAATCAATGAACAGAATTCTTCACATCTTCACAAATTTCGGTAAATATTCAAGGTACACCATGAATTGGTCCAAGTCAGTAATCTACACATTCTGTGGACCGAACCCAAAACTGCTGCCCGACTGTGCAGCAACAACTGCAGTCGAGGGTTTCCAATACCACGGAATATACATGACCCCAGACCAAGGTCTCTTCTACACTAAGAACCTTGTGAGTCCCCTAAACAGATTGCAAAATGATGTGCGACATTGGAGAGAATTGCCACTCTCCCTACTAGGACACGCAGCACTGTTTAAAATGCTGGCACTGCCGCGTTTCTTATATATCCTTCAAAACAGCCCATCCAGGGACCCCAAAGCCTGCTTCAAAAGTATAGACAGCGAACTCAGAGCACTGCTCTGAGATGGCAAATCACCACGCATTGCCACACATAAACTAACAAGGAGTTGATACGACGGTGGGATAGCTCTTCCCAACAAAAGACCATACTACTGGACATCCCAAATGGTGGTCATCAATCACTGGGTCTACCATTCGCAGACAGAACCCGCATATCAGATGGAGAGACTTTTATTGGGGAAATAAAGGTATAACGGGGTCCTATACTCAAAACTTAAAAAAGGCCACTACACCGGCCCCATGGCCCTTACTATTGACATCTGGCACCAGGCAAATAAAGCACTGGGATGGCAAGGGATGATAACCCAAGCTACGCCATTATGGTCAGCCTAACGGCTAGGTACACTGGGTACATAACCTGGGTTTGATAAATGGGATGCCATTGGCATCTCCACTGTAGGTGACCTATCCAAAAAAGACTAGGCTTGCCAGGAAGTGTTTGATACATGCAAATTCGTCAACACTTATCACAACAATTCCCACACAGGGTGAAGTGTCGGAAGGATCTCCACAAGAAGACAGGCTACTGTCCGAACCCATGAATAAAAAAGCCATTTTAACAACGTATCAAAAACTATGTAATAATCTACCTGATCGACTCCAACGACTCCGTGACAGATGGCAGGACAAGATAGGGCCGCTTGAAGATGATGAGTGAAAATCTGCGCTAATGTCCCCCGAGAGGCAGCCATACCGCTCAAATTCCGTCTCATTCAGCTCAAAATACAACACAGAACATACTTAACTGGGGTACATTGACTAAAATCGGGCGTAGGGAGGACATACAATGTCTTAGATACTGTACAGAGGAGGCAACATTTCACCACGTGATATGGAGCTGCCCAAACATTGCACCACTCTGGAAAAAAGTCGCACGACAGATGCAAAATGCTATTGGAAAAGAAATTCAATAAACACCCAAGTTGGGACTCCTCAATATATGGGAGGCCACAGATCTCTCCACAGTAGAACAACAATGGGTCACACTAAGTTTCACATTAATCAAACGTAACATAGCCATGCAATGGGGGGCTTGTGATACGCCAACAGTGAGGGGGATGGGCGACCGACATGGACAACTGCATGACTGCAGAAAAGGAAGTCTTCAAACGCAGAGGCTGACCTAAAAAATGGGACAAAATGTGGGGGAAATGGAACTCGTACAGAGGAGAGATCTGTATTTCCCTATCATCCGAACTAGCGGGGGTGGCAGAAGCAAGAGTCGATCAACACAAGAAGCTATACCTCAATAATAAAACAGCTGGGTGGGTGTCTTTGCAAAGATTGTGAACTGAATCTCATTTTAGTATGAACTTTATTATGACCTGTACTGTTGTATAGTTGAAAATTTAATAAAAATAATTACAGCCATCAGTCTTGCAGAGCACAGAGTATTTTGTACAGTCACAACCTTTCTTAAAGAACATAATATGCGATACCTCTGCGGATACTCCGTCAGAATATCAGGCTATTAAATCATTGAAAGAAGCCTGCCAAATCTTAGACATGCCCCTTCCAGAGGAGGACCCAGGCTCACAGCCAGACATGCAAAAAGAACTATTGATGGACAGAATGCAGAACAATGTCATAAATTCACCCCAGTAAAGAGATCTGGGCCTAAATCCATCGTTTTTTTGCTCACCATGCCATTCCAGTTTGGACCCAGCCATATGCAAATCAGCCTTGACCCTGTGTCCTGTGGGAACAGTCCAGCCCGAACTGCCAGGCCAGGTCCGCCTTGGACTGGAAACAAGCATCCTAGGACCGGTTTCGGGGTTTCACCCCTCCTCAGCCAGGATAGCTTGATTCCAGTGGCATGGAGAGCACGGGACTCACGTCGGAGCATACCCGTCCCACTCGGGGTGATAAATGCAAAAAGAACTATTGATGGACAGAATGCAGAACAATGTCATATATTCACCCCAGTACAGAGATCTGGGCCTAAATCCATCGTTTTTTTGCTCACCATGCCATTCCAGTTTGGACCCAGCCAAATGCAAATCAGTCTTGACCTTGTGCCAGACATGTCCAAAAGGCCCGGAATGGAATGTGTGCACAGAAATACTCAGCGACAAACCCCCAAACAAGAAGAAATACTAGCAGAATGTAATCAGCACTTGAGCAGTGGTGGAAGCGAAGGATTGAGGCCTATATATTGACACAATATTATTTTTTAACTTCTGTCACGCTTGATGTTAGCAGTGCAGGGGGTCTCTGTTGAACTTTGAGATGAATTGATGACATCTGCCAAGGCGTGCTCCAACGATACTCGATGCCCACAGAGGACTTAACCCCAAAGTACCTACCGAGTGACTGTACTTGAATGACTCTGACTACACAGTTACCCCCTCCGTTTCATAGTATCTTGCTTCTGTTTTGTGTTTTTGACTTTGGTTGACATTTGTTATGTTGGGATTCTTCAAAGGAGGGTATTGCCATCTCCTAATTAGTGCCTTCCCACCACAATCATTTATGCACAGGTCAATAGATCACAATTCCCACCATTTCTCTTGTGGCCGCAACCATGCGCATCAATTTGGGGTCACCAGGGGTCGCAATTGCAACCCCTGGCTTCCCTCTTACGGCCCCTAGACCTGCCTAAGAGGTCTCTAAAGCACTGTCAGGAAAAGAAGTTTAATGGTGCTCTAATGAGCCTTTTAAAACTCTTTTTACCCTGCAGAAAACAGGGACATATGGCTATCATAAAAAAATTCAGCTGGGAAACTTTTGAACATTGCAGTAAAACCAATCAATCAATCAGGGAATTGTAAGCGCGCTACTCACGCGTGAGGGTCTCAAGGCGCTGAGGGTGGATCCGTAAATCTGTTTAGCCGAAGAGCCAGGTCTTGAGTGTCTTCCTGAAGGTGTTCAGGGAGGGGGCGCATCTGATGTCTGCCGGTAGCTCGTTCCAGGTCTTGGCTGCAATGTGATAGAAGGATCGTCCGCCTGCTCTGGCTCTGTGGATGTGCAGGGTTTTGGCCAGCGCGGGGTTGGAAGATCGGAGCTTTCTTTTGGGTACGTGGAAGTTGATTCTGTCGTTGAGGTATTTGGGTCCGATGTTGTGTAGGCATTTGTAGGCGTGAGTGAGGATTTTGAAAGTGACTCTTTTCTCCACAGGGAGCCAGTGGAGACTTCGTAGGTGTTGACTGATGTGTTCGTGTCGGGGGATGCCAAGGATGAGTCTGGCGGCGGTGTTCTGTATTGTCTGGAGTTTGCGGAGTAGGGACTTGTTGATGCCGGCGTAGAGTGCGTTTCCATAGTCCTGTCTGCTGGTGATGAGTACGTGGTTGACTGTCTTCCTTGACTCAGGGGGGATCCACTTCAAGGTCTTGCGGAGGATGCGGAGGGTGTTTAAGCAGCTGGAGGTGACGGCGTTGACCTGTTGGTTCATGGTGAGTGATGAGTCGAGTATGATGCAGAGATTCTTGGCGTGGTCTCAGGGGGTAGGTGAGCTTCCGAGGGCGGTCGGCCACCAGGTGTTGTCCCATGCAGAAGGAGTGGTACCAAGGACGAGGACTTCTGTCTTCTTGGCATTGAGCTTCAGGCAGCTGTTGGTCATCCAGACTGCAACGTCTTGCATTCCTTTCTGGAGGTTGAGTTTGGCATTGGTGGGGTCTTTGGTGAGGGAGAGGATGAGCTGGGTGTCATCGGCGTAAGATACGATGTTGAGGCCGTGTTGTCGGACGATGGCTGCGAGGGGGGTCATATAGATGTTGAAGAGGGTGGGGCTCAGCGATGAACCCTGTGGGACTCTGCAGGTGATTTTCAAGGGGTAGGAGAGGAAGGGTGGGAGTCTGATCCTTTGGCTTCTTCCAGTAAGGAATGATCGGATCCAGTCCAGGGCTGTTCCTTGTATGCCTGCGTCGTGTAGTCTGGCGACTAGTGTGTGGTGGGAGACAGTGTCGAAGGCCGCTGATAGGTCGATTAGGATAAGGGCTGCTGAGCGGCCTTGGGCCAGGAGGGTGCGGATGTCATCTGTGGCGGCGAGTAGGGCTGTCTCTGTGCTGTGGTTGCTTCGGAATCCGGATTGGGGCGGGTCTAGGATGGCATTCTCTTCAATGAATCGTGTCAGTTTCCTGTTGACTGTTTTCTCTTCAACTTTGGCTGTGAAGGGGAGGAGCGAGATGGGCCGATAGTTCTTGAGGTCATGGGGTCAGCTGTGGGCTTCTTGAGCAGAGGTCTGACTTCTGCGCGCTTCCAGTCGTCTGGGAAGCTACCTGTTTTGAAGGTGGTTTTGATGGTGCGTTGTAGTTCGGGTGCGATGGCAGCTGCAGCTCTGTGGTAGATGCGAGGGGGGCAGGGGTCGGTGGGGGCTCCCGAGTGGATGCTTTTCATGGTCGAGGCGGTGTCTTCGGCCGTGAGCGGTGTCCAGTTGGAGATGGTGGGCTGGATGGTGTTTCTGGGGGGCCGTCTGTGGCACCTGGTAGATGGTCGATGAAGTTGTCATAGTGGTTTTTGATCTTGAGGTGGAAATAGGTTCCAAGCTTGTCACAGAGGTCTTGGGATGGGGTGATGTCTGTGGCTTCGCTGCGTGGGTTGGTGAATTCTTGAATGACACTGAAAAGTTCCTTGGAGTTGGCCAGGATTTTGTTGTGGATGAAGTTCCTCTTGGTGGCTCTGATCTGGTTGTGGTAGTCCGTCATGGCGTCCATGTAGGTGGTGTGGTTTTCAGTTGTCTTGGTGTTTCTCCAGTTCTTCTCCAGGCGTCTGGCTTCTTGGAGAGCAGTGGTGAACCAGGCGGCTTTCCTGGGGCGTTGTCTGTTGGGGTTGCGTAGCAGGGCGAGCTAGTCTGCACAGTCGGAGATCCCGGTGTGGAGTTCTCTGGCTGCGTCGTTTGCGTTGGGAGCCCAGGTGTGGTTGTCTCGGGTGAGAGTGGAGTTAAGTTGTAGGAGTAGGAGACAGGTATAAGAGAAGCAATGGTATGTGATAACTCAGAAAGAGAAAGATACACATGCAAGAAAGAGAGAGGAGTAATGAGATAAACAGGATAGAAAGAATAGCTGAGAGGTTGAGGAACAGACAAATGAACATTGATTAGGGGTTGCCACGAGTTGCAGTTGCAACTCCTAGATTGCCATTTGCAACTCCTGACACTGCCTTTGCTATCCCCTGTCATCTGAAGTGGTAACATCAGTGGCAAGAACACTGGGGCAGTCACCCTTCTTGTTTTCCGTCCATTAAAAAAATTATATCAATAACTAATTCTAGTTTAGTTTTTACTATCAGTGTAATACAAATTGAGCACATGAGCTGTAACTGGACATTCTCTGACAGCTGAGGCAAGTTAAATTAAATGAGTTTAAATGTATATTATATCCGTTGAAGCAGGTGAGAGTGTGTTTGTCTGAGATAGATAGCATGTGTAAGTATAAGAGTGTTTGTTTACATGTATTACCATGTTTGTGAGAGTGAAAGTGAGTGAGTGAGACTGAATAAGAATGTGTGAAGCATGTTAGAGAGAGTGAGTGAGTGTGAATGAGAATGCATTTGAGTAAGAATGTGTGAGAGTGAGCAGCAGTGAATGAACATAACTGTGAGTGAGAGTGAATATATTTGAATGAGTGAAAATGAGTGACTACAGTGAGTACAAGTGGTTGTGACAGAGAATGTATGAGTGAGTGAGAGTAGAAGAGAGAGTGAATGAGAGTGAGTGAGCACAAATGAGATAGAACGAGTGAGTTGAAGTGAGTAATATTAAGTGAGACTGGGTGAGAAAGAACATGTGAGTGAGCGTAAGACTGAGTGGAAGAGTGTGAGTGAGAACGTATGAGTGTATGGAAGTGGGAGTGAGTTTGAATGAGTGAGTCAAAGTAGAATTCAGTGAGGATGAGTGAATGCAAGTGATTGAGGATGAATGAGTTTGGGTGAGAATGAGGTTGAGTGAGTGAATGTATGTGAACTTGAGAGAGAATATGGTGTTCTGCTTGCAAGTATACAGTTGGCCGTGGCACCCAGAAGGTAATTCTTGGCATATAGATGCAATCACTCCAAAAGGCTGAGGTGGAATACTAAATACCAATTCTTAGCATGAAAGTCACCTGCGACAAAATACTGGTATTGCCATTCTAGAGGTAATGCTTGGCATTTGGGGACAACCATGGAAAAATTCTGGCATACTGGAGGAAATTCTTTAGCACAGGGGGAACCCATGGCACAATGATAGGACTGGCACATTGGCACTAATTCTTGGCATAAGGGAATAAACGTGTAGCTTTTGGGGAGGAGGCAACCATAATGTTGGCCCTGACATACTAGAGGTGATGTTTAACACAGGAGCCACCCATGATATATGGGGAGCACTAATGACAACATTCCTTAACTATCCTATTGTATTTAATTTTTGGCCTAAGGGCCCCCCATGACGAAATGCACATTTTAAAACACATTGTTGCTATATTTCATTATTGTGAATACATGAAAAAGTATGTTGTTGAATAAAACCTTAAAATAATTCAAGCTCACAGTACAGTTCTGTGTTTAGTGGCACTATATATTCTTGAGATAACTGCATAACAAACATACAATATTTCGTTTTAATACAAAGAGAACAAAGTAAGTTTCCACTGGCATAGGTTATCCACACCATAATATTGGTGGTATGTAAAATAGACATTTGTGTTGTTATAATAGTAATGCAGTTATTAAGGGACCACAGCGATGTCAATTATTGTAATCTAATCAAAATCATGTGACATCACTTTGTGGGAAGATTTAGGGTCAAAGGTCATGATGTCACTTCTGCGATGTCATTCAGGTCAAAGGGTGTGTGATGTCACTTCCGCTACTGCTGACATTTTGGTGAATCAACGGCCTTGGCAACAACCCCCTAAATATTATTACATAAAATGTCAGGTGGCCTAATAACCCCCTTAAGATACGCTCTGTTCTGCATGAATTACACACATTCCAGGCAGACATTGGACTACTACAGGAGACATCTCTCTAAGTAAGATTAAATCCGGTCTAAAGACTTCCAGATGCAACATGTTTCATCTGGTGTAATGAGACAGCAAGGTTTGGGTTCCTCATACATAATAGGTGTGTACTGGTAGTGATGGATACCCTTAAAGACAAGGATGGGAGGTGGATAGCCATTAGAGGAACCTTAAGTGGTCAACCATTGAGATTAGCCTTAATCTACTGTCCCAGCAAAAGGCAATAGCATTTTCTAATGGAAACTATTCATGCTCTCGTAGTCAGATCCTCACTCCCGCTCCTCTTGGGTGGCGACTTAAAACTCCCTTGAGATAATGAAACTGATGATGACTATTCTAGGCGGGGCAATACTGTAATGCTCTCCCCCAGTCAGTAGGTTCCTTTTATGAGATCTAGGCCTCATCGATGCATGGTGGTTGAGACACCCACTAGGGCATGACTTCTCTTATTATTCCGGAGTCTATAAGACTTCTACCTGACTTGACTTTATTCTCCTTGACAAGCTTTTACTGCCATAGTCAACTGACTGCACACAAATGCCTATTACATTATCAGACCATGGTCATGTCATCTGTACACTGACCCGCCCATGTGTTAGGCTAATGGGGTTGAGGAACACATGGCTCCTTCAGGATGCCCTCCTAAAAGACCCAATGATGGTTAAGAACAATAAAAACAGTATTGCAAACTACATTGAACATACCGACAGAGACAGCATCTCTGTGAGTTCCTTATGTGATGCCTTGATGGCATCCTTTGTCCTTGGAGGCAACTTCATTGCTGAAGTGACCCAAATAAAATGCATGCATGAGGCTTTCCTCAAGAAGCTCACATCGGACCTCAAAAACCTCAAACAAGATCATAAACACACCCACTAACAAAAGACGTGGCATAACATACTCATGACTTGGTGACAGCTTAAATCAATAGAAATGGACAGAGCTGCATTCCTTTTAGCGAGTTTAGATAATAAATACTATGCGCTGGGTTTCAAGTCCGAAAAATTATTAGCCAATCTTCTGCATACTCACCATAACAGAAATCTAAGAACTTTATGGCCAAGTACAAATGCAAAACTTAGTAGGCCAGAATGTTTTGGGGAATTGTATTCCCTATTGTATATAAGACAGCCCACAAACCACCAAGCCAGAGCAACTGATCTAGAGGGGGTTGACTTTCCGGTACTTAGGGAGGATACGGAAAACCTTGGAAAGCCAGTAGCCAAAGAAGAGATGCTGATATCTATCACAAAACTCAGCTCATCGAGGGCTCCTGGCCCATATAGCTTCACAACAACCTTATATAAATGTTTTGCTCCTTCTCTTCTCCTTCCTCTTTTTAAAGTATATCAAGAAATAATACTGTGGGGTTGGGTGACTCCCTCCATGGCCAATTCTAGCAATTGTGACTCGTACCGAACAATTTCCCTTCTTAACTTTGATGCAAAAACTTTCACCAGAATAGCTATGCTGAAACTAAAGTCACTGATGGGCTACTTTATATACGCTGGTCCATCGGGCTTAATTCAAGAACACCAGGTTTGTGATAATGCATAAAAGACATTGCACATGCTGGATGTAGAAACATTGGGATCTAAGCAGTCAATCTTGGTCAACCTTGATGCTGAAAAAGCACTCAATATAGTCAACTGAGACTTTATGTCCGATGTCCTACAGAGGATGAGGATGGGAGAGAAATTTAGTATTTGACTGATGGGTGGCTACCACTCCCCAAGAGATTATATTAAAATTAATGAGATGTTCTCTTAGTGGGCGAACATCTCCAGAGGCACTAGACAGGGAGGCTCCCTGTCACTTCTTCTGTTCATCCTGACCCTTGAGCCCCTTGCCCAATGGATAGGACCAAATGCCCTAATTAAGGAGATTACAATTGGAACTCACCACTTTAAGCTCACTATGTTTGCAGATTACATATTGGTATCAATGACAGACCCACTACACTTTCCCCACCTTATTGCGGAATTGGAAGCCTAACAAAAGGTATCTGGCTTTAAGATTAATATCACCAAATCAGTGATCCTTAACATGATTAACTAGAGAACCACTCTGCTCCAACTACAAAAATTCCAATGTGATGGGTGGCAACTCATATTGATACCTAGTACGAGGCCATAGCTCCAACCCTAGCGTAAACTAAGGACATCAACCTCCAGAGGCTCAGGAAAACAGTGCAAACTGAACCCAATATCTGGAAACACAAATAAATGCCTCTCTTGAGTACATCAGCGGCATTCAAGATGACCATTCTCCCCAAAATACTATATATCTTTCAAACTTTAATTCTACCAATTTGAAAAGTCTACATTTCAGACCTCCAATCACTCTGCTATTCCTTTATTTGGCAAGGCAAGGCAGAGACAGTAGCTTGGTACCAATGCTCCCTTAAGCCCTGGCATGCAGGGCTGTGGATCCTTTACTTATCCTTCTACTATTTGGCAGTACTTCTATTTCATTGCACCAGTCGCAAGACTGAGAAGGGGTGGTGTAGGATAAATCACACTATAGCAGCATGTCCTCTCTGGGAGATATTATGAAAGCGTAAATCTCAGAGGACTAATACATTATATAAATCCCATATGATGAGGACTACCCTGGAGATCTGGAACAGGCTAGCAACCTGAAAGGGACAACTTTTCCCTCACCATTCACACAGCTTTAGGGAAAGACAGACTTCATGCCTGGCCTACGTCAAGTTCCATGTTACCGTTGATTGGGGGTGGCTGCAAGATGTTTGGAGACATCTTCGAGGACAGTGCCATCAAACCATATGCGCAGTTATAACTAATTTGTGCTCCCAGAAACGCAGCACTTTTGATATTTGCAATTGCTTCACTGGGTCCTTAATCCAGAGATCAAACAGGGAACCACCAGGGCCCTCACCCCTTATTGTTATGAAAAATATCTACTAACATGCACTGGAAACAGTTGTGCTGTCTCCAAAATATACAACATGTTGATCCTCATACGTATAGATGAAAAGTTTGCTTTTCAACCTGCCTGGAAGAAGTAGCACCAAATCACTCTGGATGCCGACCACTTAGAAGACATCCTACTTTGTGCAAAAATGTTTGCTTTTCACACAGGGGGAGAGAAATTCACTTAAAACACTGTTTAGGTGGCATTACACCCCAGTATGACTGGTGCAGGTGAGGCAAGGGGGGAACTCACACTGTTGGCAGGGTTGGCAGGAGGATGGTTCATTAATACATATCCTGTGGTCCTGCCCTAAGATACAATCCTTCTGAAACTCTGTCTTGATGACAATACAATTACAGGGGAAGTCTTAGCCAGATTCTCGAAGTCATACTCTTGGGACATACTGCAAAGGATATTTATCCCTCATGGGGGATCCTCACGGGGGAGAAAGGGATTACTTATCTCCCACCTTCTGTTGGATGCCAAACAAATCATCCTATCCCTCTGGGGGCCAGTGCCTGGCCACTATGGAACTCTGGTTAAAGGAGAGAATGTGTTGGCTATTGGGGGTAGGAAAGCTTTCGAAAGGGGCCAAGGTTAAGGAGAGAGACTTTATAAAAACGATGGAGCCTACTTATTGATTTCTTTACCAAAATCCGGTGGCGGCTTGAAGCAGTAATGCTGTGGGGTGGGAGGCGGGGCAAGGGTGGGGCTGGGTGGGGGTGTTAGACCTGCCAGCCCTTTGGCTGTCCCCTCCTCATTTTTTCTTCCTTTACCCTCAAATTTTTCTGTCCACTAGTTTTTTTTGGTGTTGACTTAGAGGCTCTGGGTGCCCCATCATCACTAATTAATGGTGTGGCGCAAGGTGCTTCCCTAAAATGGAGGGAGGGAGAGAGCTCCTCCACAAAATGGTGGCCTAAACTGTCACCTTAGAACCTGGGCCATAGGCTGGCATGAGGAGTTCCAGAACCTTCTGGGCCACTCTAGCCAGTCAGGGCCCAGGCTATATATAGAGGTGAGGTGTGACGGCCATTTTGAGTGAACTGAGGTAGTCAGGAGTAAGGCACCTGAGTGGGGAGGTAGGAGCGCCAGAGGGGGGGGAACTGACTGTTCTTAGGGCCTGCTTCTTCTCCCCCCTCGGTTGACACCACCCCCTCCCTCGTGACCTAGCCCTGCCTTCAGCCTCTGACCCTGGGATCACGTCAACTTTTTGTGCACCCCGCCTAGTCAGGACCCCTGAAGAGAACTGGGGAAGAGAGTGACCATTTCTGACCTTATCCACCATTTTCCTGACTGTGCCTGGGTCCCCCCTATCTTGTTCTGCCACTGGTGTGTGGCCTGCCGCATTCCAACCAACCTGTCCTGAGCCTGGGCGTTGCTGTGAGTAGACAGGGGGCGCTAGTCGCCGAACACTTCGCCACCCCGGAACTGCCGGCCACCCCTTAATTTGTGCCACCCCCGTCGGGGCTGTCCCAGAGAATAGCTCACCGCTGCGGCCCAGGGCCGGAAAGATCGCCCCCATAGTCATCGGGGCCCGTGGAGAAGCCCAGGGCCCCATCGCTGCAGTCGGAAGGCAGGAAAGCCCACTGGAACCCTGCGAAGGCCTCACCAGGCCTGGAGCCATCCTGTGAGGGCCGCGCAAGGCCGTGAAGCGGATTCCCCCCAACACGTGACGGGGGCGGACTGCGAGACGCCGCCCCCGGGTGATTTGCCGACTGGGCCGTGCCCCGCAGGTCGCGCTGCATCGGCGGCTGCAGGCGCGGGCCCTGGAAGTCTGCGGGAAACTCCGGAGCCGTCTGGAGTCCTGCGGAGCCCCCACCACCTCGCCGGACCGCGCCGAGTGGAGCGCTGACTGAGAGGAAGCCCGTGAGGGGCGAAAACCAGCGCAAGGGCCGAGAGAAGGCTGAGGAGAAAGGTAACCCCTGGGGGAGGCGGGCGGATGGCCGTAGAGAGGCCCAGAGTTCGCCCCTCCCCTGGGGAGGCCCAGTGAGCCACAACATTTCCCCCTGACCTGGGACCCACCTCACCAGCATCTCCTGCCTCTGTAGGGCTCCAGGACAAGGGAGTTTGGTACCCGAGGACCTCGCCTCAGACGGAAAGTCTCATTAAGGCCTTAGGTACTTGCCGGGGATAGCACTAATGAGGTACTGAGTACACCGCTAAGCGGAAGGGCCACTTTTAAGGCGCTATGAAATTACCAAGTGCAGTGCTATGTTAATGACTCTATTTAAGGCGCTATGAAATTACCAAGTGCAGTGCTATGTTAACGAATTTATTTAAGGCACTATGAAATTACTATGTGTAGTGCTACGTAAATGACTCTATTTAAGGCGCTATGAAATTGCTATGTGCAGCGCTATGTTTAATGACTCTATTTAAGGTGTTATTGAATTTGCTGTGCTGTGTTTGACCACTAGGTGGCGCGCTTGATTTCACATCAGGGCTAAGGTACTTAAGTACTGCCAATTTAACCACAACTAAATGTTTTGACCCTAATTTGGTGTAGATAAAAACTGATTCGTTTCATTTGAAAGAAATGATAAACCTGATAAAAGGAAAGATAAAGCTTTTCTGACTTTTATAATACCTTGGTGTAGTGTCGTTTTTAGTGGTGATACGCTGGAGTGCTGAGGTGAGTGTGATGCAAGCACAACATGTTACTCCGGAACGAGGCCTTTCCACCTGAGCCAAGCTACCCTAGGACTTTAGGTCCAACAGGGGGTAGTAGAGTTCGACATACGACGGCAAAGGTAAACGTAAATAAATACCTGCCGTCGTATGTCGGACTGCACTAGTCCCCCACTCAGCCCCACCCCCGCCCCGTCTCTCCGCCAGACAGCATTACCGCTGCGAGCCACCACTGCCAAAATCTGCAAAGAGTTATTATGACCGAAGTTACATAGAGTGTCAAAGATTCTGGACCACTGCAAACTGCATTTATACAACTCTATGGAATTTTAGCTGGAAACTGACAGAGTTAGGCTGGGTCTACAAGACCTAAATGAGGGAAAGAATTTGGACTAGGAAGATCAAAATTGCAAGATGGAGAATCAGAACATGGAAATGGAAGGGGGATTTAATGGGGGAGGAGGTACAGTTAGACCGCTGGTTTAGGGGTACTGTTAGAAATGGGTTTTCTGGTTGGCTAGGGTTGGCACCTAAGCAGGGCAGAACCCACCACTCTAGTAAGGGTAAGGGAGTTACACACTCAAGATAACCCCGGCTCACCTCCTTGGTAGCTTGGCAGAGCAGTCAGGCTTATCCCAGATGCAATGTGTGAAGCGTTTGCACAAAACACACATGCAACAGTGACACACTAGGCACACCACAAAAAGAGACTCCTCACAAGGTCATGTAAAATATCCTTTGTATTGTACATTAAGCACTTCAGACCAAAATCACAGAAATCACTTTGCCAACCAGGCGATTGTCATGACAGCACATAGATCCTAAAATCACATTGCCAACCAGGCAATTGTCATAACTTCAAAAGTTAGTGCACACCAGTAAATATTTATAGATTGTACAAGTTATAAAAATAGGACCAGGTGGACAACTGCAGCACTTGTGGGCGCCCTAGGCAGTTCAGTCCTGTGGCGACGGCCTCGCCGAGGAGACAACCTCTGTTGAGGCAGAGCCTTGTGCTCTAGCAGCCCGCACTCTTGGGCTCTCCTTCCATCCTCAGTGCAAAGAGAAGCTTCCGTGGGGCTAGAGCCTTACGCCCTTTAACCGTGGCTGCCCTCAACCATGCGGTGTAGCCACTCTGCCTTGACAAGGAAGCACCAGCTCCCTGATCCTTCTAGGCTGCGGTGCTGTACAAGGCCTCCCTCCTTCGGCTCCCCTCTCTTCCCCCCAGACTACCACAAGGGCTGGGCCCTGCCCACAGTGACATTTGCGTTGTGAGGCAATGCAGCGGACTTCACAGGCAGGGATTCCTGGCGGTTTGTGTGCTGTTTCACAGCTCGGCCACTTAGCAGAGCACCGACTGCAGATAAACCAAAGTAAACTGATGCAGGGAGCACGACAGGTAGAAGGAGAGAGCTTCTCCTGCTGTAGCTCTCCCCTCCTGTTGCTCGACCACCATGTGGGAAGTGCAGCACTACACACACTGCACAGCAACCCAAAAGCGCTCCTTTTGGATTTTTTGGGCAGGGTGAGCCCACTCATAACACATAACATAACATAACATGTGTATTTGTAAAGCGCACGTTCACCACTACGGGTATCTTGGCGCTGAATAACAGATGTTTGTTGTTACCCAACTCAATGGTACTCATTTTATCGACCTCAAATGGATGAAAGGTTGAGTGGACCCGCCGGGATTTGAACCTGTGACCATGAGGTCGAACACAGGCCCCTGTAGTAGACGCATTAGTCCACTGAGCCACCAGACCCAGACTCATTGGACCCAGACAACAGAATTCCAAAGCGCTTATCATGCACTATTGGCAAACAGGGAGGACTGTACTATCCAGTCCCTGGTGAACAACTGGGGTGAGGGGCACTAGAGCAGGCAACATCCAGCAGGCCAGCTCATCAGGGTCCTTTTAGAACAAAGTGGCAGTCCTTCTTGTGACCTAACAGGCCACAAGTCAGCACAACAAAGCAAGCAAGTTCAGATGCTGGTTCTTCCTGGCAGTACAGCAGTTCCTCCAAGCAATGTGCAGTATGTACAACTAGCAGCGGCTGGTTACATGTCCCACACAGTGTCTACAATCATGAGGGCCTTAGCCCCTGTACTTAAGGTCTTTGTTCTGGGGCATTTCAAACAACTTTCAGAAGTGCACATAACCCCCATGCAATCCCAAGCCCTGGCTCCAGACACACTTCAGGGGGCCAGACACAGCATAGTGAACGACAGCCCTATTCAGGTGCAGGTGCAACTTCTCCCACCACTCTAAATGTAGACTAGGCCTATTCAGGTGCAATTCCTCCCACCACTCTAAGGCAGCCAAGGTCTATTCAGCCTAGCGCTGAGTTACCCAGGAAAGGCAGGGCACACCTCAGACCCCTTGTGACTGTCTAAAGTGAATACACTTCCCCTTCTCCTGTTAGTCTAAACCAGACGTTGAATACTCAACCAGGCAGGGCACAAAGGATCATAAGCACACAGAAATGCCCACTTCTAAAAGTGGAATTTCTAAAATAGTAAAACAAATCTGCTTTCCCCAATAAGCAGGAATTATTACTGCTATTCCAAACATACTAAACATTGCCACGCTGCCCCTTTCATATCAGAAATTACCACTGAAACACATATCAGGGAATTCCCAATGCAACCCTATGTGAGGGCAGCCTCACAGCAGTGAGAAACCAAATAGGCTATTTTTCACTACCAGGACATGTGACACAGTAAAGGCACCTTTTATCTACACAGCACCCTGCCCATAGGGCTACCTAGGTCCTACCATAGGGGTGAAGAGGAGTAAAAGAGGAGTTTTAGACATGGAAAACACTTTGAGTGCCATGTCACTACGGCAGTAAACTGCCCGCACAGGCCCTGCAGCGGCCTGAGACAGGTTTGAAAGGCTACTCCGGTGGGTGGCACAAGCAGCGCTGCAGGTCCACTAGTAGCATTTAATTTACAGGCCCTGGATAAATGGGATACCGCTCTACAAGGGACTTACAGGTAAATTAAATATGCCAAACAGGTGTAGACTAATCTTACCACGTTTACAAGAGACAGCACATGCACTTTAGCACTGATCAGCAGTGGTAAAGTGCCCAGAGTCTCAAAACCAACAAAAGTAGGTCAGAAAAAAAATAAAGGAGGAAGGCAAACAGTTTGGGTATAACCCTGAAAAAAAGGGCCAGTTCCAATATGTACTTTTCTTCAGTTTTGTCCTATTAAGTGCCCAAAAAAATGTATCTATACTATAAATTAATTTGGTATCCTTGGCTTGATTTTTGGAGCAATGCAAGTATGGCAAACAGAATCCCCAAAAGTTATTTTCACTGTGAAGGGATGTTGCTATCCTATGAGAAGAACTAAAGTGCAGAATAAAATCCAGTTCATTAGTGAGGTTTGATTTTTGGTATAAATATTTCAGAAAAATGACTTTGAAAAAGTTACACTTTACCTACCTGATCCTCCGAGAGACTAATTTTAATTAACCTGCTGGCAGATTACCCTGCCTCTACTTCCCCTTCCCCTTCATGGGGTATGAAAACTGCTGATACAGCAGAACAATGGCTTAGTCCTTTTCACAGGAAGACCTGGGTGTGAGGAGATCTGTGACAGATATCATCTCTGCCGGAAGGGCTTCTGGGGAGTGTTAGGGAATTTAGTTAATTTGAAAGGGACCAGATTAAGCCTGCCTATTCATAGTTAAGTGTAAAGGGGGAATTGTGGAAGAGCAGCCTATTTTTCTGTAGGCCCTCTGTAGCCAGTTTGCACCAGCCAAGTGGGAGGGGCGAGAAGGTCCTAGAACCAGTTTGGTGCAACTGGGAACGAGGTGACTGATTATTTCCCTAAATACACCCCTGACTGGCTCACAAGCTCCTCTCTGGTGCAGAAAGATTCTGGATTGGATTGGATTTGCCTCAGAATAGTGCACTATGACATAGTTTGCAGTAAGGCAAACAAGGTGTGCTGCAAAGGTGGGAAGGGTTGCCTCAGGGAACTGCTTTCCTTTTGATTTGGGAGTGTCCAGAAGTCACCCCACCCACTGTCATATGCAACCTACAAAGCTGGCATCTCACCCACAGGTCATACTCTCTGGACCTGAAGAAGAACAAATGATGACTGGGCCAGCTGTATGAAATCTATATGGAGATCTGAAGTTCTGGACCTGCTCCTAATTGTACCCAAGACCAAGACGTACACTCCAATGGTCAGTTGGCTGACATCCTGCATGGCTGCAGAGATATAACAAGCTGAGTGGAAGCAACTGGAACCGGACTGGGACCTGCTGGTGGCCTCTGCTGGAGGAAGTTATGGCCCCTAAGTGCTGTTCCTAAGGTCCTGGTAGCCTTAAACTTGACTAAGAGGAGCTGCACCAAAACTCTGAAAAGTTATGATTGAGAATGTTTTTGGACTTCCTAGACTTACAGCATCAGAAACAACTTGCAGTAAAGGTGTCCTATTTCGAAGCGACTTCATCGGATTCCGCTTCAGGCTTGCCCTGCTGAAGGACTTTGAACTCCATAACTCCTCACCCTTGTTCCTTTTTCGCACCAAAGTAAATAATATATTCTCAGAGTTCACTGCAATATTGGATAGTGCGGACGCTTAAGCAATTAAGGAGACGTTCAAGGACACTATCTCCTCGAATTCAGATCAGGGTCCTCCAATCTTTACTACCTTTACTCCAATTAAAGAAGAGACAGTAGTAATTTTAATTGAGACCTCCAAAGCAGGAGCCTCTTCGGATCCCTGTCTCCACAGGTCCTTCATCCTATGTCAAATACAATGAATGAATAAATATCAATTACAGAGCACAACCAATGGCATGTCTTAATATCTGACTTAGTAGTCAGTACGGTTTTAATAGACCCAAATGCAAGTACAGTACAAGTAAAAGAAAAACATCAAATGTCAATAGCAATTTAGTAGACAAATAGAAGATCCATTGGAGTCTTGATGTAGATGACTCAAAGTACAAGGTGGATGAGCAGACAGCTGACACGTGTTACGTCGTGTTAATACGACTTTTTCAAGGCTCGCAATTGTTTTACAAAAACGGCTCGAAAAACTCTCCTGAGAGACCCCGTGAAGTTTTCTAGGGATCTCAAACGAACTAGAAACAATCACAACAACGCCAAACGATCCTCTTAACATACGAAGTATCCAAAGTAAAATAATCAGGATAGGCAGAGGCCTGTGTTCAGATGTGCTGCGAGTAGGAGTTCAAATAGGATTCTAGTCTCTGGCTGCTTTGCTTTAAAGTGGAAAAAAGCATCCATGCTATAGGAACCTTCATTGCATCCCTTTGAAGTAAAGAACTATAGTCCAATACCTCGTCTTCCTCTATCAGCTAAGATTCTTGAAATCACCAACCGGCTTGATCCATCACAGCACAGGCTGAGACCAAACTACTACACAGAGTCTGCTCTACTGGCAGCCACAGAAGAAATTGTAGAGGGTGGTGGTAAGGCGGCCTTGATCTTGCTTGATATCTCGGCCGCGTTTGATGCAGTTGACCATTTCCTTTTGGTCAACCATCTCGAAAGTATTGGCATCAAGGGTCCAGCTCTAAAACGAATCAGTTCCTTTTTGTCAAACGGAGAGTAGTTAGTTACTCTTGAGGCCTTCACTTCAGGCCCTTTTACCCTTCCTTGGGGGGGGGGGGGGGTGTCCCAGTGATCCCCGCTGAGTCCTACCCTAGTTAATGAGTATGTCACCCATCTGATGGAATTCATCCGATCATGTGCGTGTCAGTATTCTCCTATGCTGATGACACCCAGATAGTTGTGTCAGTCTCTTCCAAACCAGAAAAAGTAGCCAAACAATTCAATATCTGCATGGGTAACATTACTGACTGGATGCAGAAGAATTGTGTGGAACTAAGTTCCGAAAAGACTGAGATGTTGCTTTTTGACAAGGACACCTCTTTTTGGAATACCACCTAGTGGAATCCAACCCTGGGTCTCTCCCACCTCCGGTCCAGAAGGCAGGAAACTTTGGGGTTACTTTTGACACCAAGCTAGTATTTATGGATCATATTAAGCAGGTAACATCTTCCTGTTTTCTTACGTTCAAAATAATAAAAACAATTCTCTCCTTCCTTCCAATAGAGCTGAGGAAAACATTCATAATTGCCTTAGTAATTTCAAAACTCGACTGTTGTAACGCACTATATGTAGGGTCCCAAATTCACCTACAAAACAACTGCAGACGCTTCAAAACTCTGCAGCCAGTGTGCTGATGAATCTTCCAAAATTCTGCTCAATTTCCCAGATCATTAAGGATCCGCACTGACTCCGACTCAGGGAGAGAATCAAGTTTAAAGCCCTGTGCTGGGCTAATAAGGCCCTGCACTAGGTTGGCCCCCTCTTTTTTCAGAAGATTTTCAAATGGTACTTACCTACTCGCAACCTGCATTCTAGCACAGCCAAACAGGTAATAATCCCCAGAATCATGAAGGCACATTGGGGAGGAAGACGCTTTTCTAACTTCACATGCAAATGGTGGAATGCGATGCCTAACCATCTCAGAGTGCAGCCAAACCTCCTAAAATTCAGAAAGCAACTAAAAATCTTCATACCGTTGTTTAAACTGCTTTTCAGCAGCCTTCTTCCTTCTTCCTTAGGTTTCATATCTGACACTAGCGTTAAGACGTCAATTAGTATTTGCGCACTTCACAAAATTATTAACATAACATAAAAAATACTAAGTCCGAAGGTAGAAACCTTGACCAAGCAAAGACGCAAAAAGTATCTGCCCGATGCGTGGATGTCAGTGACCGTGAGCTTACAACCTTGCCGAACTGGAGGATTTTGACTTCCATTTCAGAGACTAAATAAGAAGGTAAAATCTTTGACCGGGACAAACCCTCTTGGTGTATCCAATGCATGGTCAGCCTGAAATTGTGCCTGGGCCCGGGTCAATCGCAAACAGTGGCTACTGGTTGGCTCTTTACTTTTTCTTGACGTTTTGTACTTCAAATTTTCCTATCTCCGGTTACCCTCAGTGGGACTTTTGATGTTTCAATCATATATATTTTTTTTTTCTAAATTAGTTCTGGGCTTTTTATTGTGTTATGTTTTAACTTTATTCTTGCTGTTAAAATTATTATTCTTACAATAATAATAATATTATCATCAATGGCCTACACACTAGGAAATAAGCCATTATTGAGTCTTCAGAGAATATCTCTCTTATTCACGCCACTCAGACTTCACCACCCACGTTTCAGACACTCACAAGTGAAGATTTTGGTCACTTGTCTAAACTTGTTGACCATCGAAGCCACCTGAAGTTATGTTTCCTGCACACAGTCATATAAACATTTTACTGACAGAGATAAAAGCTGTGAGAAAAATCATGATTTCTTCATTGACCTTGGGTCTGCTGCCCGTCGATTAAAAGGCAGCAATGGTGATGCTATTGTAGTGAATTACCACCCTGTCTCACAGTTCCCTTATATCCCCAAATTATTGGAGAGATCATTACATAATCAACTTTAGAAGCTTGTTGAAACTACTGACATTCGTCATTCTATGCAAGCATGTTTCCTATTTAGCTGCACTACTGAGATGGTGGTTGTTGTTGCCTTAGATAAACATAGATGTTCTCCCAGTATGGATCATCCAGCTGCTCTTATATTGCTGGACCTGTCAGCAGCAGTTAGTTCTGTTACCTATCGGATTCTCATAGATAGGTATGAAAGATATGGAATACAGAGAGCCTTACTGGCCTGACTTTGAGATTTTTCAAACGTCTAGTTCAGAAATTCAGAAAGTTGTGCTCCCCCTTTTATGTTGTCAGAACAGGAGCTAACATGGGATCATCCCTGGGCTCCATCTTGCCTGTGTTGTTATTCAACCTATATGCTCTCCCACTTGTTTTTTAATTTAATTATTCATATGTACTTAGCTTTGCGTATGCCATTAATAATCAAGCAGTCTTAAAAATCACTAAGGGGACGATTAAGAACTAGGGTAGCAAATTTTTTATGTTTTGTTAGGGTTGTCTTATCTTTTTATGTGAGAAGTTCTCTGCCCCGACTGTGGAATCTCTACACTCGTAACCTTTTCAAATACAGTTTTGTGAATACTGGAAAAGTATAACATTACACAATCTTGTAGGTTTATCTTTGTGAATCAGGCCCTTTGTTGGGGAATTCATTTTAAAGCTCTTTTGTGAACTGTACCCCGCCATTCAGATGATTAGCTCTGTCTAATATATAGGAGGTTACCAGAGCACTACTGTGTTCCTCGATCACCTGAATTGATTGGTTGATTCATTTTAACCTCTTATAGTTCTCAGTATGGACTAGAGTCAAAGAGCCATTTGATGCCAACAAAAGAGAAATCACAAAAGATAGTTCTATGGTGGGAAATTATCTCTTTCACCCTGAGGAATAATCTGAAATCGCCTGATGCTACTCCATAAAGAAAGGCTAACTATTGTATCGATAATTGATTTTGAAGTAGCTGGAATGCACATCCAAGTGGGCAGTTTGTCCTTCATATTTCTCCCATTAACTAATCTGAAGCCAGAATGTGTTTGTTCCATAGAAAACTTTTTTTCCGATCTTATCACACTGCTTTACAGGAGGCATTACTTGCAGTGGGATATTCCACACTAAGACCAGTGAAGCCACTTGATCGTCAATGTCACTGTTCCATTTTGTTAGGAAGGCATAATTTTTTCTAGAGCTGATATATGAACAGTTAATATCCAAGTCAAAACGTATACAATTTGCTAAAACACCCATTGGGTGACCTTTTTTCTTCAATATGTGAGCTGGCTCCATGAATTCTAAAAACCCAATCGGGAGTGGAAATTTAAACCTAACTTTCTTGTAACAATATAACTTGGCGGATTTCAAGATATTTCCTTACTGCTGGATCATTTATTTTGGTTGTCATACCTCCAGTATTCCAGGAACAGATTTTAATTTGCGAAGTTAGAGTCATCAGGAATCTTTCAATTGAGATTTCGGTTGGACAAGATCCCTGGAAGCCAGCTCCAATCGTCTGTCGTGGATGATACTTTTTGTGACTTGGTTGTGTCTGAATTTGCAGGATTCCGTTTATTTTTTATGGTGGTTACAGTTCTCCCTATAGGGTTACGCAGTACTGAATAAGTCGAATTAGCTTGAGCCTTTCGATGCGGGTAATCGTTTAAGGCGTTGCTGGGACTCTATCTTAGTATGTGTGGGTATGCATTAGTGTAATCTTTTGCTATTTTTATTCCTATTCTTTGAATACGTCTTTTTTAGCTAACACCAGGTCTACTACTGCACAACAAGGCCACATGACCAGGCTTGGTTCAGGTTGCTGTCTGCCTCTGGGCTGCATACACTGTATCAAAATAATTTCTGAGGTACTTAGATGGTCTAGTGTTTTTTTCCTCTGTAAGAGCGTGATAATGTTACCTCGATTAAGAACTCTCCATGCCCTTTTTGTTTTATACTCCAGGGCTAAAGGTAGCTTTTTAGTATTACTCTCAGGGCTTGGGACTTGCTGATCATCACTTTGTGTGATCCTTCCTCCACTACCATCCCTACTGACATCAAGCATTCCACAGTAATTATCCTTTTCCCTGGTTATGAACTCTTCTTCGCTGTATTGAGCTGCTTGGGGGCACCTTTCCCTTGTAGAAAATGAGGGAGCTAGTACCTCTGTATGGCTTAGAATGTAACAGTTCGCTATTTCTGTTGCACCTTTCAAATTTAACGCAATACCAGTATCCATTTGGGTTTCTTTCGCTGTCTGCTTAAGTTTAATGGATAGCTTTATACTTGAGCAAATTGCTTCCTGTGCTGTGGTTTCTTGTGGTACCTTTTCTTGAGCTATTTTAGCCTGTGACGTTTTTCCATGGAGTATTATTTCCTGTATTATTTTATCCTGTTGCTGCATTTAATGAACTGCAATTGAATGCTTGTTTTGAGGATAATTGTTCAGATCAATCTGGGACCCCTCACCCTGAGTTTCTCGATTATTAGAGGGCCTCTGTGTATCACTTTTTTGGTTAAGAATTGGGTACATCTTTCCTGCTTGTACTGTTCATCTAGTTGATTGAGAGTTTACATTTTTACGCCTTGCTTCTCGAAGCTTTTTCTGCTCTGTTAGTCAGAAGATTTTGCTTAGGGTGTGTTATTGACTCCGTGAGGTTTGGCTTTGGAGACCCCGGGGACTACAGGTCCACATTATTGTCTGCAGTGATTGGAAGATATGTCCCTGCATCGAGCTAGGGGGTGGGGGGAGGAGTGTTCACAGTATTCTGAACATTGGTTAAGTCCCTCAGATATTCCAGCAAGGGATCTGAGTTCGATCTTCTTGTTTGCTCTGCTGCCGTTATTCCGGCATCTTGGTCTTCTGCACAGAATTCACCCATTATTTACACCCTTAGATTCTTTTAATATTAGGGTTTGCTTGTATTCTGCAGTAAACTACATCAGAGTTGCTTTTTAAGCCGGTTATTAAGGTGCTCAAAATATTGGGAAGTGTGCTTAATTTACCTAGGATCAGCGAGCATTGGCGCCGTATATTAGCCAAGGATGTTTCTGCTTGTGCTTGAGTTATGAGACCATTCAGATTGTTTAGCTTACAGTCTATTCCACCTATATCGAACGGTATGGTATTTAATAGATCGTCTTGCATTTCCAATTTGTCTGAGTGATAGAACAAAGGATTCTACTGCTGCTTGCAGTGTGTTTAGCAACACCATTCTAATATCCTGATGTGGTGAATTTCAACTTTTGTGACCACTTTTGAAGTGTAACATCTTGTTAGAACTTGATATTTCAGATCTTAGTTTGACCTTGTTGGATGGATTAGCTGGTGTGTAGTCTACCAACGACCTCTCAGTCTAATCGGAACTGAGTACATCTGCAAGGCGTACCGACTGGTCTGCGGAGCAAAGCTGTGATGGCTGTAGGAAAATATTCAAAGGTATACCGGAGGTTTCCAAGAGCCTTGTGGTGATGCACTTAGTGAACTGAGATGAAAGATTTGCCCCTGTGGCTCTGGAGCTTCTGAGTTGGATGCAATGGTGGGGATTGCAATGGCAATCCTACTGGCTCTATCATTAGCTAACTATAATATGGAGTAGGAACCGTCTTCCAAGGACTGTCCTTTCCATTGGAGGAGGATTCCTGAGGTAGATCTATGGATAAACTTCTTGCTGGTGGATACTTCAGATTTTGGCTGTTACTGTTCGGTGATGCACCCATTTCTTTTGTTGTGTCATTCAATTTCGTCTCACAGTGCGCTGTTCGGTCAATACAGACTTGATTCAAAGTTACTGGACTGCTGTCCCTCCGAAAGAAGTTATAGATGGTCAGAGCATTGCAGTTTTGTCTCTATTCAAGCCGCTTGATGGCACATACGACCGATCATTTGTAGTGCCTTTCGTTTCTTAGATACACCGGTTGATTTCCTTCTCCTTGGTGGCACTGTTGCTAACAAAGTCTGCTTCCCAGACCTTCTATTGTATTTTGCAGTAGAACCGGGTCACTGAAAATTTAAATGTAAGAGAGTTCATACAGATGGTGAGATGATTGATTTCAGAGTAGGCTCTCTAATACTGCCTTTGCCGCAGCAGCTTCTTTTTCTTTCTTCTTTCTTCATCCTTTGGCCTTCTATGTCCTTCCTTTAACTGTCTTTTCAGGGCGGTGATGGGCTTATGTCTGAAATCTTGTTGTGCTGCAAACAACTAGCAGTGCTGAAGCAACAGAAATACAACTGCCTCCCCCTGCTATGGAAGCAGCGGCGTCACTATGGGGGTACGGGGGGTGCGGACCGCACCGGGTGACACCCTCACATGGGGTGACACCCAGCAGGGCGCAGGGGGAGGGCGAAGGCAGTGCGGAGCGAGGTTGCCTGCCTCTGATCACCGAGTTGTGGGCCCATCTTTTGAGCTGTCTGGAGGCCTGTGAAGACGACTTTCAGGCACAGCAGCTCTGTGTACAAGCTGAGGCCTCTCGCCTGCTAGCCGGGCAGTTCTTCTCTTACTGAAGACAGTGGCTACAAGACGGGGTTCTCACTCTCTTTCCTCTCCTTTCTTTTATTTGCTCCCCTGTGAAATGGATCCAAAAAAGAAAACCACTTTTGCTGGAAAATCAATGTCGTATTTTTCTGACATTTAATTCCAAAGTGCAGCACCGGGAATAAAAGTTTAAAAATATGCTAAATAAATAACTAAATAGAGTAAGACAGAGTGGTAGCAAACTGGCCAGATTGATTTTATTCACACCCAAACACATTTGCGACACTTTTACAGAGTTTGCCAGTGAAGCGCTATTTTTGTTGTCTTGGCCTTGTTTTCCCAGGGCTTGGAACTAGTGCACCAATCCTGGAGGTACTGCAATGTGAGGATTGAAAAACAAAATTTGTACTGCTGCTCTGCATCTAGGGATGTTGTCTTTTTTTACCATACTGCTTACGTTTTGTAAGGATATAAGCAATGGTCATTGAAATGGGTCCATTCAGGGCCCTGTTGTCATGTCCTTAACTTTTCAGGCAAAAGCACTCACTGATTTCTGAACAGTGAGTGTAAAAGCGTTAAGGTAACCATGTTGTTCCTGCTTACATTTCACATGGTTTGCAAAATTTTGCATTCCTTATGATGGTTTGCTTTTTCCAGGATGCTGTCACTTTTTACTTGTAGGCCACATATTGCTCTTGCCCAGTGCGTAATTTAAATTGAGCCGCATCCAGGTGTTTATAGCTGGCAACAATTGGGTTGTAGTTGAAGACAGTCTGAGATTTTCTCAGTGGGGCGGTATGGTGTTCAGTGGGGGAGAGTATGTGGCACTATGGCCAGAGCTGCTGAATTTGGAACTGGGGAACCAGGTTCAGCCTTAATAACCAGTCCACCAGACCACTCGCCTGAGAGAGCACTATCTCATGCTAGACCTTAGAAGGCTTCGCAAGACATTAGAATCCCTGGTGTCGGAGCACCAGCAGGTGCACCCTAGCATGACAAGTGTAGGTTAACCTTCACGGCTTATCCACCACTATTCATACTGAAGTTCACCTCCAGTCTTGCGGGCAGGCCTATGAAGCAGCACACCCTAGAACAACAGTGACCCTGTCACTGAGATCACAGGACCCTTGAGAAGGGCCAGCTCTAGGGCGGTGCAACCGGTGTGACCGCACCAGGTGCTGACTTTAGGTGGAGGCATCATTTTTGCAAGTCTATTATGGTTTTAAAAGCGCTTGCTGCCTTTTTCCTGGCCTCCAGCAATTTTCGGTGACAATAAAAATGTCATGATGACTCTGGTGATTAATGTTCTTCCTAGAGAGAGATCGGAATTTTGTCTAACGGAAGATTTGACTCATGGAAAGGTAGCTCAAAGGGTTAATGTACCTGCTGCAAAGAACATGTACCATGCAGATCACAAAGTGCACATAATGTAAATAGGCCAGTGGGCTACTGCTTTTGTCAGAGAGATCCTTTTGTTACTTGCAGTTTATAAGTTAAAATCCTAACATAGAACAGTGAGCTATTAACTGTCATCTACTCCGCAGCAACACAAGTCACATTTTTTATTAACGTTTGAGCTACAAACAATTTATTCGTTGAAATGGTCAGATCATGCTGCAGATCTTGCATTATGAGGCAAATATGGCAGAGCCATCATTATTTAGAAAACATTTGCAAACAAGGATTTTTAGCCATTCATGTTTGAACTGCTGTTGTGGAAAAGGGAGAAGTGCTGATGACAGAAACTCCATGGCTCGGAGACAAATGGCTTGTGCTTTTTATCGTATTTGGGGACAATCTGTGATTAGAAGTATATCTCACTTTGTGAATACATTTTACTGTCGATAACTCATTATAACCTTAAATAATCATGTTATCCATTGGTTGATAAAACTGGGCAGTGAACCAAACAAATACAAAAAATTGGGATGTTTGCGCATTCTGGCCACACCTCTGGCTCCGCCCACTGATCCAATCCTTGGGTTATTCCCGCCCTCTGATTCTCCGCCCACAGTTCCCCTACTTTTTCCCCCCACTTCGACCACTGATATATCGTGTTGCTGGATAGTGGGAACACCACACCAGTACAAAGTACCATACCTATGATATTATAAATTCCAATAAACTGTTGACTAGCAGGTAGCCCACTGTACAACCTGATTAATGAGTCATTATCACACTGCTGTTAACAGGCACATTTTGTAAATATAGGACCTACATTTACAAACGTTACTAAGGATTCTGTATGGTCCCGTTATTTGCCAACTGTGTCCACTGGCGGACTCGGAGCGGAGGAGGTCCATGCGGTAAGTCGTGAGGGGGTGACACCATGAGTTACCCGCACCGGGTGACACCAACCCTAGTGACGCCACTGTATGGAAGTGCCTATGCAACACCTATACCCAGGACCATACAGGAACATGCAACCGCCTAAGTGCCTGTGAGCTCTATGAGGCCTGGATAGTTATCGCCTAGGACACGGCAAGCTTTAACAGAGGCCAGCACATGAAGGGGGCTTAAGGAGCCGGCATGGTAACCTCTCCAAGACCTGTAAATGTGGATTCCGCAGGGACAACGCCCATGAAATGGCACCCCTACTCCCCAGAGCAAGTGAGGTGAAGAAATGGCACCAAAACAGGCGCAAATCTCAGCGGCCAATGGGAAAACAGGACGGGATTCAAAAATCACCCTCAGGGCACCTAAGATCTTTAAAATACAGTAGGTGCCAGTGACCTGGTATAATTTCAGGACAGGTGCTGCGGAAATAGTGATATGAGACATGAGATCCAGGATTGTTAGGGGAATTTACCTAGAATGCCGGAGGAAGACTTGAGGCAACGGTTTTCTTCAGAGTCATTGCGGTAAGATAGAGTTTAGCAAATCAGAGTTTAGCACCCGTGGCCGGAGATTGCCTAGAGTTAGGGGTGGTGGTCAAACACCATCGGTGAGACCAGCATCACCACTGCAGCCCAGAACCATCGATCGAAGAAAGAGACAAGCGAGCGATACCCTTGGGGTCCGCCTAAGGAGAAAGAAGACCCGCATCACTGCTGCAGCCCAGGACCATCGATTGTTAGAAACCGGTATCACCGCTGCAGTCCGTGTCCATCGTTTAGAGGGCGTGGAAAGCGAGTGTGGCCCCTGGAGCCCGCCTACAAAGTCCAGGAAGAGGTTTGGGCTAATTTAAAGATGGTAACAATATGGCACAATTGGGGAGAAAGCAGCTTGTGGGGCGCCTCAAGTACGACCTAACCAAGGCTTCAAGGCTATTTGGCAACACCACCTTTGATATGGTCAGAAATTGTGCCAGGCAAAAGTGCAGGGGGGGCCTAGTCCACCAGCGCCCTGGAGAAATCGAGGAAGAAGCTCAACATGGCGGCGGCCAAATACTGCAGGGCAAATGCATGGGAAACCATTAGGCACTTCCTAATCAACTTGAGGCGCCTGGAATATGTCAGCGAGGATGAGGTGTGCCTGTCAGAGGCCAGAACAGACATATTCTGGGACAATCTATGGGCAGCCATGGCATTGGCGAGATACCAGTCAAAAACAAACAAACCGGAGGTGGGATCTACCTGAGGTTGTAAGCCCACGAGCAGCTTGGCGGTAAAGCAGTGAAGCAAATGGAGCTTAAGGAGGGTTTAAAGGCCACACCCGACCACGGTGGGTGGCAGACAAGTACTTACCTTGGAATGTCTAACGGCAAGGTAAGGCGGTCAGAGACCGGGGTGGGGGGGGCCACAGAATACTGCACTCGCAGCCCAGACCTGCTGGTCGGCAAACCACACAGAGTAGGCAAAGGTAGTGAGTTGAGCCTAAAAGAGATTGTAGAATTACCCCCCCCCCCCAACACAGATGGTAAAAACTCCAACTCAAAGTCTCCAGTTCACAGCAATAAATGACCCAGTGATTTATGGCTTAATTTATGACTTAAAGGCAAGGCAACAATATCTCTGTATGTTGGTTTATAACATGATTTATAACCTAATTAGAAGCCCGCTTTACTCCTGTCTGTTTTGATTGATGGCATTGATTTATGATGGCGATGTAGTCTGAGGGCATGACTTTGATTAATGAAGTCAATTATGATCGACAAGTATCATTTTATGATAGGCGGGCATTCATGATGATTTATGACCCCTAGGTTTAACTTTTGTTCAACCTTAGCGATAATAAAGCTGCGGCCAAAAACTTCCAAACACATTCATTCAGCTGCAATGTTTCAATTCAAAATGGGAGTGGCTGCATGCGATGTTTGATGGCGCTTACGCATAAGACAGCTAGTCAGGCTTTTCCAGGCCAGCACGCACATTTCAGTAATCCAGTCACTTTTGTTTCGCAGCTTCAGCTAGGTGTATTGGAGATGTTGCAAATAGCAGTGGCTACAAATGGTGGCCCTTTTGTGGCTTTTATGGGCAAAATAGATGAGGAGCTGCTAAATGTTAGCGCTAACATGTGGTATGTAATGCATTTGCATGTCAGTTTTTTGGATATACTGGTTAGTACTTTTTAACTCAGTTACTGCACACACATTTTTATTAGCATTTATGATAAGACATACATAACAACATTGAACAACTTACCTCCACTACCACCACCCTTCCTTAAATCCAGTCTCCATTACAGTATGTATACAACACATATTTATTTAGCAACTGAAATATTTACCCATTTTCTTCCCCAGATTCATGGCTCATTTCTAAATCATTAAGGGAATCTTATAAATGAACCCATGCATAAACCTTTCCAATTGATCCTCATCCTTTCCTCATATCACTATACAATACTGAACTCATAACCCACCCAATGAACCAACTCCACTTTCCATTTTGCTACCCTAGGGGCCCTGGGTGCCTTCCAGTTCATAGTTCACGTCTTGCAAGTACCAAAGCTAAATCAAGAAATTCCATAGTATTTTTACACTTTTTACGTTTTGGAAATACCACCAGCAGACAGATCATAGGAGTACACTCAATTGATCCCTATGCTGCCTCATTCATACATAATATTACATCCCTTCTGTATTCCACTAATAATGCACATGACCATACCATGTGCGACATTTCAGCACCCTGTTCGGCACATCTCGGGCTCTATGCAAGTAGAAAAAATGTATCAGCTTAAGTATAACATTTCTAGATACAATAGATGAATTTCCAATAAATTTAGACCAATTCAACTCTGGTATTCAATGTTCCAAATAGTACGTTTTAACCCAGATGCCTCCTTCCAAAACTGGGTAAAACCAGGAAGTCTGTAAGTTTATGGGAAGCTTGGAAAATCCTTTTATCCAGATACCACCATAACTCCAAATCCTTATTACTCTTTTACAGATCTCCCTTTCAGCCTCGCTTTCCCTGACGCCCACAGCCGCACCCCTGCCACTAGTTTTGCAGAGCTGAGACCAGGGCCGGACTGGCCGTAGCGGGCACCGGGCAATCCCCCGGTGCGCCGCACGGGTGGAGGCCTGTTTTGGGCCCCTGGGGGCCGTTTTAGTTACAGGGCCGTATCGGCCCTGTAACAAAATCGCCCGAAAACCGGCCCTGGCAAAGAGCTCGGCGACCCCCCCCCCCCCACCCCACCTCCCCAGGAGGGAGGGGGGCCGGGCGAGCACTTTGCCAGGGCCGCTCGTGGTTCCCAGTCCGGCCCTGGCTGAGACACAGTGCAGAGGGGAGGGTTGCGGAGCGGCGTTGCAGGTTGTGTCGGGCGTAATGACAATGACAACGAGATCGATTGGAGCTGCAGCTGCAGCAGCGGCTGTGACCGACCAAGTGAGATGAATTGGCCTCCGGGACAGGTCTACAGGGTCCATGACCCGCTGCCAGCAAATCACTGCCCCTTCACTCTGGTGGTCTCTGCCTCCCAGTTCCTCGGCCCTCTGAGTTGTGAAGAGAAGCCGGCTGCTGCCCCAGGGATCATGCAAGGCAGCCGTGCCCCCAAGAACAGGAAATGAACAGGAAAGACCAAGGAAAACAGCTGATGTGGTATGATTTTTAAGAATTTGTTTTTAGTGCATAAAACCCTGCATGCCAAGGTCAATACACCTCTTACAACACGCTTTGGCTGGTACCATCCATCTAAGGCATTAACATTCCATCCTCAGCTTTTTCTTTAGGTCCTAGGGATAAGTGAAAATAACCAATTAAGTTAAGTTTAGTTTAGTTTATTACATAGTTAATAAAAACCAGTGCATAAAATCAGACGCATTTAAAACTAAGAGGGTACTTAAAAGTTTGAATATACATATATCAAATAACAATTAGATCATCTTATTACTTTCTAAATAGTAAATTATATCATCTTGTTACTTTCTAAATGAGACATGCTGTGCAATCAAACTTGTTTGGGTAGCTGGTAATGCTCTTGGGCCAGTACTTTGACTGATACAGTTTTTTGTCAATGTCCCCTCTATACTCGTCCTAGTGCACGGCCAGCTTGCGACCGGACATCAGTTACGGTTGGAGGCCGGTGGTATTTTATCATCTGCTAGCGTTAGGTATTTGACCAGTCTGCAGTTCAACTGCTGGTCCTCCGATCCAAAGCAGGCCAACACTGCTTGCCTTCGCAAGCGAATTCCCCTTTGGTTAAAGGGAGCCTTTAACAGCTGCCTCCTTTCCTTCAGTAGCTCCTACCAGTGCAGAGTAGGTGCAAAATGTCTTCTGTTCCACTGTTGCACAGGCAGCAAGAGGTTTGAGTCGGGTCCCTCAGCCAAGGTGGAAAGTTTAAGACACCCTGGAGTATGCCCAGGCAGTACCTCAAGAACTTTTTTAAAAATAGTTTTAGGATAGCCCTGGTTAAACTATTTTTGAGGTGCAAGCGACATATAGTTATTTAAGGCCATCCAAGCATGAGCTCTAGCTGTAAAGGTAGCTTTATCCTTCACAAGTGAGAGATGTTATTTTGATCTCCATGCTAGTTTCCTAAAGGCTAAGTGGTGGATGTGTGTGTTCCAGAGATTTGAAAGGCCAGTGCCTTCTTGTGGGAGATGTGTCTCAATGCTGAAGTTCTTGCCATAGTAGTTGATTTAGGGTGTTTGGGGTAGCATTTCTGATCTTATTCCAGCAGATAATATATGCTTCTTGCCTGGGCAAAGATTCTTTAAGCGGCTGGACCCCAGCTTTATCTGGGCTGGTGAGGTATAATTAAGGAGGCTGAACATGATTACGTATGCCTTAACTAAGATGCTGTCCGATAGATTGGCATTTCTGCCTCGCATAGCTTAATTTCAGTAGGTTAATGTGGGACCAGTCAGTTTTGATTTGAGGTTTTTTAATGTTATTGCTAGTGCCATCCCTTTCCTTTTGAGTCCCTCTTTCTGTCAAGCAAGGAACCCTTCTTTGTGTATGATGACATCCAGGTACTTGCTGACTGTATTCATGTGTTTCCAGGTGCCAGGATTTCAGCCTTTTCCTCTTGTTGTTAATGATCATTGATAGTGCTTTCCTATAGTTGACCTTCAGCTTATTCTCCATGACGTACTCCTGCATTTTGTTGAGGAGATGTTGCAGGCCCACCTGGGTGTGGCTGACCAGGAGTACATCATCAGCATACAGGAGGCTTGTTAAAGTTTTTCCTCCCAGCCTTGGGGCATGGGAGATGCCTCTCTCGTGTCTTTCTATTGACCTGTATATTTAGTTTTTACATGTGTTTTAGTATGCTTAATTATGTTAGTGTGAAATGTACCCTCCTTAGGCCAGGGAAATTATGTTTGCCTTTGTGTGTGATTGCCATTAAGTTCCTGTGGCAAGTCGGCCAGGAATAGATTGAATACGATGGGAGCCAGCACAAACTAATGCTTCAGGTCTTTGGTAGTTGATACTCATCTGGAGAGGTGTGTGACTGCTCCTAGTTTCACCTGTACCCATATGTCTGTGTGGAGAAGTATCAGCATATTTAATAGAGCTTGGGGAATTTCTCATCGTGCCAGCTTCCCCCACAGTCTTGCCCTGTCTACGTTGTCGAAGGCAGCACTAAAGTCAATAAAACAGAGGTGTAATGGAAGGTTAGAGGCCTTTGCCGCATCTATAATTAGTGAAATTGCCAGGATGTTTGTTGTCGTGCCTGACGTTTTGCAGAATCCCGTCTGATTTATTGGTATTATTGCGTTTTCCTCTGCCCAAGATTTGAGTTCCAATAGCATAGTACCTGCAAAATATTTTGCCACATTGTCAATCAATGCCACCAAGCAGTAGTTTCCCGGTAGTGACTTGTCTCCACTTTTGCAGATCTGTGCGAACATTGAACCTTTCCCTGAACCTGGAATCCTGCTGCAGGATCTAACTTTTGAGAAAAGGGGCTACAGGGCTCCTGCCCAATCATCTGCTCTTTGTTTGAACAGTGCTGGTGGTATGCCATTAGGGCCCAGGGCCCCTTCATTTCTGCCTTTTGCAATGTGTTGCTTTATTTGGTGTATGCTTGAGGCGTTGGATTCATGCTCAAGTACGTCAGCTTAGTCTGGCATTTTTGTGGCTTTCTTCCCCTTTTGTAGGTCTTTTGAGATGGGGTGCACTGGCATCTTCCTGGTTGTCTGGTTTGTCACTATTTCCACGGTACGGTGGTTGAAATGCTCACTTAGGAAAGTTACACAGGTTTCCTCTAAAATATGAAATGATATTCCTCCATGCTGCGGATGCATTATCTTATTGACTGCTCCCCAGAAGCGTGCACTGTCGTTGTGGTTTATGTCATGAAGTAGTTTTGCCCAGGCCTCATCTTCCCATCCTCTGTTGAGCTCCCACTTCAAGTTTGAGTGAGGTTCTTTGTTGTTGAAGGAGTATACAAAGAGTTATTCTCCCCGGGTGGTGTTGCAGGGATCTTAAGGTGCTGTTTATGGCTTTTTTGATGTGCTATATTTGTTCCCTTTGGACTTTCGTAATCCTGATTCCCACACTGGGATCCTGACGGAAGTTTATTTTGGGTGACGTAGCATGAAGATCTGCTAGTTTAGCAGTGAAGCTTTCCCATCTGGCTATGTGGCTCTTTGGTGCTTCTGGTTGAGTTTGTAGGAGGTCCATTTCTAATTCTGACAGGGACTCTATATTTCCTCCTACAAATTTGATTCTTTTTAAGTTAATCGTGTAGATGGAGTTGGGGGCCACCTCCGGGTGGATACATTGGGGCGCAGTTGCTGAGAGGAATATTTCTTGTGGTAGATGGTCGCTGTCCCCCTTGTCCCCCAATCGGAATTCCAGGATTCAGTGGAACAGCGAGAGGTTGACGGAAGTGTAGTCTGGTGTTAAACAGGCAGAGGGAGAATAGTAGGTGGCCACTGGTAGAAAGTCTTTAGGGAATCTTCTATTTGGTGCCCTGAAGTTGAGGTGTTCTAGATCATCTAGTAGGCATCTACTTTTGCTGTTCGTTTTCCTGTGAGAGTTCCCACTTCAGTCGGTGTGTTCCAGCGTAGGGATTGATTGCGCACTTCATTCCCCAGCGACGTGCCTAGAAGGTGATGATTCAGATCCCCCAAGAGAATAACATCTGATGTTTCTGACTTGCTTATGTATCTTAGTAGTTGGTCGAATAGGTGTTCCGAGTTTTTTTCTTTGCATTTATGGTGGATGTAAGTATTGATTATTAATGCCTCATCTTGTACTCCCATAAGGGAGAGGGTGATCTTGACCGCTATGGTGGCCTTTGAGACAGGACCAACTGGCTCCACTGATGGTTGTACAGGATGTGGATACATAAGTTGCCAGTTCTCCTGATGGCTGACTGAGTCTTCCACCCTTTACAGCTGGTGTTGCGAAGCACATGAAACCTCACAAGTGGAGAGGATCTACCTTCCATGTTACCTGCAGCATTATTATATCAAATGATTTGAGGTACTGCAGGAACTCCAGATCAGATATTTTGCTTGCCAGTCCATTAATGTTCTGTGCGCAGAGGTGGGAGGTGGTTTTATTTTCCCTGATGTCTAGGATTGGTGGTTGAGCTTTTCGGTGGTGGAAGTGTAGTGTAGTTCCAATAGTACTCTTTATGCAGGACCTACGCATTTACGGATAACATAAACTGTGGGCCTGGTGGCAGACTGACTCTGTACACCCCCACAGAATATGTTAGCCTGTTTTCGCATTAGCTAGCTCGTAGTGCTACTAGAATCTCCTGTTATCAGAGAGATTAGTTTTTGCAACCTTAGAATACAATAATCTCAGACTCGTGGAAACAATATACTACTTTTCACCCAGTCACTTGTGCTTGTTTGTTTTGCTCTCAGAGAGATACAAAGAAGAAACAGTCGAGCATTTTTGCAATAAGAATGTATTGTACCGTTGTTCTTCTCATGTAGAATAAGTGCGCTGTTACAACTGTAACACAGTAGCAGAGATATAGAACCAGCAGTACAGCGAATAAAAAGGAATAGTATTGTTCTACCATTTGAAATAGTCACGAACATAAACATGAATATGAAATGCATTTATAAAAATAAAGTGCGCACTCGTAAGATGCCTAACTAGATGTACCTTAGTGTACCTATCATGTGAGTAGGTGCTACAGAGCCTAAGCCTAAGAGCCTATGAGCCAAGAATCACGCTAGGATTGAGTCGAACCCCCATACCTGAATAGTGAGAGTGTGGGACTTCGTCCTGGACTTGAGCTGGACACCCCGCAAGGGATCGTCAGACCACTGTCAGCTGGAGCAATGGCATGCCGGAGCTGCAGCGTCTCTGGTCAGTGTGTCGGTCTTGAAGTCTTGGTTCCCTCCCGCCTTCTGATAGCAAGAGGTGCTGTATTTATACAGTCTATGTACGTGTGTTACCCATTGTTCAGTATGAGGATGATTTTTGGGGATTAAACCTTGTGCGTCGATGGGAGAGGTGAAGTATGCCTCCTGGAGAGCGTACTCATCAATTATTCATATGTGCTAAGGATGACGTCGTAGCAATATCGATTGGGAAAAACCCACCCTCGGCATGGAACTAGGTGAAAAGTTTAGTCCATAAAAGGCTGCAGTCCTTAAAAGGCGTGATGTCCCTATAAGGCATTCCGTCCTTATTTGGAGTTATGTCCTTATAAGGCTCGTTCGTATGAAATAATGGGAGCTGTGTCTGGACCTATATTAGGGTACCAATATGAAATATAACAGAAGTGGCCAATAGTCACCTAATGGAACATTCTTCCTTTGTTTGGCTTTGCAAAGTGAGGCTAATCTACTGAAATTTCGGAAAGCATTAAAGACCTTGTTATATCTGGTGAAATAGTTTTGCTGCAAAACAGGCTCTGTAATGCATGGAACACTGACCTGGACATCCAGCTTGCTTTTTGCCAGGTTCCTTACTGCTTTCTTATGTCCCTTGGCTTATTGTGCATGCTTTTGCTGCAACTGCACACATCAGAATTATCAGTTAATTCATCTGAAGTAATCCACTGCAAGTTGACACTAAGTTCCTCCCTATACCTCAACTAAACAAAAACATATAGTGCCTCCATTATGATGATTAATCTTTTGGAAGGCTCAATATGGCGCCAAGAGCAAGAGGGCTGAATAACTTGACCAGGTTCAGGTGGGAAGAAAGACTGGCCATGTGAGAAGAGGAATGAATAGGTGATGATATGAGGTAATCAGGCATACCATTTGCTAAAGAAGTTGTCTCTTGAAGAACCTCATCAATATCCAACAGATCTTCATTTGTTGAGAGTTCATAGTGGTCTCTATTAAACATGTGTAAGCAGGAGGAGTTACAGGTGAGGCTGTGTCTATCTGTTCAGATGGTGTGCATGAAGCTCTTGATGTCTGTAAGCCCATGTTGCTGTCAATGAAAAGAGGGTCATCCATACAAGAGCTTGCTCAACAATTTTTCATCACAGGTCTTTCTTGAGAAATAACAAGGTGAGTTCCTGAGAATCAGACCCTCGTTGTGGACTGCAGGTTCACCTAAGAAGTGCAGAAAGGCATGCAGATCGTGGAGACTACAGCACTAATATACCCACAAGAAGAAATGTTTACATGCCCATATAACTGTCAGTATTTTCTTTTCTGCTGGGAGTATTTTTTCTCTTGACTTGTCTGGCTGTGCCTAGCATATGCAACAAACCATTCAGAGGGCCTCAGAAAAGGATCATACTGAGCCAGGATTTTACTGAGACCAACCTGTGTGCAAGGCAATGTCATAATAGGCTATGCCAGCTGCTTTGGCAATGCTCGATCAGATTGTTTTCAAAAGCAGTCCCTTACCTTTCTTGCTGAGGTCGCACGGCGAGGGACTTATTAAAGCAAATTCTTGAATGTATCTGCTGAAGAGCTGGGCATACCCAGGAATGATCCGAGGACTGACTTATTGTCAGGAGCAGTTGCCGAAGAGAGGGCTTCCCCCTAGTCAGTGTCAGTACACATGCTATCTATAAAGAAAATGTGTACATAAAGTGTGACTACGTTTTTGTAAAAGTCAAATTTTTCCCTGGTCAGTGTGAGGTTCATTTCGTGTAGGGTGCTGTTAACCTTGACAAGAATATTGTCATATTCTTCATTGGTCTTCCCAAATACAAGAATGCAATTGCTTTAATTCCAGAATTTTGGGATGCCACTGATAATGCTACTGATCTCTTCCTTGGAAACCTCATCTGCTGAGGATACATGAATGCTAAGACATTTATATCTAAACAGATCAATGTGAATGATGAACATGGCGGCGAAATGGAAGGATTCTTTCAGCTTAAGCTGATAATAGGCTTTATTGATATACAACTTGGATAAAAACTAGACAGCATTTACATTTATTTATTTTTAATTTTGAGTTTATTGAGACTATAAAGACATTACAATACGCAATCAAAAACCATTAAGAAAACATAAGTAACCATAATATATACAATAAAGGATAAAAAGCATACTGGTTACAATAAACACTGTATCCTAGAATAAAAAAAGAAAAAGAGGAAAAACGGGGGGGGGAGGGAAGCAATGTAAATGTCATTAGAAAGAGTTCGAAATAAAATGTAACAATAAAAAGGAGCATTGTATGGGATTAAAACTCTAAAAAAGATATAATTATATAATTGTACAAATATAATATGTAAAACAGCATTAGATTGTTCGACAAAAAGACAACGAAACAAAATCAGGGCGGTTTACGAACATCATCTGACGTTCTCACAATAGTATTAATTGACGTATTTGAAGAAGCGGAAGTAGATAAATATGTATTGAGAGGGAGCCATAGCAAATCTCTTTTAATTGCTAATGATACAGGGGTAACATAATTGGTATCAAGCCTATGATGAAAGCAGAGGGCGTTCCACCAGGCTCTGTAAGTTACTTTATCCGCATGTTTCCAATTTGAGGTGATTAAGTGTAAGGCTATATCAAGTAACAAATCAATTAGCTGAAAATGTGATGGGGATTGAGGCCAAGAAGGGGATAAGGCAGCATTTAAATTATTAATCATGCCTCTCTTGCTGTATTGATTGATCCGATTGCTTTAGGTCTACAAAAACACAAAGTGTTCCATCAGAATATCTGTTGGGCACAGGAACAACATGCAAACCCCACAAATGAGTCCTTCCAATGGCTCTATGATGCCTTGCTCCTGGAGATTGTCGGTTTCAGCATTGAATTGCTTTTGAACATGAAACTGTATACCCCTGAAGAGCTGAGTCATTGACTTCAATGACTCTTCAATATTCAGGTGATTCTGTCAGTTCTTCACCTTACCTATTTCATTGAATAAATATGAAAGCAGTTTGTCAACAAATTTTCCCTCTAGCGATGTTCCCCGGTAGTTTGGTGTCAGAGAAGCTGCAACAGATGCAGCTTTAATCGCAGATGAAGCTGAGTAGACAGTCTGTGTCAGCAGCTGCTTCAAACAAAATCATGAAAACAGTTTTATGTGTAGCTGTGGGTCTGAAATAAAGCGTGCAGGGCATGGATGCCTTGCATCTATAGGTACAGATCTGTATCTTGAAGGGTTGCATTTTTGGGTTCCCTCGCAGATGAGTAAATCCGGAGCCACTCCTGATGTTAATAGAGGCACCAGTGTCCACCAAAAAGGATATTTTTATGCAGTCAACATTGATGTCAATTACTAGTTCATCAACAACCGATAGGAGGCATCTTTGAGAAAATCTTCATTATGATGAAGTTGATGCACTTAGCAGATGGTGCTTGTTAGACCTGTCAGCCCTTTGGGTGGTCCCTCCTCATCATTATTTATTTTGTCCCACTTTTGCCTCAAACCCTGTTAGTATTTTTTCCTTTTTGGGAACCACCAGACTTTTTAGTATTGATGCAGATTCAGGGAGCCATTTTATCTACCCCTGGAACTTCTGTCTGAGGGCCTGGAGCACAAAATGGTGGCCACCCATTGTCACCTGTGACATCACTGGAACCTACTAGAACCTTCTGCAACATTCTGGAACCCTGTGACAGTTGGAGGCGGTTTGGAATGTTGGGAAGCTAAGCCAGAGTTGACAGTTGGAGCTGGCAGTTGGCACCTGACTGGTGAAGAGAGAGCAGCAGAAACCTGAAGGAGGAAGGAGTGAGGCAGCAGGGGTGGAAACTTGTGCCTGAAGTGGGGTCCATAAACCCACCCTTGATACTAGTCCCTACTGACTGAGCCCAGCCTGGAGCCCTGTGTGGGAGAAAGCAAGAAAAACCATCTTAAGAACCTGGACAGCAGGAACAGGCCTTAAAAGTAAAGAACAGCAAGTACCTGACCTGGTTACTGGTAACTACCTGAAGTCCGACGTCGAGAAGCCTAGAGACCTGGAGCCCGAGGTGGAGAAGCGGCGCTGACTGGAAGGCAGACGTCGTACCCGGAGCCGCCAGAGGTCGAGAGAGGGCGCCGACGGAGGTCGTGGAGAGTACCAGAGGTCGAGGAGGAAGTCACCCGAGGTCGAGTGTGCGGCGTCGACGGGGGAGTGAAGTCCGCCCTCCGGAGTCGCCGGAGACCGAGGTGAAGCGTGCCGGAGGTCGGGAGTGGAGATCGCACTCCGGAGTCGCCGGAACCTGAAGAGAATCGTGCCGGAGGTCGGGAGTGGAGGTCGCACTCAGGAGTCGCCGGAACCTGAAGGAGGGAGCACCGGAGGTCGGGAGTGGAGATCGCACTCCGGAGCCGCCGGAAGTCGACATCGAGCCAAGGCCGCCCGACGTCATCGAACCGGAGCCGCCCGAAGTCGACATCGAGCCAAGACTGCCCGACGTCATTGAACCGGAGCCGACATCGAACCGAGGCCGCCGACATCGAACTGGAACCGCATACCGGCGTCGACAAGAACTGTCATTGAGCCGAGGCCGCCAACATCGAACCGGAACCGCCTCACGGCGTCGACACGACTCCAGCGGCGTCGGAGCTTCATAAAAAGGGCAGTAAGTGGAATAGAGGGCGCCTAAGGCCCTGTGGAGCCCTGAGAGACTATCCTAGGGGCTAGAGAGGTGTTGGAACCAGCTTGATTGTGCCAGGGGTGAGCTGAGACTAATACAGAGGGGTTGGTAGTGTGGGAGAGCCAGATCTCTAGATTCCCCCTTGATCTACCTCAGTTTAGGCCTCAGCCTTGTCCAAGCCAGGGAGTATACCCCTCAGGCCATCCACCTAACCATAAGCTGTGACTGGGCCAAATCAGCCCATAGTATTTTAAATGTGATCTGATTTTACAAATGTCATTGTTGGCTGATATTATTTATTGAGGGTACTGTATTTATTGTATTTATCTAAGTTATTCCTGTGATGTATTTATTGTCCTGAGCTAACTTATTCCTGCACAGTATTTATTGCCTCACAGTATTTATTTGACCTGATCCTATTTATTGCACCTGTAAAGTGTTATTATTTATTTGACCTGCACTTTTTTTAAGAAAAAGCCTTGTGTACTGTGATTGTATTATTATTTACTTAATCAGCAACTAAGAGAAAAGAAGATAAGGAGATATATTTTCAGTATAATTTTTAAGGTGTAGTGTCGTTTTTGGAACGGATGCATGCATGGTTATTGTGTGGGTATGTCGTATGCTTAACACGGTGCCTGACCCCTGACCACTCGAGCCAAGCTACCACAGTGTATGTCCGGGAAAATCCCAGTACCACCACCCTTCCGGTGTGGGAGTGGGGTTTTTCTAACATAATTGGTGTTCAGTGGTGGGATTGAGCTGTGCCTACGTGTACTCGACAATAACTGTGGGTAGTCCTTAGGCCTACACCTGGAGTTTTCTCAAAGCGGCCTTCCTAATTGTGAGTTTTTGTTTTTCCAAATTTACTCTGGTGGTGGGAGGAGGTATTATATAAGGTACCCCCCTGCATTGCTTCTGTAAAAACCTGTCTTCTGTTCTGAGTGGGCAAAATGGAATTTGTCTTAGAAAATGTGGAAAGTTATACTGTGGCCCAACTCAGAGAGTTCTGTCAGAGAGAGGGGGTGTACTGTCCCCCAGGTGCCAAGAAGGCTGAACTACAGACCAGCTTGAGGGCTTGGTGGGAGGCACGACGAGAGAGTAAGGCTGAGCAGGAAGACAGGGATGGAGAGCCTGACAGCGAGGGGGCTGGGTTGTACCAACCTGAGGTGGGGAACCTAGTAGCGGGGCCCAGAACCATTTCCAGGAAGGGCAGCACTGTCTCTAGCGGTGGCTTATCTGAAGTGGAGTTAACAGACCGGAGGGAGAAAAGACAGCTCACATGGGACTTAGCAAGGCTGGAGAAAGAGAAGGAGGAACAGAGGATGGCTCACGAGTTAAGGCTGAAAGAGATAGATCTTCGGATCCTAAGAGTCGGGGCACACACTGTTCCTAATGGTGGCAGCAAAGACCAAGAGTTCACTAGGGAACCCAAACCCTACTTGCCGAAGGACATTTACGTAAATGGGTCGCGACACTGCTCGTCATGCTGCAAATAACCCCAAAGGATTCTGGATAGTGTAGTGGCTACGGTGAGTACGCCTACGCCACGAGTATATAGAAATATAATGCCATCCCTGGACACGTGTTTCGAGGTAATTGCCTCTCGTCAGCAGGGAGCAGGTAGGTATGCGGGGTGCCGATGACTGCCATATATATAGGTAAAATACCTTCCAAGGCGCGCAGGTGCAGACACCGGGCTCGTCAGCCAAAGTCGCTCGAATGAGCTATTAGTAATTTACGTAAATGGGTCGCGACACTGCTCGTCATGCTGCAAATAACCCCAAAGGATTCTGGATAGTGTAGTGGCTACGGTGAGTACGCCTACGCCACGAGTATATAGAAATATAATGCCATCCCTGGACACGTGTTTCGAGGTAATTGCCTCTCGTCAGCAGGGAGCAGGTAGGTATGCGGGGTGCCGATGACTGCCATATATATAGGTAAAATACCTTCCAAGGCGCGCAGGTGCAGACACCGGGCTCGTCAGCCAAAGTCGCTCGAATGAGCTATTAGTAATTTACGTAAATGGGTCGCGACACTGCTCGTCATGCTGCAAATAACCCCAAAGGATTCTGGATAGTGTAGTGGCTACGGTGAGTACGCCTACGCCACGAGTATATAGAAATATAATGCCATCCCTGGACACGTGTTTCGAGGTAATTGCCTCTCGTCAGCAGGGAGCAGGTAGGTATGCGGGGTGCCGATGACTGCCATATATATAGGTAAAATACCTTCCAAGGCGCGCAGGTGCAGACACCGGGCTCGTCAGCCAAAGTCGCTCGAATGAGCTATTAGTAATTTACGTAAATGGGTCGCGACACTGCTCGTCATGCTGCAAATAACCCCAAAGGATTCTGGATAGTGTAGTGGCTACGGTGAGTACGCCTACGCCACGAGTATATAGAAATATAATGCCATCCCTGGACACGTGTTTCGAGGTAATTGCCTCTCGTCAGCAGGGAGCAGGTAGGTATGCGGGGTGCCGATGACTGCCATATATATAGGTAAAATACCTTCCAAGGCGCGCAGGTGCAGACACCGGGCTCGTCAGCCAAAGTCGCTCGAATGAGCTATTAGTAATTTACGTAAATGGGTCGCGACACTGCTCGTCATGCTGCAAATAACCCCAAAGGATTCTGGATAGTGTAGTGGCTACGGTGAGTACGCCTACGCCACGAGTATATAGAAATATAATGCCATCCCTGGACACGTGTTTCGAGGTAATTGCCTCTCGTCAGCAGGGAGCAGGTAGGTATGCGGGGTGCCGATGACTGCCATATATATAGGTAAAATACCTTCCAAGGCGCGCAGGTGCAGACACCGGGCTCGTCAGCCAAAGTCGCTCGAATGAGCTATTAGTAATTTACGTAAATGGGTCGCGACACTGCTCGTCATGCTGCAAATAACCCCAAAGGATTCTGGATAGTGTAGTGGCTACGGTGAGTACGCCTACGCCACGAGTATATAGAAATATAATGCCATCCCTGGACACGTGTTTCGAGGTAATTGCCTCTCGTCAGCAGGGAGCAGGTAGGTATGCGGGGTGCCGATGACTGCCATATATATAGGTAAAATACCTTCCAAGGCGCGCAGGTGCAGACACCGGGCTCGTCAGCCAAAGTCGCTCGAATGAGCTATTAGTAATTTACGTAAATGGGTCGCGACACTGCTCGTCATGCTGCAAATAACCCCAAAGGATTCTGGATAGTGTAGTGGCTACGGTGAGTACGCCTACGCCACGAGTATATAGAAATATAATGCCATCCCTGGACACGTGTTTCGAGGTAATTGCCTCTCGTCAGCAGGGAGCAGGTAGGTATGCGGGGTGCCGATGACTGCCATATATATAGGTAAAATACCTTCCAAGGCGCGCAGGTGCAGACACCGGGCTCGTCAGCCAAAGTCGCTCGAATGAGCTATTAGTAATTTACGTAAATGGGTCGCGACACTGCTCGTCATGCTGCAAATAACCCCAAAGGATTCTGGATAGTGTAGTGGCTACGGTGAGTACGCCTACGCCACGAGTATATAGAAATATAATGCCATCCCTGGACACGTGTTTCGAGGTAATTGCCTCTCGTCAGCAGGGAGCAGGTAGGTATGCGGGGTGCCGATGACTGCCATATATATAGGTAAAATACCTTCCAAGGCGCGCAGGTGCAGACACCGGGCTCGTCAGCCAAAGTCGCTCGAATGAGCTATTAGTAATTTACGTAAATGGGTCGCGACACTGCTCGTCATGCTGCAAATAACCCCAAAGGATTCTGGATAGTGTAGTGGCTACGGTGAGTACGCCTACGCCACGAGTATATAGAAATATAATGCCATCCCTGGACACGTGTTTCGAGGTAATTGCCTCTCGTCAGCAGGGAGCAGGTAGGTATGCGGGGTGCCGATGACTGCCATATATATAGGTAAAATACCTTCCAAGGCGCGCAGGTGCAGACACCGGGCTCGTCAGCCAAAGTCGCTCGAATGAGCTATTAGTAATTTACGTAAATGGGTCGCGACACTGCTCGTCATGCTGCAAATAACCCCAAAGGATTCTGGATAGTGTAGTGGCTACGGTGAGTACGCCTACGCCACGAGTATATAGAAATATAATGCCATCCCTGGACACGTGTTTCGAGGTAATTGCCTCTCGTCAGCAGGGAGCAGGTAGGTATGCGGGGTGCCGATGACTGCCATATATATAGGTAAAATACCTTCCAAGGCGCGCAGGTGCAGACACCGGGCTCGTCAGCCAAAGTCGCTCGAATGAGCTATTAGTAATTTACGTAAATGGGTCGCGACACTGCTCGTCATGCTGCAAATAACCCCAAAGGATTCTGGATAGTGTAGTGGCTACGGTGAGTACGCCTACGCCACGAGTATATAGAAATATAATGCCATCCCTGGACACGTGTTTCGAGGTAATTGCCTCTCGTCAGCAGGGAGCAGGTAGGTATGCGGGGTGCCGATGACTGCCATATATATAGGTAAAATACCTTCCAAGGCGCGCAGGTGCAGACACCGGGCTCGTCAGCCAAAGTCGCTCGAATGAGCTATTAGTAATTTACGTAAATGGGTCGCGACACTGCTCGTCATGCTGCAAATAACCCCAAAGGATTCTGGATAGTGTAGTGGCTACGGTGAGTACGCCTACGCCACGAGTATATAGAAATATAATGCCATCCCTGGACACGTGTTTCGAGGTAATTGCCTCTCGTCAGCAGGGAGCAGGTAGGTATGCGGGGTGCCGATGACTGCCATATATATAGGTAAAATACCTTCCAAGGCGCGCAGGTGCAGACACCGGGCTCGTCAGCCAAAGTCGCTCGAATGAGCTATTAGTAATTTACGTAAATGGGTCGCGACACTGCTCGTCATGCTGCAAATAACCCCAAAGGATTCTGGATAGTGTAGTGGCTACGGTGAGTACGCCTACGCCACGAGTATATAGAAATATAATGCCATCCCTGGACACGTGTTTCGAGGTAATTGCCTCTCGTCAGCAGGGAGCAGGTAGGTATGCGGGGTGCCGATGACTGCCATATATATAGGTAAAATACCTTCCAAGGCGCGCAGGTGCAGACACCGGGCTCGTCAGCCAAAGTCGCTCGAATGAGCTATTAGTAATTTACGTAAATGGGTCGCGACACTGCTCGTCATGCTGCAAATAACCCCAAAGGATTCTGGATAGTGTAGTGGCTACGGTGAGTACGCCTACGCCACGAGTATATAGAAATATAATGCCATCCCTGGACACGTGTTTCGAGGTAATTGCCTCTCGTCAGCAGGGAGCAGGTAGGTATGCGGGGTGCCGATGACTGCCATATATATAGGTAAAATACCTTCCAAGGCGCGCAGGTGCAGACACCGGGCTCGTCAGCCAAAGTCGCTCGAATGAGCTATTAGTAATTTACGTAAATGGGTCGCGACACTGCTCGTCATGCTGCAAATAACCCCAAAGGATTCTGGATAGTGTAGTGGCTACGGTGAGTACGCCTACGCCACGAGTATATAGAAATATAATGCCATCCCTGGACACGTGTTTCGAGGTAATTGCCTCTCGTCAGCAGGGAGCAGGTAGGTATGCGGGGTGCCGATGACTGCCATATATATAGGTAAAATACCTTCCAAGGCGCGCAGGTGCAGACACCGGGCTCGTCAGCCAAAGTCGCTCGAATGAGCTATTAGTAATTTACGTAAATGGGTCGCGACACTGCTCGTCATGCTGCAAATAACCCCAAAGGATTCTGGATAGTGTAGTGGCTACGGTGAGTACGCCTACGCCACGAGTATATAGAAATATAATGCCATCCCTGGACACGTGTTTCGAGGTAATTGCCTCTCGTCAGCAGGGAGCAGGTAGGTATGCGGGGTGCCGATGACTGCCATATATATAGGTAAAATACCTTCCAAGGCGCGCAGGTGCAGACACCGGGCTCGTCAGCCAAAGTCGCTCGAATGAGCTATTAGTAATTTACGTAAATGGGTCGCGACACTGCTCGTCATGCTGCAAATAACCCCAAAGGATTCTGGATAGTGTAGTGGCTACGGTGAGTACGCCTACGCCACGAGTATATAGAAATATAATGCCATCCCTGGACACGTGTTTCGAGGTAATTGCCTCTCGTCAGCAGGGAGCAGGTAGGTATGCGGGGTGCCGATGACTGCCATATATATAGGTAAAATACCTTCCAAGGCGCGCAGGTGCAGACACCGGGCTCGTCAGCCAAAGTCGCTCGAATGAGCTATTAGTAATTTACGTAAATGGGTCGCGACACTGCTCGTCATGCTGCAAATAACCCCAAAGGATTCTGGATAGTGTAGTGGCTACGGTGAGTACGCCTACGCCACGAGTATATAGAAATATAATGCCATCCCTGGACACGTGTTTCGAGGTAATTGCCTCTCGTCAGCAGGGAGCAGGTAGGTATGCGGGGTGCCGATGACTGCCATATATATAGGTAAAATACCTTCCAAGGCGCGCAGGTGCAGACACCGGGCTCGTCAGCCAAAGTCGCTCGAATGAGCTATTAGTAATTTACGTAAATGGGTCGCGACACTGCTCGTCATGCTGCAAATAACCCCAAAGGATTCTGGATAGTGTAGTGGCTACGGTGAGTACGCCTACGCCACGAGTATATAGAAATATAATGCCATCCCTGGACACGTGTTTCGAGGTAATTGCCTCTCGTCAGCAGGGAGCAGGTAGGTATGCGGGGTGCCGATGACTGCCATATATATAGGTAAAATACCTTCCAAGGCGCGCAGGTGCAGACACCGGGCTCGTCAGCCAAAGTCGCTCGAATGAGCTATTAGTAATTTACGTAAATGGGTCGCGACACTGCTCGTCATGCTGCAAATAACCCCAAAGGATTCTGGATAGTGTAGTGGCTACGGTGAGTACGCCTACGCCACGAGTATATAGAAATATAATGCCATCCCTGGACACGTGTTTCGAGGTAATTGCCTCTCGTCAGCAGGGAGCAGGTAGGTATGCGGGGTGCCGATGACTGCCATATATATAGGTAAAATACCTTCCAAGGCGCGCAGGTGCAGACACCGGGCTCGTCAGCCAAAGTCGCTCGAATGAGCTATTAGTAATTTACGTAAATGGGTCGCGACACTGCTCGTCATGCTGCAAATAACCCCAAAGGATTCTGGATAGTGTAGTGGCTACGGTGAGTACGCCTACGCCACGAGTATATAGAAATATAATGCCATCCCTGGACACGTGTTTCGAGGTAATTGCCTCTCGTCAGCAGGGAGCAGGTAGGTATGCGGGGTGCCGATGACTGCCATATATATAGGTAAAATACCTTCCAAGGCGCGCAGGTGCAGACACCGGGCTCGTCAGCCAAAGTCGCTCGAATGAGCTATTAGTAATTTACGTAAATGGGTCGCGACACTGCTCGTCATGCTGCAAATAACCCCAAAGGATTCTGGATAGTGTAGTGGCTACGGTGAGTACGCCTACGCCACGAGTATATAGAAATATAATGCCATCCCTGGACACGTGTTTCGAGGTAATTGCCTCTCGTCAGCAGGGAGCAGGTAGGTATGCGGGGTGCCGATGACTGCCATATATATAGGTAAAATACCTTCCAAGGCGCGCAGGTGCAGACACCGGGCTCGTCAGCCAAAGTCGCTCGAATGAGCTATTAGTAATTTACGTAAATGGGTCGCGACACTGCTCGTCATGCTGCAAATAACCCCAAAGGATTCTGGATAGTGTAGTGGCTACGGTGAGTACGCCTACGCCACGAGTATATAGAAATATAATGCCATCCCTGGACACGTGTTTCGAGGTAATTGCCTCTCGTCAGCAGGGAGCAGGTAGGTATGCGGGGTGCCGATGACTGCCATATATATAGGTAAAATACCTTCCAAGGCGCGCAGGTGCAGACACCGGGCTCGTCAGCCAAAGTCGCTCGAATGAGCTATTAGTAATTTACGTAAATGGGTCGCGACACTGCTCGTCATGCTGCAAATAACCCCAAAGGATTCTGGATAGTGTAGTGGCTACGGTGGCTACGTAAACTATTTTAAGCTCATTCGAGCGACTTTGGGCTGACGAGCCTGGTGTCTGCACCTGCGCGCCTTGAAAGGTACTTTACCTATATATTTTGGCAGTCATCGGCACCCCGCATACCTACCTGCTCCCTGCTGACGAGAGGCAATTACCTCGAAACACGTGTCCAGGGATGGCATTATTTTCATATACTCGTGGCGTAGGCGTACTCACCGCAGCCACTACACTATCCAGAATCCTTTGGGGTTATTTGCAGTATGACGAGCAGTGTCGCGACCCACTACGTAAACTATTTTAAGCTCATTCGAGCGACTTTGGGCTGACGAGCCTGGTGTCTGCACCTGCGCGCCTTGAAAGGTACTTTACCTATATATTTTGGCAGTCATCGGCACCCCGCATACCTACCTGCTCCCTGCTGACGAGAGGCAATTACCTCGAAACACGTGTCCAGGGATGGCATTATTTTCATATACTCGTGGCGTAGGCGTACTCACCGCAGCCACTACACTATCCAGAATCCTTTGGGGTTATTTGCAGTATGACGAGCAGTGTCGCGACCCACTACGTAAACTATTTTAAGCTCATTCGAGCGACTTTGGGCTGACGAGCCTGGTGTCTGCACCTGCGCGCCTTGAAAGGTACTTTACCTATATATTTTGGCAGTCATCGGCACCCCGCATACCTACCTGCTCCCTGCTGACGAGAGGCAATTACCTCGAAACACGTGTCCAGGGATGGCATTATTTTCATATACTCGTGGCGTAGGCGTACTCACCGCAGCCACTACACTATCCAGAATCCTTTGGGGTTATTTGCAGTATGACGAGCAGTGTCGCGACCCACTACGTAAACTATTTTAAGCTCATTCGAGCGACTTTGGGCTGACGAGCCTGGTGTCTGCACCTGCGCGCCTTGAAAGGTACTTTACCTATATATTTTGGCAGTCATCGGCACCCCGCATACCTACCTGCTCCCTGCTGACGAGAGGCAATTACCTCGAAACACGTGTCCAGGGATGGCATTATTTTCATATACTCGTGGCGTAGGCGTACTCACCGCAGCCACTACACTATCCAGAATCCTTTGGGGTTATTTGCAGTATGACGAGCAGTGTCGCGACCCACTACGTAAACTATTTTAAGCTCATTCGAGCGACTTTGGGCTGACGAGCCTGGTGTCTGCACCTGCGCGCCTTGAAAGGTACTTTACCTATATATTTTGGCAGTCATCGGCACCCCGCATACCTACCTGCTCCCTGCTGACGAGAGGCAATTACCTCGAAACACGTGTCCAGGGATGGCATTATTTTCATATACTCGTGGCGTAGGCGTACTCACCGCAGCCACTACACTATCCAGAATCCTTTGGGGTTATTTGCAGTATGACGAGCAGTGTCGCGACCCACTACGTAAACTATTTTAAGCTCATTCGAGCGACTTTGGGCTGACGAGCCTGGTGTCTGCACCTGCGCGCCTTGAAAGGTACTTTACCTATATATTTTGGCAGTCATCGGCACCCCGCATACCTACCTGCTCCCTGCTGACGAGAGGCAATTACCTCGAAACACGTGTCCAGGGATGGCATTATTTTCATATACTCGTGGCGTAGGCGTACTCACCGCAGCCACTACACTATCCAGAATCCTTTGGGGTTATTTGCAGTATGACGAGCAGTGTCGCGACCCACTACGTAAACTATTTTAAGCTCATTCGAGCGACTTTGGGCTGACGAGCCTGGTGTCTGCACCTGCGCGCCTTGAAAGGTACTTTACCTATATATTTTGGCAGTCATCGGCACCCCGCATACCTACCTGCTCCCTGCTGACGAGAGGCAATTACCTCGAAACACGTGTCCAGGGATGGCATTATTTTCATATACTCGTGGCGTAGGCGTACTCACCGCAGCCACTACACTATCCAGAATCCTTTGGGGTTATTTGCAGTATGACGAGCAGTGTCGCGACCCACTACGTAAACTATTTTAAGCTCATTCGAGCGACTTTGGGCTGACGAGCCTGGTGTCTGCACCTGCGCGCCTTGAAAGGTACTTTACCTATATATTTTGGCAGTCATCGGCACCCCGCATACCTACCTGCTCCCTGCTGACGAGAGGCAATTACCTCGAAACACGTGTCCAGGGATGGCATTATTTTCATATACTCGTGGCGTAGGCGTACTCACCGCAGCCACTACACTATCCAGAATCCTTTGGGGTTATTTGCAGTATGACGAGCAGTGTCGCGACCCACTACGTAAACTATTTTAAGCTCATTCGAGCGACTTTGGGCTGACGAGCCTGGTGTCTGCACCTGCGCGCCTTGAAAGGTACTTTACCTATATATTTTGGCAGTCATCGGCACCCCGCATACCTACCTGCTCCCTGCTGACGAGAGGCAATTACCTCGAAACACGTGTCCAGGGATGGCATTATTTTCATATACTCGTGGCGTAGGCGTACTCACCGCAGCCACTACACTATCCAGAATCCTTTGGGGTTATTTGCAGTATGACGAGCAGTGTCGCGACCCACTACGTAAACTATTTTAAGCTCATTCGAGCGACTTTGGGCTGACGAGCCTGGTGTCTGCACCTGCGCGCCTTGAAAGGTACTTTACCTATATATTTTGGCAGTCATCGGCACCCCGCATACCTACCTGCTCCCTGCTGACGAGAGGCAATTACCTCGAAACACGTGTCCAGGGATGGCATTATTTTCATATACTCGTGGCGTAGGCGTACTCACCGCAGCCACTACACTATCCAGAATCCTTTGGGGTTATTTGCAGTATGACGAGCAGTGTCGCGACCCACTACGTAAACTATTTTAAGCTCATTCGAGCGACTTTGGGCTGACGAGCCTGGTGTCTGCACCTGCGCGCCTTGAAAGGTACTTTACCTATATATTTTGGCAGTCATCGGCACCCCGCATACCTACCTGCTCCCTGCTGACGAGAGGCAATTACCTCGAAACACGTGTCCAGGGATGGCATTATTTTCATATACTCGTGGCGTAGGCGTACTCACCGCAGCCACTACACTATCCAGAATCCTTTGGGGTTATTTGCAGTATGACGAGCAGTGTCGCGACCCACTACGTAAACTATTTTAAGCTCATTCGAGCGACTTTGGGCTGACGAGCCTGGTGTCTGCACCTGCGCGCCTTGAAAGGTACTTTACCTATATATTTTGGCAGTCATCGGCACCCCGCATACCTACCTGCTCCCTGCTGACGAGAGGCAATTACCTCGAAACACGTGTCCAGGGATGGCATTATTTTCATATACTCGTGGCGTAGGCGTACTCACCGCAGCCACTACACTATCCAGAATCCTTTGGGGTTATTTGCAGTATGACGAGCAGTGTCGCGACCCACTACGTAAACTATTTTAAGCTCATTCGAGCGACTTTGGGCTGACGAGCCTGGTGTCTGCACCTGCGCGCCTTGAAAGGTACTTTACCTATATATTTTGGCAGTCATCGGCACCCCGCATACCTACCTGCTCCCTGCTGACGAGAGGCAATTACCTCGAAACACGTGTCCAGGGATGGCATTATTTTCATATACTCGTGGCGTAGGCGTACTCACCGCAGCCACTACACTATCCAGAATCCTTTGGGGTTATTTGCAGTATGACGAGCAGTGTCGCGACCCACTACGTAAACTATTTTAAGCTCATTCGAGCGACTTTGGGCTGACGAGCCTGGTGTCTGCACCTGCGCGCCTTGAAAGGTACTTTACCTATATATTTTGGCAGTCATCGGCACCCCGCATACCTACCTGCTCCCTGCTGACGAGAGGCAATTACCTCGAAACACGTGTCCAGGGATGGCATTATTTTCATATACTCGTGGCGTAGGCGTACTCACCGCAGCCACTACACTATCCAGAATCCTTTGGGGTTATTTGCAGTATGACGAGCAGTGTCGCGACCCACTACGTAAACTATTTTAAGCTCATTCGAGCGACTTTGGGCTGACGAGCCTGGTGTCTGCACCTGCGCGCCTTGAAAGGTACTTTACCTATATATTTTGGCAGTCATCGGCACCCCGCATACCTACCTGCTCCCTGCTGACGAGAGGCAATTACCTCGAAACACGTGTCCAGGGATGGCATTATTTTCATATACTCGTGGCGTAGGCGTACTCACCGCAGCCACTACACTATCCAGAATCCTTTGGGGTTATTTGCAGTATGACGAGCAGTGTCGCGACCCACTACGTAAACTATTTTAAGCTCATTCGAGCGACTTTGGGCTGACGAGCCTGGTGTCTGCACCTGCGCGCCTTGAAAGGTACTTTACCTATATATTTTGGCAGTCATCGGCACCCCGCATACCTACCTGCTCCCTGCTGACGAGAGGCAATTACCTCGAAACACGTGTCCAGGGATGGCATTATTTTCATATACTCGTGGCGTAGGCGTACTCACCGCAGCCACTACACTATCCAGAATCCTTTGGGGTTATTTGCAGTATGACGAGCAGTGTCGCGACCCACTACGTAAACTATTTTAAGCTCATTCGAGCGACTTTGGGCTGACGAGCCTGGTGTCTGCACCTGCGCGCCTTGAAAGGTACTTTACCTATATATTTTGGCAGTCATCGGCACCCCGCATACCTACCTGCTCCCTGCTGACGAGAGGCAATTACCTCGAAACACGTGTCCAGGGATGGCATTATTTTCATATACTCGTGGCGTAGGCGTACTCACCGCAGCCACTACACTATCCAGAATCCTTTGGGGTTATTTGCAGTATGACGAGCAGTGTCGCGACCCACTACGTAAACTATTTTAAGCTCATTCGAGCGACTTTGGGCTGACGAGCCTGGTGTCTGCACCTGCGCGCCTTGAAAGGTACTTTACCTATATATTTTGGCAGTCATCGGCACCCCGCATACCTACCTGCTCCCTGCTGACGAGAGGCAATTACCTCGAAACACGTGTCCAGGGATGGCATTATTTTCATATACTCGTGGCGTAGGCGTACTCACCGCAGCCACTACACTATCCAGAATCCTTTGGGGTTATTTGCAGTATGACGAGCAGTGTCGCGACCCACTACGTAAACTATTTTAAGCTCATTCGAGCGACTTTGGGCTGACGAGCCTGGTGTCTGCACCTGCGCGCCTTGAAAGGTACTTTACCTATATATTTTGGCAGTCATCGGCACCCCGCATACCTACCTGCTCCCTGCTGACGAGAGGCAATTACCTCGAAACACGTGTCCAGGGATGGCATTATTTTCATATACTCGTGGCGTAGGCGTACTCACCGCAGCCACTACACTATCCAGAATCCTTTGGGGTTATTTGCAGTATGACGAGCAGTGTCGCGACCCACTACGTAAACTATTTTAAGCTCATTCGAGCGACTTTGGGCTGACGAGCCTGGTGTCTGCACCTGCGCGCCTTGAAAGGTACTTTACCTATATATTTTGGCAGTCATCGGCACCCCGCATACCTACCTGCTCCCTGCTGACGAGAGGCAATTACCTCGAAACACGTGTCCAGGGATGGCATTATTTTCATATACTCGTGGCGTAGGCGTACTCACCGCAGCCACTACACTATCCAGAATCCTTTGGGGTTATTTGCAGTATGACGAGCAGTGTCGCGACCCACTACGTAAACTTGCCGAAGGACATAGTAGTTAGCTATGGAGCGGGTGACGATATCGCCAACTGGCTAGCGGCCTATGAGGTCTCGTTAAGGGCCCATGGGGTTCCAGAGAAGTACTGGGGAGGGGGATTGTACAAGTACATGCCTCCAGCTGGTAGGGATGCATTATTGGCCCTAGAGGAGGATGAGCAGACCCACTACCCCACCATGAAGGTGGCGCTCATAAGAAAGTTTGGACTAACACCCGAAAAGTACAGACAGAAGTTCCGGGGTAGTCACAAACTGGGCACACAGAATTGGGTGGACTTCCTGGACTATGCAAAGAAGGCACTAGAGGGTTGGATTCAGGGCAGTGAAGTGAGGAACTACGAGGGGTTGTTTGATTTAGTACTGAAGGAACACCTGCTCGAAAAATGTTTCCCTGAACTGCGTCAACACCTGGTGGATAGCAAGCTGACCAATCCCCGGAAGCTTGCTGAGGAGGCGGACATTTGGGCTAGTACCCGGGTGTCCACAAGGGGGACTGGAGGGGATACTCAAAAGGCCGGACAGGGCGCCCCCCAGAAGAAAGAGGGAGGGGAAAAGAAAAAGGAGTTCTCCAAAGGCCCCCAAAATAATTTCCAAGGTAAGGGAACAGGATTCACCCCTAGGGCTAATCCACCCAGAAACCCTAATCCTGGCCAGAGTCAGCAGCCAAGGGTTGTCCATTGCTTCGAGTGCGGTGGCGTTGGACACTATAAGGGAGATGCGAAGTGCCCAAAACGACCACCCCCTCCCATTGGAGGAAAGACCCCCGGAGTAGCTAGTGTAGTGCTCGGGGAGGAGATGCCTTTAATTAAGGGAAGGGAGTGGACGGGTGTCACTTTAGTGTCCCTGGGAGAACGGGAGATGGTTCCTAAGATCCAGGTGTCCGCAAATACCGCAAAGAATGGGCAGTGGGTCACCATCAACGGCCAAAGAGGGGAGGCTCTGAGAGACACAGGAGCCAGTATGACTATGGTACGTAGCCAACTGGTGTCTCCAGAGCAGGTAGTTCCCGATGTACTCCACCCGGCCGCGATGGCTGACGGCAGAACAGGCCACTATCCAGTGGCCGAGGTTCCCTTTGAATGGGAGGGGGTTGCAGGTTCACTTCGAGTTGCCATAAGCCCTGCCGTGCCGGTTGATTGTCTGCTGGGGAATGACATGGAGCACAATGCTTGGAAGGAGGTGGAATACCGGACTCATACTGAGATGCTGGGTACACCTGACTGGGCCTGTGTGAGCACAAGGTCCGCGACTACCCGGAGAGGGAGTTCGTTCAGGCTGGAGCCTGGAACAAAGGCCCAGCCAGCTGCCAGTCAAGGGTAGAACCGAGGACAGGAGGAGCCTGCCTCGGCGTCCACACCCCGTAGGACGGATAGGCCACCGGAGGTGGTGGACCAGGAGTCTGCGGTGGGGGATGTCACCAAACTGGAGGACCTACCCATCCCGGCCGAGTGGCACGTGGAGGGAGGCCCGTCCAGGGAGGAATTCTGCCAGGGCCAGCAGGAGTGCCCTACCCTTGAGGGACTGAGGCGACAGGCCGAAGCCCAGGCAGCAGGGAACGTTGAAGGGAACTACAGTGTTTACTGGGAGGATGGCCTCCTCTACAGTGAACCCAAGGCACCCCTACATGGATCGTCACAAGCCTTGGTAGTCCCTCAACGTTATCGAGCCTTCCTTCTGGAGTTGGCTCACGAGATCCCCTTGGCAGGACACCTGGGGCAAGACAAGACCTTCGCCCGTCTTGTCCCACACTTTTATTGACCACAAATGAAAGTGTCGTCCGATACCTACTGCCGGACATGTGTGTCTTGCCAAGCCAGTGGGAAAACAGGGGTGAAGCGGAAAGCTCCCCTGGAACCACTTCCTGTCGTTAGCACCCCCTTTGAAAGGGTGGGCATCGACATTGTGGGTCCATTAGATCCGCCAACGTCAGCTGGTCACAGGTTTATCCTGGTTCTGGTGGATCATGCCACACGGTACCCAGAGGCAATACCTCTGAGGACTATAACAGCACCTGTTGTGGCTAGGGCCCTGATGGGAATCTTTACCCGAGTGGGTTTTCCCAAGGAAGTTGTGTCCGACAGGGGGACCAACTTCATGTCAGCGTACATGCGGGCCATGTGGAAGGAGTGTGGAGTGACCTACCGGTTCACAACTCCTTACCACCCCCAGACCAATGGTCTGGTGGAGAGGTTTAACAAAACCTTGAAAGGCATGATCAGAAGTCTGCCTGAAAGCCTGCGGAGGAAATGGGACGTCCTCCTACCCTGTCTACTCTTTTCTTACAGGGAAGTGCCACAGAAGGGAGTGGGCTTCAGCCCCTTCGAGCTTTTGTATGGGCACCCTGTACGTGGACCTCTCAACCTGGTGAGAGACGGATGGGAAAGAACTCCCAGAAAGCTTCCCCAGGACGTGGTGAGCTACATGCTGGCCTTCCGGAGCCAAATGGCTAAGTTGTGGAAGCAAGCTTCTGACAACTTGGAGGCCAGCCAAGCAGTAATGAAGGCGTGGTATGACCACAACGCTCACCCGGTGGAGTTGGAGCCTGGCCAGAAGGTGTGGGTGATCGAACCAGGAGAGCTTAGCGCCCTCCAGGATCGCTGGTCAGGACCCTTTGAGGTATTGGAGAAGAAGGGTAAGGCTACCTACTTGGTGGATCTTAAGACCCCTCGTCAGCCCCTACGGGTGCTGCACGCCAACCGCCTTAAACCCTACCACGAGAGGCCCGAAGTCATCTTGATGATGGTGACTGACGGAGCAGAGGACGCGGAAAGCGAGCCTCTCCCGTCTCAAGAGAAGGATGGGTCGGTGGAGGGAGTGATTCTCTCCCCATCTCTAACTCCTGAACAGCAGGAGGACTGCCGCCAGGTCCTGGGGCAGTACTCTTCGTTGTTCTCCCTTGTCCCGGGTAGGACTCACCTGTGCGTCCATGACGTGGACACAGGAGAGAGCCCACCTGTGAAGTCCAAGATCTACCGGATGTCAGACAAGGTGAAGGCCAGCATTCACAGTGAAGTCACTAAGATGCTGGAGCTAGGAGTGATCGAACCTTCTAGCAGCCCCTGGTCCAGTCCGGTGGTACTAGTACCAAAAGCTGCACCACCGGGTGCCCAACCGGAACTGAGGTTCTGTGTGGACTACCGGGGACTGAATTCAGTAACCAAAACTGATGCTCATCCGATCCCTAGGGCGGATGAATTGATTGACCGGCTGGGAGCTGCCCAATATCTAAGTACCTTTGACCTTACTTCTGGGTACTGGCAGATCTCTTTGACTGATGGAGCAAGGGAAAGGTCAGCCTTCTCCACGCCCAATGGCCACTACCAGTTCTGTGTGATGCCCTTTGGGCTCAAGAACGCACCTGCCACGTTTCAGCGCCTGGTAAACCAGATCCTCACCGGAATGGAGAGTTTCTCTGCTGCTTATCTGGATGACATAGCCGTCTTCAGTAACAGCTGGGAGGATCAATTGCGTCACCTGCAAGCTGTTCTCCAGGCCCTGAGACAAGCTGGGTTAACGATCAAGGCCAGCAAGTGCCAGATCGGGCAGGAGTCGGTAGTGTACCTTGGACACTTGGTGGGTAGGGGAGCGGTGCAACCCCTCCAGGCGAAGATCGAGGCCATCATGGCCTGGGAACCCCCCAAGACACAGACTGAGGTCCGAGCTTTTCTGGGCCTCACGGGATACTACCGCCGCTTCGTGAAGGGGTACGGAACCATTGTAGCCCCCCTCACGGAGCTTACGTCCAAGAAACAACCTCGACGGGTAGCCTGGACGGAGGCTTGTCAGGAGGCCTTCATGAAGCTGAAGCAAGCCATGTGCGAGGCCCCGGTCTTAAGGGCCCCAGACTTTTCCAAGAAGTTCATTGTCCAGACAGATGCATCAGAACATGGCATTGGGGCAGTGTTATCGCAACTCAATGAAGAGGGTCTGGATCAACCCGTGGTCTTCCTATCCCGGAGACTACTTCCCAGGGAACAGAAGTGGAGTGCAATAGAGCGTGAAGCCTTTGCAGTGGTATGGGCTCTGAAGAAGTTGCGGCCATACTTGTTTGGCTCGCACTTCCTGGTTCAGACCGACCACAGACCCCTTCGTTGGCTGATGCAGATGAAGGGGGAGAATCCCAAGTTGTTGAGGTGGTCTATTTCCCTACAGGGAATGGACTTTCAGGTGGAACATCGGCCTGGAGTGGACCACGCCAATGCAGACGGTCTCTCAAGGTATTTCCGCCTTAGTGATGAGAACTCCCAAGTGGTTGGGTAGCTCTCCCCACTTTCAGCTGGGGGGGACGCGTGTTAGACCTGTCAGCCCTTTGGGTGGTCCCTCCTCATCATTATTTATTTTGTCCCACTTTTGCCTCAAACCCTGTTAGTATTTTTTCCTTTTTGGGAACCACCAGACTTTTTAGTATTGATGCAGATTCAGGGAGCCATTTTATCTACCCCTGGAACTTCTGTCTGAGGGCCTGGAGCACAAAATGGTGGCCACCCATTGTCACCTGTGACATCACTGGAACCTACTAGAACCTTCTGCAACATTCTGGAACCCTGTGAAAGTTGGAGGCGGTTTGGAATGTTGGGAAGCTAAGCCAGAGTTGACAGTTGGAGCTGGCAGTTGGCACCTGACTGGTGAAGAGAGAGCAGCAGAAACCTGAAGGAGGAAGGAGTGAGGCAGCAGGGGTGGAAACTTGTGCCTGAAGTGGGGTCCATAAACCCACCCTTGATACTAGTCCCTACTGACTGAGCCCAGCCTGGAGCCCTGTGTGGGAGAAAGCAAGAAAAACCATCTTAAGGACCTGGACAGCAGGAACAGGCCTTAAAAGTAAAGAACAGCAAGTACCTGACCTGGTTACTGGTAACTACCTGAAGTCCGACGTCGAGAAGCCTAGAGACCTGGAGCCCGAGGTGGAGAAGCGGCGCTGACTGGAAGGCAGACGTCGTACCCGGAGCCGCCAGAGGTCGAGAGAGGGCGCCGACGGAGGTCGTGGAGAGTACCAGAGGTCGAGGAGGAAGTCACCCGAGGTCGAGTGTGCGGCGTCGACGGGGGAGTGAAGTCCGCCCTCCGGAGTCGCCGGAGACCGAGGTGAAGCGTGCCGGAGGTCGGGAGTGGAGATCGCACTCCGGAGTCGCCGGAACCTGAAGAGAATCGTGCCGGAGGTCGGGAGTGGAGGTCGCACTCCGGAGTCGCCGGAACCTGAAGGAGGGAGCACCGGAGGTCGGGAGTGGAGATCGCACTCCGGAGCCGCCGGAAGTCGACATCGAGCCAAGGCTGCCCGACGTCATCGAACCGGAGCTGCCCGAAGTCGACATCGAGCCAAGACTGCCCGACGTCATTGAACCGGAGCCGACATCGAACCGAGGCCGCCGACATCGAACCGGAACCGCATACCGGCGTCGACAAGAACTGTCATTGAGCCGAGGCCGCCAACATCAAACCGGAACCGCCTCACGGCGTCGACACGACTCCAGCGGCGTCGGAGCTTCATAAAAAGGGCAGTAAGTGGAATAGAGGGCGCCTAAGGGCCTGTGGAGCCCTGAGAGACTATCCTAGGGGCTAGAGAGGTGTTGGAACCAGCTTGATTGTGCCAGGGGTGAGCTGAGACTAATACAGAGGAGTTGTGTAGTGTGGGAGAGCCATATCTCTAGATTCCCCCTTGATCTACCTCAGTTAGGGCTCAGCCTTGTCCAAGCCAGGGAGTATACCCCTCAGGCCATCCACCTAACCATAAGCTGTGACTGGGCCAAATCAGCCCATAGTATTTTAAATGTGATCTGATTTTACAAATGTCATTGTTGGCTGATATTATTTATTGAGGGTACTGTATTTATTGTATTTATCTAAGTTATTCCTGTGATGTATTTATTGTCCTGAGCTAACTTATTCCTGCACAGTATTTATTGCCTCACAGTATTTATTTGACCTGATCCTATTTATTGCACCTGTAAAGTGTTATTATTTATTTGACCTGCACTTTTTTTAAGAAAAAGCCTTGTGTACTGTGATTGTATTATTATTTACTTAATCAGCAACTAAGAGAAAAGAAGATAAAGAGATATATTTTCAGTATAATTTTTAAGGTGTAGTGTCGTTTTTGGAACGGATGCACGCATGGTTATTGTGTGGGTATGTCGTATGCTTAACACGGTGCCTGATCCCTGACCACTCGAGCCAAGCTACCACAGTGTATGTCCGGGAAAATCCCATTACCACCACCCTTCCGATGTGGGAGTGGGGTTTTTCTAACAGTGCTCTTTTTAGCAAACTATTTGTGGCTGTCTCTTTTCTGATTCCTTTGTGTAAGCTTGACTGCTCAGAGCCACAGTACCCAGGGTTGACTTAGGGATTGCACAAATGAAACCTACCGGTCCTGACGAGGTTGTTAAGTGTATTACACAGTGAGGTCCCACAACCACACCATATAATACACCCTATTTCCTTGCATGTAATATGAGCACCGTCTTTTGGCTGAATGTTTTGTCTTTCTTGAATGCGTGATAATGTGATGCATGCACCTTATTCCTATCTGTGAAGGGTGATGATGATTACCTGAAGCTTAGTGATGCGACCAGCCCTTCCCATGTCAAGGATTTATTCCAGCCTGAGAGGTTTGTGAAGGATTTCCTTCATGAATAACGAAAAGTCAAGCCCAGTGTTGGTCTTGAATTTTAAAGCCTCCTCATTGTACTTGACAAAGTCATGGTTTTTTATATGTAGTGGGATGAGAAGAGCAATTAGAAGCAATATTGGACGCAGCTTCACTATATAAACTGGACTTCTCAAGGGCAAGCTTGTGTAGCTTTCAGTTTTCTTCAGACAACATCTACCTTCAAAGAACAAGCACCCATTACCAAAAACAACTACAGAAGATGAGGGCAATCTGTGCACATATGGAGATATACTTTAGAGGCCCTTCTCTGGAACAGCTTGGTGTTTTTTTACCCATTTTCTGCTAATTTAAGGCCCATCATGTCACACAGTATTGAATAATACATTACAGGTTGAGATGGAGAAATAGATGTGAGTTAAAGAGAAAGTCCACTTTCCGAAAGTGCCCCTTGAAAGATGAAGGTCATGTGCAATTACCCACTTTGACCATGCCCTAAAACATCTCTGCTTTTCCCCCACATATTATCCTTACCGTACAGACACCGATTGTGGAAACATGAACTTTACTTCTAATATAACTTCAAGTCTTCAGTTGCAGGTTGAGGAAGTAACAAGAATGTTAAAGGTTAAATAGTATTCTATGAACGGCATTGAAGGCTCTGTAAAACATGGAGCATTGGTAGAGACATCTAGCTACCTCCACAGCAGGCTCCTGACTGCTTTTCCTTTAAGTGCACATTCGAAGTATCAGTCAGGTACATCCGAAGTGCTACAACCTTCAGGCTACAAAAGACAGGGACTCATAACTGCTCATAGCTACATGAAACGAAATCACATCCCTATTAACAAAATCGCCCATTGTGAACTCCACATCAACCCCAACTCACAGATACATAGTCAGGCAAGCTCTGAGACCGAGGCACGGGTTACTAATTTATAAATCAGAGGTGGAATGGTACGTAGTAGGCAGATAACTGCATGAACAGGAAACCCTCGATCAATTCCACAGATAGGTGCAGCAAAATCACGATGGTCAAAAGAGAATGACCCCATGTCCAGATGGTGTACGTGCCCTCCTAAAACACCATAAAAGTAAGATGTCACATGAGTTAGGAACACATAGCCAATCAGAACACAGCACACAAGATGATCATGCGCTCCCCTTGCCGGACATGTGGACACGTAACCTACTGGCCATATTGTGTCCACGCAAGGTCGAGTTCCACCTGTAGTAACCATTTCACCATTAATTTATGACTCTAAGGCAGCAACCAACATTCCTCACCAGAGAACTTTACAACCTGATGAAAATTGTATTTAAAAAGGATGCTAACTGAATGTATATTGAGACAGTCCTCAGACCCTGTGCCTGTAACGTTTAATTAAACAAACTGTTCCTGTTTTGCCAAACGCCTCTTGTTTCTAGTTTTTTAAGGTATTTCGTACTCTAGTAACATTTTGGCGACCCAGCCAGGAGGAATTGGGACCTTGTACTCAACTGCAGCTGAAGGAAGGGGACCCGCCCAGACAGATTCACAATGCGCAGCGACAAAGGCGGCCAGACACAACAGTTGATTGGAACTTCTGCTGAATACGCTGGGCGGAGGTTTGTCCTGAACCACCCATCACAGAGGGTAAAAGACCACAGCCGAGCCTGAAACATTTTGTGTTTTATTTTAAGCATCTGGCCTATACCAAACTAGGGAGAAGCGTAAAAAGATAACCTGAGCTCCCTGCCACTGACAGGGTCTGGCATATTGCCTATTTTTTATGTGCTAACTGTTATCAGTCGTAAGGAGGCCACAGAGGCAATCCTCACTTTTTGATAGTAGTATGCTAGGAAAGGTGAATATTTATTTATTTATATAGCCCTTTATGGCTCCTAGGAGATGGCACCTCAGTATCATAGTTTTTTAGTTAAGAGGATTTCTCAGTGCTAACATGTATCTTAACACCATTAGTATCTGAAAGGACTGAGAGGTGTTGGTCGCTTGACCCTCTGGGTGTGACACAGAGTGTGATTCAGACTTTAGGAAAAACTTGGACCCCGGAAACTTGGCGTAATTTGCATGTGGCCAAGGAGGGACGGTGATTCCTAAGTTGCTACTCTTTGGTGTCTGTGACTACCACCTTTTTCTAGGGGTGGGGAGAGGCAGACTATCAAGTTCAATTATGAACATGGTCCACAATAGTCTTCTCTTGCTTGAGGATAAAATGTGTTTAAACATCCATTTTTATTTGCCAAAATAATTTTTTTGCTGTTGATCATTGATTAAATGTTTTATTGTATACTATGTCATTGCATTTATTGTCACTGAAAACTGTATTGCGTGGGAAATGATGCAGATTTTGTGCTAACCCATTGCATATTCGCTCTGTGTTACAATACTGTGCATGCAGTCTTATCTTGTTTCATGTAAATGCTCGTTTAAACGGTTTTATGTAAGAAATTGCAAGTGCTGAGCTCATAGTATGTAAAATTGTAGGACTGTACCAAGTACGAATTGGCCGGACGATTCGACATAGCAAATTAGGAAAACATATTTGGACTCTCGCTAGCCAAATGACTAAATTGCCATGGATGTTCCACTAAAGCACATGGAAACTAGGTCCCTCAAGCAGATAAAAGATTAAATAAGTTTTGCCAAGAATGGCATTTACACACGAAGGCACACACGTTTCCCTGGCCTAAGGAGGGAACATTTCAAAGTAACATAATTCAGCATACTAAAACATATCTAAAAACTAAATATAAAGGTAAAAAGAGAGAGGCATTATTAGATTTATGGGCCATCTTCGAAGAGGCCAAGTACAATAGCCCTACAAAGCAGGTAGCGGGCAAGGAGTCAGCACCTCCCCCACCATATGCAGAAATGGAGGTCCTCACGCCAGCTCCCGCCGCATTAGGAAATTCAAATCTGACAATAGTAGGAGCCGACGCCCCCCCCCACCAAAAGAAGGACAGTTAGGCCCAAGCACAAAAGAACAAAAAGCCAATGAGCCCAGACGCTACCCAGGTTCCTTAAAATGCTCCTCAAAAGCTCCACCCCCATATCTGCCATGTCAAACACATAGGACCTCAACAGCAAGAAAAACACGCTCTCCCACTGGTTCAGGTGAACCTACTTGAATGACAGGGAGGTTTGTGGCGGTTCTCGATAGCGATACAGCTAGTGGAGGAGAGGAAGGGAGCTCCAGTTTCCCATGAACCAATGACAAGGGTGAAGCTACAGGATTTGCCCAGGTAGCCAAGTAGGCAGCAGAAAGCGAGTTTGAAGGCAAAGCCAGGCCAAAAAGAGCGGTGCGCAGCTCAGAGCGAAGGAGACAAATCATATGGGTCGAGGAAGAGGCATGAGCTGAGGCTAGTAAGAGAGAGAGAGAGAGAGAGAGAGAGAGAGAGAGAAAGAGAGAGAGAGAGAGAGCACACAACCAGGAAGTACAGCAAGAATAGAGGGCAGCGCCCTTCATGTGAGGGAAGCGGAAGTAAGTACAGGACACAGCTGGGAAGAATCGAAGGCAGAAATAAATTAAAGGCTTCTAGCAGGGATCAGAGCCTCACTGCCCGGTTGACAATGTATTGGGGCTGACCACGAAATAAAAGACCAAGGCAACCTGGTATTAATCCAGCGAGAAACAGGAAAGATAAGATGCCGCCTTTGCGTGCACAAGAGGAAAGCAGCGACGAGGATGCGCGGCACTACGCACAAGTGCACGGAAAGGATAGACCTACACCCACGAAGATAGCAGCAAGAAGGGAAGGGAAGAGTTTTGCGCACCCCTTTTATAACCTATTAGCCTACTGGACTAAGGAGAGGGATCAATTTTATAGGCGTTGGCCGAGGGAAGGATCGTTTGAGCCAGGCGACATGGTTATCGCGGAATATTGCATTCAGCATGGACCAGGAGACCCCAAGTGAAATTTCCCGTACCTGCAGGAATGTTTAAAAAGATGGGAATGCTATGTTGTGGAGAAAACTGTAGAGTCACCTGAAATAAGAATGCACCCGTTACTACTAGGGGCGCAGTGGGGACTGTATACGTGCCATGGGCCCAGATAGACAATGAGGGGTTACGAACAAAGTTACCATAACTAATGGATATGGCAGGGAAATAGATTTTATGCTTCGAGAAGACCACCGCATGTATCAACCTAGCGATAGGGAACATTAAGAGCCTTCCAAGTAACCTTTTTAGGGAGCAGACTAACACTGTATCTGCCCAAGCTCACATTCCAGCAATTATGGTAGCCGAAACCGAGCATGACGGGCCACGTTTAATTCGTACAGGCACTGGATATGGATAGCCCTGAGAGATGTATTCCCTGACCGGCCAGATGTAGGAGGGTTAATGGCAGAGACCAGGGGAAAGCATAACAGATTTCCTGAGTAGAATTAGGGGAAGATGGGGACAAGAAACAGGACAGCTGTGGTCCGATACAGGTCCACAAGTCTAATTTTTATGCAATATTCTTAAAAAGGCGTTACCCACCGAGATACAGAGCGGGCTGGACAGCGTACTTGGTTTAGATACCAAACCCTGGCGGGAGATACAGTCCCATATCCTACACTACCACAAAAAGAAGTAAGAAAAGAACAGAGAAAAACAGGAGTAGGCCCAAAGAGACACCGCGAAACTAGTTCAACATAATTTGAAAAAGACAGCCCTCGAGGGGGCAGCAATGGCCGAAACCTTGCAACTGACACCAGTCTCAATGGAGGCTCCATCGCAAATCCCCAGAGAGTTCCAAACCAGCTATGGCAGCAGAGGCCAGGGAGGTTGGCAGCAACCAGACCCTAAGGAGTGCTACTATTGCCATAGGTCGGGTCACCTGGCAGAGAGATACTTGTTAAAGGCATACCATGATCAGCAAAAGCAGCAGAGATTGATGAGCCAGGGCCAGCCACCACATCCCCATGAATGTCGCTCCTCAACATCAAGCACAGGGGAATCAGAATGTACCCTACACTTAGCCTCAGGAAGGTTCCCTGGCCGCCACACCACCACAGCAGGGATCAGGTAATTGGATAAGCATATGGCAGCAGCAACCAAAGACAGGGAACTCAGCACAATAGGGACCGAAGCCACAGCCCCAGCAGGGAAGGGTGACAGTATGGGGAGGTAGCGCACTCACGCAATCACAAAGCCAAAATGAGCAGCAAGATAAACCTCCAGTATAAGTAGGAATTACCCCAACAACTTAAAACCTAGTGGTTAAAAACTAGCACCCACTTACCTTTTTCCCCCAAACCCTGTACCAAACCAAAAAAGGATGACAGTGGGAATTCAAATTTCTACGTACGTCCAGAAATTCAGCGCAACTGAGAACTGTGTCATTGGGTATCCTCACTAAAATTCGTTATCAATGGTGACCCCACTGGAGCGTGGAATAACGAGGTTACCTTGAGCATCTCCGGGATTTATGTCCCCACACTGCTGCTGAAACTCCAGGGCGGGGTTGGCTGGCCAAGCCCCAGGGAGAAGGAAATCTGGCGAGGGGGCAGGGAGGCACCCAAAAACTATTTAAAAAGCAGTCACCCAGGTCTCGCGGCCAAAGTAAAAAGGGACACGTCCCAATAACTAAGTCGAATGGTCCCCATTCTCAGGCACCATGTCCTGGGCCAATGTTTCCTTCATGGAGTGTAGTCCCTATAGAGCCTCCAAAAACTAAAAGCCTCCACCCCATTGCAGGCCCCCTTTCAGATCTAAAATAAAGCTATCCTTGGTGGCGGGAACCAGGATTCCTGTGCTCCTGGGATGGTAAAAACCCAAAAGACTCCACAGCGCACACACAAGGAGCCAACATGATGTCGAGTCCAAGTCTCCAGTTGAGGGGGGAGGGGGTTTCACCAGGGTGACCGGGCGTCCCGGATTTGTGGAGGCAGTCCCATTTTTAGGTTTCGTCTGCGCACTCAAGCTTGAAATATAAACTTAAAAGGGACTTCCATTTCTATTGGCTGTAGCATATTTTCATGCATTTACCAATCCTTGTTCCTCATCTGCTTCTCTTATCAGTTTCCCGCTGCCAAAATACTGTTAACATCTGCTTTGGTGGAGCTATATTTTCACAAAGTGAGAATATGATATTTGCATAGAATCACAGGATGTTGCGCGGTGCCGCCGAGACTTGAACAAGGATCTCCAACTCTCGAGTCAGCAGCCAGAGCTGCTACATTCTCTACACTCCTGTGATATCTGTCTGGGAGCTCTGTCCTTTTCCTGGAGGATGATTGAGGAAAACCACTCTTTCTTTATTCATTGTATAGGTGAAACCAATGCATTACCACTCCTTGTTTACCATTGTCACCCAGCAGGCCTTTGCAATTTTTTTGTCATAAGTCCCGGGTTCTACGTTTCTGATGTTACAAGGCGAATAACTAACTTGGCTAGCCTTCTTCTATGTTTGTGAACTGTCCCGTTTTTGATTTTCGAAGTCCGGTCACCTTGTCACGCCCTTCCAAAATTCATTAGGAAACACACAAACTTAAAGTCCCCAGCCATAAGCTAGGGACAGCGGGCCCACCAGCGTGCTGAGAGGAAGTGTGGTGTGGTCTGAGGGAGAGTGATCCAAACTCTCGACCCCGACTCCAGATGAATGTAGGACACAGGCTGCTTTCACCTCCATACCAAGCAAAGCGACTAACGGTGCTCCAAATCTTGCAAGCTCTGACAGGGGAAAGCCATTGGCCCCCACCTCAGACACCATGAGGCGGCTTGAATGTGACAAAAAGGGGGCCCAGAACAGCCCCCCACCCTCTCCCCCACATGACAAGCAAAACAATAGATTGCACGAGATTCAGGGAAATGTCCAAAATTGTAGAAAACCACCCAAAGCTTGCCCAAAAAGAAGGTTCCAGATACCAAGGTGGGGTCAAGATCAGACAAAGCCTGGCACCTGGAGGAGATGAGGGTGGGCCACACCATAGCACACCACCTGCATGGAACTGAGAGATGCATAACATGTGAGCCCGGGGTACATTGCAAACACCAGCAGCACTAAACAGCGACACGACCCATCATCACATATTCCTGCGCACATGTAGACTGAAAAACGCACCTCACAGCAGTGGCACCATCATGCACGCACCAGGCAAGACAAGTTTGTTGAGAACTAGTGACATCCGTGGAGCTCCTGCCAATTAGACCAGCTCACAAATATATTTTGCATCAATCTAAGCATCCCATTAGGATTGGAGGGGCGGGGCTTAATGGCTTATTAAAAAGAGTTAATCCATCCAGGTAACTAATAACCACAGTTTCTCCCCGAAATCACTGAAACATGCCCAACAGGAGTCACCTTCCAGTGCCTCACTAGATCGCAACTACTGGAGTGTGGAGATCACACTCCTAGGGTGAAAATACAAGGACTCCGAAAACAATTAATTATGAAGCATATGTAATGTTTCCGAGATAACCATCAACAGGGTTGTTAGCAATGGGGATCTCTAGTTGGCAGAGGTAGGTACCTTTGTCCAAATAGTGACCCTTGCTTCTATTCGGGGTAAGGGGGATACACTCCTAAAATAACCCCAGCTTACCTCCATGGTAGCTGTGAACACATACAGTAATACACTGAAAACACTACAAATGGACACCACACCAGTTTAGAAAAATAGTAAATCTTTATCTAAACCAATAAGACCAAATACGATAATAACCGACATACAATACTCTTGAAAATTGGACTTGTGCAAAATAACCTTTAAATTGCAGGAATCTCACTAAAACACAGTTCTTCCGACTCGGTAGCTCTTCCTGGGGCTACTGCGATACTGAATACAACAGAGTCTAACAATTCCAGCCGACCACGTTGATACCAGCCAGCTAAAGCGTCGACAGACTCGGACACAGTACCTTTCTTGTTGCGACCAACACGTCGGTGCAAGTTGTTCGGGGCAAACGCCGCAGGTGCGTTGTGAAGCGGAGCGTTGAGGGGGGCTATGTCCTCACGATGCGGTGCAGGTAGCGGCTCGTTGATGGAGTCTGTGAAACCAGGACTTGCATTGAAGGGTGAGACGGTTCTCTCTGCTGTGCTGGCAAGTCACGGTGCAGCGACAGAGCCGGGCGATGTTCGGGTCGGGCAACAACAGAATCAGTGACGTCCTTGCAGCGTGTAGCTAAGCGTTGCAGAGTGCTGTGCCCACAGGACGTGGTGCAAGCAGCAGCTCGTTGACGGAGTCAGTGAGACCAGGGTTGCATTGAGAAGCGAGGCGTTGCTCTTGGTGGTGCTTTCAGGACACGGAACCCTGCAATGGACTCGATGACAGAGTCAGTTACCCTGTTTCTGCTGCGGAGACGATCAGAGACAGTGCCCACAGACATGATGAGGTCATTGCTGTTCCTGAGACCTCTAGAACAGGGGGAAAGCTCAGTTTCAAGCCCTTGGAGATCTTTTCTTCAAGCAGTGCACAAAGCAAGCAGCAATGTCCTTTTCTCCTTTCCTTGGCAGCAAGTAGCCACTGCAGGCCAACCCCAGACAGCAAACAGCACAGGGGCAGTATTCCTCCTCAGCTTCTCCGGCACTTTTCCTTGGCAAAGGTGCCTCTTGATTTCCCAGAAGGGATCTGAAAGTCTGGGCCCTGGGCCCCTCTTTTTATACACAAAAATCATTTGTTCTCTAAAGGCAGAGAGTGTCTGTACACAGCCAAAACCAGTTCTGTCCCCACTGGTGCAGCTCCCTGGCATGAGGTGGAGACCGTATAGTTGAAGACAGACCAGGCCCATTCAGGTGAAAGGAAATCTCCTCTCCTACTCCAAATGCAGACCAGGTCTATTCAGCCCAGCCCTGACTCATCAGACTTTTGGAGCCACTGCCTTTCTGAAACTCCTTCTGTTTACCCTTATCCCCCCCACTTTTCTGCTGGGGACCCTGCCCACCTTTGGTGGAGTCTCCCACACAACCGTTTTGGACCCTGGTGCTGACCCATCGGTCCGCCTCCACAGCAAGCTTCCTGGGATCAGTCAGCTTACTGTGAATCAGGTGCTGGTGTCTAGCTCTGGAAAACAATTATCTGACAAGTGTTCCCATGCAACTAAATCATAGACCAACCATCCAGTGCTCTGCAAAACTAGGACACAAACTCCGCCCAGGTACTTGACTCCAGCTTCCTACAGTTTCTAAATTTCTGCCTATAAAGCTCTGGGGTCAACCCATACCTGGCTATCAAGGCTTCCTTCATGGGGGCATAGGAAATCTGATCCTCAGTTGGCAAGTTCAGCAAGGTTTCCCTCCCTTCTCTGACAAAGCGGCCCCACAACCCCGCTCCCCAATCTTTCTCACGGACACGGTAGCACCTCATTGCTACTTCATAGGCCTTGAACCACTGACCAACGCTCTCATGCTTTATAAAATCCTTAATACCATCTTTGGGAATGTATACCGTTCCTTCCCCAGGCACGGGTGGTGTGCTGCCACCAGAGGGATTGATCTCTAAACTCTTTGCTTTCAGATCCAAATCCCTCAACCCTTACTCATGCTCTAAAAGCATCCTCTTTTCCTCCATGGACAATTTCTGCTTTTCCAACTCCAACTTCTTATTTTCTATGTCACCCTCCTTCCCCAGCCTCGGCTTAGCAAGCTCCCTCTCATGCACCACATCTCTCTCTCTGTCCTCCAAATCCTCTGGAAAAAGACCCCTTTGAGAAACACTGCTGCCATCCATGGAAGGTACCCTCCCTCCTGGCAGATTCAATTGCCCCTCCTGTTGCTCATCCAAATTCTCTGCCTCAACCAGAGGCTCTTCATCCTGCCCACTGGCATTTCTGGATTCCAACCAGGCTCTCAGTGCCTTTTAGTATTCATCCTTCCTGGATAGGCTTTTCACAGAAACTTTAAATTTCTAGCAGATAGCTTTCAGATGAGACACACTGTAGGTTTCCACCCTATCTCCCTCAAATTCAATATCAATGGATGCAATGAATGCTGGCTTGTGCATGATGACAAAATTGGCAGTTCTTTACGTTGCAGAAAAAACAATCCAAGGGCAAAAGTTTAGTAAAAGTATGTGGTCACGTAATGGTCTGCAGTATGCTAGTAGTGTACACCAATCACTGTTTGTAAATCACAAATGCAAGTCCAGGATACTCACCGCTGATTACCAATGTTATAAATGGGGGTCTCTAGTTGGCAGAGGTAGGTACCTTTGTTCAAATAGGGACCCTTGCGCCTAGAAGGGGAAGGGGGATACACTCCTAAAATAACCCCTGCTCACCCACTTGGTAACTTGGCAGTTCCTCAAGGGTAAACAAGTGTGGGATTACCCATAGTAGAAAGAGGGTACATAGCCTTCTATGCCCTGCAGACACAAGCTAATGCCCGTTGGCTCCAGATCACTGAGTGGGAGATGCTTAAAATGATGTACAGCACTGGGCTCGGCCTCAATTCAATCTAGGAAGAACTGTGAGCAATCTGCCTCATGGTGATGCAGCGCATATATGTTTTGGAATTAATGACTGCGATGGAGGGAGCGGTGTGTGCCAAGATTGGTATGGCCTGCTGCACCTTTATCCCAGGGAATGACATGGACAATGGAACCCTGACACTTGCCATCCAAGCTTTGCACAATTTACAAAGACTCATGCGTGAGGAGGGAGGTGCCCCTGATAAGGAGTGGCTTTCCAATTGGTTCTTCTGGTTCACATGGTGGTTATCCAGATTGTGTAAATCACTGTTGCCAGTTATCTCTGTGCTTCTGTTGACATGTGGGGCTGTACAATTGGGGATTGCCCGCTGTAACAACGCAGTCCTCAAATTATGTAGAAAGCAAGTAACTAGAAAGGTTGTTATAGTCAAAATAGTCAAGGGGAACAGCAGGACCCTAATAAAATAATAATACAAATGCATAATTTAGGTAGTGTAGTTGAAAAATCAACTAAATGGGGGAGTGTTAATATGGAAAACGATACATATGCAAGCTCTGAGACCTAGGCCTGGGGTTACTGATTTATAGATCACCGGTGGGATGGAGCGTAGCTGGCAGATAACCGCACAAACCGGAAACTCTAGATTAGTCCTACAGATAGGAACAGTGACAGTGCAATGGTCAAGGGAGAAGGACCCCAACAAAACACACGTGCATTGAGGGGGCACTAAAACACCATACAAGTCAGATGCCACATGTGTTAGGAAGATATAGCCCATAAAAACACAGCACATGCAGTGATCACGCGCTCCCCATGCCAGACATATGGACACGTTACCCACTGGCCACATTGTGCCCATGCAAGGTCGAGGCCCACCTGTAGTAACCACTTGACCATTAATTTATGACTCTGAGACTGCAACCGACATTCCTCACCATATATGGCTCGCCGGAGAACTTTACAACCTGATGAAAATTGCATTTAAGAAGGATGACATCTGATTGTAAATTGAGATAGTCCTCAGACTCTGTGCCTGTAACTGTTCTCCTGGCTGCTATGTTTAATTAGACAAACTGTTCCAGTTTGCCAAACGCCTCCTGTCTCTTATTTTTAAGGTATTTTGTACTCAGGTAACAGGTAGGCAATCTGTGCACCTGTGGAGAGAGACCTTCTTGTAGTAAGTATTTATCCTACACATGACTATCAGATATTGGGCTGTTAATTTGGGAGAGGGCAACACCTACACAATCTAGACAACACAGTCTAGTAAGGGCAAAACTCAGTTCCGAGAGATCACTGCTCATCCTTTGGTAGCTTTGGCACAAGCAGCTGACAATTCACTAAGAAGTGCATTCTAAGTTCAAGTAGTACTAACAATTTTAAATAAAGCCCACAACACAATAAAATTGGGAAACCAATTTCGAAAAAGGAAATAAATTAATGTGCACAAAAAACTTCAAGATTATTAAAATAGGATATGGGGAAATGAGATATAGGTTTTTAATGTTTTAAGGCAAAAAGTGCCTAGAAAAAGTAAAGAGTCATTGAAAACAACAGTTCCTGGATGACCAAGACCAAGTCCTAATTTCAAGTTGACTGCAATGGAGATCAGATACACTAACCCGGTCATTTCGATCAAAGGTTCTGATTTCGGGCTTAGTCACTGAATTGGAAGTCAGAATTTTCCAACTGGACCAGGTCAAAGCCTGTGGCCGGGAAGGGTCCCTTGAAGTCAGATTCGTTGTTAGCGAGCTCCAGCTGAAGCTGCTGGTTTTAGCACCAAAATATTTGAGTGAAGCACATCCTGAATTTATGGCAGCTGAGGGTGCTTTGTTTTTAACAAAAAAAGTACTTGATCTGAAGATAAATCTTAGATTAGTACATGGCGGCAAATATGCACTAATCTAAGATTTATCTTCAGACCAAGTACCTTTTTTGGAAGTCAAACTCCTACAGCTGGGCAAAGCTGCAAGTTGTAGATGGGCAAGGTTCCACGAAGAAGGATATGTTTACTGCAGGGTCCTGCTGAATCTGTTTTAGTGTAGCAAAAACGATCCAAGTGGGGCAAAAATGTTGCTTTGCCTACCTACAGTGTAACTTTTCTGAACAAATCTCAGCACCTTAACCCCATTCCCCAGTGATGGAAAAAATAACTAAGTCCTACTTTTCTCCAACTTCTGGGAAACATCCTTCTGCTCAGTCCTCCAGCCCTTAGATCCTAGGGGCTGACTTCTAGGTCGCAGATTTCTCTTTATGAAGGTCTTCTACGGGGTCCATTCCTCCGTAGTCGGCTGGGTATTCTTGGAGTCCTGAGTCCTTCTGCTTTATGTGTCAAACAGGCAGGAATACAGGAGACCAACCTCTAGAACCCTGGATACCAGCAAGAGTAAGAAGTCCTTGAATTAGACCTCTTATTCCAGAAGGAGTCAGATGCTTGGAGTCTTCTGTCTTTCAGCAGGGCCATCTTCTTCAGCTAGACTCTTCCAAAGGTCAAGAATGTTCTAAAGAAGTGGTTTTTAATTTCCAAGTTAGACACTATTCATGTTTCCGAGCTCTGCTATCAGCAAAACATGAACTAAGTCGACATGATGATGAGGGCCACTAATCCTATCATGCTCAATTTATTAGCTCAATTTGTGCATAAACATTAGAATGGAGTCATAGTGCACACCTACCAGCTACCACTAGCTGAGAGAAACCCTCAAACCCTGAAACTAATTGGTAATAGCAGTGCATGGGAACCTACCACCTGGAATCAATTGTTATTACAGAAACAATGTATAGTCACTTTACCCAAAAGTCAAGACAAAAGAAGCTTGGTTTCATATGTGTGTATTTCTGGTTTGTATGAGACAAGGCATAGTAACAATAATAATACCAGAAAGTCTATATAGTCATTTTGTTCTATTGTTTTAATGTTGGAATATTGCATTTGGTGCTTATGCAAGGCGAGGATGGAACAGCTGACAGCCAACTCGTGTTTCGCTCTGGGTAGCCCACAGTCCCAGGGCTTTCCTAAGGCTCAAAGTAGTTTACAATCAAGGTAGGAGTAGTAGGGCAATAAAGCATGGAGTGTTATGAAATTATGCTGCTGAAAAGGTTTCTGAAGGGTTCCTTGATTCTTTGGTTATGGACTTCGCTTTCAAGACCACATTTCGGAGACCTCTCAAGCAGACCATATCATTTGACATTTGATAAGCTTTGCCTTTGCTAACACAATCCACAATTTAGTAGGGGCAATTTTATTGTGTCAGCCTCACAGAACAGGCTATACAAATTGTGATACAAAAATCAAGTAAACATTAAGAATTTGACAGCATAGCATAATAATTTCATTCACAAACTTGTTTATGAAATCCCACTTCCGGACAGGTCTACTCATGGTTAAAAATACAGCCAAGTGGTGCTGGTGATTGACTGTGCAGCCGTCTAATAAAGTGCTACTATTTATTGTAGGTTCGAGGACGGCTATCCGGCCAAAGTGCTGTCAGGGTGATTTAAGAACCACAATAAAAACACTTTGTAAAATGTATCCTTAAACTGATGTTTAGGGGCCCAAAACTGCTAATAATTTCATATATAAAAAATTTCAAAGAAATCCCACTGCCAGACAAGTCAACTCATGATTAATAATACAGCCAAACAGTAAAGTACTGGCACATGACCATGCTGCTGTCTAGTAAAGTGCTAATATTTATAGTGGATGCATGGATGGCTACTCAGGCAAAGTGCCGTCAGGGTAATTGAAGAACCACAATTAAAAATCTTCTTAAATTGTATCCTTAAACTAATGTTTAGCTGCTCAATGCTGCTAAAGTGCAGATACTTCTAGTTGCAGAGGTCAGGTCTGGTTTCAAAATTTTAAGTAAAATACTCTTAATGTACAAAAATCCTAATTTCCTATTGCAAGCAAACAGCTAACAACTACATGACAAAGCTTTAGACAGTACAGTAGCATAGATGGTTGAACCCTGGGTCTCATAGCTGACAGTAGCCAATGAACTAGCTATTCTCCAAGACACATATGTGTGTGTGTGTATATATATATATATATATATATATATTCACTGAAAAAAACATAGGTTTCAGAGGCGTTATAGTTAGCTGGACATTTCCCTTGTACAAAACCCTAGAAATTCCCGTTATAGTTAGTTCAGCTAACTATAACTCGCGCCCCCGCAATGCACTGCTGATGACGTCACATATTACATCACTCATGACATGGTCAGTGACATCACTGATGACATCACTGATGACATCTCAAATGACATCACTGATGACATCACTGATGACATCATCCATTGAGTATGTGTTTCTGAACAGTTTTATTATGTTTAATATATATAGGGAAAGGCCTGTTGAAGAATAAGTGGGTGTACAAGTGTGTGAATGGATGATTTTCTAGGTGCGTAACTGACTCTATAAGTGAGTCATTAAATGTATCTTACTGCAGACTAGTGACTAAACTGTGTGAATGTCTGTATGTGTCTGTGTGTTGGTGTATAAGTGGCTGCATGGTTTTGTAAATAGCTATATGAGTGTCTATATGGGTTATTGATTAGTTGTCTGATTATTTGTATGGGTGCCTGAGTGTTTGTGTGGGTAGGGTGTGTGTGACTCTGTGACTAGATGTGTGAGTGGGTGATTCACTGGGTGCATGGTTTTAAGAGTGCATCTGTGATGGACTGTATGGTTGGGTGAGTGTATGTATGGGTGTGTTAGTGATTGAATGTATATCTCAGTTGTACATGTGTCAGTAACTACATATGTGAAACGCAGTGTATATGTGTGTAAGAGTATATAACTATCTATATCTGAGTGTGTGAGATTTTGGGAGTGGCTGTATACGCCATAGTGCAAGGATATCTGTGTCATGTGCTGTTTGTTTTTTCTGCAGGAAGACACAGAATTTGTTAGTATTTTTATGAGTAAGTGAACTTGAGTGTGTTTAACTGTATAGGTGAGTAAATTGGACTGTGATTAATTATTTGCATGACTGACTAGATGTGTCAGTACCTCAATGGATGATTGGCGGTGTGTGAGTGTCTATATAGGTGTATAAATGCACAGAGTGACTGTAAGTATGAGTGACTGTAGAGGTGAGTGAGTGGACATGTATGTAGACCTAAAAGTCAATGAGTGGGTGAGTAGTTATTGGTAATGGAGTATCTATGGTTGTCAAAATGGCCGTTTGAAATTTTGAGTCGGTGTATCAAAGGTTATATTAGGGTGTGAGAAGATGCACTAATTTATCACATGGATGACGTCATCAGTGATGTCATCAGTGATGTCATTTGAGATGTCATCAATGATGTCATCAGTGATGTCACTGACCATGTCATGAGTGATGTAATATGTGACGTCATTAGCAGTGCATTGCGGGGGCGTGAGTTCTAGTTAGCTGAACTAACTATAACAGGGACATTTCTAGGGTTTTGTACGAGGGAAATGTCCAGCTAACTATAACGCCCCAGAAACCTATGTTTTTTTCAGTGAATTTCTAAGGTTTTTTAAATGTCAATTCCTAACTATAACGCCCCTGAAACCTTTCGTTTTTTCAGTGAATTTCAAAGGTTTTTTAAATGCCAATTCCTAACTATAACGTGCATGAAACCTATGGTTTTTTCAGTGAATTTCAAAGGTTTTCTAAATGCTAATTCCTATCTATAACTTATCTCTGAAGTTATCATGAAAAGCATTCTTTTTTAAACGTAGGGTGCACATTAGTTTTGTGGAAAAGCATCTTTGTGATTGGTTAAGAAAAAGCAGTTTCAACGTGGAGTATATATCATAGGATAAATTTTGCTCAGCTCAACCACACCTGCTACTTGCATTTGGAAGGCACTGTTCGAACTTAAAACAATCGTCAACTTTTAACCTGCACGTGTCGTTAAATGTTCAAGAAAATGTTACAAAAATATATCGTAAAGTTTTAAAAAATTGATGAACTTTTAACCTGCACGTATTGTAGAATGTTCTAGAAAGTGTGTTGATAGAATACGTTGCACTTCTGACTTCTATGTGTTGTTGAATATTTTAAAAAACGGTTCATATGGAAAATTAAAAAGAAACCAATAGAGAAGTTTTGAAACCTAAAAGAATCAAGGAACTATTCTAATTTATTCTTTACATGTATTTATGTGTGCAGCAACAAAATTATAGACACAACAGCACTAGGAAGAGGAAGAAGCAGGGAGTGGGGGAGAGGGGGAGATGGGCAGAATGGCACACATGCACAATTAAGTACAACACACATATAGACTAACAATGGCCAAAATGAAACACACCAGCAAGGAGCACAAGTCACACAACCTGCCAACATCACACCACTGAACGAACATAGAAGTGAAAACCACGCTGCATTCATACAGGATGTGTACAAAGGCCAGTCGTTGGTGTTGTGGGATGTCTGCGACCGTGGTCATCATGGATGAGATGCCCAGCATGTGGCACATGGTCGAGTTCACTGTGTGTTATGTTGCCAAACGGCTGCTCCTCCCTCCCACGAGCCCCCACACATTTGTACGGTGAGCTGTTGTATCTCGTGCACTCGTACGGCACGCCATTGTAATGCCTATTTGCGCATGTCCTGCTACATTCCAACTACAACATCACAGTGCCGTTTGGAGGTGGTGCATGCCACTTTACAACATCGACTGCTGTGGCTCCTGTAACAGGCCACACCAGAACACAGAGACACACTTACCGCACTTCCTGTACACGAACATGTCCGAGACACCCCGTTCCCCTTGACAGATAGGCACACCCCTGCACTGACCTGTGAACAACAGACCAGCACACGCCAGTTGTGCATGCAGGAGGATGCGTACGTAGCTACACATCCAGGCTCACTTCCAACGCTGAGGTGACAGCACACTGTGATGTTGCAGGGCTCGTGCCTATCATGCTAAGACAATGACCACAGGGACACACTTACTAAGATGTGGGTTTGGGGGGCATTGGCGGTCCTGTAGTTGTTGAGATGAGTCTTCTGGCCCTCATGGGTATCCCTGTATCATGTTCATTGACTTTATGGCACCTGTGGGTGTTCTGGTGTGGCTCTTGGCTGTGTTCCCTTTCATGGTGCAGGTAGTTGTCCTGCTTAAAACCAGCAGAAAGCAGGTGTAAAATCCCTGGTGCTAACGTGTCTTATCGCCGGAATTTGTTTCGCATTGCAATTGGTGTGAAAGTTGTGATGTGATTTTTTTCGTGTGCAAAACAATATACGAACTGAGCAGTGTATCTCGTCAAGATCCAGCACCTGACGCACTATTCCCAATCAATATAAATACAATGAGTTTCTTAATAGATTTTGTGTGTACACTGTAAGTGCAGCCAATACCTCAGTGCAATGCAATACAGGTTTTTAGTACTTAGAATAAATCGCAAAGGTGCACCTCGTGTCTTTTTGCACGGGAACGGCTACTCTCCATTTCATTATCAGCACTTTAACGGAAGAAAGGTGGGATAAATCTAACACACTATTCAGAAGTTGGTGCACACTGCAGATATCACCAGTATTCCAGCGATAAGTGCCCCAAAATTTAACACCATGGTGGACTCCATCAAATAACAGTAATAAGAACAAGAAAGAGTCACACAGCAGTTAAGAGAACAACCAAAAATGTTATTAATTTTTTTTCAAACTTTATTTTTTATAATAATAAATATATAAACGAAAAACTATTTTCAAACTTTATTTTTTTATTAACATATATATGAACAATAAACTAATAAACAAAATGTAACAACAATAACAAAAAACAACAAGGCGGAACACTACTGTGGGGACAATGGATGTCGACGACAGACCTGGAAAATAAGAAAGATTGTTAAAAAAACAACAACATGGTATTCTCAACAAAATACCACAAGAAACAAATCACAGATATATAAAATGCATACAGCTAACAATATTTTATAAGTTTAACTTACAAAAACTGTAAATGTTGCCGCTTTAAAATATTTACCGAATCTGAAGAAAATGTTTTGCAGAAGGCACCACACCAACAACGTTTTTCTTCAGTGGTGAGGAAATGTTTTACTTTTTCCAAGGAGCAAACAAAGACCAATGCCACCTTCTTTACTCGCAAGATTTGCCAAAGAGTTCTGTTACGAGGGGATCCTAACAAAAAAAACTTGTGCGGCACAGCAAGTATGATGAAACACCTAAGGACCCTTCATCCAAACAATCTTGCACGAGAAGAGTGCAAACAGATGAGAAACACTCCTGTTCTGTATCTGTAAAAAAGAATCACAAATAAATGTATATTAATAACTTTCAAATTTATACTAATCCATTACTGTACAAACACATTTTATATAAAAACTGACTAAGAAACTATAGCCCTGAACCACAAGTGTGACGATCGTTAAAACACTACATGCATAGTGCATACTACTTTGAAGCAGTTCATGCCCTAAAGGCTACCTCACTAAAAGACTACATGCTAACTGACTAAATGATTACAGTACTATAAGGAGACACACTGGGTGAGTGACAGGGTGTTTGCTAGAAGAGTATGAATACTAACTAGGGAATTGAAGGTGTGAAACACAACTGTGTAGGTGATTAGAGGACTGCATCCATACTGCATAGGCATTTAAAGCAGTCCATGTGCTAAGGCCTGGCTCACTGCATGACTACTTGGGTACTGACTGAATGGTTAGAGTACAGCAAGGAGAGTGCCTAGGTGAATTTATAAGTGCTAGGCTTTTTTCGTACAGGGAATGGATTAGTACTTGGTTCTGAATGGGTCACTAGAGGAGTGCAAAGGCAGTGACAAGTGCTGGACTGTATGGATACTGACTAGGAAATTGAAAGTGTGAAAGACAAGTGTCTAGGTGGTTAGAAGACTGCATGCATAGTGCATAGGGGTTTGAAGCAGTCCATGTGCTAAGGCCTGGCTCAGTGTATGAATACTTAGGCACTGACTGAATGATTAGAGTACTGCAAAGATAGCATCTCGGTGAATTTATAAGTGTTTGGGTTTTAGCACAGTGAATGGATTAGTACATGGTGCTGAATGGGTCACTAGAGAACTGCAAAGGGAGTGACAGGGTATTTCCTGGAAGTGTATGGATTCTGATTAGGGAATTGAATGTGAGAAAGACAATTGTGTAGGTGGTTAGAGGACTGCATGCAGAGTGGATAAGGGTTTGAAGCAGTCCATATACTAAGGCCTGGGTCACTGGATGAGTACTTGGGTACTGACTGAATGATTAGAGTACTGCAAGGAGAGTGCCTGGGTGAATTTATTAGGGTTTGGCGCAGTGAATGGATTAGTACATGATGCTGAATGGGTCACTAGAGGAGTGCAACGGCAGTGACAGGGTGTTTGCTGGAAGTGAACGGATACTGACTGGGGAATTGAAGGTGTGAAAGACAAGTGTGTAGGTGGTTAGAGGACTGCATGCATAGTGGATATGAGTTTGACGTAGTCTATGTGCTAAGACCTGGCTCAGTGCATGAATACTTAGGCAGTGACTGAATCATTAGAGTACTGGAAAGAGAGTGTCTAGGTGAATTTAGAGGTGTTTGAGTATTGGCACAGTCAATGGATTAGTACATGCTGTTGAAAGGGTCTCTAGAGGACTGCAAAGGAAGTGACAGGATGTTTCCTGGAAGTGTATGGATACTGACTAGGGAATTGAAGGTGTAAAAGACAAGTGTATAGTATGTCAGAACACTTTTATTTGAAGCAATCTATTTGGTACTTAGAAACTGAGTAAATAATCAGACTACTTCTAGGAAGGTGCTTAGGTAAAACTTTTAAATTTTCAGTTCTGCCACAGTGAACAGAATATTACATGGTACTGCACCTTAGTGTCAAACCCTGACTCATTTTATCAATGCATAAGCAAAGACTAATTTCTAATGCTACTAAAACTTGACAACATGAGAGGTTTTAAATTAGTTATCTGTCAGCAAATACACGATGTTACCAAATGCTTCTCTCACAGTGGTTCTCAAATGCACACAGACTCACAGTGTGATTCTAGACAACAACCACTATACCTAGGAGTTTACCAAAAATCATTCACTACTGTGGAAGTGGTAAGCGAACTGCACACAATCTTCATATTTCAGGACTGCACTTTTATGTCAAAGCCTGACTCATATAATCAAATCATAAGCAAAGACTGGCTTCTAATGTTACTAAAACTTCACAACACGACAGGTTTTAAACCAGTTATCTGTCAGCAAATACATGATGTTACCAAATGCTTCTCTCACAGTGATCCCAAATGCACACTAACTCACAGTGTGATTCTAGACAAGCACCACTATCCCTATGAGTTTACCAAAACTCATTCACTACAGTGCAAGTGGTAAGGGAACTGCATACAATCTACATATTTCACAACTGCAATTTACGGTCAATGCCTGACTCATATAATGAAAGCATAAGCCATAACTGTCTTCTAATGCTACTAAAACTTGACAACATGATATGTTTTACAACACTTATCTGTCAGCAAATACACGATGTTACCAAACACTTCTCTCACAGTGGTTTCCAAATATACACAGACTCACAGTGTGATTCTAGACAAACAACACTATCCCTACCAGCTTACCAAAACTCATTCACTACAGTGGAAGTGGTAAGAGAACTGCACACAATCTACATATTTCACGACTGCACTTTAGTGTCAATGCCTGACAAATTTAATCAACGCATAAGCAAAGACTGGCTTCTAATGCTACTAAAACTTGACAACATGACAGGTTTTAAAACAGTTTTCTGTCAGCAAATGCACAATGTTACCAAACGCTTCTTTCACAGTGGTTCCCAAATGCACAAAGACTCAGAGTGTGATTCTAGACAAGCAACAGTATTCCTAGGAGTTTACCAAAACTCATTCACTACACTGGAAGTGATAAGGGAACTGCACACAATCTACATATTTCACGACTGCACTTTAGTGTCAATGCCTGACTCATTTAATCACCACATAAGCAAATACTGGCTTCTAATGCTACTAAAACTTGACAACATGACAAGTTTTAAAACAGTTTTCTGTCAGCAAATACACGATGTTACCAAACACTTCTCTCACAGTGGTTCCCAAATACACACAGACTCACAGTGTGATTCTAGACAAACAACACTATCCCTAGCAGCTTACCAAAACTCATTCACTACAGTGGAAGTGGTAAGGGAACTGCACACAATCTACATATTTCACGACTGCACTTTAGTGTCAATGCCTGACTCATTTAATCAACGCATAAGCAATGACTGGCTTCTAATGCTACTAAAACTTGACAACATGACAAGTTTTAAAACAGTTTTCTGTCAGCAAATACACGATGTTACCAAACGCTTCTTTCACAGTGGTTCCCAAATGCACAAAGACTCACAGTGTGATTTTAGACAAGCACCAGTATCCCTAGGAGTTTACCAAAACTCATTCACTACTCTGGAAGTGATAAGGGAACTGCACACAATCTACATATTTCACGACTGCAATTTACTGTCAAGGCCTGACTCATATAATGAAAGCATAAGCCATAACTGTCTTCTAATGCTACTAAAACTTGACAACATGACAGGTTTTAAAACAGTTATCTGTCAGCAAATACACGATGTTACCAAATGCTTCTCTCACAATCCTTACCCAAATGCACACAGACTCACAGTGTGATTTTAGACAAGCAACACTATCCTAGGAGTTTACCAAAACTCATTCACTAGTCTGGAAGAGTTAATGGTACTGCACACAATCTACATATTTAAGTACAGCACATCAGTGTCAAAGCATGACTCATGTAATCAACATATAAGCAAAGACTGGATTATAATGCTACTAAAACTTCACAACATGACAGATTTTAAAACAGTTATCTGTCAGCAAATACATGATGTTACCAAATGATTCTCTCACACTGATCCCAAATACACACTAACTCACAGTGTGATTCTAGACAAGCACCACTATCCCTGTGAGCTTACCACTCATTCACTACAGTGCAAGTGGTAAGGGGACTGCACACAATCTACATATTTCACGACTTCAATTTACTGTCAATGCCTCACTCATTTAATGAAAGCATAAGCCATAACTGTCTTCTAATGCTACTAAAACTTAACAACCTGACTGGTTTTAAAACAGATATCTGTCAGCAAATACACAATATTACCAAATGCTTCTCTCACAGTGGTTCCCAAATGCACACAGACTCACTGTGTGATTCTAGACAAACAACACTATCCCTTGCACTATACCAAAACACATTTCTTCATCTAGAAGTAGTACTACATTTTAGTATAGAAACATAACATAACTCATTTCACAAATTCATAAACAATGACTGGTTTCTAATTCTACCAAAATATAAAAACTGCACAGTTATCTGTCTACAAACACATGAAAAACACAAATGCGTATCACAGAATGGTTTCTACATGCACACACATTAGCAGGAAAAATACATTAGTCTGATTAAAATCAAAATAGTCTACATACATCCCCTCACAATTAAATAACTCATCTTTAAAGTTCTTTTGTAGATTAAGGAGTATATCAATCACTCACCATATTTTCTTTTACAGAATCTCTGCACTGTGCACCTCTCAGCGAATGGAAAAGTTTCCCTTTCATTTTCCACACATATACATGTAAACATCAAATCACAATCCTTCGCACATAAACTCAAAAGCAAACACACATTTCTATTGGTTAAACATTTCAACCCTTTCGAACTGAAATACATTTCAACCCTTCCCCCAATCTGCCTTCTGCCTGTTACCATGGAAACAGGTCATGGAACACTGCACTGAGCTCACAGGTCACAAGTTCAGCCCACAATGTTCCTACACAAGACAGGAAGTGTGCTTGACTTTTCAACATATCAGCTTATCATATATAATGTTCCTTACAATCTGTTTTTGTTAACCAATAACATTCATACCTTTAAAAAACAAAAATATACACCCTACCTTTCAGTGTAGAAAGTTGTTATACAACCAATGATTTCTTGTCGTTTTTCAAAAAACGTTGCTGTGGATCCGCGCACCCACCGCGAGAGAATCCGTGCATCCAACGCGATAGGATGCTCTCACCGTGCGCGCATTTCGCTGCTTTTTTTTTATTTTTTAAAGGGGGGCCACAGGGGGTCCTTCTGGGACCCCCTAAGCAGATCTAGAGGGTCAGAGTATTTCCACTCTGCCCCCTTTATATCTTTTACACACTTATTCCCCTTCCATCTTCAGCCTCGCTTCTACCGAGGGAGAAAATGGCCGCCAACAGTTCCTGGTTTCGAATGTAGAGAGACGCTCGACAGCCAATTAGCATTCAGCGCGTGATCGGGAGGGTGCGCGCTCCGTTCGGGGAGGGTGCGCTTACGGTGCGGGTACGGTCCGTTGAATACTCCGCGCCCATAGATATCACTAATTTTTTTACCCTAATTTTCTCAGGAACTACTGAACAGATTCACACCAAATATGCAAAAGGCACGAGTCCGAACTGAGGACTACCTCTTTGCCAAATTTGGTGTCATTCCGTTCAGTGGTTCGGGCTGTAGCTGCGACAACAGATCCTATGGGAAATTGCATGGGGAAAACATGTTTTGGGACCCCCCTTTTTTCTCAGCCCCCGCTTCACGGATCACCGCAAAACTTTCAGGGTAGGAGCGGAGCGGAGCTGGCCAAAAGTTTGGAGAATTTCGCAAAGATTCGTTAATCGGTGCCAAAGATATTCCCAATAGAATGTTGCGGATTTCCTATGGAAAATAGGTCCTAACTATAACTATCTACTGGCGACCGCCAGTAGATAATACATATATATATATATATATATATATATATATATATATATATATATATATATATATATATATATATATATATATATATATATATATATATATATATATATATATATATATATATATCTGTATATATTGATGCCTTTTTGAAGGATCATGTTAAGACGTTGCCATCCTATGTGCAGGATACAAGTGATTTCTTAAGGAAAATAGCAGGGATTGATTGGGATCCGTCTTTCTGGTTGGTTACATTAGATGTAACCTCCCTCTATACCAGTATCTATCATTCTGACGGTGTAAGAGCAGTCCAGCACTATTTGGGAACCCGACCTCTTCATATGGTCAACCACAACAAGATGTTGCTAGCTATGCTTTCCTATTGCCTGCACAATAATTTCTTTATGTTTGGCAACCAATTCTATCAGCAAGTTAGAGGTGTGGCCATGGGGGCCAGCTTTTCTCCCAGCTATGCCTGTCTCCATATGGGCTACTGGGAGGAGCTGGTCCTCTATGGCCAACATCTGGATATTCTGTCTGACCATGTAATCCATTGGTATCGTTTTATAGATGATATCTTCATGGTTTGGCGAGGCACTAAACAGCAGATCCTTGATTTTATCAAGGTTATCAATTCCAACTCCCTCAATCTCAGCTTCACCTCAGACATCAGTCAAGACAGGGTGTTCTTTTTGGATGTTGAAATCTTTATTGATTTTGGCAAACTCCATACTCGCCTCTTTAGGAAACCGACTGCCGGTAATACGGTTCTCCATGCTGCAAGTCACCATCCTGTGCATCTCATTCGCAGCATTCCCTACGGGGAGATGCTGCGCATCAGACGCATCTGCAGCACGGAGTCTGATAGCCTGGAGGCACAAAACTCTAGCAAAGCTCGTTTCCTAGCTAGGGGCTACTCTGCTTCAACGATTGATAATGCCATTCGTAAAGCTAACTGTTTAACTAGAGAGGAGACTCTAATCAGTAAGGGATCAACTGTCACACCAGCTTGCACCAGGGAACCAGTTAGACTGATTTGGACATACAATCGTCAACACCAAGCACTCAGAAAAATTCTGAGGAAAAATTGGAGCTTGGTTTGTAATGACCCTGTCATTGGGGACCTAATGGCAGCCAGTCCAAATATCACTTTCAGGAAAGCTCGCTCTATGAGCGATGCTTTAGTTAAATCTAGTCCTGAATTAACTTCTAACACAACCTGGATGCAATTTTGCAAAGGTTTCAAAAGATGCCAGAACTGCAAAGCGTGTAGACAGGGAGTCAATAAGACGCAGTACACAACTCCGTTCTGCGACATGCCTCGCTCCATCACTAAACCACTCACATGCAAAACCGAGTACGCGGTTTACGTGCTGGAGTGTCCATGTGGCCTGCAATATGTGGGTAGCACCAAGTTGCAGGTTCACAAACGGATACTCCAGCATCTGCGGGCAATCAGTGGCAGTGATGCGTCTTACCCGGTGGCACGCCATTTTAAAGAACTACACAATAACAAAAGTGAACTATTAAAGTTCTTTGTTATTGATGCAGTGCTCCCATTAAGACGTGGTGGAAACAGAGAAGCATTACTCCGTGCCCTAGAAACGAGATACATCCTCGAGTTGGACACAAAGGCACCGCAGGGTCTTAATGCCAGTGAAGATTTCTTCACTTGTCTGTGAACTTGGTTACATTAATTTCCATCCCCTATGTGTTAGGCTGCTTTGCGTGTTGGTCACACCTCCTCTACCCATTGTAGAACACAGTATAGATGACACATTTTTAGATATACACGGAGTATTATATATATATATTTTTTCGGCATCTAGACATATTTTGGCACTTGCCGAAAATTTTGGGTTAAAGCTTGGATCGTGAAGGGAACTAAGGCTTCTTTACATTGGATTGTGATTTTTAGGTGGCACTGCGTTAGTGGGACAGGCAGAAGTAACAGTGCAATTTACCCTGGTCGATGGACTAATGTTTTGAACTGCCGGGGGCACCATAATTGCAAACAATTGGAGTATACCCACTTGGGTCCTTTTCCCAACAGTCTACAACAGATGCATGCTGGATATTTGCAGGAAAGCATAGGTATTAGAGTTTGTTACACATAACTTCATTGCTTTCAGCTTTTCGTGCACATAATGAAAAACCAAATACAAGTTTTCACAAAAACATGTTGATTTGAAACAACTTGGTTTTTAATTGTAATTACTTGCCAGTCCTGTGGAAATGATTTTTAGCATATTTTTATACATTGTGTTATTTAATGAAATTTGCACTTTAGCATTTTTTAAATTATTTAACGCAGTTGCCTTTGATGCCAGCTCCCCGCTCTTATCCATGCTCCAATGTGTGTATATAACCTTTCTATGTCTATTGATGCAATGTTTGAATTAGCCAATGGTGTCATCTTACCAATTAGCATTGTGCACTTTAAAATGCGGGATCACAACTCCCATGGCGTCATGTGATCAAGGCCTCTGGGAAGGCTGAAACGCGTCATGCATTCGGTGCTGTGAACTAAATAAAGAAAACCAACTCACTCGCTAACAGGGTCGGTCTCTGTTTGTTCCCGCTCTCCTCTTGGATTGTTGGCGTGCAGGTGTGCTCCAGGCGGAATCCTGTCATTTACGTAACCGGGATTGCTTCTCCGGTACCTCAAACCGACCCCTCCTCTCAAGTAGGGCTTTGCGGAAGGAAGCAGCCCTTTCGGTGATCCGGAAGTTCCTCTATCCTCGTCAGGATTGACCGCGCCAGCCCCCGGACTTTGTTCACCACCCCTAAGAACGGCAGCGAGGACCGGCGCTGAGAGTCGGACGACTCGGGAAGCTCCAAGGTACGCGCTGTTGTGGGGGAGTGTAATACACTGTACGGAAGAGGAGTTGCAAAGTTGTAGGACAGCGGGATTAATCCCTTGTTTGCCCTTTAACTCAGTGAGTCCACATTAGTGGTTTCAACATTAACAGTGCCATGTCTGCTGACGCCATGAGGAGTAGGGAGGAGGCGGCTATTGACCTGTTCGACGATTCACCGGCCGGTGAATCCGTGTCGACCGCGCAAGCAGCCAACACAGCTATGGGGACACCTAACCATCGTGAGCTTTTCAAATGTTTGGAGAAGCTTATGAAAGCAGAACAATCCAAATGGTGGGAGCATCGCTCCTTAAGTCGTTACCTGGAGGTGGGTCGTATTCCACGTGGGCTCAGGATAATGCTTGCCCCAAGCTATGAGCAACCAGATCCCAACATGCTCAGAGAGTGGGCTGAATGCAATTTGGATTCGTCACGCAAGCTAGTTACTATTTTGGTTAAATATGCCGAAAGCGATCGCGCTGCGCTACAAGTCAGAATCGATGATGTCAACAAGGAAATTCAGGCATTAACCAGTACGATAGACTGTACCAAACTAAGAGAGGAAATGACTCTGCGTCTTCGTAAAGAGGAAGAGGTAATAAAAAAGCGCAAGGCATTCAAGTTTCAGCGCGACAAAATTGACTATCAGCAAGGTCGCATATTTACCTTTGCGAGAAAGTTTGATGCCATTAAAGCGTCTCAAGTGTCAATCTCACAACCCTCCTCTGGTCAAGCCCAGGCTGCCATGCCTACTTCCCACCTGGCATTGTCAGCTTCTGACCTCAGCTCAATACCTGACAGCGATTCCGACACCGAGCGCAGCAGGAATGCGGCACAATTGGGGTTTACCCGGTTCTCCTTGGCACAAGAGGTGGACTGTTTGCGACAATATCGCCGCGAAACTCTGAGACCCAGAAGGCTAAATCCCAACAGCGCCAAAGGCGCAACCAAAAGCGCAGATGGCGACGACAAGCCCATCGCAAACACCAAGCCGAAAAGGAAATACAACAAGAGGTGGAACAAGTAATGTTAGTGCCACATCAAATTACTGAGTCTACGGATTCTCCATCTGTTGTTAACCTTACTAGCATGCAATTAAGTCCGGCTGAGATCAATACTTTACATCTTGGTCTCTCTTTCAGCCCAGGGAGTAATTTCAACTACTCTAAAACCAGGATCGATTTATATAAATTTATCCGCAAGCTGAAGCTGCAAAAACATTTTCGTCTCAACCCTAACACACGGAGACCGAGCCTTACACCTATATCAGACTCTCAACAAGGATTGGTGGCCAACGACCTGGCCTTAATGCAAGACCTCCAGGAATTGAGATATGAGGGTTCCAATGTGGATACAATGGAAGAACATTTAAGCTTGAATGTGCCGGGTCACACAAAATTCAAACCCAAATCTACCTACACGCCTTTGATGTTGCATGACAACATCGATATTTTTCATGAACTATCAATTACAGGGATTAAAAAACTTTACTCATCTACCCTTCGTGAAAAATTCAAATACACAGCACGCAACAATTGTTATTTCCAACTGGTCAGCAAATTACAAGCTGACAACAATATCATTGTTCGTCAATCTGACAAGGGGGGCAATGTGGTGCTCTGGCCTAAAGAACTATATCTGGAGGAAGCCCACAGTCAACTCAATCACCCACTTTGTTACAAACGTTGTGATGCAATTTCAGTTAAGGCTGCTAGAACTGAATTTTATTCCCACCTTGTTGCCTGGCGGAGCACAGGATTACTCAGTCAAGACGAGCTGAAGTATTTGAAAAATGACTTTCCAGTAACTCCTGTTATGTATTTTATTCCGAAGATACATAAGAACTCTGAGAAGCCTCCAGGCAGGCCAATCATCTCGGCGCGAGGTGGACTGTGTGAAAATACATCTGTATATATTGATGCCTTTTTGCAGGATCATGTTAAGACGTTGCCATCCTATGTGCAGGATACAAGTGATTTCTTAAGGAAAATAGCAGGGATTGATTGGGATCCGTCTTTCTGGTTGGTTACATTAGATGTAACCTCCCTCTATACCAGTATCTATCATTCTGACGGTGTAAGAGCAGTCCAGCACTATTTGGGAACCCGACCTCTTCATATGGTCAACCACAACAAGATGTTGCTAGCTATGCTTTCCTATTGCCTGCACAATAATTTCTTTATGTTTGGCAACCAATTCTATCAGCAAGTTAGAGGTGTGGCCATGGGGGCCAGCTTTTCTCCCAGCTATGCCTGTCTCCATATGGGCTACTGGGAGGAGCTGGTCCTCTATGGCCAACATCTGGATATTCTGTCTGACCATGTAATCCATTGGTATCGTTTTATAGATGATATCTTCATGGTTTGGCGAGGCACTAAACAGCAGATCCTTGATTTTATCAAGGTTATCAATTCCAACTCCCTCAATCTCAGCTTCACCTCAGACATCAGTCAAGACAGGGTGTTCTTTTTGGATGTTGAAATCTTTATTGATTTTGGCAAACTCCATACTCGCCTCTTTAGGAAACCGACTGCCGGTAATACGGTTCTCCATGCTGCAAGTCACCATACTGTGCATCTCATTCGCAGCATTCCCTACGGGGAGATGCTGCGCATCAGACGCATCTGCAGCACGGAGTCTGATTGCCTGGAGGCACAAAACTCTAGCAAAGCTCGTTTCCTAGCTAGGGGCTACTCTGCTTCAACGATTGATAATGCCATTCGTAAAGCTAACTGTTTAACTAGAGAGGAGACTCTAATCAGTAAGGGATCAACTGTCACACCAGCTTGCACCAGGGAACCAGTTAGACTGATTTGGACATACAATCGTCAACACCAAGCACTCAGAAAAATTCTGAGGAAAAATTGGAGCTTGGTTTGTAATGACCCTGTCATTGGGGACCTAATGGCAGCCAGTCCAAATATCACTTTCAGGAAAGCTCGCTCTATGAGCGATGCTTTAGTTAAATCTAGTCCTGAATTACCTTCTAACACAACCTGGATGCAATTTTGCAAAGGTTTCAAAAGATGCCCGAACTGCAAAGCGTGTAGACAGGGAGTCAATAAGACGCAGTACACAACTCCGTTCTGCGACATGCCTCGCTCCATCACTAAACCACTCACATGCAAAACCGAGTACGCGGTTTACGTGCTGGAGTGTCCATGTGGCCTGCAATATGTGGGTAGCACCAAGTTGCAGGTTCACAAACGGATACTCCAGCATCTGCGGGCAATCAGTGGCAGTGATGCGTCTTACCCGGTGGCACGCCATTTTAAAGAACTACACAAAAACAAAAGTGAACTATTAAAGTTCTTTGTTATTGATGCAGTGCTCCCATTAAGACGTGGTGGAAACAGAGAAGCATTACTCCGTGCCCTAGAAACGAGATACATCCTCGAGTTGGACACAAAGGCACCGCAGGGTCTTAATGCCAGTGAAGATTTCTTCACTTGTCTGTGAACTTGGTTACATTAATTTCCATCCCCTATGTGTTAGGCTGCTTTGCGTGTTGGTCACACCTCCTCTACCCATTGTAGGTTTTAAACACAGTATAGATGACACATTTTTAGATATACACGGAGTATTATATATATATATTTTTTCGGCATCTAGACATATTTTGGCACTTGCCGAAAATTTTGGGTTAAAGCTTGGATCGTGAAGGGAACTAAGGCTTCTTTACATTGGATTGTGATTTTTAGGTGGCACTGCGTTAGTGGGACAGGCAGAAGTAACAGTGCAATTTACCCTGGTCGATGGACTAATGTTTTGAACTGCCGGGGGCACCATAATTGCAAACAATTGGAGTATACCCACTTGGGTCCTTTTCCCAACAGTCTACAACAGATGCATGCTGGATATTTGCAGGAAAGCATAGGTATTAGAGTTTGTTACACATAACTTCATTGCTTTCAGCTTTTCGTGCACATAATGAAAAACCAAATACAAGTTTTCACAAAAACATGTTGATTTGAAACAACTTGGTTTTTAATTGTAATTACTTGCCAGTCCTGTGGAAATGATTTTTAGCATATTTTTATACATTGTGTTATTTAATGAAATTTGCACTTTAGCATTTTTTAAATTATTTAACGCAGTTGCCTTTGATGCCAGCTCCCCGCTCTTATCCATGCTCCAATGTGTGTATATAACCTTTCTATGTCTATTGATGCAATGTTTGAATTAGCCAATGGTGTCATCTTACCAATTAGCATTGTGCACTTTAAAATGCGGGATCACAACTCCCATGGCGTCATGTGATCAAGGCCTCTGGGAAGGCTGAAACGCGTCATGCAGGCGGTGCTGTGAACTAAATAAAGAAAACCAACTCACTCGCTAACAGGGTCGGTCTCCGTTTGTTCCCGCTCTCCTCTTGGATTGTTGGCGTGCAGGTGTGCTCCAGGCGGAATCCTGTCATATATATATATATATATATATATATATATATATATATATATATATATATATATATATATATATATATATATATATATATATATATATATATATATATATATTATCTACTGGCGGTCGCCAGTAGATAGTTATAGTTAGGACCGTGTTTCCATAGGAAATCCGCAACATTCTATTTGGAATAACTTTGGCGCCGGTTGACGAATCCTCGCGAAATTTTCAAAATAGGTGGGGCGCTCTGCTCCGCTCCTACCCTGAAAGTCTCGGGGGGATTCGTCAAGCGGGGGCTGAGAAAAAAGAGGCGTCCCAAAACACGTTTTCCCCATGCAATTTTCCATAGGGACCTTTAGTCCAAGGTACAGCCCGATCGGCAGAACAGAATTACTTGAAATTTGGCAGAGAGGTAGTCCTCAGGTCAGGGAAGTGCCTTTTGCAGGTCTGGTGTCAATCTGTTCAGTAGTTCCTGAGAAAATCAAAAGTAAAATCATATACATATGTGGGCGGAGCCTAACCACACATCTCATCCTGAGATCTGATTGGCTGTCAGCACTTCATCCAAGAAGTGTTGGCAGCCATCTTGGGACCAATATACATGATAGCACCTCACTAAAAAGCATTGCAGTTAATAGAAGGTTTTAAGACTTTAGTTACATTATAAATCATTTGTTGATGGTACCATACTCATTTTAGGAATTGTGGTATGTTCTAAGGTGATTTCACCATGTGAAAAAGCCTTCTGCTGGGATATCATGATTGAGAGAAAAATATTTTCTCATGCTTTTCCCACAGAGGTTTGGAAGGTGATCTATAAGTTAACTGAGAGCTTATTTTCTGTAAATTCACATTATCTTTCTCAGTCATGTGAGAATGAAGTCTGACATTCTCAGTAAAACATGGACATCCAACAAGGGCAGAGACTGTCAGTTGATTCCTTTGTGTTCTACTGCATCTTCCCAGAGTGTTCCAAAGAACAACTAGAGCGCTAACAGTCCTACTTATGATAAACATATGGCACACCTGAAGCCATCTTGCTTGGATTAAAGTGGTAACTCTTAAAACATTTAATTTAAAAAGGAACAAAATGAGGGGGTTCATTTTTCCATAAAAAGTATGATTTTATGGCAAGACCGGAGGCTCCTATTATGCTTTCTTTTCTTGCTTTATTCCAACAGCAGCAAGATAAACTAACATACCCAGAAGGCTTGGTGGAAAAACTACCAGCCAATGGAAAACGAAGAAACAAAATATTGTCCAATCATAGCTCAGCTCGTAATATAAGGTCTATCCTGACTGCGAACAGTCCTCTTTTCTTGCTGCTCGCAGTCAAGATAAGTACCTTTTAATTCATTTCAACGAAAGTTATGTCTTATGCTATGGTTATGGTGTACCTTGTTTGAATGTTCTTTTGTGCGCAGCGACGTTTCATTGCTGCTTGCCTTCGCGCTCGCACGCGCGTATGCTCATTATTTATTCCTTTTAGCCCCCCCTCGTTTCTAACGACGCTTCATCTGCTCCGCGCGCGCCTCGCTTACCGGCCTTCATTTTTCCTCAAGCCGGTGGCGCAGCGCTTCGTTTCTCCTCACGACCCGACTGCTTCTCAGAATCGTTGTCACCACGCTACTTTCCGGTTCAACGCCCACTATTCACACGCCCCTTGTGGGAGGGGGTTTGTCCTCTTGTCACACGCCCACTTCATTTCCTTCAGTTTTAACCCTTTCCTTTCCAGTTTTGTGTCCAGTTCTCTCTAGTATTTCATTATGTATGTTTCTGAGGAAAATAATGACAATGACGGGGAAGCATTTAAAGAGGATTTGAATACCTTTATTAATACCTCTGTGGAGCATGCTGTTGAGACCTCCATGAAACGTTTTTCCAAAACTATGGAGAATTCTATTTTAAGTTTAATGACCAAAACAATGGCCCATTCTGCGGGGGATAGCAGAAAACATAAGATGGTACTCTCTAAGGTTCCTTTGGCGTCTCAAGTGGTTGGTGAGTCTTCCTCACATACGACAGAGGACGTGGTTCCTCCCAGGCCTCCTTCCAAGGAGGGGTTAAAAAGTTCAGGTGGCAAACGTAAAGCCAAACTAAATAATCCAGAGGTACCACAGAAATTGGTCATTTCAACAATTTATGATACAGATGACGATATGGGTGACGCCACTGACCTTACTGATCTTTTTGAAATTGTGGACCCTTCGTCTTCCCCTCCTAAAAAATTGAAGTTAGATGCTTTTGCATCTGAACCAGTGCTTGACCCCGAGGGTACTCCTCTCTTCGATCCTGCTTCTATTAGACACCCTAATTCAACCGAATGGTTTCCCATTGAACACGTGGGGGAGTATATCACCGCAATACTTCGTCTTCCACTAGACAAGACGGTTAGGGCTAAACTGAAGTCTGAGTGCCCGAAGCCTTCTCTCCCTTCCCATATCACTTCTACTCCCGCTGTAGATCAACCTCTCATTACTTTTTTCTCAAAATTTGGCAAAGATCCACGTAAAGGAGTGGATAAAGCATGGTCTTCCTGCCAAGACAAATTGCTCGATCTAGTGGGTCCCCTTGCACGTATTTTTGATATGGCAGAGGCAGCTCGCCTTGACGGCTCCGAGCTCAATCCGGAAGAAGTATCTTTGTGGGTCCAGCGAGCCTTTTGCCTTCTGGGCAATACCAACGCAGCCATGACTCATGAGCGCCGCAAGGGCCTCTTAATTAAATTGGATCCCAAATTGGCCAATCTTGCCCCTCTTGATCCTGGTGTCAAGGCCGATGGTCTTCTGTTCGGAGATTCGTTGGTGAGAGACTTGAGCAGGTTCGTCACCACCTTTGCCTCCCTGGATAAAGCACAGCAATCCATCAAGAAAGTCTTCCCATCTCGGGTTTTTGGCAGGGCCGGAAGAGGCAGGAGCCGCTCTACCGGCCGTGGTTTCCACTCCCAAGGCTCCCGTGGCTCCTTCAACTCGAATCAACAGGACTACAAGCCCCAGTTCTACCCCCAAAGAGGTCGGGGATACAGAGGCAGGGGCCAACGTGGCTTCCGCCACAACTCGTCCCAGCAAGGTAGGTGCAACAACCCCCAATGGGGGACGTTTATCTCTTTTCCTTCACAGATGGCAGTCCCTCACTGCAGATCCTTGGGTTCTCAACACTGTCCAAGGTTATCGTATAGAATTTTACGCTCCACCTTTTCAAGAAACTCTTCCCCCGCCGTTAGTGTTCTCCACAGAAATGTCCCTTCTGGTGTCCTCCGAAATACAAGTCCTTCTTTCCAAAAAAGCTATTCTAGCTTCCCCCTTCGATCCCTCAGGGTTTCTCAGTACTCTGTTTCTCGTTCAAAAGAAGAACAAAAAGATGAGACCTGTGATCAATCTCAAATATTTCAATCAGTTCGTGGTTTATCGCCACTTCAAAATGGAGACAATTCTACATTTACGAGACACTTTGCGTCAACACGATTGGATGATTCGTATCGATCTCCAAGACGCTTATCTAGCTGTTCCCATTCACGATTCCCACACGAAATTCCTCCAGTTTCAGTGGCAAGACGTCACCTATCGTTTTCGATCCCTGCCTTTCGGTCTTTCTTCAGCACCTTGGTGCTTCACAAAAGTGATGCGACCTGTAGTGGCTTATCTCAGATCTCTTGGGATCCGGCTCATCATTTATCTCGACGATATCCTTATCATGAATCTGGACAAACAGGCCTTATTGAACGATCTCAACATCACTCGTTCTCTATTACTCGATCTAGGCTTCCTCCTCAATTTGGAGAAGTCCTCTCTTATTCCGGCTCAGAGTATGGAGTTTCTGGGGTTTTGCATAGACTCCCCATCTGCTTCCCTTCTTCTTCCTCAGTCCAAGATCTCCAATATTCATGCGGAAATTTCTCAGGCGCTCCGCCGTCCATTAATATCTCTCAGATCCCTAGCAAGGATTGTCGGCCTTCTCTCGGCCTCCATTCAGGCAATCTTCCCGGGTCCCCTTCATTATCGGGCTCTTCAACGCCTAAAGATCAGACATATTCGGCAAGGCCTTGCATATTCCGATCAAGTAAAATTAGATCTCGAATCTCGTCAAGAACTTCATTGGTGGATGAACCATTTAGATGCTTGGAACGGTCGAACCATTTTCGCTTCCGCCCCAGATCTTGTATTAGAATCCGATGCAAGCCTGTCGGGTTGGGGCGCCCGTTGTGGACCAATATCGACTGGAGGTACATGGTCAAAAGAGGAGTCCAAATTGCACATCAACTGTTTAGAGATGCTTGCAGGCTCCTTTGCAATTCAGAGTCTGGCAAAGGACAAAGTAAGTTGTACCATCCTCCTTCGCATGGACAATGTTTCTGCGGTTCGCTATATAAACCATCTCGGTGGCACCAAGTCAAAGGTCCTGGCAGACCTAGCAAAGAGCCTTTGGGAATTCTGCCTATCCAACAATCTCTCGCTCTCTGCGGAGTATCTTCCAGGGGATCTCAACGCCGTCGCCGATTGGCATTCTCGCTATCTCCGGGATTCCAGCGATTGGAAGCTTCTTCCCTCCGTGTTTCTCTCCCTCTCTCGGTTGTGGGGTCCTTTCTCAATAGATCTCTTTGCTTCTCGACTGAATTCTCAGTTGCCCCGCTTTTACAGCTGGCGTCCGGACCCTCTGGCTCTGGCGACCGATGCCTTCCTTCAAGATTGGTCCCTCCACCTCAATTATGCGTTTCCTCCTTTCCTGTTAATCAACAGAGTCCTCTCGCAGGTACGTCGCCAGATGACGTCTCTGGTAGTGGTAACTCCCTTCTGGCAGTCCCAGATTTGGTTTCCGTCTCTCCTAGAGTTGGCGGTGGACTTTCCCGTCCTTCTTCCCCCACTTCCCGATCTTCTCTCGGACCCCCTGGGCAATCCTCACCCTCTAATTGTCGACCAATCACTGGTGCTGTCCGCATGGAAAATTTCCAGCCTTCCTCTTCTGATCTCGTCATTTCGCAGGAAGCTTCAGTCTTCATTAGTCGTGCATGGGCCCCAGGCACCTCCAAGGCTTACAAATCCGCCTGGTCTCTTTGGTCAAGCTGGTGTCTTCAAAAATCAGTCGATCCCTTTTCAGCCTCTTTAAATTTTATTGTTAACTTCCTGGCTTCTGAGGCCAGTTCTGGCAAATCTTATCGTACTATTAATCTGTACAGATCCGCCATTTCTCTCAATCATGCCCATATCGATGGAAAACCTGCGGGAGCTCATCCCTTGATCTGCAGATTGCTGAGAGGAGTTCGTTTTTCAAAACCTCCGTTGGCTAAGTATTCTACTTTATGGGATGTTAATCTGGTTTTACAGTTGTTTTCTAATTGGCCTGATAACTCTGCTCTTTCTCTGAAAATGATTTCTGCCAAACTCACTATGTTGTTATGTTTACTTTCCATTAAAAGAGTATCTGATGTGAGGGCCATGGATGTCTCTTCTCGCCAATTCACTCCTACTGGTGTGCTGTTCCATATTCACAAACGCACAAAGACTAATTTAAATACTGTGTTCTATCCTTATTTTCCCTCTAATCCCAAGTTGTGTGTAGGTCAATGCCTAAAAGTTTATGAGAGTAAAACCTCTGATCTCAGGACTTCCTCCAGCTCCCAACTTCTGATTTCCTTCCGTAAACCCTTTCACCCTGTTTCTTCTGCCACTCTGGCCCGCTGGGTTCGTTGGGTCATGTCCCTGGCCGGTATTGACGTCTCCGTTTTTGGAGCTCATTCCACTAGGGGAGCCATGGCTTCTAAAGCCTTTTGGGCTGGCTCCCGTCTGGAGGACATCCTAAAATCAGCAGATTGGTCTAATGATACAGTGTTTCGTACATTTTATTGTAAACCTGTTGTCACTGCATCTTCTTTAGTGGTAGATATGCTTTAAACAAGCATAATAGGAGCCTCCGGTCTTGCCATAAAATGTAGATTTTCCTAATATATTATGACGGAAAGTCTTAATTTTATTAAAGACACGGAGGCGAGTATTATCCCGCCGCAACACTTCTAACAATTGTTCTCCCTCCCCACAGGCACTCCAGCGCTTCCACCAGCGTCATCCTGAGGTTTTCCCGGATCCTGCCAAGATCGCTTCTTTGGTTCCATCGCCTACCATGCTTGGATCCGAACTCCTCTCCGAGTCTCCTCTACTGCTCTTTGGAAAGGAAGTCTTCACGTGGACTCTATCTTTATGCATTTTGTTATCCGTTACTCCTTTATTTTTGTATTCTCTGTAATTGCTCGCACAAGAAAGAGGGCTGTTCGCAGTCAGGATAGACCTTATATTACGAGCTGAGCTATGATTGGACAATATTTTGTTTCTTCGTTTTCCATTGGCTGGTAGTTTTTCCACCAAGCCTTCTGGGTATGTTAGTTTATCTTGCTGCTGTTGGAATAAAGCAAGAAAAGAAAGCATAATACTCGCCTCCGTGTCTTTAATAAAATTAAGACTTTCCGTCATAATATATTAGGAAAATCTACATTACTGCTGCAGAAAGAAAAATTAGGGCACATTTTGAGTGACTTCTCAAATCCTCTTCTATTTCATGAAAAAATTCTGACATGCAGACTGAAACATGCACTTTCAATACCAGCAGCAGTTTTCCCTGGTGAGCAGTAGCTTTACTACAGTGATCTAATGAGCAAAAAGGGTGCTAACATTCTGAATTTATGGCAAATGTGTGACACATCTGAATGCCTTCTTGATGGAATCAAAGTAAAAAACTGAAAGTATTTCCTACTGAGGAGACTGCAGTAAATGAGGAAATTAGGAAACTTCATAACAAATAAGTCTCCCAAGATGGCCACCAGAGACAAAAGAGACCAAATGTAGCCCAAATATCACCCAGATGTAGCCCAAGTATAGCCCAATGACAGAATGTCCCAGAGTGTTCTTAAAAACAACTAGAGCGCTTACTGTCTTCATTATGACAAAAGTATGGCACACCTGAAGCCATCTTGATTGGAATAAACTGGTAACACTTAAACAATTTAATTTAAAAAGGAACACAATGAGGGGGTTCATTTTGCCATAGAAATTATGATTAATGCTGAAGAAAGGAAATGAGGGCACATTTTGAGTGACTTCTCAAATCCTCTTCTATTTCATTAAAAAATTCTGACATGCAGACTGAAACATGCACTTTTAATACCAGGAGCAGACTTCCATGGTGAACAGTAGTTTTAGTACAGTGATCTAATGAGCAACTAGAGTGCTAACATTCAGAATGTATGGCAAATGTGTGACATATCTGAATACCTTCATGATGGAATCAAAGTACAAAACTGAAAGCATTTCCTACTGAGGAGACTGCAGTACATGAGGAAATTAGGAAACTTCATAACAAATACATCTCCCAAGATGGCCACCGGAGACAAAAGAGCCCAAATGTAGCCCAAAATCACCCAGATGTAGCCCAAATATAGCCCAATGACAGAAGTGTGCAAAACACTTATTATTTTGTGTTTTTGCAGTGTTATATAGTGCAGACTTGTCAGGTATTGGAGTGCTTTACATGAGCATTGGTTACATCACACAAGAACAAATTCATTTTGGTTGTAGACATGGGGAGACTAAGTGATTTGATCAGAATCACAGAATGTCGAGCTGAAGCAGAAACTCCAACCTGGTTCCCCAGTTGCAAAGTCTGCAGTTCTGGAAGTAACACCACATCCTCTCCCCTAAGTGCAACATTTAATCAAGTGGTCAACTGGATAAAAAAACATAAAGATAACAAATAATTTAAAAGTGCTTTGTCGCTATTTGAAAACTCAGAAAATATGTCCTTATTTTAGTCTTTTAGAGCACTAACCATAATTTTGATGCCAATAAGACCCTCTCATATATGTAATTTCTAAAGGAAATGCTCTAGGTATTACAGTTTTGATTACATCAAGATGACGTCAGGCGTTCCACACTTTTGTAATAAATATAGAATGTTAGCAATCTAGTTGTTCATTAGGATACTGTTGAGAGGCAGAGGCCAGGGGCACGGACTCTGAAAATTGAAGGCAGGTAGGAGGGTGCAAAGGCAACAATTTAACCACACTGAGCAGGCAGGAAGGGCCGTGGCAGCACAACAGACTATGGAGGGCAGTGGAAAGGGAGGCAGGGGCAACAAACCAACAATACAGGACTTGCAAGAGAGGCTGTGGCAATGTAATAGACCATTGTGGGCAGAAGGAAGAGGCAATGGTAGTACAACCATACATGCCAACAGACCCGATTCAGCCAGGAAACGTCCAATGTTTTTAAGCTCAAATGGGCTTTATTTGATCTGTCTCCTGTCTACAATCTCCTCTTTTTCAATGTAACTCAAAGGGGAAAATCAATACCCCAGTTTTTTTTCAAAATCTCCCTCATACCAAGTTCAAAATGTTCGCAAGTATGGTACATTGGATCATGGAAGGAAATGGGGTAGGGACATGGACTTGGATAACAGAGGACAGGAGGGACATGGAGAGGTGCACCAAATTGGCCCTGCAGGGCAGGCATCAGGGTTTGCAGCAGCACAATACACCACACAGGGCATGCGGGACGGGAGTGCAGCACAACAATCCATAGAAAGCAAGAGGGAGGGGACAGGACCATGCACATGGACAACAGAGAACAGTGGGGCAAGAGGCAATGGTAGCTAGCTGACCATAATGGACAGACAGGAGAGAAAGCTGCAGCATAACAGACCATAAAGGGCAGGAGGGACGGATCAGGGGCATTACAATGGAACAGACAAGCCAGGAGGGAGGGAGTAGGGGTCTGCACATGTAAACAGAGGGCTGGGGGCAAGGGGGCAGGGCAGGAGCAGCAAGATAGCCATGGAGGTCAGGCAGGATGGGCACTAGAAGCAAGACACACCATGAAGAGCAACACTGAGACTGTGATGGCATACACACAGACCATGGAGGGAAGGTGGGAGGGGGTCAGGGGCAGCTAACTGACCACACAGGGAAGGTGGGAGGGGCCATGGCAGCACAGAAGCCCATGCATGGCAAGTGGGAGGGTTAGTGGCAGCACAATGGCTATGATGGGCAAGAAGGAGGGTGCAGGGGCATGCACAAAGGACGATGGAGGATAGAAGGGAGGGTCAGGACCTGTGCACAGACAAGAAAGTTCAGGGGAAGGGGCCTCACAACAGACGGCACGGGGCAGGCAGGAGGAGCAGTTGCAGCACAACAGACCAGGGAGGGCAGAAGGGTGTGGCAGTATAATGGACCATGTAGGACAGGAGGAAGATGATAGGGGCATGGCATGTGGACAGGCAGGGTGGAGGTGGCAGGGACAGGTTACGGTCATCTGACAATGCTAGGCAGGTGGGAGGGGAGTGGCAGCTCAACAGAGCACTCAGAGTAGATAGGAGTGACAGGTCCATGGAACATGGTGGGCAAATAGGATGGAGCAGGGGCATGCACAAAGACATCGGAGGGCAGGGGGAAGGAGAATAGGGGCAGCAAGCTAAGCACAGAGTTTAAGCAGGAGGTCAATGATGGGGCATAGAATTGGGCAATGGAGGGCAGGAGGAGTGGACTGGTACATCATACTAAATTGAGGGCAGTGGCAGCACATCAGACCATGCATGGCAGGAGGGAGGAGGCTAGTCCATGGATTCACACAACAGAGGATAGGGAGGAGGGGGACGGGGCAGCAAGCTACTTGTTCAGAGAAGGCGGGTATTAGGAACTTTAGTGTTTTTACGTGTGTCTGTGCGAACTACTTAAAATATGAACAAGTATGCAGCATAATCTCAATTTTATTCAGGAAGAAGAGGACGTTTGTGACTGTGACTCCGGGCTCACTTGGCAGAAACACCCCCTGACCCTCCACCCCCTATCGCAAAATGTAATGCCCGTGAAAAGGGTAGGTGAACACAGTGTTATATAGAACATAGTCCTGAGAGCACGATTGAAAATGAAAACTAGATATAGTGTATGGTATAAACTATGCACTAAAAAGTGTGATATAAGATGAACCGGGCGTGAAATATAATATGCAATAAATTGTGCGCAATTACAGATTCATTGGAGAGCGCGAGATAGCACAGGCACTAGAGCGTGCTATGCGATATGCGCCTTGGAGTGTAATATGCACAGGGCAGTGTTGTGTAACCTAACTAGTCTCTAAAGTTATAATATAAAATATGTGCTGGGGAGTGTAACGTTGCATATGCACTGTGACAAAGATATGGATCCCAGATTGTAACATAGGCATTGAGGAAGGCACGTTAGATGGGGCAATATAACCCGTGCGAAGACAAGTGTGGCATGACATATTCACGGGGTGGTGCACATGGGCTAGAGGGTGTCATAGCATATGCACTAGCTAGTGGAATACAACACAGAGGTGTGTGGCACTCAGCAGGCAATGGTGGGTGTAACACAGCATTGGGCTCTGCCAGGAGCGCGCTGTGACTCTCAAGTGATGTTCGTCCCCTTTCCAGAGAGTAAAATAAAAAGTATTACACATCCGGCAGTGGATGTGTGTTTTATTAACCGTGAGGGGGGTTTCTTGCATAGTTTTGGTCGAATTTTTGTCGAATCCCCTTTGAATGGCTTGGTGTGCATGTGTAGTAAATGTGCCCGTCAATAGCTACCCATGTTTGTATAAATAAACGACAAGGGTGTCTACCGGGATTAGGCACGGTAGGGCATCAGACATGTCAGAGCTTCACTAGTGGTGTAAATACATTCCACGTGGATTCATTGTATGCATAGTCGCCTTTTAATGAATATCACGCAAATCGTCATGGTGATAGGTACGTACGGTTTGTCCAGCATGTCCTAGGTGTGTCTATAAATATATATTTTTTAAAAATAATAAAAAACAGTGGCCGGCCCTGAGGATTGGGGTCAAAAAAAGATAATTAGGAGACAGGCCCAGGGGAATGGGGTCATCAGGGCCAATAAATTAGAATAAGAAGGGGAACCACACAGCCCCCCTTCTTACAAAATTAAAATAAATAAAAGACTGGCATCGTGCCGGAGGCCACGCCCCCTCCTTGCAGCACTCTGCAAACGCGCCCCCTGGCGAATTGTAAGTTGGGGAATTAATTCCTCTTCAATACTGAGGGTCCCTGAGGGCCAACTAGCCCAATAGGCATCTCCAGTATGCGCCAGGGAGCTGCGCTGCAGACAGGTGTTCTGAGGCCAAGCCCCTTTTTACACCTCTCTGCAACGCAGCTCTGTGGCGCTTACTGGAGGTACCTAGTGGTCTAGTTTGACCCTAGGGACCCTTAGGATTCAAGGGGACTTAATCTCTCAACTTAGAACAGCCACAGGGCGCATTTACACAGTGGTGAAGGGAGGGGACGGGGCCTGAGGGTACGTGTGCAAACACGCACTATGGCACGTTTTAAATTGGGGATATAATTTCCCTTCAATACTGAGGGTCCCTGGGGGCTAACTAGCCCACCAAGTGCTTCCAGTAAGCGCCACTGAGCTGCATTGCAGAGAAGTGGTCCAGGCCGTGCCACTTTTTACACCTCTCTGCAACGCAGCTCTGTGGCATTTACTGGAGGTACCTAGTGGGCTAGTTGGACCCTAGGGACCCTCAGGATTCAAATGAACTTAATCTCCCAACTAAAAACGGACACAGGGCGTGTTTACACAGTGGTGAAGGGAGGGGACGGGGCTTGAGTTAACGTGTGCAAAAACGCCCTGTGGCCTGTTTTAAGAGGTAGTTTTAATCCCCCTGCCATATTATATACTAGGGGCTTACAGAGGAGGTCATGCTAATCACAGGGGGACCCCAACGCATAATGTTCCCTAGTGTATGTAGGTGTTTTCACTGTATTCTAAGTGTCTTTTAAAATAGCACTGGCTCTAGGACTGGTTAGTCAGACTCAGTTACCACCAGTATCCGTCTGAAAAAGTTGAGGGTACAGGATGATTTTGCAACAAGGCTTCTTTCTGCTCTTCTTTTTGTTCTTTCTGCACGTTATCCTTCTTCCTGCACTTTTCTTCGTCTTTGAGGACTTCTGTTGCTTCTTTCTGCACTTCTTTTTTTTCTTTCTGTGCATTTTTTCTTCTTTCTTCACATGTCCTATCTCTGTAGGCATAGTTAGAAATTAGCATTTAAAAAACCTTTGAAATTCACAGAAAAAACCATAGGTTTCAGGCACGTTATAGTTAGGAATTAGCATTTAAAAAACCTCAGAAATTCACTGAAAAAACCATAGGTTTCAGGGGTGTTATAGTTAGCTGGACTTTTCACTTGTACAAAACCATTGAAATTCCCCCGTTATAGTTAGTTCAGCTAACTATAACTCGCGCGCCCGCACTGCACTGCTGATGACGTCACATATTACATCACTCATGACATGGTCAGTGACATCACTCATGACATCACTGATGACATCTCAAATGACATCACTGATGACATCACTGATGACGTCATCCTTGTGATAAAGTGGCAGACCTCCTCTCACCCTAATATAACCTTTGATACACACATTAAAAAATAGAGACTAAAATTTTCAAAGCAATGGACATACCAATACCAGTTACAACAACCTCTTCAGTAATTCTAAGATCCACATACACATCCACTCATTCACCAACAGTCCTATACAGTCACTCATACATGTACCCACTCATCATATGTACTCATACACCTATACATCCTGTTACACAATTTAGTAGGGGCAATTTTATTGTGTCAGCCTCACAGAACAGGCTATACAAATTGTGATATAAAAATCAAGTAAACATTAAGAATTTGACAGCATAATAATTTCATTCACAAACTTGTTTATGAAATCCCACTTCCGGACAGGTCTACTCATGGTTAAAAATACAGCCAAGTGGTGCTGGTGATTGACTGTGCAGCCGTCTAATAAAGTGCTACTATTTATTGTAGGTTCGAGGACGGCTATCCGGCCAAAGTGCTGTCAGGGTGATTTAAGAACCACAATAAAAACACTTTGTAAAATGTATCCTTAAACTGATGTTTAGGGGCCCAAAACTGCTAATAATTTCATATATAAAAAATTTCAAAGAAATCCCACTGCCAGACAAGTCAACTCATGATTAATAATACAGCCAAACAGTAAAGTACTGGCGCATGACCATGCTGCTGTCTAGTAAAGTGCTAATATTTATAGTGGATGCATGGATGGCTACTCAGGCAAAGTGCCGTCAGGGTAATTGAAGAACCACAATTAAAAATCTTCTTAAATTGTATCCTTAAACTAATGTTTAGCTGCTCAATGCTGCTAAAGTGCAGATACTTCTAGTTGCAGAGGTCAGGTCTGGTTTCAAAATTTTAGGTAAAATACTCTTAATGTACAAAAATCCTAATTTCCTATTGCAAGCAAACAGCTAACAACTACATGACAAAGCTTTAGACAGTACAGTAGCATAGATGGTTGAAACAGCACTTTGTTCAGGAACCCTGGGTCTCATAGCTGACAGTAGCCAATGAACTAGTTATTCTCCAAGACACATATGTGTGTATGTGTGTGTGTGTGTATATATATATATATATATAGAAATTCAATGATCCTGGATCCCTTGAAGCATACTCCACAAGTCACACAGGTACAGACCACAAAAGTGCGCCGTAGAAAGTTTAAACGTGCTTAATTTATTCTTCCATTTGTCAGCATGACGCGTTTCGGCTGTGAACACACAGCCTTGATCACATGACCCCCCGGTGAAGCACATGATTTATATACTGTGACAGATTGGATAATCAGAGCTGCGTGACGGTTAGTGCAAGGAGCTAAACAAAATACTTACAATTAGACAAGTAAATGTTTAAAATTCATAAATATATAAATAACATAATAAATACATTATCACTGTTAAATATATAAAAAGTGAAAAAATACAAAATGTATAAAAACCCATTAAGTAAAAAAAGACTAATCTTTTTTGCATAAGCAGTTTTAGTAGACAGCCTAAATCTGGAGTCTAATTGTGGTCAAGTGACCTGAATTAATGCTCCTACATATGGATTGTCCTATTGCACTGTCCCAGTCACGCATATAAATAAAGTGCTAGTGCTAAAATCCAAAATTATTTAAACAAACTATTAAATTGAAAAATCAATAATGATATTAAAATTCATATCATATCCAATTTGTCCCTTGAATAAAAGGAAGAAAAATAGTGGCAAATAAAATTCATATAATGCATGATTGTGCAAATTATATATCTAAATGCTTAAATCACCAATTTCCTCGATTCAGAGCAAATGTATTACCCATTAAGATCAAAAAATACGATCATAACGATTATGATAAAAATCATCACATAAAGATTCATACGATAAATAAAATCATCAAAAATCGTGTAAAACATGACTGACCTGAGCCCCCTTCAGAAAATATTTGGTAATCAATTAACAATGCAGTGTAAAACATGCCTAAATGCATCTGATAAAATCAAAACACATAATCCATATTTAACCCATCAAAGAACTATAAAAAGTTATGGAGATCTTCCCCTGTATTCAGTCCTTTAGGGATTCTTGTATCTAATAGCAGAATGTATTTGGACTCCAATTGCCTTAACTGTTTTTCTCTGTTTCCGCCCCTCAAGTTCCTTTGTACAGAGTCAATGACAAAGTAACATAGATCATTTAGGTTTTTATTGTGCACCAATTTAAAATGTCGTGCTACTGGGTAACTATCGTCTGCATTGACTATTGCTCTAAGGTGTTGAAGGATGCGATTAAAAACTTGTATTTTAGTGTTTCCCACGTACTTCATTTTACAAGTGCATTCCAATACATACACTGCATAGTCTGTACGGCATGTCAGAGGCTTCTGAATTTTGATAGGGTTGTTGTCAAATACACTGCAATATTCTGTAGTATTCTTGCCAAATTTGCAGGCCCTGCAAGAAATACATTTACGGAAACCTGTTTTCGTGGATAACCAGTTGCTAGGGATAATTACCTCAGGGCTAGACCTAAACAGAGCATCCCTCATCGAGGGAGCTCTTCTAAAGGTGATCAGAGGTTTATCAGGCAAAAGAGGGGCCAAAGTAATGTCTGTTTTTAACAAAGGCCAATGTTTAGTTAAAATACCTCTTATTTTCCTCTCTTCTACATTGAACGTAGTTATTAGCCTAGTTCCATCTTGATCATCTCTAAGCACATCATCTGGGTTTTTTCTTTTGGATTGAGCAACAGTATTAAGACAATCCTCTCTGGTATGGTTATTGGCTTTAGTTCTGGCCAATTCTAGCTCTTTCATATTATATCCACGGGCAAGAAATCTATTGAGGGACTCAAGTTGGCATTTTTCTAGGTCAGAGTTTGAACTGCAAATTCTGCGCATACGTAAAAATTCACCGTATGGGATGCTTTTAATAAGATGGCCAGGGTGGGCACTGCTAGCGTGTAAAATCGCATTTCCCGCTGTTTTCTTTCTATGCAATTTAGTTTGAATAACTTTATTGTCAATGTAAATTTCAACATCTAGAAATTGGACAGAGGATTTACTAATATCGGCAGTGAATTGTAAATTCAAACTATTGATGTTAATCATGTTGAGAAAAGATTTAGCCGATTCAGGGGTACCTTTCCAAATCAAACATGTCGTCTATGAACCTCCAAAATCTAATTATATTGGAGTCAAAGATTAGTTTATGGGTTCCTCTGAGGACATGCTCCTCCCACCACCCAACATATATATATATATATTCACTGAAAAAAACATAGGTTTCAGAGGCGTTATAGTTAGCTGGACATTTCCCTCGTACAAAACCCTAGAAATCCCCCTGTTATAGTTAGTTCAGCTAACTATAACTCGCGCCCCCGCAATGCACCGCTGATGATGTCACATATTACATCACTCATGACATGGTCAGTGACATCACTGATGACATCACTGATGACATCTCAAATGACATCACTGATGACATCACTGATGACATCATCCATTGAGTATGTGTTTCTGAACAGTTTTATTATGTTTAATATATATAGGGAAAGGCCTGTTGAAGAATAAGTGGGTGTACAAGTGTGTGAATGGATGATTTTCTAGGTGTGTAACTGACTCTATAAGTGAGTCATTAAATGTATCTTACTGCAGACTAGTGACTAAATTGTGTGAATGTCTGTATGTGTCTGTGTCTTGGTGTATAAGTGGCTGCATGGTTTTGTAAATAGCTATATGAGTGTCTATATGGGTTATTGATTAGTTGTCTGATTATCTGTATGGGTGCCTGAGTGTTTGTGTGGGTAGGGTGTGTGTGACTCTGTGACTAGATGTGTGAGTGGGTGATTCACTGGGTGCATGGTTTTAAGAGTGCATCTGTGATGGACTGTATGGTTGGGTGAGTGTATGTATGGGTGTGTTAGTGATTGAATGTATATCTCAGTTGTACATGTGTCAGTAACTACATATGTGAAACGCAGTGTATATGTGTGTAAGAGTATATAACTATCTACATCTGAGTGTGTGAGATTTTGGGAGTGGCTGTATACGCCATAGTGCAAGGATATCTGTGTCATGTGCTGTTTGTTTTTTCTGCAGGAAGACACAGAATTTGTTAGTATTTTTATGAGTAAGTGAACTTGAGTGTGTTTAACTGTATAGGTGAGTAAATTGGACTGTGATTAATTATTTGCATGACTGACTAGATGTGTCAGTACCTCAATGGATGATTGGCGGTGTGTGAGTGTCTATATAGGTGTATAAATGCACAGAGTGACTGTAAGTATGAGTGACTGTAGAGGTGAGTGAGTGGACATGTATGTAGACCTAAAAGTCAATGAGTGGGTGAGTAGTTATTGGTATTGGAGTATCTATGGTTGTCAAAATGGCCGTCTGAAATTTTGAGTCGGTGTATCAAAGGTTATATTAGGGTGTGAGAAGATGCACTAATTTATCACATGGATGACGTCATCAGTGATGTCATCAGTGAAGTCATCAATGATGTCATCAGTGATGTCACTGACCATGTCATGAGTGATCTAATATGTGACGTCATCAGCAGTGCATTGCGGGGGCGTGAGTTATAGTTAGCTGAACTAACTATAACAGGGGAATTTCTAGGGTTTTGTACGAGGGAAATGTCCAGCTAACTATAACGCCTCAGAAACCTATGGTTTTTTCAGTGAATTTCTAAGGTTTTTTAAATGCCAATTCCTAACTATAACGCCCCTGAAACCTTTCGTTTTTTCAGTGAATTTCAAAGGTTTTTTAAATGCTAATTCCTAACTATAACGTGCATGAAACCTATGGTTTTTTCAGTGAATTTCAAAGGTTTTCTAAATGCTAATTCCTATCTATAACTTATCTCTGAAGTTATCATGAAAAGCATTCTTTTTTAAAAGTAGGGTGCACATTAGTTTTGTGGAAAAGCATATTTGTGATTGGTTAAGAAAAAGCAGTTTCAACGTGGAGTATATATCATAGAATAAATTTTGCTCAGCTCAACCACACCTGCTATTTGCATTTGGAAGGCACTGTTCGAACTTAAAACAATCGTCAACTTTTAACCTGCACGTGTCGTTAAATGTTCAAGAAAATGTTACAAAAAAATATCGTAAAGTTTTAAAAAATTGATGAACTTTTAACCTGCATGTATTGTAGAATGTTCTAGAAAGTGTGTTGATAGAATACGTTGCACTTCTGACTTCTATGTGTTGTTGAATATTTAAAAAAACGGTTCATATGGAAAATTAAAAAGAAACCAATAGAGAAGTTTTGAAACCTAAAAGAATCAAGGAACTATTCTAATTTATTCTTTACATGTATTTATGTGTGCAGCAACAAAATTATAGACACAACAGCACTAGGAAGAGGAAGAAGCAGGGGGTGGGGGAGAGGGGGAGATGGGCAGAATGGCACACATGCACAATTAAGTACAACACACATATAGACTAACAATGGCCAAAATGAAACACACCAACAAGGAGCACAAGTCACACAACCTGCCAACATCACACCACTGAACGAGCATAGAAGTGAAAACCACGCTGCATTCATACAGGATTTGTACAAAGGCCAGTCGTTGGTGTTGTGGGATGTCTGCGACCGTGGTCATCATGGATGAGATGCCCAGCATGTGGCACATGGTCGAGTTCACTGTGTGTTATGTTGCCAAACGGCTGCTCCTCCCTCCCACGAGCCCCCACACATTTGTACGGTAACCTGTTGTATCTCGTGCACTCGTACGGCACGCTATTGTAATGCCTATTTGCGCATGTCCTGCTACATTCCAACTACAACATCACAGTGCCGTTTGGAGATGGTGCATGCCACTTTACAACATCGACTGCTGTGGCTCCTGTAACAGGCCACACCAGAACACAGAGACACACTTACCGCACTTCCTGTACACGGACATGTCCGAGACACCCCGATCCCCTTGCCAGATAGGCACACCCCTGCACTGACCTGTGAACAACAGACCAGCACACGCCAGTTGTGCATGCAGGAGGATGCGTACGTAGCTACACATCCAGGCTCACTGCCAACGCTGAGGTGACAGCACACTGTGATGTTGCAGGGCTCGTGCCTATCATGCTAAGACAATGACCACAGGGACACACTTACTAAGATGTGGGTTTGAGGGGCATTGGCGGTCCTGGAGTTGTTGAGATGAGTCTTCTGGCCCTCATGGGTATCTCTGTATCATGTTCATTGACTTTATGCCACCTGTGGGTGTTCTGGTGTGGCTCTTGGCTGTGTTCCCTTTCATGGTGCAGGTAGTTGTCCTGCTTAACACCAGCAGAAAGCAGGTGTAAAATCCCTGGTGCTAACGTGTCTTATCGCCGGAATTTGTTTCGCATTGCAATTGGTGTGAAAGTTGTGATGTGATTTTTTTCGTGTGCAAAACAATATACGAACTGAGCAGTGTATCTCGTCAAGATCCAGCACCTGACGCACTATTCCCAATCAATATAAATACAATGAGTTTCTTAATAGATTTTGTGTGTACACTGTAAGTGCAGCCAATACCTCAGTGCAATGCAATACAGGTTTTTAGTATTTAGAATAAATCGCAAAGGTGCACCTCGTGTCTTTTTGCACGGGAACGGCTACTCTCCATTTCATTATCAGCACTTTAACAGAAGTAAAGTTGAGTTAAATCTAACACACTAGTCAGAAGTTGGTGCAAACTGCAGATATCACCAGTATTCCAGCGATAAGTGCCCAAAAATTTAACACCATGGTGGACTCCATCAAATAACAATAATAAGAAGAAGAAAGAGTCACAAAGCAGTTAAGAGAACAACCAAAAACGTTGTTAATTTTTTTTCAAACTTTATTTTTTATAATAATAAATATATAAACTAAAAACTATTTTCAAACTTTATTTTTTTATTAACATATATATGAACAATAAACTAATAAACAAAATGTAACAACAATAACAAAAAACAACAAGGTCGGAACACTACTGTGTGGACAATGGATGTCGACGACAGACCTGGAAAATAAGAAAGATTGTTAAAAAAACAACAACATGTTATTCTCAACAAAATACCACAAGAAACAAATCACAGATATATAAAATGCATACAGCTAACAAAATTTTATAAGTTTAACTTACAAAAACTGTAAATGTTGCCGCTTTAAAATATTTACCGAATCTGAAGAAAATGTTTTGCAGAAGGCACCACACCAACAACGTTTTTCTTCAGTGGTGAGGAAATGTTTTACTTTTTCCAAGGAGCAAACAAAGACCAATGCCACCTTCTTTACTCGCAAGATTTGCCAAAGAGTTCTGTTACGAGGGGATCCTAACAAAAAATACTCGTGCGGCACAGCAAGTATGATGAAACACCTAAGGACCCTTCATCCAAACAATCTTGCACGAGAAGAGTGCAAACAGATGAGAAACACTCCTGTTCTGTATCTGTAAAAAAGAATGACAAATAAATGTATATTAATAACTTTCAAATTTATACTATTCCATTACTGTACAAACACATTTTATATAAAAACTGACTAAGAAACTATAGCCCTGAACCACAAGTGTGACGATCGTTAAAACACTACATGCATAGTGCATACTACTTTGAAGCAGTTCATGCCCTAAAGCCTACCTCACTAAAAGACTACATGCTAACTGACTAAATGATTACAGTACTATAAGGAGACACACTGGGTGAGTGACAGGGTGTTTGCTAGAAGAGTATGAATACTAGCTAGGGAATTGAAGGTGTGAAACACAACTGTGTAGGTGATTAGAGGACTGCATCCATACTGCATAGGCATTTAAAGCAGTCCATGTGCTAAGGCCTGGCTCACTGCATGACTACTTGGGTACTGACTGAATGGTTAGAGTACAGCAAGGAGAGTGCCTAGGTGAATTTATAAGTGCTAGGCTTTTTTCGTACAGGGAATGGATTAGTACTTGGTACTGAATGGGTCACTAGAGGAGTGCAAAGGCAGTAACAAGTGCTGGACTGTATGGATACTGACTAGGAAATTGAAAGTGTGAAAGACAAGTGTCTAGGTGGTTAGAAGACTGCATGCATAGTGCATAGGGGTTTGAAGCAGTCCATGTGCTAAGGCCTGGCTCAGTGTATGAATACTTAGGCACTGACTGAATGATTAGAGTACTGCAAAGATAGCATCTCGGTGAATTTATAAGTGTTTGGGTTTTAGCACAGTGAATGGATTAGTACATGGTGCTGAATGGGTCACTAGAGAACTGCAAAGGGAGTGACAGGGTATTTCCTGGAAGTGTATGGATACTGATTAGGGAATTGAATGTGAGAAAGACAATTGTGTAGGTGGTTAGAGGACTGCATGCAGAGTGGATAAGGGTTTGAAGCAGTCCATATACTAAGGCCTGGGTCACTGGATGAGTACTTGGGTACTGACTGAATGATTAGAGTACTGCAAGGAGAGTGCCTGGGTGAATTTATTAGGATTTGGCGCTGTGAATGGATTAGTACATGATGCTGAATGGGTCACTAGAGGAGTGCAACGGCAGTGACAGGGTGTTTGCTGGAAGTGAACGGATACTGACTGGGGAATTGAAGGTGTGAAAGACAAGTGTGTAGGTGGTTAGAGGACTGCATGCATAGTGGATATGAGTTTGACGTAGTCCATGTGCTAAGACCTGGCTCAGTGCATGAATACTTAGGCAGTGACTGAATCATTAGAGTACTGGAAAGAGAGTGTCTAGGTGAATGTAGAGGTGTTTGAGTATTGGCACAGTCAATGGATTAGTACATGCTGTTGAATGGGTCTCTAGAGGACTGAAAAGGAAGTGACAGGATGTTTCGTGGAAGTGTATGGATACTGACTAGGGAATTGAAGGTGTAAAAGACAAGTGTATAGTATGTCAGAACACTTTTATTTGAAGCAATCTATTCGGTACTTTAGAAACTGACTAAATAATCAGACTACTTCTAGGAAGGTGCTTAGGTAAAACTTTTAAATTTTCAGTTCTGCCACAGTGAACAGAATATTACATGGTACTGCAGCTTAGTGTCAAACCCTGACTCATCTTATCAATGCATAAGCAAAGACTAGCTTCTAATGCTACTAAAACTTGACAACATGAGAGGTTTTAAATTAGTTATCTGTCAGCAAATACACGATGTTACCAAATGCTTCTCTCACAGTGGTTCTCAAATTCACACAGACTCACAGTGTGATTCTAGACAACAACCACTATACCTAGGAGTTTACCAAAAATCATTCACTACTGTGGAAGTGGTAAGCGAACTGCACACAATCTTCATATTTCAGGACTGCACTTTTATGTCAAAGCCTGACTCATATAATCAAAGCATAAGCAAAGACTGGCTTCTAATGCTACTAAAACTTCACAACATGACAGGTTTTAAGCCAGTTATCTGTCAGCAAATACATGATGTTACCAAATGCTTCTCTCACAGTGATCCCAAATACACACTAACTCACAGTGTGATTCTAGACAAGCACCACTATCCCTATGAGTTTACCAAAACTCATTCACTACAGTGCAAGTGGTAAGGGAACTGCATACAATCTACATATTTCACAACTGCAATTTACTGTCAATGCCTGACTCATATAATGAAAGCATAAGCCATAACTGTCTTCTAATGCTACTAAAACTTGACAACATGATATGTTTTACAACACTTATCTGTCAGCAAATACACGATGTTACCAAACACTTCTCTCACAGTGGTTTTCAAATATACACAGACTCACAGTGTGATTCTAGACAAACAACACTATCCCTACCAGCATACCAAAACTCATTCACTACAGTGGAAGTGGTAAGGGAACTGCACACAATCTGCATATTTCACGAATGAACTTTAGTGTCAATGCCTGACAAATGTAATCAAAGCATAAGCAAAGACTGGCTTCGAATGCTACTAAAACGTGACAACATGACAGGTTTTAAAACAGTTTTCTGTCAGCAAATACACAATGTTACCAAACGCTTCTTTCACAGTGGTTCCCAAATGCACAAGACTCACAGTGTGATTCTAGACAAGCACCAGTATTCCTAGGAGTTTACCAAAACTCATTCACTACACTGGAAGTGATAAGGGAACTGCACACAAGCTACATATTTCACGAATGCACTTTAGTGTCAATGCCTGACTCATTTAATCACCACATAAGCAAATACTGGCTTCTAATGCTACTAAAACTTGACAACATGACAAGTTTTAAAACAGTTTTCTGTCAGCAAATACACAATGTTACCAAACACTTCTCTCACAGTGGTTCCCAAATACACACAGACTCACAGTGTGATTCTAGACAAACAACACTATCCCTAGCAGCTTACCAAAACTCATTCACTACAGTGGAAGTGGTAAGGGAACTGCACACAATCTACATATTTCACGACTGCACTTTAGTGTCAATGCCTGACTCATTTAATCAACGCATAAGCAATGACTGGCTTCTAATGCTACTAAAACTTGACAACATGACAAGTTTTAAAACAGTTTTCTGTCAGCAAATACACGATGTTACCAAACGCTTCTTTCACAGTGGTTCCCAAATGCACAAAGACTCACAGTGTGATTCTAGACAAGCACCAGTATCCCTAGGAGTTTACCAAAACTCATTCACTACTCTGGAAGTGATAAGGGAACTGCACACAATCTACATATTTCACGACTGCAATTTACTGTCAATGCCTGACTCATATAATGAAAGTATAAGCCATAACTGTCTTCTAATGCTACTAAAACTTGACAACATGACAGGTTTTAAAACAGTTATCTGTCAGCAAATACACGATGTTACCAAATGCTTCTCTCACAATCCTTACCCAAATGCACACAGACTCACAGTGTGATTTTAGACAAGCAACACTATCCTAGGAGTTTACCAAAACTCATTCACTAGTCTGGAAGAGTTAATGGTACTGCACACAATCTACATATTGAAGTACAGCACATCAGTGTCAAAGCATGACTCATGTAATCAACATATAAGCAAAGACTGGATTCTAATGCTACTAAAACTTCACAACATGACAGATTTTAAAACAGTTATCTGTCAGCAAATACATGATGTTACCAAATGATTCTCTCACACTGATCCCAAATACACACTAACTCACAGTGTGATTCTAGACAAGCACCACTATCCCTGTGAGCTTACCACTCATTCACTACAGTGCAAGTGGTAAGGGGACTGCACACAATCTACATATTTCACGACTGCAATTTACTGTCAATGCCTCACTCATTTAATGAAAGCATAAGCCATAACTGTCTTCTAATGCTACTAAAACTTAACAACCTGACTGGTTTTAAAACAGATATCTGTCAGCAAATACACGATATTACCAAATGCTTCTCTCACAGTGGTTCCCAAATGCACACAGACTCACTGTGTGATTCTAGACAAACAACACTATCCCTTGCACTATACCAAAACACATTTCTTCATCTAGAAGTAGTACTACATTTTAGTATAGAAACATAACATAACTCATTTCACAAATTCATAAACAATGACTGGTTTCTAATTCTACCAAAATATAAAAACTGCACAGTTATCTGTCTACAAACACATGAAAAACACAAATGCGTATCACAGAATGGTTTCTACATGCACACACATTAGCAGGAAAAATACATTAGTCTGATTAAAATCAAAATAGTCTACATACATCCCCTCACAATTAAATAACTCATCTTTAAAGTTCTTTTGTAGATTAAGGAGTATATCAATCACTCACCATATTTTCTTTTACAGAATCTCTGCACTGTGCACCTCTCAGCGAATGGAAAAGTTTCCCTTTCATTTTCCACACATATACATGTAAACATCAAATCACAATCCTTCGCACATAAACTCAAAAGCAAACACACATTTCTATTGGTTAAACATTTCAACCCTTTCGAACTGAAATACATTTCAACCCTTCCGCCAATCTGCCTTCTGCCTGTTACCATAGAAACAGGTCATGGAACACTGCACTGAGCTCACAGGTCACAAGTTCAGCCCACAATGTTCCTACACAAGACAGGAAGTGTGCTTGACTTTTCAACATATCAGCTTATCATATATAATGTTCCTTACAATCTGTTTTTGTTAACCAATAACATTCATACCTTTAAAAAACAAAAATATACACCCTACCTTTCAGTGTAGAAAGTTGTTATACAACCAATGATTTCTTGTCGTTTTTCAAAAAACGTTGCTATGGATCCGCGCACCCACCGCGAGAGAATCCGTGCATCCAACGCGATAGGATGCTCTCACCGTGCGCGCATTTCGCTGCTTTTTTTTTATTTTTTAAAGGGGGTCACAGGGGGTCCTTCTGGGACCCCCTAAGCAGATCTAGAGGGTCAGAGTATTTCCACTCTGCCCCCTTTATATCTTTTACACACTTATTCCCCTTCCATCTTCAGCCTCGCTTCTACCGAGGCAGAAAATGGCCGCCAACAGTTCCTGGTTTCGAATGTAGAGAGACGCTCGACAGCCAATTAGCATTCAGCGCGCGATCGGGAGTGTGCGCGCTCCGTTCGGGGAGGGTGCGCTTACGGTGCGGGTACGGTCCAGGATCCTCCGCGCCCATAGATATCACTAACTTTTTTACCCTAATTTTCTCAGGAACTACTGAACAGATTCACACCAAATATGCAAAAGGCACGAGTCCGAACTGAGGACTACCTCTTTGCCAAATTTGGTGTCATTCCGTTCAGCGGTTCGGGCTGTAGCTGCGACAACAGATCCTATGGGAAATTGCATGGGGAAAACATGTTTTGGGACCCCCCTTTTTTCTCAGCCCCCGCTTCACGGATCACCGCAAAACTTTCAGGGTAGGAGCGGAGCGGAGCTGGCCAAAAGTTTGGAGAATTTCGCAAAGATTCGTTAATCGGTGCCAAAGATATTCCCAATAGAATGTTGCGGATTTCCTATGGAATATAGGTCCTAACTATAACTATCTACTGGCGACCGCCAGTAGATAATACATATATATATATATATATATATATATATATATTCACTGAAAAAACCATAGGTTTCACACATGTTATAGTTAGCTGGACATTTTACTGATAAAAAACCAATGAAATTCCCCCGTTATAGTTACTGTAGGCAACTATAACTCACGCGACCGTAATCCTCTGCTGATGCTAATACTGTATTTAGACACTTATTTGCCCATGTCTTCTTCCATTAAATTTTAGCTATACATATATTACAAATATTTTTTTTTCATAAAGACACATATGTCATCAGCAGAGGATTACGGTCGCGTGAGTTATAGTTGCCTACAGTAACTATAACGGGGGAATTTCATTGGTTTATTATCAGTAAAATGTCCAGCTAACTATAACATGTGTGAAACCTATGGTTTTTTCAGTGAATTTGCAAGGTTTTTTAAATGCTAATTCCCAACTATAACGTGTGTGAAACCTATGGTTTTTTCAGTGAATTTGTACGTTTTTTTAAATGCTAAGTTACTTTACGCCATTTGTGGCGTGCGCGCCCACTTAACGCAGTTCGTTCCGTGCGCGCACGGTGCGCTTCGCGCACCGTGCGCGCACAGTTAGCATGCGGTGCGCTTCGCGCACCGCGTGTCCACGTTACGCTAGATGGGCCATGAACGCACGATGCGCTTCGCGCACCGTGCGCACATGGAGGAAACATATGATGAGCATCGTTGTGATAGGTAAAATATATGTTTTGGTTTGCTCTGATAGACCATGCAGAAATGATGCCCATCAGGCACCATTTGCACACGGGGTGTGGAGAATGTGGATATTTTTTTTTTTATTATTATTTGCTACCGTACGCGTACGGTAAGCGTAATCGGCGAAATTTTTGAAAAAATTAAAATTGCCTTTTTTCACTTGGGGGATCGTTGGGGACTCCCTCGACATGGCTAGGTGCTTGGGAGCTGTCTAAACAGCCCCTTTACATGTTTTTGCACTTTGTTTTTCAACCCCCTGTCAGAGTGCGAGAGAGAAAATGGCGGCCGCCGCTTCCTGGTTTCGACCGATTCAAATGTTTACTAAGATCTAACGGCCAATCAGAATCGCGCTCGCGCACGTCACCGTACGCGTACGGTAAGCGCACCGTAAGCGCACCGTAAGCTGGCTCAGATATATATATTGATTTAAAGGCTATTTTCTCAGAATCTACTGAACAGATTTACACCAAACCTACAAAAGGCACTTTCTTGACCTGGGGACTACCTCTCTGCCAAATTTCATTAAATTCTGTTCAGTCGTTCGGGCTGTAGCTCTGTCTAAAGGTCCTATGGAAAAATGCATGGGAAAAACGCGTTTTGGGACCCCCCTTTTATCTCAGCCCCCGCTTGACGAATCCCCCCGAGACTTTCAGGGTAGGAGCGGAGCGTAGCGCCCCACCTATTTTGAAAAATTCGCGAGGATTCGTCGACCGGCGCCAAAGTTATTCAAAATAGAATGTTGCGGATTTCCTATGGAAACGTGGTCCTAACTATAACTACCTACTGGCGACCGCCAGTAGGTAATATATATATATAGATATATATTATCTACTGGCAGTCGCCAGTAGATAGTTATAGTTAGGACCGTGTTTCCATAGGAAATCCGCAACATTCTATTTGGAATAACTTTGGCGCCGGTTGACGAATCCTCGCGAAATTTTCAAAATAGGTGAGGCGCTCTGCTCCGCTCCTACCCTGAAAGTCTCGGGGGGATTCGTCAAGCGGGGGCTGAGAAAAAAGAGACGTCCCAAAACACGTTTTCCCCATGCAATTTTCCATAGGGACCTTTAGTCCAAGGTACAGCCCGATCGGCTGAACAGAATTACTTGAAATTTGGCAGAGAGGTAGTCCTCAGGTCAGGGAAGTGCCTTTTGCAGGTCTGGTGTCAATCTGTTCAGTAGTTCCTGAGAAAATCAAAAGTAAAATCATATACATATGTGGGCGGAGCCTAACCACACATCTCATCCTGAGATCTGATTGGCTGTCAGCACTTCATCCAAGAAGTGTTGGCAGCCATCTTGGGACCAATATACATGATAGCACCTCACTAAAAAGCATTGCAGTTAATAGAAGGTTTTAAGACTTTAGTTACATTATAAATCATTTGTTGATGGTATCATACTCATTTTAGGAATTGTGGTATGTTCTAAGGTGATTTCACCATGTGAAAAAGCCTTCTGCTGGGATATCATGATTGAGAGAAAAATATTTTCTCATGCTTTTCCCACAGAGGTATGGAAGGTGATCTATAAGCTAAACTGAAAGCTTATTTTCTGTAAATTCACATTATCTTTCTTAGTCATGTGAGAATGAAGTCTGACATTCTCAGTAAAACATGTACATCCAACAAGGGCAGAGACTGTCAGTTGATTCCTTTGTGTTCTACTGCATCTTCCCAGAGTGTTCCAAAGAACAACTAGAGCGCTAACAGTCCTACTTATGATAAACATATGGCACACCTGAAGCCATCTTGCTTGGATTAAAGTGGTAACTCTTAAAACATTTAATTTAAAAAGGAACAAAATGAGGGGGTTCATTTTACCTTAAAAAGTATGATTAGTGCTACAGAAAGAAAAATTAGGGCACATTTTGAGTGACTTCTCAAATCCTCTTCTATTTCATGAAAAAATTCTGACATGCAGACTGAAACATGCACTTTCAATACCAGCAGCAGTTTTCCCTGGTGAGCAGTAGCTTTACTACAGTGATCTAATGAGCAAAAAGGGTGCTAACATTCTGAATTTATGGCAAATGTGTGACACATCTGAATGCCTTCTTGATGGAATCAAAGTAAAAAACTGAAAGTATTTCCTACTGAGGAGACTGCAGTAAATGAGGAAATTAGGAAACTTCATAACAAATAAGTCTCCCAAGATGGCCACCAGAGACAAAAGAGACCAAATGTAGCCCAAATATCACCCAGATGTAGCCCAAGTATAGCCCAATGACAGAATGTCCCAGAGTGTTCTTAAAAACAACTAGAGCGCTTACTGTCTTCATTATGACAAAAGTATGGCACACCTGAAGCCATCTTTTTTTTTTTTTTTGAAACCGTTTATTGCAGTTTATAGAAGTTACAGGTATGGGCCTACAACCACACGGCCGGCCGCTAGAGCATCAAAAGCATATTACATACATACAGCAAAAAGCTTTCTCAGCGGTGCACAGTAGGAAGACAGGAGTGATCAATGGTGCAGGCCTCACAGCTCCATGCCCACAGTACGGTTCCATTTTCTTAACGCAAAACAACATAAACAAACCACAACCGCAAGGCAACCCTCGATCCAAAGTGACAACACGTGCTCCATAAGTGGGGGATCCAAACCAGCAGCAAAATTCTGAAGAGGGGGACGGGAGTAGATCAGGGACTGGGGGACCGCGCGCCCGCGGCCAAGGGAGGGGCGCCATCTAGGGAGACGGAGCCGGCGAGGCCGCCGGTAGCAGCGGCGGCTCACAAATACCCCCGCGGTAGGCGTTCCAGGGGCCCCAGAGTTTCATCCACGCCCCAGGCTTACCCCTCGCCACATACACCACCTTTTCACGAAACATACACCAATCCATATGCTCTTTCCAGGCCGACACCGCAGGGGGCCTCTGGGATCCCCACAATTGGGCAATATCACGCTTGGCTATCATGTATCCCAGAGTCACCCACCGCGCCTGCGGGACCGAGTAGTCATTTGGTTCCCAGACATTCAGCAAGCATCTCCTCGCTTCAGGCAGCAGCGCGACACGCGTAACCATTCGTAGAACCTCATGCACACCACGCCAGAATCGCTCCACCTTCGGGCACTCCCACAGTATATGCATGAAAGTCGCCAACGCACCACAGCCACGCTTACACATTCCATCACCGGCAAAACCCATACGTAAAAGCCTTGGCCCCGTCACGTAGACCCGGTGAAGGATCTTGAGCTGGACGAAACGAAGGCGAGCCGGGATGGCCACCTCTTTCGGAGAGGCCACCACGGAGATCCAATCCTCGTCGTCCAGCTCCAGCCCGTCGGCAACCCAAGCCTCGCGGAGACTAGTCAGCAGACACGATCTATCGTTAATCAATTTTTTGTATATGAGGGAGATCGTGCTGTCCGGGACATGGCCATCTAGCACTCTGTCCTCCAGGGGGGAAGACTCCGGAATGGATGCAACATCCGGGAAGACGGAGCCCAGCGCATGGCGGACCTGTAGGTACCGAAAGTACTCACTGCCCTGCAGCTGAAACTCCGCCTGCAGCGTCTCAAAAGTTTTGAATCCCCCCCTCGTCCAGAGATCTCCCACCGTGCTGATTCCGATCGTGTCCCACTTCTCGAAGCCCTTCGACGTCCACAGGGAGCCCAACCTCTCAGATGCATACAGCGGAGACGCTCGGGTCAAACGGTCCTTCCACCCCATAGCTGCATTAGCCGCGTGCCAGACACGCACCATGACACGCGTCGGTCCCGTCAAACGGGAGTCGGGCGCGCCAGAGTAGAGCGCTCGATTATAATCGCCACCGGGCAGAAGCGTCCTGTCCATCTCAAATGCCGGGTTCAAGGCGGGCCCGTAAAGGCCATGATTAATTGCAGCTAGTTGGGAGGCCCAGTAGTACCGTTTGATGTCCGGGAGGGCAACCCCTCCATCGTACCACGGGAGCGTCAATTTAGCCAGAGCAATACGCGGCCTCCCGTCCCAGAACAGGCGCCGCTGGAGGCCCTCCACCTCGCGAAAGTAGCGTGCCGGGACCAGGTCCATGGTATTCTGGAGGGCGTAGAGGAAGCGCGGCAGGGACATCATTTTAAATAAGGCCGCTCGGCCGAGCGGCGAGAGCGGCAGACGCCGCCAGCGCACCACGTCCTCCCTCAGACGCTGGAGGGGGGGCAGCAAGTTCCGCTCATAGCGGGCCTCCGGGTCAAGAGTGATATATATACCCAGGTACCGGAAACCCTGGGAGGCAATCTGGATCGGACAGTCCCGTGGCAAGACCGGGGCCTCCCCGGAGAGCACATAGACACAGGATTTCGCCCAGTTGATGACCAGGCCTGAGTTGCGACCGAAGGAGCGCAAAACATCAACCAGGACGATCAGTGACTTGCGCGGGGAGGCGAGATACAAAAGGATATCGTCAGCATAGAGGGACACGCGGTCCTCATGCTCGGGGGTCCAGCGGAGACCACGGATAGAAGGGTGCCACCGCAACCACTCCGCCAGGGGCTCCATGGCCAGGGCGAACAGGAGAGGCGACAGGGGACAACCCTGTCGCGTGCCCCGCCCCAGCGCGAATGGGGCAGATACTCGCCCGTTCACCACCACCTGCGCCAACGGGCCCGAATATAGCAATTTGACCCAGCTGACGAAACCCGGGCCGAACCCAAACTTCGCCAGCATCGCCAAATATATGGCCATTCGAGCGTATCAAACGCCATGGTGGCGTCCAAGGACGCCAAGATGGCCGGCTCCCGCACAAATGGGACACGCGCGAGCACCCCGTGTAAGCGCCGCAGATTAAGCGCCGTGTTGCGGTGTGGTATAAAGCCCGATTGGTCTTGGTGGACCAAATCGCCCACCACGCCAACCAACCGGTTGGCCAACACCTTGGCGAGGATTTTGGGCTCCGCGTTCAGAAGCGAAATCGGCCTATAGGATGTGACCCGCTCACGGGGCTTCCCCTCCTTATGGATCACCACAATTGTAGCCAGACGCTGGTCCGGCGGGAGGGAGCCCTGCGAGTGGGCCGCAAGGAACATCGCGCGCAGGTGGGGCGCCAACACATCCGGGCGTAGCTTGTATAGCTCAATGGGAATACCATTGGGGCCCATGGCCTTGCCGGATGCAACCGAGCGAATAGCCGAGGCAATTTCGTCCGAGGTGGGCGGGGCATCCAGCGAATCCCTGTCCTCCACCGTAAGGGAGGGCAGTGCGATGTCCCGAAGCAAGGCATGGGAATCTTCCTCCGAGCAGGGAGAAACCGGGGAGTAGACTTCGCGGAAATAATCCGCGAAGCAGGAGACAATGGCTTCCGGCTCAGTGACGCACACACCATCCACGCTCTCAATCAAAGGCACCACGCGGCTCGCTCTTTCCCTCTTGTCCAACCACGCAATCAATTTGCCAGCCTTGTCACCCACATCATACAATCGCCCCTGCTGCTCTCTACTGAGGCCCCTGGCCGCCTCCGTGACGAGGGCCCGATAGGCCGCCTGCTTTAAGTGCAAAACATGCAACTTGGCGTCTGTTACCCCGCTCCCCAGGTCACCCTCCAGTTCTGCAATCTCGGCCTCAACCCGGGTCACCTCCTCCCGCTCGCGCCGCCGGGCATTGGAAATAAAGGAGAGGGCCTCCCCTCTAAGAACCACCTTGAAAGCCTCCCACAGGGAGATGGCAGACGGGACCGACCCCACATTCTCATCGAAATAGCGCTGTAAGGATTTGATCAAGTCGGCACGAATGGTGGGGTCGCGCAAATACCATGCATTGATCGGGGCCACTCTGCCATCCCCCCTCGGGAAGACATCGAAATGCAACAACAATGGGGAGTGGTCTGAGATACCCCGTGCCAAATGGCGCACCTCCCCCACCCTCCCTGCCTGGGCCGCCGGGACAAGGATGTAATCAAGCCGCGAGAGGCTACCATGGGCCCCCGAGTGGAAGGTGTACTGTTGCAATACGGGATGCTTTAAGCGCCAGCAATCCACCAGGCCCAGCGTGTCTAAAAGGCCGGGCAGCCACGCCTGTGCCCGGGGGAGGTCCCTAGGGGGATGGCGATCCATAGACCCAGAGGCAACCGCGTTAAAGTCCCCTCCAACCACCAACAGGCCACCCGGAAGGTCCAGAAGGAGGCGCCCCAGGTCCGCAAATGTAGTGGCTTGTAACCCAGGCGGGACGTACACTGATATAAAGATAAACACTCTACCCTCCATTCGTCCCACCAGAACAGTGTAACGTCCCCTCTCATCATGGCGCACCTCGTCAATCTCCAACGGGAGCGAGTTCTTGACCATAATACCCACCCCCCGCGAGCCCGAAGTGAAGCCGGAGTGGGCCGCCAAACGATATCCCCGCCGATTCATTGCATGAAAGGTGTTACCTATAAGGTGTGTCTCCTGCAGGAAGACAACATCTGGAGAAATACGTTTTAAATACTGCAGGACCACACCACGCTTAATCCTATCCCCCAGGCCGTTAACATTCCATGACAACACAATCAAATCCCTACCCCCCATCATACGTCAAAACAATCGGTCGCCCCCCACCGAGCATCTTAAAAACAACAAAACAGTTGCGGGTTTGCCTTGCGGTGCTAACAAACAACACACCCCCCCCACCCCCCGGTCCCAACAGAACTCCCCCCTCCCTGCACCCCTGCATGAGCCCAGACAGCCCCCCCAAAGTGCAGTGTGCCTGTCGCCCCATAGCTAAGTACTAACTAGTCCCCCCGAAGAGGAGGGAAGCCCCCAGCAGACCCCACCCGACCTCCCTGGGAGGGGAACATACGAAAGCAATATATGGTAAAGGAACAATATCCAGAGCAAGGCCTATACAGTCACCCCTCAATTCTGATCCGGCGGGCCCTCCCCGCCAGCCGCGCCCCCCCCACCCCGATCCACAGGCAAAGTATCTAACCAGTCCCCAGCCACCTCGGGCCGGTCGAAGAAGTGCGTACGGCCATCCACCTCCACCCTCAGCTTAGCCGGAAAGAGCATTGAGTACTTGAGGTTTAGGTCCCTTAGGCGACGTTTAATACCAAGAAAGCTCTGTCGCTGCTTCTGGACCGCCGGAGTAAAGTCTGGGTAGAAGTGTACATCCATGTTGTCCAGCCTGACCGGTCCCTGTTGCCTGGAGGTCTGGAGGATGGCGTCCCTGTCCCGGAAATTAAAAATCCGGGCAATAATAGGCCGCGGCGGTGCACCGGTCTTAGGGCGGCCCCCAGGGACCCGGTGGGCACGCTCCACCGCAAAAAGCTTACTCAGCCCCCGGGGCTGGAGATGGGTCAGGATCAGTTCTTCCACGAAGAGATCTGCCGCCTCCGCCTCTCGGCCCTCCGGCACACCAATAATGCGAACATTGTTCCTCCGGGCCCGACCCTCGGAATCCTCCAGTCGCCGGTCCATCAGGGCGCTCGCCTGGCCAAGCCGGCGCACCTCCTTCTGGAGGGCCACCACGTCCGTAGTGAGGCTCGTTGTGGTGTGGGCCAGGGAGTCAACTCGGTCGTTCGTTTTTGACAAGTCTGCCCTCACAAGGCCCACATCCACCAGGACCGAGTCAATTTTTTGCGCCAAGGTATCGAAACGCTGGTCCACTGAGGCCTTCATCTCTGCGATGGCGCCCATGACGTCCCGGAGGGTCAGATCCACCGGTTGGGCAGGCGCCTCCGTCGGGCCCACCAGGGATGACCGCGATGTCTCCGGAGAACCCTTCTGGAGCGTATAGCGATCCATACTATTGGCCTGGTGCGCCGTGCCACGGCGGGTTGTCTTCATCTTCGCCCGGTCGCCATCTTGTTTGGTGGACATGCTGGCCCTTCCACCGTCGTGCCAAGATCTCCAAACGGGCCGCCACACCAAATCACGGGTGTCAGGGGGGGGGGCGGGGGCGACCACCGGGCCGCGGGTCAACCCACCGCCGGCGGGTCAGCCGGGCACCTGGACAAGGCAACACCACCGCACCCCGCTCCGCAGCCCGACCCCGCCTGAGGCAAGGAGGGCGCAAAAGCGAAAGTGAAAGTGCGGGGTACGCGAGTCGCCCAGCCCCGCTCGCCGCTGTTATTCACTTCGTCCCCGGATCGCCCCACTACTCCAATCCGGGGGGCCGGCGAGGAGAAGGCCGCAACCTTCAATCGATGCTCCCACCGGTGTTCGGGGTCCGATTCGAGCCCAAAAAACGGGTGGCGCCTCAGCTCGGGTTCACCGACACAGTCCCCTCAACAAGGACAGGATATCGCCAGGATTAATTCAGGAGGTCGCGGAGGTCCTCGGGAGCCTCGCACCTACGCGGCCATCTTGGTTGCGCGCTAGGCTCCTCCCCACCTGAAGCCATCTTGATTGGAATAAACTGGTAACACTTAAACAATTTAATTTAAAAAGGAACACAATGAGGGGTTCATTTTGCCATAGAAATTATGATTAATGCTGAAGAAAGGAAATGAGGGCACATTTTGAGTGACTTCTCAAATCCTCTTCTATTTCATTAAAAAATTCTGACATGCAGACTGAAACATGCACTTTTAATACCAGGAGCAGACTTCCATGGTGAACAGTAGTTTTAGTACAGTGATCTAATGAGCAACTAGAGTGCTAACATTCAGAATGTATGGCAAATGTGTGACATATCTGAATACCTTCATGATGGAATCAAAGTAAAAAACTGAAAGTATTTCCTACTGAGGAGACTGAAGTACATGAGGAAATTAGGAAACTTCATAACAAATAAATCTCCCAAGATGGCAACCGGAGACAAAAGAGCCCAAATGTAGCCCAAAATCACCCAGATGTAGCCCAAATATAGCCCAATGACAGAAGTGTGCAAAACACTTATTATTTTGTGTTTTTGCAGTGTTATATAGTGCAGACTTGTCAGGTATTGGAGTGCTTTACATGAGCATTGGTTACATCACACAAGAACAAATTCATTTTGGTTGTAGACATGGGGAGACTAAGTGATTTGACCAGAATCACAGAATGTCGAGCTGAAGCAGAAACTCCAACCTGGTTCCCCAGTTGCAAAGTCTGCAGTTCTGGAAGTAACACCACATCCTCTCCCCTAAGTGCAACATTTAATCAAGTGGTCAACTGGATAAAAAAACATAAAGATAACAAATAATTTAAAAGTGCTTTGTCGCTATTTGAAAACTCAGAAAATATGTCCTTATTCTAGTCTTTTAGAGCACTAACCATAATTTTGATGCCAATAAGACCCTCTCATATATGTAATTTCTAAAGGAAATGCTCTAGGTATTACAGTTTTGATTACATCAAGATGACGTCAGGCGTTCCACACTTTTGTAATAAATATAGAATGTTAGCAATCTAGTTGTTCATTAGGATACTGTTGAGAGGCAGAGGCCAGGGGCACGGACTCTGAAAATTGAAGGCAGGTAGGAGGGTGCAAAGGCAACAATTTAACCACACTGAGCAGGCAGGAAGGGCCGTGGCAGCACAACAGACTATGGAGGGCAGTGGAAAGGGAGGCAGGGGCCACAAACCAACAATACAGGACTTGCAAGAGAGGCTGTGGCAATGTAATAGACCATTGTGGGCAGAAGGAAGAGGCAATGGTAGTACAACCATACATGCCAACAGACCCGATTCAGCCAGGAAACATCCAATGTTTTTAAGCTCAAATGGGCTTTATTTGATCTGTCTCCTGTCTACAATCTCCTCTTTTTCAATGTAACTCAAAGGGGAAAATCAATACCCCAGTTTTTTTTCAAAATCTCCCTCTTACCAAGTTCAAAATGTTCGCAAGTATGGTACATTGGATCATGGAAGGAAATGGGGTAGGGACATGGACTTGGATAACAGAGGACAGGAGGGACATGGAGAGGTGCACCAAACTGACCCTGCAGGGCAGGCATCAGGGTTTGCAGCAGCACAATACACCACACAGGGCATGCGGGACGGGAGTGCAGCACAACAATCCATAGAAAGCAAGAGGGAGGGGACAGGACCATGCACATGGACAACAGAGAACAGAGGGGCAAGAGGCAATGGTAGCTAGCTGACCATAATGGACAGACAGGAGAGAAAGCTGCAGCATAACAGACCATAAAGGGCAGGAGGGACGGATCAGGGGCATTACAATGGAACAGACAAGCCAGGAGGGAGGGAGTAGGGGGCTGCACATGTAAACAGAGTGTTGGGGGCAAGGGGGCAGGGCAGGAGCAGCAAGATAGCCATGAAGGTCAGGCAGGATGGGCAATAGAAGCAAGACACACCATGAAGAGCAACACTGAGACTGTGATGGCATACACACAGACCATGGAGGGAAGGTGGGAGGGGGTCAGGGGCAGCTAACTGACCACACAGGGAAGGTGGGAGGGGCCATGGCAGCACAGAAGACCATGCATGGCAAGTGGGAGGGTTAGTGGCAGCACAATGGCTATGATGGGCAAGAAGGAGGGTGCAGGGGCATGCACAAAGGACGATGGAGGATAGAAGGGAGGGTCAGGACCTGTGCACAGACAAGAAAGTTCAGGGAAAGGGGCCTCACAACAGACGGCACGGGGCAGGCAGGAGGAGCAGTTGCAGCACAACAGACCAGGGAGGGCAGAAGGGTGTGGCAGTATAATGGACCATGTAGGACAGGAGGAAGAGGATAGGGGCATGGCATGTGGACAGGCAGGGTGGAGGTGGCAGGGATAGGTTACAGTCATCTGACAATGCTAGGCAGGTGGGAGGGGAGTGGCAGCTCAACAGAGCACTCAGAGTAGATAGGAGTGGCAGGTCCATGGAACATGGTGGGCAAATAGGATGGAGCAGGGGCATGCACAAAGACATCGGAGGGCAGGGGGAAGGAGAATAGGGGCAGCAAGCTAAGCACAGAGTTTAAGCAGGAGGTCAATGATGGGGCATAGAATTGGGCAATGGAGGGCAGGAGGAGTGGACTGGTACATCATACTAAATTGAGGGCAGTGGCAGCACATCAGACCATGCATGGCAGGAGGGAGGAGGCTAGTCCATGGATTCACACAACAGAAGATAGGGAGGAGGGGGATGGGGCAGCAAGCTACTTGTTCAGAGAAGGCGGGTATTAGGAACTTTATTGTTTTTAAAACGTGTGTCTGTGCGAACTACTTAAAATATGAACAAGTATGCAGCATAATCTCACTTTTATTCAGGAAGAAGAGGACGTTTGTGACTGTGACTCCGGGCTCACTTGGCAGAAACACCCCCTGACCCTCCACCCCCTATCGCAAAATGTAATGCCCGTGAAAAGGGTAGGTGAACACAGTGTTATATAGAACATAGTCCTGAGAGCACGATTGAAAATGAAAACTAGATATAGTGTATGGTATAAACTATGCACCAAAAAGTGTGATATAAGATGAACCGGGCGTGAAATATAATATGCAATAAATTGTGCGCAATTACAGATTCATTGGAGAGCGCGAGATAGCACAGGCATTAGCGCGTGCTATGCGATATGCGCCTTGGAGTGTAATATGCACAGGGCAGTGTTGTGTAACCTAACTAGTCTCTAAAGTTATAATATAAAATATGTGCTGGGGAGTGTAACGTTGCATATGCACTGTGACAAAGATATGGATCCCAGATTGTAATATGTATGGCATAGCACTGTGCGTTATAACATAGGCATCGAGGAAGGCACGTTAGATGGGGCAATATAACCCGTGAGAAGACAAGTGTGGCATGACATATTCACGGGGTGGTGCACATGGGCTAGAGAGTGTCATAGCATATGCACTAGCTAGTGGAATACAACACAGAGGTGTGTGGCACTCAGCAGGCAATGGTGGGTGTAACACAGCATTGGGCTCTGCCAGGAGAGCGCTGTGACTCTCAAGTGATGTTCGTCCCCTTTCCAGAGAGTAAAATAAAAAGTATTACACATCCGGCAGTGGATGTGTGTTTTATTAACCGTGAGGGGGGTTTCTTGCATAGTTTTGGTCGAATTTTTGTCGAATCCCCTTTGAATGGCTTGGTGTGCATGTGTATTAAATGTGCCCGTCAATAGCTACCCATGTTTGTATAAATAAACGACAAGGGTGTCTACCGGGATTAGGCACGGTAGGGCATCAGACATGTCAGAGCTTCACTAGTGGTGTAAATACATTCCACGTGGATTCATTGTATGCATAGTCGCCTTTTAATGAATATCACGCAAATCGTCATGGTGATAGGTACGTACGGTTTGTCCAGCGTGTCCTAGGTGTGTCTATAAATATATATTTTTTAAAAATAATAAAAAACAGTGGCCGGCCCTGGGGATTGGGGTCAAAAAAAGATAATAAGGAGACAGGACCTGGGGGATGGGGTCATCAAGGCCAATAAATTAGAATAAGAAGGGGAACCACACAGCCCCCCTTCTTAAAATATTAAAATAAATAAAAGACTGGCATCGTGCCGGAGGCCACGCCCCCTCCTTGCAGCACTCTGCAAACGCGCCCCCTGGCGAATTGTCAGTTGGGGAATTAATTCCTCTTCAATACTGAGGGTCCCTGAGGGCCAACTAGCCCAATAGGCATCTCCAGTATGCGCCAGGGAGCTGCGCTGCAGACAGGTGTTCTGAGGCCAAGCCCCTTTTTACACCTCTCTGCAACGCAGCTCTGTGGCACTTACTGGAGGTACCTAGTGGTCTAGTTTGACCCTAGGGACCCTTAGGATTCAAGGGGACTTAATCTCTCAACTTAGAACAGCCACAGGGCGCGTTTACACAGTGGTGAAGGGAGGGGACGGGGCCTGAGGTGACGTGTGCAAACACGCACTATGGCACGTTTTAAATTGGGGATATAATTTCCCTTCAATACTGAGGGCCCCTGGGGGCTAACTAGCCCACCAAGTGCTTCCAGTAAGCGCCACTGAGCTGCATTGCAGAGAAGTGGTCCAGGCCGTGCCACTTTTTACACCTCTCTGCAACGCAGCTCTGTGGCATTTACTGGAGGTACCTAGTGGGCTAGTTGGACCCTAGGGACCCTCAGGATTCAAATGAACTTAATCTCCCAACTAAAAACGGACACAGGGCGTGTTTACACAGTGGTGAAGGGAGGGGACGGGGCCTGAGTTAACGTGTGCAAAAACGCCCTGTGGCCTGTTTTAAGAGGTAGTTTTAATCCCCCTGCCCTATTATATACTAGGGGCTTACAGAGGAGGTCATGCTAATCACAGGGGGACCCCAACGCATAATGTTCCCTAGTGTATGTAGGTGTTTTCACTGTATTCTAAGTGTCTTTTAAAATAGCACTGGCTCTAGGGCTGGTTAGTCAGACTCAGTTACCACCAGTATCCGTCTGAAAAAGTTAAGGGTACAGGATGATTTTGCAACAAGGCTTCTTTCTGCTCTTCTTTTTGTTCTTTCTGCACGTTATCCTTCTTCCTGCACTTTTCTTCGTCTTTGAGGACTTCTGTTGCTTCTTTCTGCACTTCTTTTTTTTCTTTCTGTGCATTTTTTCTTCTTTCTTCACATGTCCTATCTCTGTAGGCATAGTTAGAAATTAGCATTTAAAAAACCTTTGAAATTCACAGAAAAAACCATAGGTTTCAGGCACGTTATAGTTAGGAATTAGCATTTAAAAAACCTCAGAAATTCACTGAAAAAACCATAGGTTTCAGGGGTGTTATAGTTAGCTGGACTTTTCACTTGTACAAAACCATTGAAATTCCCCCGTTATAGTTAGTTCAGCTAACTATAACTCGCGCGCCCGCAATGCACTGCTGATGACGTCACATATTACATCACTCATGACATGGTCAGTGACATCACTCATGACATCACTGATGACATCTCAAATGACATCACTGATGACATCACTGATGACATCATCCTTGTGATAAAGTGGCAGACCTCCTCTCACCCTAATATAACCTTTGATACACACATTCAAAAATAGAGACTAAAATTTTCAAAACAATGGACATACCAATACCAGTTACAACAACCTCTTCAGTAATTCTAAGATCCACATACACATCCACTCATTCACCAACAGTCCTATACAGTCACTCATACATGTACTCACTCATCATATGTACTCATACACCTATACATCCTGTTACACAATGCCACTCATCCATAGAGTTACTCACACACATAGTCACTCATGCTAATAAAGAATCAAACATACATTTACTTGCATATACAGTTATACACACACCACCACACTTACTTCTACGGAAACTTACACATACTTAGTCTTTTAAACAATCACTTATAGAAACACATACTTATTCATACAGGAACTCTTTCAATCTCTCACTCTCACATATACTCACTTATATACACCAATAGTCACATATACTAGTTTAAAACATATGTAGTTACTCATAAAGACACTATTGAGACAGTCATTCACTCACTAACACACCCATACACACACTTCATCCACCCATACAGTCCTGCACACATGCTGTCTTCAACACATACAAACAGTGAGCCACTCATTCATGCACCTATGCACTACGTAATACCCCCCACCGAACCATGCAGACACTCAGACTGATACTCAAAAAACCAACTAATAACCTATATAGACACCCATGTAGCTACTCACCAACCCATGCAGCCACTTAAACACAAAGTGAGAGACTGATACAGATATTTACATATTTAAACATTACTCACTAAGCCATGTATTCACTATGATACACTTAATCAGTCAGTTACACAATCAATTTTTCAAAAACAAATCATCCATTTAGACATTTATATACCCATTTATTCTTCCATCGACCTTGAGATATACCTATATAAAACATATTTAATTTTCAGAAAAACACACATTCACTGGATGATGTCATCAGTGATGTCATCAGTGATGTCATTTGAGATGTCATCAGTGATGTCATGAGTGATGTCACTGACCATGTCATGAGTGATGTAATATGTGATGTCATCAGCAGTGCATTGCGGGCGCGTGAGTTATAGTTAGCTGAACTAACTATAACGGGGGAATTTCAATGGTTTTGTACAAGTGAAAAGTCCAGCTAACTATAACACCCCTGAAACCTATGGTTTATTCAGTGAATTTCTGAGGTTTTTTAAATGCTAATTCCTAACTATAACGTGCCTGAAACCTATGGTTTTTTCTGTGAATATATATATATGTAGAAACCTGTTTGAGGATTAGTTCAGAATCCGTGTGCATGCATAAAACCAAAGCACCCTTAAAATGCCTTTTACCATAAGCTCAGAAAAGTGGACAGAAGTAGTCTCTTCTGGCCTTCAGGGAAAAGGAGCGGAACAACATAATGCATTATAGATTCTTCAAGCACTGAACAGCAGGTGGGTGTACTACTGCTGAACAGCAGGGGAGTGTACTACTGCCTCCTTTTTTCACATATGAAAATGAATTCACCAAGTGTCTTTCGTCTTTATAATTGAATGAAGATGTGTCTATATATTGTTTCAGAAATAAAAATTCATTCTAGGTCTTAGTATCCTACACCCCGCATTTACGAACTAACTCAAAGATTTTCTGAACTAATGGATATGCTGAAGACTACAAATAGAAACACATTGTTGGGACGGAAAAGTCCTCTGCGGGATAATGAAGGGTTCCCTTGCCCTGAGTACCCAACTGTATCATTTTGTGGTTCCCTAATGCTGTCATAGGTGACCACGGATAATGTGTGTGCAGGCCTGTCCCATGGATTGCGGTCTTGTGGTCTTGTTGGACTGGGAGGGGTGCCCAAAGTGCTACCCTCATAGTGGTGGAAGGCCACTGCCTTTAGCAGGAGTTAATCAGCACAAGCGCAGTGGTGGCAGCATACCACCACCAGTGTGATTATCAATAGTAGTAGGAAATCAAGGGAAGGACTAGAAGCTGATTATTAGGCCCAGCACCCACGCTCCTAAATAATCATAGTAACATGAAAGAGGGATGCTATACCTCCAGGAGAAAGAAAGGATGTAAAGCTGTTGGTCTGTACCAGGGACCTGATCAGAGGAATCCGGGTGGATCCAAGTGATCAGATGTGAATGCCCTCACACATCCAGATGGGTGTCATTCTTCATCATCGGGCTGCTCTTTGTTGGGCTGGCACTGCAATGCCCAGCGACCGTGCATCACGAACAGTGCTGCATCAATCAGGTCATTCCACATATGCTGCGTTGTGAAGATTGGCGACCTCAAATGCCAGGAGGGGCTGTCGTGCACTCAGGACAGTGCAGCATTGTTAGGGCCATTGCCTGTGTGCAGCGTTGTGGAAGCTGGCAACACCGCATGTCGGGGGGGGCACTGTGTGCCAAGACACTGTGTCGCATCGATTGGGCCGACGCCTGTGTTTGAGATGTTGCCGCGACTCTGTGTGCCAGGAAGGGCTGTAGAGGAGGCAACCTGAAGCCAGCATGACAGGACAGTGAGGTTCATTGGAGTGACCCCATATTCCAACAGGGGTACTTGAAGTGCTGAGGATGGAGGTCCGGGTCTCTACCCATGAACCAAATTGCTGCTACAACCAAGATTAGGGTGGCTTTGTATCCTAGGAGGCCTGAGGGCATAATTGAATCAGAGTCGTGCTGGAGCAAGGACACCGCTCCATCCTAGGGCACGTAAGAACATGACTTACTGCGTGTGGCTTGAGCCGGAGCAATTCCGGTCGTCAGGACGCTGGTAAGTGCTGCTCAGGAGAGAGATCCAGTGCCTGCCAGGAGCTGCATGTGTGAACTGGTGCAGCCCGACTTTGCCGATCTGGGCCAGGACTCCACTGCACCACTGCCAGCGTTCATACCACCGGAGCAGTTGAGCTGAGAACTGGGCCTATCAAGTTTGGGGATATACTGCCTTTGGTTTTTGCAACCCCCTTTGAACTCTAAGTGACTACGCCTCATTGTCTGAGTCCAAGAGGGGGAAAGCTCGTGAAGAGGGCCTAGTAGTTTACATTCCCTAGATGTTGCCATATGTGAATGGGGAATAACAACACACCCCTTACATGGGAATGGGCCAGAGGGTGGCCTGACAACTACTAGGATGCCTACCTCAAAGGGGACTGTGTTAATAATTATTGACTGTCATTAACCTTTGCATGTGTAGAATTAGAATTAAAATACTTCTTTTAAACAAAATAATTGGACATTGATTTATTGTGTGCGCTGTGTGCACGTTGAGTTATGAGCCGTGTTCAATGATCTGTATCTACACTTCCCTTCAAGGGAGCCTTGACTGCTTGTGCTACGCTACTAACTGAGAGTCAGGTGCAGAAGGAGTTGCTTGATCCAATTGAGCGGGATCCATTGTAGGGTGGGCCCCGGGACATCAGGAGTAAAAGGCCTCAACCACCTCAGTTGGGTCCAGTAACCCCTCTGTGGCCTGTGGCCCTCTGAATGGGGTTCTGACACACATGAACCTCTTCTGCGATGGCACAGCCAAGAAAACAGAATCATTACACAACCCCAGAAATTCCTAAGGTTCATGAAGCAACCAAGCATCTCTTTACTGAAATTACAGTCTTTGAAAGATCACCAAGGTGTTCAATTTCCAAATTGTCAAATGTACTGTGTTCATTTAAACTACAAGACCCTTTTGGATCCAATTTTCTCTAACCATACCACCATCTCTTGCAAACAAGCTATCCCCATTTCCTGGTCCGACCACTTTCTTGTTGAATTTAAGATTACACATAAACGGTGCCTGAAGCATTTAGCTTCTTTCGCCGAAACTGGAAAAATCTAGACATTAACAGCTTCAACCTATTTTTGAATAATACTATGCCTATAACTCCGATAACTAACTTAGATGACGATAAGGTCATCCACAATTGGCTTACCTCTGCCATTGATACATGCCTTCCTCTGTCCAATAAAAATAATAAACGGGGCCACCATCGCCCTCCAGCTCCATGGTTCTCAGAAAAACTTAAAACAGAAAAAACAAAATGTAAAAATTTAGAAAGACGTTGGCGGAACAACTATGAGCCAGAAAAAAAACTCCTCGTACAAACTAGCTTTGAACAACTATCACTCAATGTGTATGCTGCTCGGGCTGAACACGGCAACCATATTATTTTACAATCACAAAATTGCCCCAAGGTGCTGTTTGGAGTGGTGAAGGGACTCTCGGGTGACGCCTGTGAACCCAAGCCTCCAGGTCTTAACTCTAAACAATGCAATGATTTGGCGAAATTTTTTGTGGATAAAATTGATAAAATCTGCTCTGAATTTCACAAAAACACCCCTACCACTTTAAAACTTCAACCTAATTATTCTACATCGCCTTGTACCTCTCGGGAAGTAGCCCAAGTCAGTAGCAACAGTTTCCTGAACGAATGGTCTCCCCTGGACATTCTCTCCTTCCGTAACATTCTTACGAGTATTAAGTCTGGCTCCCCTCAGGACCCGATCCCCCTTCTGTGCTTCAAAAACCAGACCTCCCCATACTCTCCTCTATCATGGAGCTCCTTAACACATCACTCCAGGAAGCTAGGGTTCCTGCAGCCTGGAAACATGCAATGGTCCTCCCTCTACTAAAAAAAGCCAATTCCGACCCTGAGATTATCTCTAATTTCCGCCCTGTTTCCCTGCTTCCCGTCTTCTCTAAGATCTTGGAAAAGCACATCAACCTCCAATTGACCAAGTTTGTTGAGGCTCAAAATATCTTACATCCTTCTCATTCGGGCTTTAGAGCCGGCTTTTCCACAGAATCAACATTACTGGGTGTTACCGAAAATATTCGTCAATTAGTCGACAAAGGAGAGACGGTAGCACTTATCCTACTGGATTTTAGTGCAGCATTTGATACCGTTTCCCACTCCTCACTCCTAAAGATTCTCAATACTAAGGGCATCGGCGGTAAGGCACTCATGTGGCTGTCCAGCTTTCTATCAAACAGGTCCTTTCAGGTCTTCTCTTCTACGGCTCATTCCTGGACTCAGGTGTCCTCGTATGGAGTCCCCCAGGGTTCCATTCTCAGCCCATTGCTTTTTAACATATGTCAGCCCGTTGACTATGATAGCAGAGCAAGCAGGCCTAACTATTTACTGCTACGCTGATGACACCCAGCTTATCTTCTCGCTTTCCTCCAAGGAAACTTTAAAGTCACCCTCTCTTTAACCAGGGTTATTCAAGATAGCCGACTGGATGCACGCTAACAAACTTAAGCTAAATGGAGGAAAAACCAAACTCCTAATCTTTGGAAACAAAAAATCTCTTTGGGGCCCCCAACATTGGCCTCCACAGATGGGTGATCTTCCCCTCCCATCACAATCGGCGTGCAACCTTGGCGTCATTATTGACGATCAACTGACAATGAAGCAGCAAGTGATTAATGTTGCTTCAACTTGCTTTGCTATTCTAAAGTGGCTTCGGAAAATCCTGTGAATGCTTCCCGCTGCCACTCAAAAAACTGTCGTCCAGGCCTTGGTGGTACCCAGACTGGACTACGGTAACGTGCTCTATCTGGGTGCCGGCAAGGAAGTGCTCCGCAGGCTTCAGGTGGTCCAGAATTCCGCTGCTAGACTGCTCTGCCAACTTCCCAGAACGGCCCCCACTTCTGGTGCACTCCGTGAACTTCACTGGCTGAGAACTGACAATCGCGCCAAATTCAAAGCCCTCTGCTATATGCATAGAATAAACATGAGATCAGCTTCCCACTATCTTAGTGCCTTGGTCCAACATTATCGCCCTTCACGCTCACTTCGATCCTCGAATAAATTAAAATTTCAGGTGCCCAGAATCAAATGAGCCAGAATGGGAGGACGCTCTTTTGCCTTTTCAGCTCCCTCCCTCTGGAACTCCCTTCCTATGCACCTACGTCATGAAAGGCAGTACCTCAAATTTTGCAAAGATCTGAAAACATGGCTTTTAATCAGTAAAACCTGTGAATACTTCTGTTTGCCCATGCCTCTTGTCTTGCATTGCCCCCAGGCGCCGGGAAAACCTCCGGATAGCTGTGCGCCATAGAAATTTAATAATAATAATAATTTGTAGTTGCATATAGAAGACAAATTTCAATTACCAACCTCTGTAAATCCAGAAGAAGCTATCATCAAACCCCTTTCTCTACCTGCACTTGCATAAATTAAAACTGGATTCTCAAAAAATCATCAAGGAAGTTATTTCAAATGACCAAAACGGGGGCACTGCTTTAGAAATGGCAATCTATATTTGGGGAAGAACTGGTAACACACCTAATCTGATTTAACAAAAAACATAAGATTAACATGAGCAATAAAAACTGGAAGGGTTGGATTAAGAGAGGAATTGTGAGAATTGTTCAAATCTTTTTTCATGGGATGAAATGATTCCCTTCTTCACCTCTAAACACAGTTTACTCTTCTTTTTACAGACTTTAAAGAATATTGTATAGGATTTTTCAAAGAGTATTAGAGAAGGATGTTTCAAAGACTGCAACAACAAAAGGTTCCATGGATAAAGAATTAGGAAACATCACCTCCCATAAAAATTATACTGTAAATTTGTTTGATTTACCTTGAGTAAAAAAATGCCAACCCCCACTATGGAACTTAGAACATAGTGCAACGTTTAGGTATCTACTACCTAAGAAGATATGGATTGCACAATAAGGAAAAGCAACTCTGAATGTTTCCCTAAGGCAGACTTTCTTCTTTGCTCGTTGTGCTTTCTGGCATTCCATAAAACTACAGGTACAGATCAATGCAGGAGATGTAAGGACAACATAACCTCTCTTCATCATCTAGTCATTGTTTGTCTGGTACTAATAATATCTGTTCCTACAAAGACATAGACAATATACTTCAAGAGAACTTTAAAATCACCTGTTTTCATTTTTAAAATGGCCTTTCTGTCTTTGTTTACTTTAGTCGTGGGGTATTAAGAGAGCTCTAGAACAGATTTTAGAGTGATTTCTTCTTATAATTAGTATTTTAAGTATATACTGATAAGGGGAGAATACCTGCTTTAGCTGATTTTGCGATTTTTCATACTGGCTGGGACGTTAAAATATTGGTCATGCCGATAGAAGAACACTCAGTTGGCAACCCTACACTCAGCTCAAAGATTACCTATTGAGACAATACTATTTTGTAACATTATTAAATGTTATGATTGGCCTACCTCTCCTGCCACTTGCATTTAACTTTGTCTATAGCAAAACAGCACTCACGTGCCTTTCTATTGATGTCTATAATGTTGCTGGTGTTATGACAGAAGCACACAAGCAATTAACACGCTTGCATTTTCCGCCGTCAATACAACGCATGCATCATTACCACCCACGCCTTTACAATGATTTTTTTTTTACAATGCATATCCCTTTACCACGCATGCCTTTACCACAAAACTTTTGTTGTAAAGGCATGGTTGGTGAAAGCATATACATACTCTTAATTTGGCATGCGTGGTAATTGCTGTATTTGGCTGCAGAGTGCAGTAGGGAAAGCACAGAATGAAGCAGTTTGAAGGTGGTGGCTAAAGGGAGTGATTCTGGGGATGCAGACCACAGGGTGACAGAAATGTACTGACATGAACAGTTTGTGCTGGCAGAGTCTAGCCTCCTGCTGAGCCTGCGCTTTTTGGCCGTGTAATCATGGCTCTGCTAAGGGTGCTGAGAGTCCACCTGAGATGCTGCTGCTGCACTGATTCGGTATCTGCTGTCCATCAATGCAGGAAGAGCTCGGCATCGAACTTTGTGCTTGGGGCTCCTCTGCTCCATCCCCCATTGCAGCTGCAATCGTCAAGATCAAGTCCAAACTAGGAGCCACCGTCTCATGCACAGTCTGCGTCCCTAAGGAGGAGTACTTCCAGCTAAATAAGGAGTAGCTGGGGCGTATCGAAACTTGAGGGGGCCCCCCTGCAAAGCACTCACGGGACCCCCCCCCTCCCCCAGCGGCCCAGCCCACCACCTACCACTTTGCCCTACCACGAGTCAAAATTCAGGACAGGAGGTCAAAATTCAGGACATAACTTCGGGACAAAAGGTAAGTTTTACAGGCACATCAGAGGAGGTCATGCGATAGTATATAAGTAAGCACGTCCATATCCAAACATATTCAACTATTTGCAAACCTATCCATCAATGTATCCTTCCATCTATCATTTCACTCATCCATCTCTCCATCCACCCTTTCACTCATCCATCCATTATCCATCCATCCACCCTTTCACCTTATCCATCTGTACACTCATCCATCCACTCTTCCAACAACCCATCCATCCATCCATCCATTCACCATTCACTCATCCATCCAGCCATTTACCCTTTCACCCATCCAGCCACCCTTTCACTTACTCATACATCCACCCAGTCCCTCATCCTTCCACCCATTCACCCTTTCAGTCATCCATCCATCCTCCCTTTCTCTCTCCATCAACCTTTTCACTTAGCCATCCTTCCTTCCACCCATCCACCCACCCATCCATCTACTCATCCACTCATGAATCCATCCATTGACCCTATCACTCATCCATCCTTTCTCTTATCCATCTATCATTTCACTCCTTCACTCATCTATCCATCCTTTTGTCCATCTACCCTCCCTTTCACTCACTCATCCATCCTTACATCCACCCTTTCACTCATCCATCCATCCATTCACCCTTTCACTTATCAATTCATCAATCCATCATTTCACTCATCCAGTCACCCAGTCACTCACGCATCATCCACCCTTTCACTCATCCATCCATCCTTTCACTCATCCATCCATCCTTTCACTCATCCATCCCTCCTTTCACTCATTCATCCACCCTTTTACCCATCAATCTACCCTTCCCCCATATATCCATCTATTTACCTTTTCTCTCATAAATCCTTCCACTCACTCATCCATCCATCTTCTCTCATTAGCCATCTATTCAAACTTTCATTCATCCATTCACCCTTTCACTTATCCATCCAGCCATCCACCCATCCCTTCACCTACTCACTTGCCCACCTTTTCATATTAATTATGAGCAGAGCCTTTGTCTGCAGAGTTGCAGACAGAAGAGGCCCATCAAGGACTTCGCCGTAGTTCCTAAAGCAAGGGGTGGGGTTCGGTGGGGGAGGGTTCACTATGCCTCTGCACATAGGCAATCTGGAAACTTGTCATGAGTCATGCATGATAAACAGTGCCAGGCCGTGAGGTGACAGTGACAGTGACATGGTGTTGTTTCTGGGGCTTTAAGTGGGATGAAAAATATTGGGGGTCTCTCCAAAGCGTGTGTTCGATGTAATTACGGACGTGGCTAAAAACGCCTAAGCTAAAAATCTGTGCTTAGTATATTGTACCGCCCACTGGGGCTCTGCACCCAGCACAGACACTGCCCACCTCCCCTGGGGCTCTGCAGGCAACACAACACTGCCCACCTTCCCTGGGGCTCTGCAGGCAACACAGACACTGCCCCCCTCCCCATGGGCTCTGCAGGCAACACAGACACTGCCCACCTTCCCTGGGGCTCTGCAGGCAACACAGACACTGCCCACCTCCCCTGGGGCTCTGCACCCAGCACAGACACTGCCCACCTCCCCTGAGGCTCTGCAGGCAACACAACACTGCCCACCTCCCCTGGGGCTCTGCAGGCAACACAGACACTGCCCACCTCCCCTGGGGCTCTGCAGGCAACACAGTCACTGTCCAACTCCCATAGGGCTCTGCAGGCAACGCAGACACTGCCCACCTCGCCTGAGGCTCTGCACCCAGCACAGACACTGCCCACCTCCCCTGGGGCTCTGCAGGCAACACAGACACTGCCCACCTCCCCTGAGGCTCTGCACCCAACACGGACACTGCCGACCTCCCCTGGGGCTCTGCACCCAGCACAGACACTGCCCACCTCCCTTGGGGCTCTGCAGGCAACACAGACACTGCCCACCTCCCCTGAGGCTCTGCACCCAGCACAGACACTGCCCACCTGCCTTGCTGCAATGGAGCCCACCCAGAGTCTGACCACCTCTCCATGGCTCTGCAGCGAACGCAGCCACTGCCCACCTGCCCTGCTGCAATGGAGCCCACCCAGAGTGTGCCCACCTCTCCTTGGCTCTGCAGCGAACGCAGCCACTGCCCTGCTGCAATGGAGCCCATCCAGAGTCTGCCCACCTCTCCTTGGCTCTACAGCCAGAGCAGACAGGGCCAGATCCCCACATACTGCTGTGTGTGAGGGGCCCTCGGTTCTGAAGCAAAGAGCTTCACCATCACCACTGACCCCCCACGGCATCCATGCCACCTGTCCAGAAGCGGCGGATTCAGTGTCTACCCTTTCACCCCACGCCCTGGCTGAGCCCACGGTACACCCTGCTCTTGAGAAGCATCATTAACTGTGACGGACCCGCCAGTTTAAACATTGTGCCCCTCTACCCTAAGTGGTCTTTGAATAAATGTTGAGCGTGCCCTGTTGCGCTGGCTGCATCGACGAAGTCGTTGTCACGAGTACTCCTCCTTTCACTTATTAAATGTGTGAAATATACTTAAGGCCCAAATTAGTTTACTTTCGATGTGGAACCCATGGACAGCATGTACTGCCCTGCAATATTTCAGTTTTGAAAGTTACCTTAGAGAAGTGGTTCTTTTCTGAGAACCTTTCTCGACTGTGCGCGTGTCACGGGCACAGCAGCACACACTGCACTCTCCCACACGGAGACAAATAGCTGCAAAGGCTGGAGCCTTCTGGTAGCAGTCGAATGATGAGGTGATAGAGGGCGGCTAAGAAGCCAAAAAACAGACCCGGAGGTGAGGCTGAGCAGCATAAGACACACTATGTTTGTTTTACTTTTATTGCTGGCTGGGCCCCACCATGATGCCCTCCCTGATTCCAATCCAAATTATCTGATAATTCTGATTACCACCCCGCCACCCACTGAGACTCCAATGGTCCTCGCCACACGCCCCTGCTGCTACTAGGCTCGGCCTCAGATGCAGACTCCCCTGACCTGTGGGCTGGGCCTGGCCTGCAGCTTCAGAGTTAGGCGCGAGCGGGACGGGCAGGCAGCAGAAGGCAGGGGCAGGCAGGGCAAGGCTAGCCAGGCAGGGGCCGGGGGGCTAGTAATACATTAATTTAAATTATGGCCCAGTGACCGAATTCGGACAGTGAGTCCTGCGTAGGAGCGTGGCTGGGTCTTCTAGGGAATGGATGCCACAACTCAGTCTCACGCGCACTTTTAATTGCGCGCGCTCAATGCGCATGTCAGGACAAATTCAAATCAGAGCATTGGTCACCAGCTCTGCCCCACCCTGAAGAACGCGCATACACGTCCCGGAAGCAACTGTGCGAGGCGCGCACCCTCCCTGACCCACCATTTAATATAAAGAGCCTCAGAGGCCCTGGCCGGGCACCATTTATTAAGAGCCTCAGGGGCCCCGGCCGGGGCCGGTCACCATTTATTAAGAGCCTCAGAGGCCCCGGCCGGGGCCGCGTGTGTGCAGCAATTGTTGTTGCGCACCATTTAATTCACGCAGACCGGGGCAAGCCTCTGCGCATGCACCATTCAATTAGAGATTAGCTTCTGAGGCCCACCTCCCGGCGGGGGCCCAGGCATGCATGCCTTGCACCAGTGCTTAAGTTGTAAAATAGTGCAGGTGCTCAAAAATATTTTTAGGAGGAGACACCCACTTCCCCCAGCTCTACCTACTTTCTCCACTGAATGACGAAGTACAACACTTTCACAACTAGACAAAACTAACTGATGAACAGCACAGTGACAGACATCATGGACTCTTTCAGAGCTGGTATTAGCACATGTGATGCCCAATGCAACAAACCATTTGGTGCCCCCCCACCCCTCCAATGACCTCCTTCTCCATGGATTCCCTTACTACCACTCTCCAACTGTGCCCCTTATCTCTCCATAGTTCCTCTCTCACAAACATTTCACTTGTTCATAGAGTGCTGCTCATACCAGTGCAGGGTGTCAGAGCACTTTATACCACAGACAAATTGAACAGAGACAATGAATCACCCTAGGAAATTTTAAATAAACAATAAGTATTACAAGGTGTAGATCACGTCATCCATACTGGTACGCCTTATATTGAAAAAGTGGTCTGGAAAAGCACTCAGGATTTAAAATCTGCCACAGTAATTTGGGTTGTCTTTACTAATAAGAATGCATTTCTACCCAAACTAACTAACAACAGTTATTAGACCACTGTGTGGATTACGATTGTAATTATGAATTGCAAGTTACCAAAGGGTATCTGTGTCAAAAGCACTAACCCACTGAACTATTCACATAAAATACAGTTTTGTCATATGCAAAATACACTTTCTTTGCAGCATACATGTTAATCCCCTGTGCTAATGGTGAGTTAAAACTTGCACTAAAAAAAACTCTGATCCCTCTGCAGCAGGAACATTAATCACCACGTTATCTTTGACTTACCAAGGAGTCACTGACAGCGGTGGGTAAATAATGCCTGCTGCCTCGGGATGGTCGATGTAGCTGTAGTCTGTGGAGTCACTGACCGTGACTGGCATAGCCCCCAGCAACCCTTCAAGAGCAGGAGAGGGCAGCACATCAAGAAGGTCACGGATGTTCCCTACTTTATTTACTCCGGTGGCAGCAGCAATTCCTTGTGACTCAGGCTGGCTGCACTAGGAATCTGTAATGAAATCATCCTGCTTCAATCAACAGGAGTTGGCGCCTGGTGTAGGAAAACAGAAAGTAGCGCGAAATCCACGTGAGCTGGGCCCGGCCTGCGCAGAGCAGATTCTGTCTCCGCCTCCAGGTGAGAATGCACCGGATCCACTTGTCCTACAGGCTGAGGTCGGTCCTCAACAAGGCAGTTTGGTCTTTTATATCTGGTTGCCATTTCTAACACAATGTGTCAAAGACACACTTCAAATCCCCTAAAACCATCACCTTCACCTGTGATCTCCAAGGCAGCTAAATCAAACTGATGGATGCACAGTAGCGCTTTTCTTATTTAATTGTGTGCAGGCCGCACTTGCGCACCATTTCATTTATTAAAGGTGCCGTGTGCACTGCGCACCGTGCACCACCATTCAATTCATGATGAAGTAAGTGAGGGGCCCCTGGAACGCAGGGGCCGCCCCGCATCGCGGGGGCTGCGGGGGCCTGTGTTACTCCCCTGGGCCCAGGTAAAACTTGCATATTAGACGCAAGCAGCGGCAGCAGTAAAGAGCCTGTGTCCTGTGCATAAAAATCCTTTCCCTCTCTCTGCATTCTCTTGCAGCCACATGGGAGTGACTAGATTACTGGCGGGCGTACATCTTAGGATCTTAAGATTTCTTCTCTTATATCAGCATTGTCAACCTTGTGCTACAGCCCAGGGTTATAGGTGTAGTGTGTGAAATGCCAGACTGTGGAAACAATTCCATTTATTGTTGCTCAAGACTAAGGTAAAGTTAATAGCAAACAGAAGCTGCCACATACATTTGAGTGTCTGAAGGTTTTTAAATGTTATTATTACCTACTTATTTGTAAACACTTTACTACGCATATGCCTAAACCTTTACCATGCTTATATCTTTATCGTTGTAAAGGAATGCGTGGTAAAGGCATGCCTACTAAATGCATGCATGGTAATATACTTGGTATTAGCTTTGTGGTAACGGTTACGCATGGTTATGACCGCGTTTTAATGGCTGTTTCCCGGAATTGTGACGCCATTCATCTTTGTTAACCACAGTAGACAATTTCTACCATCGCTTCTTATGATACTGGTTTGTTAATATTATCACCCTTACCAATACAAAATAGAATTTTAAGGGCAGATTTAGAGGAAAAAAACTTTAACTTGCACTGGAATGGAGACAATTTTAAGAGGGAGAGGCTGAAATAACTTATAGGGAGCATTGGCATATAGGTGGTGATGTGCTTTTTCACTGTTTTTAAACTAAATCACTGCTGATAAACCGGGAGCCCTGTTAATCCCCTAAGGATTTTGTTGTTCAATAACTGGGCTTGGTCAACAAGTACTTGAAATACCAAATAACATTTCAAAATTAAATGTAAAGCACACTAGGCTTCACAATTAAGACTTACAAGTATTATAATGAAAACCATGAAAGTTTATTGGAAAATTAAAGACATCACAGAAAGCAAAATAAATTACTGGGAGTCAGTTGGTGATTTGTCATATAATGGTGTGAAGTTCAGAATAAAATTAGAAATATGAAATAGCAACAATGGGACTCAAAATTCAAATTCAAATAAACTTTATTCGGTTATTGTAACAAGATAACCATAAAAGTACAAGAAAATACAGTTAAAAATCACAAAAAGAGGGTTTTTATCATTAAAGCCACGCAGAGAAATTTCCACATAGGTTCAGATCACAATTGTTTTTCGTAATTTAAAAACATTTTTAAGAAATGAGGAAATAAATACAACAGTTAAAATACTATCCAGTTTCTGTACAGCTAAAAAGGCAGGGCGACAACGATTGATTTCCATGATCTTTAGCAATGGAACAACATACATTCGTCTAGGTCTAATATAAAATTTGCAAAAGAAAAGTATATGCATATCATTTTGAACTGATAAATCATCACAGGGGCATTTAATCAAAAAATTTTACCAGTCATTCATGGCTGGAAAGCTGAGTGATCTAAATAATAAATTAAATCTAAAACGTGTTAACAGAAACCTTTCATGATCACTCATCAATAACTTAAGATACGGCTGTATATTCTTGCAAAAAACGATTTGCTCATGAGCTGCCACCGTGGTTTTCTTAATTTCATTTCTAGTTCTATTCTCATGCAAGTAGGTCATACATTTTTCTTTTAAACATTTTCTAGAGATATTGCATAGGGAGGATGGTTCTAGATAATAATTCCCCATGCCTAATAGCGTGAGAAAATTCTTAATATAATTCAACCATCTAATTTTTCCACACTTCTCTAATCCCATCGCATTTTCCATAATCAATCGATTTAGTCCAGACTCATCCACAGTCCATATTCTATGCCAAAGTAGAACTGGGGCTGTTTTTATTGTGTCTTCCAAATATGGCTCCCCAAGTTCCACATGGCAGACATATGTCGAAACACTTTGTGGAACAGCTAAGAGATATTTCATAAAATTATTTTCAACCACTTGCAGAGCACTTACATTAGCGTAGCCCCACAGGCCTGCCCCATATGTGACAATAGCTACACAAGTCGCTTTGTATACAGTCAACATATCTTTAATTGGTTTCCTCCCTATTTTACGGCTAAAGTTTTTCAATGCCATAATAGATTTACAGTAAAACAATTTCCTGGTCTTGATTGCAGTGTTCCATAGGCCTGTACTATCGATTAAAACCCCTAAATAGGGAAATGTTAAGGTAGCCTCTACTGGGGTAGAACCAATATAAATTACTTTTTTCCTTCTCTGTGTACCCGACCCACAATGCATGGAAAATGTCTTAGAGCAATTTATACTCAAATCAAGCTGTTTCATAAAGTCAGAAAAGGAGGTAACTAGTCTCTGCCTGGCATGCGGTGTTCTGGCCATCAGGACCGCGTCGTCTGCGTAGAGCAAAGTTGGGATTGGTCTTTCTCCCACCATCGGCACGTCCATACACTCAGCTATCAAAGTTTTTTCCACATTGTTAATATAGAGTGTAAAAAGGAACGGTGCCAGGACACAGCCCTGGCGCACACCCCTTTTAATTGCAAAAGATTTAGTACATTCACCACTTTTTCCATATCTGACTTTGGCCGAAGCTCCTGCATAGAGCTCTCTGAGAAAATTAATAACTGGTTGGTCTACTCCCATGTTTCTCATAACTTGCCAAAGTTTGCTATGTACTACAGAGTCGAATGTAGAAGTAAGATCAATAAAGGTTAAAAACATTCGACCTTCTTTGGCTTTAGTATATTTTTCAATTAAAATATGCAGGTTCAAACATTGTTCAATTGTTCCAAGCCCTTTCCTAAAACCATACTGCAGATCAATTAAAATTTTAGTTTCTTCTGCCCATACATGAAGTCTATTTAAAATTACTCTTCCTAGGATTTTGACAGTGGAATCCAGGAGTGATATTGGGCGGTAACACTGACAATTTTCTCGGTCACCCTTTTTAAAAATAGGGACTATCAGGGATTCACACCACGAAGGGAGAAAACCTTTGTGTAAAGTGGCATTAAAAAGGCGTGTGAGAATAAGGGCCCACAGTTCCCTATTATTTTTAAATAAATCAACCGGGACCCCATCAGGGTCGGGTGCTTTCCCCCCCAGGCAGGCATCAATACATTTGTGCACTTCTGTTACTGTAATTTCAGGAACAAAAGTGCTACTAGAGTAAGTACATGCTCCCATTTGAATATTCTCATTAACACATTCCCTCTTATCTTGTACATTGGAATACAATTTTACAAAGTGTTCAACCCACTCACTCTCTGTTATTGCCACATCTAATGGGTCTATAGTACTATGATTTAAAAAAGGGGCATTGACAACTTAATAGAGCAAAATAGAGCAGAGTCTTTGGTCAGCGAAGCATCACATAAAGCATCCCATGCTTCTTTCTTTAGAGCATTTTTTCTAGTTTTGAGGGTTTGCTTGTAGACATTCCTGCAATTTCTAATTAGGCCAGAATCTTTCACCGGGGCATGTAGGGCTTGCTTTAGACTTGAGTATGCCTTTGTACACTCAGAGTCAAACCACCCCTTCTGCCTCTTATTTCCAACTCTAAAACCAACCCATAATAACTTTCTAGTTTGGGCAACAATCATCAGAAAGTTGTTAATCATATCAAAGTCATCAACATTCTCATCTGTACATGCATAGAATTGGGGCAACATACTTTTTATTAATTTTTCCTGAGAGTCATCTGGGCAAATTTTTGTCCACTTTAAAGCGTATCCATTTTTTCGGGCCATCGTAATATTGTCTACTAACACTTTAGATTTGGCCCTACCACAAAATTCTTTAGGTCTCAATCTCATTTTAAAAGTGAGAGGAAAATGGTCGCTAAGCGGGCAATCAAGAATACTATAATCCTGTATCATACCCCCATGACTAGTAGTCATTATGACATAATCAATAGTTGTGTTTGCCCCTCTGCCATTAAACGTTGGAAAAAAGGGGACTTCTGGACTAATCAATCTGTTAACAAAGTCCATGTCATTCTCAAATATAAGTTCATTTAAATGATCCCCCCATTTAGAATGTTCAAAATGACTGAGACTAATATCTTTATCTAATTTTACCCCACATGTCTCACTCTCTGCATTCCTGCATATTGGACAATTAAAATCTCCGACCCATATAATACAAGTCTCCTTGGACCTCCTCCCTATAGTAGATATAATGTTACTTCCTAATAATCTAAAGACGTCATCTATGTCTTCTCCTTGAATGTTATTATAAAAATTAACCAAAACTAAGAACATCCCTTTATTAATTGTGATCCCAATAATGTGATAATACGTATTATTAAAAACTAAATCAATGTTGGTACTTACTAACAGATTTGAAACGTAAGTACACAAACCTCCTTTGGCCCTACCATAAGGTTAGCTAACTGCTGGGGAGAAATAAGTTTTAAATCCGTTAATGTGTACTGGTTCGATTGTCCAGGTTTCCTGGAGACTTATAACATCGTAGTTACTTAACAACTTTTCCCAATTTTCATTACCCAATTTGGATCTCAACCCTGCAATGTTCCAACTCAGAAATGACCATACCTTCCCGTTTATCTGACCGACCGCTAAGTCAGTATTGCTAATTGAATATGTTATATCCCCATGAGGTACCTCAATTTGCGGGCTATATTGACACACAGGACCTTGCCTCTTACTAATATCAACCACCATGTCTGTCTCAGTATCTATGGTGGTACTTTCCATCCCTCGGTCCTCAAACTCCGGCCGTCCACTGGGGATTAAATCAGTGGACCTGTTATCTTTTTTAAGTCAGTCAATATCTTCTAGCCCTTGCAAGATATGAAATCTGTTTGCTAATGGAATATCAAAATTGGGAATGAGATTGTCTCTATATCTAAACCTATACTCCCCTTGGTACCATGTATTAGTTCCCCTTAAGTTCATTAGTGGGTAAAAATAGGTCAAGTCTACAGTTTGAATTCTGTCTTTATCGTAATTAGATTCCCAGTGACATATAAAACTTACCGCTCTTCTATCTCTGAGATTTACAATTATACAATCTCCAGGTAAGTCTTTTTGCCTATGACCAATCCAATGTACTCTCCTAACATTTAAAATCTCCACTCGTGTTTGTCCAGGTAAGGGTCTGTTATAATTCAGCCAATGCATTACCTTGTTCTTAAATTCTTGGTAATTTTCTCCCTTTCCAGTACTCAGCTCTGGCACCCCTGCCAACACCACTGTATAAGGGATTGACTGAGGGGGGAGATCAATGTGTATGTGTTTGGCCTTATCATAGGTATTTATAACCTTATCTCGATTAGTCACAATCAAGTCTGACGTACCTTCCTTCCCTATGGGTCCCTTACCTGTCTCCCTCTCAGCTCCTTCATGTCCAGAATCCCTATGGATTGACAAGTTAGTCCCTATGGGTGTGGTATGAAGTACACGACCCTTATCACAACTTACCGCTGGTATTGTGGATTCGGCTGACTTTGAGACACCACTAACAACATTATCAGATTTTCTAGAATTAGAGGCAGCTATAGGCCTAATTAATAAACTCAGATGCTCCAGTGTGTCAGAATTAACTACTCCCTGCTTTTCTAGACCCTCTACTTTTTCAACAAGTACTTTTAGTCTTCCTACTACTGGCAAAATAAGTGATTTCATTAACAGCTCAATTTTTATCATGAAGTCTACCAAATCTGTCAATGTAGTTCCTTGTTGCACAGTGTGCCTATCATCATTACTGGACGTTTCTGTACTATGTTGTGGCTTGCTTTTCTCCCCTTTTTCTTTTAGAGAAATCGGTACAGATTTCTTCTGCTTACCTTTTGATTTCCCTCTATTTTTAGTTACAATACGCAAATTCCTATTTGGTACAGCTTTAGTTTTTAAGCCATTCCCTTGTAATCCTTGTGGGGAAATCACATTATATATTGTTCCTACTGTGTTAATATCGTTATTTATACAATTAGTTGGCTCCTCCAAGTTATCTGACACATTGATTAAAATGGGAGATTCCTCATTTAGCCGTAAGTTGGGAGTAAGAGACAACCTATTTTCCCGACTCATAAGCTCGGCGGGAGGTGTAGCTCGCGACATAATAACACAGTTAGAGTCTTTGGCAGGAAAATCCGCATATGAATCCATAAGAATTGATTCCTGCGAGTACGCCGTATTCAAGGTAGTGTTCACGTGTGTAATATTATCTTGGATAAGTTGAGTTGGCAAACACAAACTAGGAGGTAATGACAGTCGCCTCTCTGTGCTCTCGATAGCATTAACAACTACCCCTATAGTTTTTTGTAGCATCCTGTCTATTGCTGTCAGGCTTGGTAAAGGGGTTGTTGGTTGAACTTTAGTTCTTGCGGTGGAACGAGTAGACATTGGTGTAGTTTTGCCCATCCTTGCTACGTCACGTAAAATCGAGCTGTATAAAGCACCGCTTTACTGGCAATCAAGCGTTACAATATCATTAGCATGGATCGAATTACCTGTAGATAAATCAAGGGAGATGGCCCAGCCCAGCCACGTCCTGCCCCGGACGGCCACAGACGGCCCGCCCTTTGCCCGGGCTTAGCCCGGAGCACGCCCGCGCGCGTCCCGCGTAGCGGGCCTTAGCGCTGTTTAAATGCGCCTCCTGGCGCTGTTCGTACGTGCGTGGTTCGTGCGCCGCCGCTGGTGCTGCCGGGAATTGTAGTCCCGTTGTTGCGGCGACGCTGCGAGTGGCCGCCGATGACTCCTGGCGGTGGCGGCACATCCAGCTGCTTCGTGGGACTCCTGGCGGTGGCGGCGTTAGTACTGAGGTGAGTTCCCCCGCTCTGCCGGCCTTAGCGCTGTTTAAATGCGCCTCCTGGCGCTGTTCGTACGTGCGTGGTTCGCGCGCCGCCGCTGGTGCTGCCGGGAATTGTAGTCCCGTTGTTGCGGCGACGCTGCGAGTGGCCGCCGATGACTCCTGGCAGTGGCGGCACAACCAGCTGCTTCGTGTGACTCCTGGCGGTGGCGGCGTTAGTACTGAGGTGAGTTCCCCCACTCCGCCGGCCTTAGCGCTGTTTAAATGCGCCTCCTGGCGCTGTTCGTACGTGCGTGGTTCGCGCGCCGCCGCTGGTGCTGCCGGGAATTGTAGTCCCGTTGTTGCGGCGACGCTGCGAGTGGCTGCCGATGACTCCTGGCGGTGGCGGCACAACCAGCTGCTTCGTGTGACTCCTGGCGGTGGCGGCGTTAGTACTGAGGTGGAATAGGAATCTCAAGAGTTGGGGATCTCTGGACTAAGGGAGAGGTCATCACCTTCACACAACTTCAAGATCAATATGAGATGGCACCCACAGAAATATTCAGATATACTCAGATCAGACATGCACCCTGGGCAGCCATCCCATCAGGTACTATACACCCAGAGGCTGCCCCATTAGAAGATAGGCTCCTTACAGATTATATGGATAAGGAATCCATTTCCCTAACCTATCGCAATAATCAACCACACCCCACAAAAATTATCCGCGACAAATGGCGGGCCGATCTGGGAGACTTGGATGAAACAGACAGGCAGGCGACACTCGCGTCTCCAAGAGAAGTTGCGATATCTGCAAAGCTAAGATTGGTACAGCTTAAAATACTGCATAGAATCTACCTCACAAGGGTAACTCTGCATAAGATAGGGAAGACTGATAGCCGGCTCTGCTTGAGGAACTGTGGTGCCATCTGCACTTTTTATCACACGCTGTGGGAATGTCCGGAGATAGCGACATATTGGGGCGCAATTATGCATACACTCACACAGGTTTGCGGAGCTACCGTTTCACCGGAACCCAAGAGATGTCTCTAAACATCTGGGAACCGACAGATCTTAATCATACAACTCAAGACTGGGCAACACTGGGTATGATGCTAGCCAAAAGCAACATCGCTAAACACTGGGGAACACAAGTTACTCCGACGCACCAAGCGTGGTGTAACGATATGGACGGAGCTATTGTGTCAGAAAAGGCAGTATATACACACAGAAGATGCCCTAAGAAGTGGGAGCGGGTATGGGGAAAGTGGAACAACTACAGGGGGCATATCGGCACTCCACCTCCTGACACTAGTTGATAAAGAGTGAGGAACAATGTTAATCAAACGACCATAATTGGCTGTAATAATTGTATATGCCTGCAAAAGAGGCAGATTGCAGTGTGAAGCATGGATGTGTAAGCTTTCATTCTGTAATCGAACGGTCGAAGTTTAATGTGTATTCAATAAAAATATGAAATAGCAGAATAATTCAGCTTAAGGAAACAAGTCACAAATTAGATATCAGACGACAAAGTGTTGCCTTCTAAGGGTCAGGGGAGAGTGAGACAACACCATCTGGGTAAGGCTCCTTTTAAAGGGTGAAATGCAATATGTCCATATATTTAGTGTGAATGTGGAAAATTCCTAAAATCCCACCCAATCATGCTAAGGAAACAATGAAATAGTTTAAAATGGCATTTATCGCACTATCCAACATATTTATATAATGTAGTTGCTGCTGATCCTATGACACCTCGATAGTTAGAACAAATTGCTACAAAGCAAGGTTAAGTTCCTTTGAGAATCACATTGGGGTCCCCATAGGTGAGGCCTTGGGAAAACATTCACGGTGTTAACACAGCAATAAAACTAAGCTTAAGAACGAATCATTATGTTGTACATGAGAGAATTACATCACGTTTCATACACTGTGTAGTATCCTGCATTTGTTAATGTAATGTATTTTACACCTCCTGCTCAGCCAGTGCTTGTGCTCAATAGTATGCTGGAGTCTTGATGTGCCTCGGAATGTTGGGACACAGAGAGGTGAAGTGACAGTTGAGCATGGGCTGAGCAGTACAAATGCAGGATACTACACACAGAATGCGTGGTGTGGAGACAGCAACCATTTTGAAATTGGGGCCTACATTTTCAAAGCAAAGTAAAACACAGCTTCTCAGGGGAATATTTCAAATTCATTATGAGTTATTTCATTGTGTTAATACAATTATGCTTTTTCATTAAAACCTCTATACATATGTATAATTTATTACACTGCTTTTGTCTTTATTATCTTGGTGTGATTAACTTTGTCGTACCATTTTTGTACTTGTCACTTGCAGAATCTCAATAAAATGACAAATATTTGTCACTCTTAATTTAATAGGTTTTTAAGTTGTTTTGTCAAAAATATCGACATAAAGGAAATGACAAAATATAAATGTATAATGCAATCGAAAGGTATTAAAAATGTATGTCTATATTAAACAAAACGCTTTAAGAATTAAGGTTATATTTCCTCAGTAGTTGTTGCATCCCGTCTACTGTCTATAAAACTGTGAACTTCATTTCTTCAATTCCAGTAGCATGGCGCCCATGGTTCTGCCGCTTCTGTTATGGTCATATTTGCAGAGCGCGCTCTAGTGTTTTTTTTTTGGGGGGGGGGGGGGGGGTGTTGTGTACCTCTGTGCATGCTGGTCCGCCTTGGAATTCTAAGACTGCAATCGCATCAGGAAAATCCAGTAAAAGCTGAATAATTGCAGGGTCTTCACCGACTGACGAACGAAACAGGAAACCTTAATTGTGCAATTATAAACACTTTATGGATAGGGATTTAAATGTTTCAAAATAGTTGTATTTTTGTCGCATATAATGTTAAGTAATATTAGGGGCAACATTTAATATTAAAAAAGGCGGAATTTCATCTACGGTTCGACTATAAAGGTCTCTCAGTTATCCTTGAATAAAATTAGCGAGCGACCACCAGTCAATTTCCAACATGGCTGCTGAGCAAAAGTGGCAAACAAGTCTTTAGTGTGTTTGGTGCGTTCTTCGAGATGTTTGACAAGGCGGCCATCTTGTACTGGAGTCGATTCACCTGAACTGGCCCAAAATATAGATAAAAATAAAAATATACATAAGGTCTGCGCGAAATGAATAATCCGTTTAATAGGGAGCAGTTTAAGACCACTGCGGTATATTTTCAAATGTTGCACAAATAGATTACAATATTCACGGTAACAAGCCGTCTCAAACATAAAAAGATCACGTTCTTTTAGCCCTTTTTCTTGAAAAGTATGTTTTCGCTAGACATCTCAGTGGGTCAACTCCATCTGAGCATCGGCTAACACAACCCCATTTATTGATGTACGCCTGTCTTATGCACGTGTTAGATGTGCTCTTCTTTTCCTGGTGGAGCTCTGTACACAGTCACAGAGTCAGCTCTACTGCTGGCTATGCTATACTGTAAGCAGGCGCTCCAGACCTGTGAGTGTGTGCAGAGATAGTTTGGGCACACAAGGTAGCGGTATGGACGATTATGATCTCTATACGTTGGTAGGCGACAGCAATCCCAGCATGTCTTGGCGGCAGCAAATCATGTGCCGGGTTGTGCCTGGGCAGTTCGATGATGCAGATGCCCCTGAAAGCAGGTGAGAAACATGAACATGCTCAGTGGGTTAAACGGCAAAGGCACTAAGGCAGATGAAAGGAATGTAGAGCAGAAGCAAGGCACTGGAGTGGCAGAACGCAGAGTATATACCTATACGTGGAAGAAAGAACCTATAGAAGAGGAGGCAGAGCTCAGAAAAGGAAACGGAGCTCAGACAAAACGCAATAATGTAAATGTGTTGACATAGACTAGAGCTAACGAGGCATCGACACGCTTTTTCGGCGTGTTCCCAAGATCAGTAGTTAGTACGTTTTTCCTTCTTATCCATTAGTTGTGTTGCGTTTGTGCCATTGATTTCTTGTGTGTTTAGTAGAGTTTGGAGTAGGGGTAGAGCTATGGCAATGGATTTGAAAAGGGGAGTACGGGTACAATGATAGGAATGGATTTGAAAAGGGGAAGTAGTACTTTTAGGTCTAGCTTGAGCTTCGAGACCTGCTGTAATCAGTCTGAGCTTTAAGTCCATCCCCTTTCTTGCCATTGCTTCTTATTTGTCTGTGTTGGTTATTTGTTGTGATTTACATACTTCTGTCCCTGCGAGCACACCGTTCTTGTACTGCACCCTTTGTGTCCCTGCGCGGACACCGTACTGTCTGTGCTGTCACCAGCTGCCAACTGGCAACATATGACAGTTGACAGCTGATGACCGAGCAGCAGCCGTATTACCTACACTCTAATGTTCTGTAGGAGATCGCGTTGGTGATGTAATAAAGAACTCAACTCATATACTACTACGAGTCTACGGGAGTTCTTTACAGGGTACAATGATAGGAATGGATTTCAAAAGGGGAAGTAGTACTTTTAGGTCTAGCTTGAGCTTCGAGACCTGCTGTAATCAGTCTGAGCTTTAAGTCCATCCCCTTTCATGCCATTGCTTCTTATTTGTCTGTGTCAGTGTCGTTTAAAATTCCTTGCTTGCTAGTGGTTAGTCCTGCCTCTTTGCCCATCCTTTTTTCTCTTCTGTTCCTTCCACAGATCAGGGACTTAGTACTGTCTCATTCCGCTATGGTTCTTTATCTTTTCTTTGGGGGACAATTTTTTTCTTGGTGTCCTGCTCTGTTACTGTTTGCCCGTGTTTAGCTTCAGCACCCTAGCTGCTTACAATCGAATATAGTATTCTTCCTCCCACCTTCTCTTAATGCCACAGTTGCGTTACTGCTGCCTTTTTTACTGTTGCCTCCCCCACCATGGCTCCCGCGCCGTTACTTGTGTTTTTTTAATTTGGCTTTTTGCACTTTTCGATCTCCACTGACAGTTGGGCTTTTTCTAGTAGGATATTTGCTTGGTTTGGGCTTCCTTTTAAGGGGGATTGAGCTTGTTTTTTAGGTATTGCTTGCAAAGGGTTTATATCCCGCCCCCTGTCTTTCCTGGCTTTTAATTGGTTCCTGTGCTGACCACTTACTTTTCCTCCGATTATATTGGCTGTAGCATATTTTCATGCATTAACCGATGCTTGTTTAATTTACCTTTTATTTACATTACCCCGGCTCTCTGCTTTTTTATGTACATTTTTAGAATTATATAGTGTAGGCACGGGGCGATTAAGTTATTTGCCAAGACTTACAGGATGATGATCCGTCGCTAAGGCTCGAACACTGACCCCCAGGCCCGTGTCGGCAGCTGTGATGCAGTCCTCATTGGAGGAGGGGGCGGGGTAAAGCTGGGGCTGCTATGTGGGCTTGTTCCGATCAGTGTTGGTCTCCTTTGCTCTCGGAGATCCTGTGCGCTTACCTTCTAGGATTGAAGCACTAATTGCTCCCTTACTAAGCAGTGCTGATTGCTTGCTGCACTATCATTGTAGAACATCTTTGATCTTCACACAAATCATCTACATTAACATACCTAAGCAGTCATAAATGCAGACTTACAATGTGAAGCTCTTAACCGCTATGTCAACGGCACTGTGCCAGAAACCTGTACTTCTTACATATCTTTTCATCCTCATGTTGCTGCAGCTTCACAACACCACAAGAGCAACTTGAACACACTCCAATATGTCCGAAGAACACCTCTGCAACCAGTATGTTAACAGTACAAGCATACATCTACTTGCATTTTTGGGGGCTAGTTAATAGTGCTTCAGGCAGCACCAGTGGCAGCAAGCGCTATATAATTTCAACGGTAATAAAAAATTGTGAAGTGCATCACAATTCAGTATGCTTTATTGAGCGTGTTTTGTTTGCGATTCTCAATGTGAAATACTTTGAAAATAATTACATATCAGTGAGCTCACATTGATTGGCTGCAGTATGTAGATTGTCTGTGAACCAAATAAGCTGGGTACATTACTTTATTTCTGTATATCCTTCATGGCGGCATATACACGTTCAATTTCTGGGGGAAAAAGTACCATACTATATTAACAATATATTGGGTCATACGTCAATATAGATCCCCAAACCATTTTCCTGCCAGTGATGTATACATTATACTTAATATATCTCACTATAGTGCATATGGGTCTAGACTACAGTTGTTTTTTTCACTTCAACATCATGCCATACAGAAACTAAAATGGCCGCAATTTCTGAATATAATCTTTCCAATGCACAGATGGTTCTGGTCATATGGTATTTCTGTTTCCAGGAAAACCATACACTCTCATGAAGCATGGCTCAGAAGAAACAGTATAGCTTGCTGCGTGTCCATGTACATATACTTACATGCACGGTGAAGCTGAACACGAAGATCAGAGCTGTTTACTCAGTTACAAAGAGTCCATCGTCTTCTGACCAGACACCCACAGTAACTGTGTCCACTGTTTAAATGGTTGTATGCTGGAACAACAAGTTCCACAACAACGACTTCCCTAACAACGAGGGCGTTACTACGACCTCGTCTAAACCACAATTTATTTTTACCACGCACTCCTTTACCACGATTTTATGTGGTAAAGGAATGCATGTTAAAAAGGCTTACCACCTATTACCCTGACCCCTCCAACCCCCACCCCCTAAAAACTAATTCTGTCCACCCTAAAAATAAACATGATCACCCACACCCACTAAAAACTAACTCAACTCCCTAAAAACGAATCCCCCCACCCCCTTAAAACTAACCCCAAACCCTGCACCCCTAAAAACTAACTCCAACCCCTCACAACTAATCCCACACCCCCTAAAAACTAACCACTAACCCCTCTTACCTGTTCCTGTGCGACGCTCCTCCGAACTCCGCCCTGCCCAAATACTGGACCAAATCAGCCTTAACCACGCACATGCGTGGTTAAGGCTGAGTCGTTGCTCGGGCAAGTCGTTGTTCGGCTTGCGTGACTCTGGAACTCGTTGTTCCGGAGTCATGGCAAAGGTAGTTTCCTATTTAAATATATCCTCAAAATAACAGGCACATACCTATAATGTTAATCAATTATGCTCCGTAGGAAAACGTGCCTTTTCTGTATGTGAATGTCCTATCCCCACCTCCTTCATCGAGAAAGGTACATTGGCATCATAAAATGCGCATTTCCTATAAGCCACAAATGGAAAGCATCCAGAAAACCATTCTAAAGCCTCCAATTAGTTCCACTCTGTAACGTACGTTATTTATTCACTCTGTTTTATCCAGCGTAGGAAGGAGAAGGGACTTTCAGCTGACTCTCTGTCCTTGGGTAAGGAGTAGTGTTGGGTGTGCTCTCGAGGTCTCCATAAAAAGAAAGCTTCAACACTGAACCCAGAGCTGTTTTGTATGGATTGACAAAATGTGAGCCCAGACCATGAAGTGACTAACCTACAGCAGACTGTAGTGGCAAGGGAGACCGTTCTGATGGAAACATCTGAATTCTGACATAGTTCTAGTGCTTTATGCATGCTTCCAAGGGCATAGCTTCCATTGGTGCAACAGGTGTCCCGTACTCTTCCTGCCTGTGTAAAATGGTTAATTTCAGGTCTTCAAGCACAGTTTCTTTTCCCGTACCATTTCAAGGTTTCCCTTCCTCAAATCCACGGTATCCTCCTCTTCTCAGGGTGTCTTCTGTGTACACAGGTGCTTTCTTTGAATGCATCTGTAACCTGCTCTCCCTTTCTTTCTCACACACTTTCTGCTCCTCTGTCTCAAGTTTATTCACCACTTTCTAAACAAACTACCTATCTTATCTCTGTCTTCATTTCTATCTATTCTGTGCAGCTCTCACCCCATCTATTCACCATACCACATAATTCCCCTATACAAATGCACTATACACCACACAATTCCAACCCACACAGTTCCACAACTAACAATTCCAGTACAACCCATATCATTCCAATACACAACACATACATCCACTACACTCTAAACCAAAATACATAAGTAAAAGACATTGACATTTACAATGGCAATAGCTCTAACTCTTGCAAATGCGAGACCTATTGAATTGCAAATGCTTGTTTTGTGAGTAGTGGTTGTATGTGCTTGTTAGTTGGGTGGCATGGCTAAAAGGAAGGGGTTGAAATTTGAGAAGGATGTTTGGGTGTTCATAGTAGGGATAAGCAGATCAAATACAACAGGAGTACAATAAAGCAAAGCATAAGTGTGGGAGATCGCAGGTAGTTACTGTTGACTGGCTGCATTTGTAACAGTTTGATGCATCTGCTATTAAATCCTGCGAGACCCATGAACAGTCTGGAGACCCTCCATTCCGAAAAGTCAGAAAGTATCTTCTTTAGTAGCTAAAGGCACCAGATCTTCCCCCGGTTACCGGATGATATAATCATTGGGACTGTTGAGGAACTCAAGCAGCTTGCTGTAGGGGGGTCCTTGTGTCCCAGAGCAGATCTAGTTCTGCAGTGGGACCCACTTGTCCTCTTCAATGAGTTGGGATCTGGACCTCAGGAAGGCATTCTCCCTTAAAGTCACAGTCCAGCGTCTTTTGCACAGGCAGTAGTTTCTCCTGGCATAGTGCTATCTGGGCAGTGCTTCCTCTTGAGTCTTGCACCCAGGCTTATGCCCAGCCTGGAAGCAAGATAGTCACAACCAGAGTGATACCTCTGGCCTCATGCTTCTCCGCTACATCTATGTGATTCTACTTGGATTTCGAGAAAATTCTGGGACAAGGCACTGACTTCAGAGCTGTGGGGGTCTCACGCTGTTTAATGAGAGTAGCCTCAGGGGGCATGCATGATTGCTGAGCTTACTGTGGGGAAAAATATCAGAAATACTAACAAGGGGCAGAGCAGCAAGCCTCACCAGAGCCATGCAGGTGAATTCTATTCCAACACGTACCTACTTCTATTCCTGGATGCTGAGATGGCTTTTGCTTGAAGACACATAGGAGTGAGGTGGTGTCAGTACACCGCTTCTCTGGGCTCTGAATGTTTGAGTTAGTAAGTTGTTTAAGCCTTATTGTGCTGCTATTGTGCTTTTAAAATTGATGCTGCTATGGAACTTTAATTTTAATCTTTATTCAATTAAAACAAAAAAACGAACGCTCCCCTTCATCCATGCACCACGCAACTTGGGAATCCCGGTGGGACAATCTAAGCCGCCATTGTGCTGAGGGCAAGCTCTAGTTGTCGGGGGGCATTCCTGCATAAATTATGCGCGCTGCGCGGACGCGCCGCTGGCGCACTGAAGGTGCGCCTAAGGCAAGCCCGTCTGGGCCTGTCAGCGTCCCGGAAGCGGCCAGCGCCAGTCATGCTGCCCGTTTTTTGCCAGAATTGTCAAATGACCGCCCGACTCTGAGCTGTTCAGAAATTATGACGATTGGCTCTCATATGAGTAAATGTGGCCAAGAATGGATAGTTTTGGATAACCTTTCCAGCCCATGCCAGTTGTGCAATTACTGTTTTAGCCACACCATGGGTTCTATTATTCCTACCAATCGCTACCCTAACGCTGCACAGAACTCCCTGTGTATTCAAGCTGCCCTTATTAATGCACGGTCCATGGTGAAACACGCTCCAGATATCTTCGAGCTGCTGTCTGACAGTCAGTTAGATATACTATTCATATCAGAGACATGGTGTAACAAATTTTCGGCACCGGCTATTGCTCTGGCCATCCCTGTGGGGGTATAAAATAGCTAGGGTTGACCGCAAAACAGAGAGAGGAGGAGGGGTTGCAGTAGTATTTAGGGAAACCTGGATTTTTATGCAGGCAGAGGCACACAACATCGGGGAGGGGAAGCCTTGGACTTCTCCCTTACCATCTCCCCGCATTATTCATTGGGGGCCACTTTGATTTATCGCCCTCCTGGCCCCTCTAGTACCTTCTTAAAAGCCTTAAATGAAGCTATTGTGCCAATTTCCTACTCTTGGGGGACCTCAACATCCATCTGGATTGTGTGGAGGACACCGACACAAGAGAACTGAATGACTCTTGGATCTTCCCCAACTGACCCAATGGGTTAATTCTCCACCACATAGAGGGGGGCATACCTTAGATGCAGTCTGCTCCAACTTTCCTCTAGTTGTTCAGGAACCTCTTCCCGTTCCCTGGTCCGATCATTTTTAGGTCTCGCTGAGTCAGCGCGCATGCGCTTCTCGGAGAGACTTTAGTAAGGGCTTTAAAAAATGCTACCGCCGGCTACAGCTTGCAGTGCATGTGCGCGGGCGCGCGCTTCAGCAGAGGCGCCTTATGGCGTGATTACTGCTGCGCGCGCACCACTCGCACACATGCACTGCAAGCTGTGGCCGGCGGTAACATTTTTAGCTTGCTAATCGCGGCACCGGTGCTTTACTTTTAACATTAAAAGTAAAGCGCCGGTGCCGTGATTATAGCAAAAGTAAAGAAATAGAAACAAACATCTATTTCTTTACTTTTGCTATAATTGCGGCACCCGCGCTTTACTTTTAATGTTAAAAGTAAAACACCGGTGCCGCGATTAGAAAGAAAACAAGCATTGGCATAGCCAATAGGCCTCGCCTTTGGGACCTTATAAGTGTTTAGCCATGCAACAATTGCTTAACTAAATACTTATAAGGTCCCAAAGCGAAATCTATTGGCTATGCCAATGCTTGTTTAATCCAGTTTTCTTGGACTAACCATCCACCATACCCGACTATGAGGTCGCTTATGGACAGACCTCCCCAACGCATTGAGCCTGTAGCCCTGTGCAGAGTCTTGACAGACACACGCCCTCTCATCTCTGGCGCTCTGTGGGAAGCTGTAGGGGGGTTTAATAACTGGATCTCACGGGCTGTGGAATATTTTCCCCCTCCCCTGGTTAACAAGAGAGCAAGAAACACCCCGTCTAAACCCTGGTTTTCCGCCGAACTTAAAGAGCTAAAAAATTCATGTAAAAAGCTGGAGCGCAGCTGGAGACAAGCCTATTGCCTGTTGGCCAAAATAGCATTAAGGAAGTCTCAGAATGGTTAATATGCCGCCATTAAGAAGGCCAAAGGCCATTTTTACGCTGAGCGCATGGCTCAATCTAAAAATAACTCAAAGGAAATTTTTCAATCGTCCAGAGTTTCCTGAAGCCGTGCGCGGAACGTATGGTCGTCCCCGCCTCTAACTCTTGGTGCGAACAGCTGTCCGTTTTTAGGTCTCGCCTAGCTATTGCGTAGCAATCGCTATGCGAGACTATAGTAAGGGGCTCCCAAAAGAGGATTGCATGGCGAGCACGCGCCCAATCATGTGCATCGTGCCGCCATGTAATCCATTTGTTATCGTACTTCAAAGGGTCCGCTCCCCCACCTAGAATGCGCTCCCTCCCCCGCCAAGCGTGCACACAAATTTGCTTTCACTTTACAGCATGTCACACGCGTCCTCCTTTCTCAGTTACAATCAGATAAGTACGTTTGCCAAACTCGGGCCAAGAGCGCTTCTCTTCTTTCCGTCACCCCTTCTTTTGTCTATCCTGCTCTTGCCCCTAGCTGACGCTTCTGCTGTCACACGCGTCCTCCTCTTCACCCGCATTCCTTCTCACACGCTTTCTGTCACCCCTTGCCTCTCCTTTCGATTATCTCAAGCTGTCTATTTCACTTGTAAATAGTTCAAGCCCATTTCCGGGCATCAAGGCACTAGACACCCCACCCCCACCCCAGCACTATAAGCTTTAACTTAATCGATTCAAGTTTGCTATTGATTCCGTAACTGGTTCGGATTCACTTCCATCACTCACACTCTTCTTTCATTCACATTCTCATCCCTCGTCCCCCTGTCCCTCATTCTTCCTCGTCGTTTTCACAGTTGTACCTCCCCCAATCTACCCTCATCTCCTCAAATTCCATTGAGCTCCTCTTTCCCGTATTCCCTCCTTCTACGAAGGTCTCCTTTCTCTCACCTTCTTTCATTCCTCAATTTCTTTTTCTCTGCAAATTTCCTTCCACCACTCTCTGTTCTCCGCGCCCTTCATTCTCTCTTCACTCATCTTACCCCCCCATTTCTCGCTGCCCTTTCACCCCAGTCCTTATTGCCCTTCTCTCCACTCTACTCAACCCCTTCCTTCTCTCATGCTGGGGTTGTTTCCTTATTTCTAGATTATTCTCTCACTCGTCTTGTCGCCTAGTTCTCTTTTCTCACCTCCCTAAGTTGACTCCGCCTTTCGTCGTTTCCTTCCTTACTCCCACCGTTTCCTTCCCTACCTGTGCATTTCCTCACCTCCTTCCGTCTCCGTCGTTCACCTTTTATCCAAAGTCCTGGAGGTTTTCCTTCCCTCCCTCCTATATGTACTCTTTCGCTCTCCTCGCTTCCTTCCCTTTTGTTACTTTTTTCATCTCCCCCTTGCATTTTCTTTTCCCTTCTACTTTTCCTCCTTTCCCACAAACCCGTTTTTCAAGTTCCGTGTTATTATTGGGCACAACAGTCGGGCTCTGTCCGTTATCTTGCCACTCTCCTCTCAGGTTGTCTCCTGCCCCCCCCCCCCCCCCCCTCCAAATAACTCCCTTGCACAGAACATATCACCACGGCTCGACCTAAACTAGCTATTGAATGTATGCACCGCATCACTACAAACAGTATTATAACTATTCATGTGATTATTGTGAGTGCCAGCGTTATTGCTGTTGTCACTGTTACTATCAAAGTTACAATTGTGTTATATGTTGAGATGTTTACAGCGCCATGCCGCCATTGATGTGTATCGCATTACTGTGGTGTGTACGGTTTTATTATTGTCATTATTCGCATTACTAATTCCATTACTGTTCCCCTGTTCATGTGGTATTACCATTATAATTAGTATTCTATAATATAATATACTGAGTATTCCTTAAATATTTCTGTTATGTTTTTGTTGCCAGCACGAGTCCTAGAATATTTCTTGGGAATTATGTGTCCCAAAGTCCGCTGAACTTGCCCTAATGATACATGTGGGCTAAAAGCAAGGCTACTGGAATTATGTGATAGTGCGGTCGAGTGATTTTGGCATAATTATAGATTTGCCGCATTTGCCACATAAACCATCATTTGCAGCATTATCTGCAGATTTTAACAAAAATATTTTTTGATTCTAGCTCAAACAGTTCCAACAATACTAAAAATGCAGCAGCGTGGTGGAAGGCCCTTTCAAAACTTGACTGGTCAGCTTTCTGTTGCGTATTGCTATATTTGGGTGATGAATGGATACTAATGAGGAGCAACCAGTGTTAACAAGTTTAACAAGCATTGGCATAGCCAATAGGTTTTGCCTTTGGGGCCTTATAAGTGTTTAGCCATGCAACAGTTGCATAACTAAACACTTATAAGGTCCCAAAAGCGAGACCTATTGGCTATGCCAATGCTTGTTTTTATAGACCAAATCCAAACAATCCAGGATAGCTTCAGGTCTGGTCTCCATGTGTAGGCGGAACACCCCCTTCGGACTGCCCTAGACTCAGAACTAGCTCACACTCTCCTGACAGTTTTTACTCCTGTTCCTCTGTCAGACACTTTGGCCATCCTCAAATCCCTTAAATCAGGTTCCCCAGCAGACCCTTGCCTAGCCAGGCAGTTTGTGAATTATATCATCAATCTTAAGCTTCTAACCGCCACAGCTCCACCGAAGTGGAAACAGGCAAAACTTCTCCCTCTGCTAAAAAGCCTTCCTTAAACCCCACCAAACTAGCTAGCTACCGATCGATCTCACTTCTCCCGGCTGTGGCGAAGGTGTGTGAGAAGGCAGTTCACAAACAGCTCTCTGAGTTTGTCGAAACTTCTGGCACCCTCCACCCAGCCCAGTCGGGTTTCAGGGCCTCATATAGTACCGAGTCGGCCCTGGTCGAGATGTCGGAGGCTATTCGAGAATGCCTAGATTCTGGCGGCAGAGCGGTCCTGGTTTTATTGGACCTCTCTGCCGCGTTCCACACGGTGCCGCATTGCCAACTCTTGGTCCGCCTTTCCAATATCAGAATCTCTGGCGTGGTGTGGGATTGGATTGAATCCTTCTTAGCGAATAGCAAGCAGCAAGTATGGCTGCCCCCATTCTCTTCAACTCCAAGAAACGTGACCACGGGCATCCCCCAGGGTTCCACCTTGAGCACCCTTCTCTTCAACGTATACATCACGCCGCTAATCTATCTGGCGGAGGCTGGGTGCAAAGATCATAGCTTACGCTGATGATATCCAGCTCCTCTTTACGTGGAAGGAAAACGATTTATCCCCTGAATTAGCCAAAAACTGTCTTGCCGAAGTTTTCAAATGGCTAGCACAGGCCCAACTCAAATGCAATGAGGACAAATCTGAGGTACTCCTCTATGGGCCCTTTCCTCCGCATTTCAGGGACGACCATTGGCCTGAGGATTACCCCATGCCTAAGTCAACGGGGAGCCCAGTAAAGAATCTGGGGGTCTGGTTTAGTGAGGACCTCAGATTCTCACCGCAGATAAAAAAACCTGGCGGAGGGTGCTTCGGCACACTCAAATTACTTGGGAAATTCCTGCCATTGAGCGCTAGGGGGCGCTGGACCAATATGGCCGCCTAACGGAGCGGCTCCGAGCGCCCGGCCCCGTCTTCTCCTGAATGGTCCGCTCCTAGACGCTCTGGCCGGGAGCCGAGGGGCGCATTGAGACGCGGAGCAGTCCCTCAGCCTGGGGGAGGAATTTGAAGCGTTCCGGTCCTCCCCGGGCGCCGCCAGCCGTGATTGAAGCGGAACCCGGGGCGCGGACGCGGAACGCTTGGAGCGAAGTCCGGCGGCGAGGACTACTGGAGCCCGCGGCGCCCACGAGGTATCCGGTCCTTCAGGGGCACAGTGGGAGCAGCCTATCCGCGGCGTTCGCGGGGGCCTTCCCCCCCCCCCTTCGATAGCTGCCTGCGCTCTACGGATCCTGCTTGCCAATTGGGGAGTGGAGCTGCTTCTGTGGGGCGGCTTGGCGCCAGGTGGAGGCCGGTGAGTGTGGCGGATCCCGGGGGGGAGTCGGCGATCCCTTGGCTAACTTCCCCCCCTCCACTCCCCCCCCAATTGCTGCAGCCCCTCCGGGGGCGCACGTCTGGATCCGTGAGGAGGCGCTGTGGGGCCTGGGGCCGTCCCTGAGTGTCGGGCCGCGATCGGCAGTCGGGATGCCCGGCTCCCTCTTCTCTCCTCCATCCTCGCCCCAGGGGCCCGGGGGCCCGCCCTGCAGCGCTAACTCGCTGGTGTGGAGTGGAGAAGTACGGAGCCCTGCAGGCGGTGACGGCATCGGCTGCGGGCGGAGTGAGGTGGCGGCGTATCACCTTGGACCCCTACGGGCCGTGGAGCGGCGGCGGTCCCGGGGTAGGGCTCGGCTGTCATTTCGGGCAGCGCCCCGGGAGGCGATTTGCGGGGCCTGGATCTGCCGGCTGCCCGGGTGAGTGGACACTCAATCCACCCGTTCCTCCTCCTGCCGCCCTGATCCCCGGTCCCCTTGGGCTTGCCGGGATCCTCTGCGGGGCCCACCGGTGGGTGCGGTTGCCCCCCGCGAACTGCGTGAGGCCATCATGGGCAAGGACAGGGCCTCCAAGCCGGCGCCGGCGGCCACCCAAACCAGGATTGACCAATTCACGACCTCCGAAAGGGGACCTGGCTCGACTGGGGAGGTGGCATCGGCCCCTGCCACGGATCTGGCGGCCATCTTGCAGGCCATTAATGCATCCCGTTCCTCCCTGGAGGGCATGGTAGGTGAGGTCAAGGTGGACGTGGCCCTTCTCCGCCAGGACTTGCGCAATGCTACTACCCGCATTTCGGAGGCCGAATCGCGAATCTCGACAGCGGAGGCCGAATCGCGAATCTCGACAGCGGAGGACGACATCCGCCAGCTGCAGGATCAGGTTCGAGAGCTCACCACCCATTCTAAGGAGCTTCACCGCCGGGCTGAGGATGCGGAAAACCGGGCGCGTCGCAGTAACCTCCGCCTGGTGGGGTTTCCGGAGGGCGCTGAGTCGGGCCGGGCCGACGACTTTTTGGAGGGCTGGTTCCGATCCTGGATGCCGGCAGACAGCCTCTCGGCCTGGTTTGTTGTTGAGAGGGCCCACCGCTCCTTGGCCCCGAGGCCTCCGGGGGCACCCCCCCTCCCCTTCATTCTTAAGATCCTTAACTTCAGTGACAGGGATGCCATTCTTCGCGAGGCCAGGCGTGCCGACTCTCTCCACTTTTAAAATCATGATCTTCCCGGATTACACTCGGGAGGTCCAGGAGCAGCGGCGATCCTACGCGGAGGTGAAAACGAAGATGCGGTCCCTGGGTCTTCAATACCAGCTGCAGTTCCCGGCCCGCCTTCGGGTCATCTTTCAGCATAAGGCCATCTTCTTTGAGACACCTCGGGCCGCTTGGACTTGGTTGACGGAGGAACATCCGCTGCATCAACCTGGAGGGGGCTCACCACCGAGTAGTCGCAGGGGACCGACTACATCCAGGCCGTCCAGGACCCATCGTAGGAGGCGCACCGTGCCCCGGGGCCGTGCTGAAGGGGAGGTGGTTTTCACACGTTCCATGGGACGGCCGCGTCGGGCCTCTGGAGCTTCCCCTGCCTCTTCGGTCGCCCCTGCAAGCCCTGTTGCTGCGGACTGCCGGGCCGGATCCCCGGTGCGGTCGGGCTCTGTGGCCCCGCCTGCTGGACAAGTGGACACCTCGGACCTCTCTTGCAGTCCAGTTATTTGACTCGCTCTTGTTGCAGGTGGTTTATTTGATTGTTGGGGGACTGGGGATGGTTTACCGGGCCGCCAATGTTCGTATTTGGACTTCCGTGCTCCATTTCAGAGATAGCTCTCGGCCAGGGCAGGGGATTTGGTCATTATCCGGTTACTTGGGGGTCCACTAGGTGCTCAAGCCCGAGCGTTTTAGCTTGGTCGTTGTTCTTCACAGTTAGGGCGACAGATGCTTCCGTTCTCTAAGTATAGGGTGGGGGGTGGGGGTGGTTTTGGGGTTGTTTCTTTCTCCTATGGAGGATTCTGTTGGCTGGAGAGATCCTTCTCCGTGTTATTGTTCTATGGCATCATTGCGTTCTTGACCTTCCTGCTGGCCTGCTTGCCCGGGGTCTTTCCCCTTGGGGAGCCCCTGCGCCTGCGTCCCCCCCGGTCTCCCTGCTGGGATCACGCTCCGGGGACGTACCCCCTCTGCGTACACTAGATGCTCCGACCTGGGGTGATGGCTGACACTAACATTCCCAAGGCCGCCATGCGCATTCTGTCTTGGAATGTCAACGGTCTTCTGGACCGCTTCAAGCGCATGGCAGTCCTTAAATACGCGCAGCGTCTGGGGATTGATGTCCTTCTTCTGCAGGAGACCCACCTTCTTGGCAACAACTGTCCCTTTCTTGCTCGTTACGGGTATGATAGGGTGTGGCACTCCGGCTTCGTTAGGGGTTCCCGGGGAGGGGCTATCCTGCTTCGGCGGACTTTTCCCTTCGTTCTTGCCCAGGTGCATTCCGACTCCCAGGGCACGGCGGTTGCGGTTTCTGGGGCCCTTGAGGGGTGTCCCCTGACCTTTGTCTCGCCCCATCCCAGTTGCAGCCCGTCCTCTCGTACACTGCAAACTTGCTTCCCACGCTCCCGGCGGGCGCGCTTGTCTTGGGGGGGGGGGGGGGGGTTTCAATGCGGTGTATACGCCCAGTATGGATACGACGGGCCCGGTCTCCCTTGCCAGGGCTACCCGCTCAAAGCTACTATCGGGCTGGGCCGAGGCCCAGGGTTTGTGCGATGTGTGGAGGATCTGGCACCCGCAGGCCCGCCAGTACACCCACACCTCGGCGGCGCACCACTCGCACGCCCGGATTGATTTAATCTTTGTCCCGTCCACTGAATGCGCGGGGGTACAAGATGCCCGCATTCTTCCCAGGGGCCTCTCGGACCACTCTCCGCTGCTTTTGGCCCTTGGCCCGCCTCCCTTCTCCGCCCGCCCTGTGTGGCGCCTGAACGCTTGGTTCCTCCAGGATAAGGACTTCCGGAAGTCGGTGGGAACTGAGATCTCTAATTACTACCACCATAATGTGGGATCAGTCTCCTCCGCGGCCGTCCTCTGGGAGGCTGGGAATGCGACTATTAGGGGAGCGGCTAAAGGTCTTGTGCAGCAGCAGCGCCGGAAGCATCTCCAGCGGCTTACGGAGTGTGAGGCGCAGGCCCTGGAGCTTGAGCGAGACCCGGAGACTTTGGATGACGCCGGGCGGGCGCGACGACTGGCCTTTCTACGGGACGAAATTCGTTTGCACTCCATGGAAGCGGCGAAAACTTTATGGCGCTCTTCGGTGGCGCGGGTGTACGGGTGGGGAGACAAGAACGGTGCTCTTCTCCACCGGCTGGCCACATACCCACGGTCCAGCAGGATTATCCCCGCGATTGAGGGCCCCACCGGTGAGATTCACACGGCCTCCGTGGCGGTGGCTTAATCCTTTGCCGATTATTATTCCACGCTGTACCGTGCTCGGGAGCCCGGGATCCCCCTTGGGGAGGTGTTGGGAACAGGTGGTGCGGAGCTGCAGTGCCTGGGGCGTGAGGCTAGGGAGACCCTCGACTCGCCCGTTACTCTACAAGAAATTGACGACGCCATCAGCCACCTGGCTCCCGGGAAAACCCCGGGTCCGGACGGCTTCCCACAGGAGTACTATGCCCACTACCGTGAGACCATCGCTCCGCAGCTTTTGGGCCTTTATGCAGAGGTGATAGGGAGGGGTTCGTTCCCACCAGAGATGGACACGGCTACGATAGTCGTTCTCCCTAAGACGCAGCCTCCGTCGCGGTACTGCTCGGACTACCGACCGATATCTCTTATTAACACTGAGATAAAAATATACGCTACCATCCTGGCACAGCGGCTGCGTCCTTACCTCGACTCGCTGATCCACCCGGATCAGTGTGGGTTTATGCCGAACTGGGGAACTCGACACTGCTTGCGGTGCCCGCATCTCGCCATGGCTCACCGAGAGCGCCTATCTCTGTATCTGGCTTTGTTGTTGGTCGACTTTGAAAAAGCCTTTGACTCGGTGGGGTGGGTCTACCTGGACGAGGTGTTGGAGAGGATGGAGTTCGGTCCTCAATTCCGCGCCATGGTCCGGATCTTGTACGCGGCTCCACGGGCCAGGGTGTTGGTGAATGGGGCTCTCTCTCGCCCGTTTTCTATCGGGAGAGGGATGCGTCAGGGCTGCCCGCTCTCGCCCCTCCTCTTTGCCTTGGCAATGGAACCTTTGGCTGTCCTGGTCCGCTCAGACCCTGCGCTTCGTGGATGGGACTGGCCGGGCATGGTCCCCGATAAAATAGCTCTGTATGCCGACGATGTCCTCCTTTACCTCTCCGACCCCGCTTCTTCGGGTCCTATTGTGCGTGGGATTGTTCGCCGGTTTGGTCGGGCGTCAGGTCTCCGTCTCAACCCCAGGAAATCGGTCTTGGTTCCGCTGCACCCGGCTAGAGATTGCTTCGACTGGCAGTCCGATATTCCCCTCCGGAGGCTATCTTTTAAGTATCTGGGTATCTGGGTCACCCTTCTACCGGAGCTCTGTTGGGCCCTTAATGTGGCTCCTGTGGTCAACAAGGCCAGATCGGACCTGGCGAGATGGCAATCGCTCCCATTGAATCCGTTAGGGAGGATTGCTCTCTATAAGATGATGATCCTTCCCAAATTCCTGTACATGCTGCAAAACACGCCCTGCTCTTTCCCTCGTCCGTGGTTCCGGGACTTGGACAGTATGGCGACCAAGTTTCTATGGGGTGGCGGTAGGGCCCGTCTGGCCCTCGGCCTGTGCCGGATTCCATCACACGACGGAGGTATGAGCATGACCGACCGATACTTATACTACCTTGAGACTCGGCTCCTGGTGGTCCATGACTGGTTCTCGGGTGGTTGGGGCGATCCGGCCTACAGGCTGGAGGTACAGACACTGGGGTTCCCTTCTATTCAAAATATGCTCTACGGGGCGCGGCTTCCTCGGTCGCTTCTAGATGTTGTACGGGCCCCCTTTTTGGCTTGGCGTGCGGCTCTACGGCATACCCGGTGGTCGGGGAAACTGACCCGCCTTACACCACTCTGGCATGGCACTTGGCTGCAGGAGGTCACGGGCCTGGAGGGATTTCGGGCGTGGGACCTCCTTGGGATCTCCTGCTTAGGGGATTTGTGGCGGGGGAGTCGTATGTGCTCCTTCCGGGAGCTTCAGGCTCGCTTCTCGTTGTGCCCCTCACAGTTTTACAAATATCTTCAGCTGCGCCACGCGGTTCGGTCCCACGTCCCACTGGATTCGTGGATCCCTGACCATAGCCCACCAGAAGCGCAGGTGATGATGGGGTTTCTGGGTAGGGGGGGTATCTCCCGTATTTACCGGGCCCTGGTCAATAACACCCCAATGGACTGCGAGGACACGAAGGTGCGCTGGGAGGCCTGGGTGGGGCCACTGGATGAGGCCGATTGGAGGGACGCCCTTATGGCACCTAGGATGATCACCTCCTCGGCCAGGCTGCGGCTCATCCAACTGTACTACTTGCACACTGCCTATCTGACCCCGGAGCGCCTTCACCATGCGGGTCTCTCTCCAGACGCTTCATGCGAACGTTGTGGGGCGGACCCGGCGGACTTCTTCCACATGGTGTGGACCTGCCCGCGTCTGGGAACCTACTGGGGCGAGATTGAGGCTGAACTAACTGAAATACTGGGGTGGGAGGATCCCCATGATCCCAGAATGGCTCTGCTGGGGATAACGGACGGTCTGGACGGTTCCCGTCATGAGAAATTTTTCCTCACTACAGCTTTGGTGGTAGCGAAGCGAGATATTTGCTGCTGCCTGGAAGCGGCCTGACCCCCCCCCCCCAAATGTGCTACGTGGAGGAGGGGGGTGGACTGGTGCGCAACGCAGGAGCTCACGATGTATTCGGCACGGGGCTGCCCTAAGAAGTTTCGCAGAGTGTGGGGGAAGTGGCTGGGGGGTATAATTTAGGGGTGTCAATGCGGGTGGGGGGAGTGAAGTGGTCGGGGAGGGGGCGGGAGGTTGTGCTGATGAAGGTCAATGACTGTATCCAATATCTTTTGATGCCAGTTCGCTTGGACGGTTGTCCATATATTTTTGTATGTTTAGTTGCAAAAATAAAAATTTGCTTATCAAAAAAAAGAAATTCTTGCCATTGCTGCCCAGATCTGCAAAGGAAATGGTGACACGCGCTCTCATTCTGTTGCGCCTAGACTACGCCAATGACTTGTACATCGGCCTTCCTAGTTATCAGCTGAAAAAGATACAGACCATCAAGAATGCGGCAGCTAGAGTGCTACTGGGCATCTCTGGTAGGTCAAGTACAAAGCAACATCTCCGGGACCTGCATTGGCTTCCGGTGAGTCAGCGTGTCCTGTTTAAGGCTCTCACCATCGCCCACGTTGCCTTATACAAATCGGGGCCCTTGTATCTCAGGAGACGCTTTGACTTTTCTATGTGCCTTACAGACATCTACGCTCCACAGGGCAATGCCTCGCTGTTATTCCTCGCGACCGCCTTGTTTGAACAGGTGGCAGCTCCCTCTCGTTCAAGGCGGCTAAAGCCTGGAATGCCCTTCCCTACGAGCTATTAAACACCCAGGACCTTAGGCTGTTTTAAAAAGCAGTTAAAAACCTTGCTTTTTAACTAACATCCACCCTCGGCTCATGCCCCTCTGTCTCCTTTCAACTGGCTTTCGCACCGGAACACTCCCGAGTATACGCGCGCGTTATAAATGTCGGCTAACATAACATAACACAAAGTTTGAAGTTTGGCGTTAGAGGAAATGACATCACAAGGTGTGACATTATATCATATGTAGCACTGGCAGTATGCCATAATCTGAAATGGCAGTAGGGGAAATGCTCTGGCCATTAAGTGGAACAAATTGATAGAGGTCAGTTGCAAGACAATGGAATATTAGTTGAAGGGGTGAAAACCCACTTTAAATAATAATCGCAATCATAATAATCACAGCCCCTGTGCGGAAGAGCCACAAGAAAGTCTAAAGAAACCTGTGCTGAATCCTCTGGCAGGCCGGCATAAGGCAGTCAGCCTTAGAGACTGTGTGTAAAATATTTGTGCAGTACTCTAACAGTAATAAAGTGGAAACTCAACACAAGAAGAATCCCAAATGCAAAAATAGAGAATAGGCTAATAAATAAAATGACACCAAAATGACAAAAATCGAATAAGTAGAACAAGAGATATGAATTTTAAAAATGTGAATTAAAAATAGCGCCACAAAGCACCAACTAGTGTTATCTGGTTGTGCTACACCGGGTCAAAGTCAAAAGGTAAGATCGACCTTGATGGAGCTGGGGTCGTATACAGGGGACCAGATTTGTCCCTGTGGAAAGTTTATCTTCTGGCTTTGAAAATTTTATGGAGAAAAGGGGGTAGTTGTCGAAATGTTAGCTGGGCAAGCTGCAAACTGGATTCTAAGTGGAGCTCTGCCATGGCGGATTGCTGAAGAGCAGGGTCCCAGTGCAGTTGTCATAGAAGGTAGGAAAGCTCCAAGAGGACGAACTCCAAAGTCTGTGCCGAGGAAAGCCTAAATTTTGCCGGGTTAGTGATCGGCGTAGATCCAAATAAAGCCCTCTACCTTCAGACTAAAAAACTTTTCTGAAAGTCAGAGCTGAGGCTAACCAGTGATTTGATGTTAATTGCTGCACTTCGGCGGGCCCATTCTCAGACAGTTTTCCAGGCAGAAAGTTGACAAAAAGCCTTTAAGTCCACTTCTTGCAGTTTGGGGACAGGAAGAGTAGACTTATTCACCAGCCCGTTGCTCAGGACCTGGTTGGGCACCACTTCGGGGTTAGGACACACTCCAACAGAGGTCAGCAGCAGAGTCCACTGCAGGTCTAGTTGGTACTTGTCAGCTGGTTAATTACAGGGAAAGGGCCTCTTGAAGTTTGTTGTGCCCCTGTAGTTCAAACAGGAAGTCAGCCAACTGACCCTTGGAGTCACTTCTGGGGTCCCGGGTTCAAGCCAAAAACGTCCAGTCTTTCTTCAGGTTTCAGACAGCAGATCAGTCCTTCTTCCGATCTTCAAAGACTCAGAAGTGTTCTGATAGAGGTCTGTGTGGGCCGCTTTAATGCCCAGTGCCAGCTTATGGGTGGAAGGTAAGCCCTTGTCCACACCTAAACCAGTTCTGGTCTGTTCCTTACCCCCACTGGGTTTGGTGCCACCCTGACTAGATAGACAAAGGGGAGGCAGGCATACGTGTGAGCTTCATTTGCCAGTGACAATGTAGATATCCGTTGAAGCTTAGGAAAGGGCTGGGCACAACCCCTCAGGCCATCCTGTTATGGGAGGATTCCTCCTCCCCACTCCTTGGGCCCGTTGTCCTGTGTTTGGCGAGCAATACTTATCTCACCACAGGAAAGCCATCAGTGGTCACGTGAGAGCTGAACACTGGTAGGAAAGTATTTGGGTTTTAGGCAGCAAAATTACAAAATTCTAAAGTGTCATTTTCAAAATGGTAATATTAAATCTGACTTGGCTGAGGTTAGATTTTAAATTATTTTTCAGATTAACCCTTGAATCGTTTGTCTAGCTGCTTCCAAACTGAAATGAAGCATTATAAATTGTTATAATATAAACACGTGTTTTCCTATGGGAGAAATAGCCTTGCCACAGTGAACAAATACTGGCAAACCCAATAAGTCTTGCCTATGCAAGAGCTATTGGCCTTGTCAATCTCTATTAGCCATGTTGTACAGTTGCATGGCTGAATGTTAGGGGGAAAAAAGTGCTATGATGTTACTAACGTTCATCACAAGGGGCAGTGTTCCATTTTTCTTAGCAGGGCATTAGTCTCTGCCTCACAAAAAAATGTTTTAGGAACAAATAACAATAACGACTTGTCAGCAAACCAATAAGAAATTAAAATACACCTTTCTGCTACAATCTTTTTTTTTTAATCAAGGCTGTGCAAAACACAAATTAAGTAGTAATACTAAAATAAAATGATAACCGTCATTCATAAACGGGTGTGAGGTGGCCAGTCTACTTAAAGAGTCCTGAAGTTGTCAAATGTAAGAAGGATCATGTAATTGCTATGATGTCTGAAACTCACAGGTACATAAAAGACAGTCCAGGAAAAAAAACGTCACTTGTTAAATAATCTTACCTTGAGCTGGAATTAACTGTGTCGGCCCCACATGAGACGGCCCCAAGCCATGCAGAACAGGGGCTGCATTGCAGTCTGCATGTGTGTAGCATCTTGAAACCATTTGCATGTCTTTTAGGTCTTTCCTTTTTATTGTAGGACGGTAGGGGACATACAACGATTCATAAGTGAGAGGAGGCAAAGACAATATTGGGCAAGCAACAATGGGGGAAGAGGTGGGGCACACCAGATAAGCAACAAGAAGAGTGGAGATGGGGGCGGGGCGAGCAACAATGCTGAAGAGAGTAAGGGGTTGCCAGCAAAAGTAAAACATTTAAAATAAAAGTACCTCTGAAAGCGGCGAGCAGTGAAGGACATTGGGCACTGGAACGAACACACGAAGCTCTGACAGTAGAAAAGCTAACAAATCAGAGTGATGATGAAGCCAACCAATGGTAAGCTAAAGGCTTAGGGCTCTTAGTCCCTAATAAGTAAACAAAATGTCTCGAAGACAGCACATGCTCTGTCTCAGGCGAAACCTAAAGTATAGGGCATCAGAGGGCAAGCTGTGAAAGAGGTGAAGGTTCACACCAAACGCAACTGACCGTGCAGCCAATACATTTACGGGGCTAGGTTGAAGGAAGGAGAGTGTTTAAAGAAGGGGTGGCAATGTGTCCTTACTGATGGTAAATAGCCTTTACCTGGCAGGGAATTTTCTTTTAAAAATAATAACATACTTTTTATGTTCTCTAAAAAAAGGGATTTTAGAATTTGGAGATGGGTAGAGGTACGGGTGATTTTAGGGTTTAGGAATGGGCAGGGGTAAGGGTGATTTTAGGGCTTGGGGTGGGTAGAGATGATGTACCATAAAAATAAACTAAAGGACTATACCTACCAATATTCCCAACACCATTACCAAATAATCAGTCAGTTGGCAGTGAAGAAGGTTCAATCGTTTATTATACAAAATACTCTATAGAGGAGCCTCTCCGAACCTCACCCATCATGTGCGGCGAGAAGACTGTTGGCTCGTATTCAAACATGAGGTTATATACTTTTCGGTTCAATACATACAATCACTGTAAAAGGAAAAACACCAGTTGTAAATGTAAATGTGCAGATATTTATATAGCGCAAATCACCAACCGGTCTCTAAGCGCTTGCTTAGGGAACCCGTCCTGGTATTCCCCTGTGAGATAACCCAGCAGGGCATCCACAAGGTGAAAGCCAGGCATCCCGCCGTGAGGGGCCATTGTGGAGATTAAGCAAGCTATTGCCCAGAGTCGCAGAGTGTGAACCCATGAATTGAGTATGCACTGGAGCGAGAATTATCAAGTCCATGGACAATTTATGGACTCAAGACCCAGCTGAGCCGGGAATTGAACCCTGGTCCCGGGCTGACCTCTGCTTCCAGGTCTGCCTACTCTAACCAGTGAGCCACACTTCTCCTCGAGCTCCAGGAAAGGACCATATATGGCACACATCAGACCAGTACAAAGGCTTGACTATCTATTACTGATGAGGTCAGGAGGGGTGACTCCCTTTCTTCTTGGTGTCTGGGAGTGTAGACACGGCGCCTCCAGGAATGCGCTTTTCGCCCCCAAAGGCAGATGCGACCGTGAGTCTTAAAACAGTCGAGTAAACAGCCTACCTTCAGCTGCTACCAGTAACTCAAATGAACTGGGGCCTGACAACTGCACGTGATCAACGCGTGATCACGGCCCGTGCTTGAGCATATGTTCAGAAGATGGTGTCTGTAAGGTTCTCGGCCTACTCTTTTAGCAATAGATATACAGGGAGGAAATGAATGAATTTCCTCCACGCAAAAGCATATATATCAAACAAGGAATGTACTTATAGATGCATCATGCTAACATAATATAGGTCCGATACTCCTTATATACGGGAAATCCACCTTTTTTTTATCCCTCAGAACGGCCCTTTTAGCATGATGTAGCTAACTAAAACAGTTCAATCTTCAAATATTCCCTCATCAATCTGCATTAGGTCTTTGAGCTCCTGCTGAACTAGCTGAGCTTTTACCGCTGTTGGGGATGGACCAGACACAGAGGAAGTGAGTTTTGTCGCGCAATAAGCGCAACATGCAGGTCCACATTGTACACAAACACAACACGTTAATATGATACCGGCTATACATGCCAGCACCATCAAAATTATCCATCCCCAAGTAGACAGCAAACCCCAGAACCAACCAGAGAGAGACCACGTACCAGTTTCAACATGTATCTTGGAAGCTAAATGATGTAGCTTCTGTATAGCCAAATGAACGGAGGGGGCGGAGTCAGGAATATAAACACAGCAAGAGCTGCCGATCACATGGCATGCTCCTCCTCGATCTGCCAAGATAACGTCCAAAACCATACGGTTTTGAAGCTAAACGAGTCTGGTCGCCTGTAGCTCTACTGTTATATTGGTCAGTATTCCTGCAGTAGTGTTAATTACCCCTTCAACTACTCTAGACAAACGTCGTACTTCTTGGCTAGTAATCATAGGCCCCTAGAAGGGTAACACTTCCTTCATAATGTCGGTGAAATACTGCAGTGGAGTATCAGTCTGATCTATATCCGTGGTATCGATCACTCTTTTATTTCTCCTAATAAGCACGCTACGTTTATCTAGTCGGAGATCCTTGTGATAATCAGAAGGGGCAATATAGACTGGAGTGTACAGGAAGGACAGGTAGCAACGCCCATTCCAACCTCGTGGAAGCCAAGTATAGGCACTTTCTCCGCAGACAAAATATACATTAGGAGGGGTTAACAACGGAGGGCTGCTAAAGGTATGCAACTGATAAGTGTAATTACATCGGCTTTAACCCAACTGATATGTACCCTGCTCCTTGAACACAAAACTTAGAGGTGATGTTTAATACAGGCACTGGAATAGCCCTATCTTCAGTAACATTACGGTCCTGAAAGTGTCGATAAGATTGAGTGAAATTGAATTCAACAAAGTCCAAAATTTCATTTTTCAACCAAGTGGTATTTTCGTGAGTTATATACATATTCATACAAGCATTCGGATCTAAGGTTCCCTCTCCATTATTCCCATCGGGGTTGAAGCCTTGATGAACCTCAATATAAGCTAAAATAATTTCATAATCTCTCTCTGAAAACCTTTGAGCGTCCACAGTGTAATGCATATACATCATAGAAAGCAATTTGAACCAAGCCCCACAACTTCCCAGATGAGACAAAGGTACAGATATAAATAAGTCGTGCTTGTGCATAACCGATGGTAAAAGACCACAAACCCAACAATTCGTAGTATTGGTGGCACTGTGTGCTTGATGAAGCATTTCAATGAATGCGTTTTTCACATAGGTCTGACGATGCCTTTCCTTATGAGGGGCTAAAGTATGAAACACATGTTCTGGAGGTGGGGTAGTTGTTCCTAAAACAGTATGCATAGGGTGGCGAAATTCTAGATATATGAATACTCCCAGTAATATAATTATCAATATTGCTATAGTAGCTATAAATGCAATTTTAACACGATTGGTCCAACTAGAAAAAACAGGCATAGATGTAGGAAAATAGCGTGGTACAAAAGGACGTTTCTCTTCAGGAACAAAACGAGCAAAGGGATACATGCTAACTAAAAGTCCGACAATAAACTAGGGCAATGCAGTCCAACCTGCCAGAGGGTACTTCTTTCCTGTGTCCGTTCAGAGCCTCACAGGCAGGTTCCTATCGTTCATCACAGATAATACCAAAACAAACTTTTCACGTTGGAGTTATGTTCTCACACAACCCTTGAAGAAAAACACAACCTGGGCCCCTTTGAACATGAAATTCAGTCTTTCTTTCTGAACAGAGCAAACAAATGTTCAAGGCTCTCAGCGAATTCAGTCCAGTGTCTCGCTCAGTACACCAGAAGCGTATCTAGCAGACATTCATAGCACAGGTCTGTACCCTATCACTCAAGTCTCTCCCTATCTCCTACCATGTTCACCTGGTGTACCGTGTTGTTTTCTGGGCAGCAGGTTGTATCGAGTATGGCCAGGCACTTCTTGACCAGAGAACAAAACCGAGGATGACGAATCCGGTGGAACAGGGGTACTGTGAGCCTCTGGGTTAGCTGTAGGAACAACAGAATCTGGGGCGATCAATTGTGCTGATGACAGAGCCCCTTCCGAGCCCGGTGCACCTTCTCCTTGCCCTTTTCCAATTACCTGGGCGTCAGAAAAAAGGATGAATCGAGTAACTCGCTCACTTTCCTGAGTCAGAACCCCGTCCTGGATTCGCTGATCATATGGAAGCGGGAGGGGTCATTTTTTCAGATGTGACACATGAATCCAGTGTCGCTTGCCGTTCACTTTTACCGCCGTCCGTGTGGCCAACAAGACTTGAAATGGTTCAGACCATCGAGGATCCAAAATGGATTTTCTCTGATAATTATGGACCAGAACCCACTGTCCTGGTTCCAAGCGATGTCCCGGACCCTCTGGCAGGGGCTGCAAAACTGCTGAGACCTGTTGATGAATGGAACGAAGATCTTTAGTCAAAGCATTACAAATAGTCTGTCAGCATAGGATACTCTATATCACGAAATGTTCTGGGTCTCGGGACGCCCCAAACATCAGCAGGGCGCCCAAAAATGACCTCCTACGGCGACAAACCAGTACGAGAATGTGGGGTAACTCGTATTATCATTAATGCCAGCGGCAGAGCATCTGGCCACTTCAATCCAGTACTTTCTTGAATTTTAGCTAATTTGAGCTTTAGTATCCCGTTATACTTCTCGACCAACCCAGCGGACTGGCGGTGTCGAGCCACATGGAATTTTTGTTTAATCTGTAGTCCATTACACATATGTGTGATGAGTTCTGCATTAAAATGTCTTCCGTTGTCACTCCAGATCACACAAGGCAATCCGTAGTGAGGGAAATACTCCTTTACCAACGCCTTTGCCATTGCCAAAGCAGTGTTTTCTTTTGTCGGGTAGGCTTCCACCCATTTACTGAAAGCGCATACCACGGCCAGGACATACTTCAAATTGTTAACGCGCTCCAGCTGGATATAATCCATTTGAAGCACCTCAAAAGGCAAAGATGGTGGTGCAAAGTTTCCACTCAGAACAGGCTCCCTGCCCCCTGGATTATGTTGTTAGCAAACCATGCAATATTGTACCAAATGAGCAGCGGTCCTAGAAATATTGGGATTGTACCATACAGGATCTAATAATGCACAAATACCTTTCACCCCAATATGAGCTGAACCATGTGCCATTGTCACCACCGCATTCACTAATGCATTAGGCAACAGCCACCGCTGCTTTTCTGTCAGATCAGTCCAAAAACCATCTGCATCTAATCTCCCAATTCGCTCTTTCCAGTGAGCCAGTTGAATAGGGGTAGCTTCTTTCTGTATTTCTCGGACACTCTCCATGGTATTATCAAACATCTCTGTTTCAGCCACCCACCTAGCAGAGCTAGTCACAAACATTGAGGTAAATTTGGATTTTGCAGTTTCCTTAGCTACTTGATCGGCAAAGGTATTACCCTCCCCCACTGCATCAACCACTGCATTGTGTGCACTACATTTGACTACAGCCACTATTTCTGGTAATGTCAATGCTGACAGTAATCGCAAAATCAAGGGGCTATGCTGTATTCGCTGACCATGAGAAGAAAAACTCTTTCTGCCCAAAGTCGGCCAAAACTATGAGCCACGCCAAAGGCGTACTGGCTGTCGGTGTAAATATTTACTCTCAGTCCTTCACTTAACTCACAGGCCCGAAACAATGCCACTAATTGAGCCTCTTGTGCTGGCTGATAGGGTACTCGAGAAGCCTCAACTATAGTGTGAAGCGTAGTTATCGCATATGCAGCAGTTGTCGTGCCATCTGGTAACTTGAAACAAGAGCCATCGGCGTACAACTCCCCTTGAGGGTCAGATTGAGGAGTGTCAGTCAGGTCTACCCGTCCCTTCGTTTCTTCCTCAGTCCGAAATATACAATCATGAACATCATTGTTCTTTTCATTCGAAGGGAGGGGTAATAACGTAGCAGGGTTCAGAGTGGCACATCGTTTAATCGTAATGTGTGGAGCAAACAAAGTCAATTTGTATCCGGTAAGACGCGCACTCGTAAGGTGCTGGGTCTTTGTTTTGTTCAATAATGTATCCACAGCGTGCGGTACCATCACTGTGAGGTCAGTGTTCAGAACGAGCCCTTCCGACTGTCGAATAGCCACCGCAACCGCAGGAGTAGCTCTTAAACAGCCAGGGAGTGCTCTGGCGACGTTATCCAACACCGCCGAGAAATAGGCACAAGGTCTCTGCTTACCACCAAATCCTTGTGTTAACACAGAAAGCGAGCAACCGTCCACCTCGTGTACGTAAAGCACAAAAGGTTTTCGGTAGTCAGGAGTACCAAGAACAGGTGCAGAACAAAGCGCAGATTTCAAAGAGTCAAAAGCATCTTGACAAGCATCAGTCCAGGGTAAAGGTTCACGCACAATTTAGTGGTTAAGTACAGAAGGGGTTTAGTAAGAAGGGAAAAATTAGGGATCCATTGGCGACAGTAAGAAGTTATGCCGAGAAATGCACGAACATCACGCTGAGTGCGAGGTACAGACATATTAAAAATGGTAGTCACACGCTCAGGGGTTAGTCTCCTCCCCTCCTACGACAGTTGATGACCGAGATAGGTCACCTCCTGTCGATAATATTGAAATTTAGAAAGGGATACTTTATTGCCATTAGCCGCCAAATGAGACAATAATTGTACAGTGGCCTTCTTACAACCTTCCTCGGTATCAGAGGCCACTAACAAATCATCTACGTATTGCAACAGTACATTACCAGGGGGCAAGACCAAATCATCCAACAATGTTTTCAAAGCTTGACTATAAATAGTAGGACTCTCTGTGTACCCCTGGGGAGCGCGGCAGAACCGGAAGCTGCGACCAGATAATGAGAAGCCAAAAATATGGCGGCTATCAGGATGAATCGGAATGCTAAAGAAAGCATTTTTTAAATCAATGACAGAGAAATATCTAGCAGTAGGAGGAATCATAGTGAGAATGGTAGTGATGTCTGAAACCACTGGGTATTGAGGCACCACTATTTTATTAATTTCACGCAAATCAATCACAAAACGATAGGTATCAGCATAGTCAGGATCGCTTCCAACAGGGGCTTTCTTTAAGATAGGCAAAATGGGGCTGTTGCACACATTAGCAGCTGTCTCTTCCACCACACCCCTTTTTACCAAATCTTGTATGATGGAGAGCAAAGCCTTCTCGCCAGCCGGAGAAATTTTGTACTGAGGTATACGAGGAAGCCGAGCATTTTGCTTCAAAGTAATAGAAACGGGCGGAATCTTTAATAATCATACATCTGTGTCACCAGTGGCCCACAATGTTGCTGGAATAGCAGCAAACTCAGGAGGGAGGGGTTCATTATTAGTGAAACACTGCAAAGTATGCTTCCCAAGAGAATTAATAGCCAAGTAAACACCATCAGGTGAATAATGAATCTTCGCATGTAATTTCTTCAACAAATCCAAGCCCAACAAATTTTCGCCACAATGAGAAGTCAAAAGAAACGGGGAGTCTATCATAATAGGACCAATTGTAAAAGGAATAGGTTTGGAGATGGGGCTCACCACTGGAATTCCCGAGAATCCTACCGAAACATTATTGTGCCCGGACAGAGCAGCCCCTGGGACCAGGGAACGAGAAATAGAACTATTCATTGCACCCGTAGCAACTAAAAACTTTTCAATGTCCCCATCAAATGCGCTTCTACATAAGGCCCTTGCTGATCAACAGGTACTGACACCTGGCCCTCACTCTGTCCATGGCTATCCTATGTATAAGCATACCCTTCGGTCGCGCCCATTACACACTCCTCATTATAATACTGCCTACCTCTTGGATTATCAAAATAATTCTTCTCTTGTCCAACTTGCGTCGCCTCTTCTCGTCGCATATCACTGCGATCCACACTTTTCCGACCTCTTCCTCTACTTCTCATAGCCCCGTTCTGGGTCTGCAACAACGGACACTGAAATCGCCAATGCCCTTCCTCCTTACCATAAGCACACTGATTTATTCCCAAAACGACAGCCGGCCCTCTGCCTCGTCCAGTTCCCGCCCCCCTCGGGACGAACCCTCTACCGCCTCTCTCTCTGCCTCGTCCTTGAACAACTTGTTGCAATAACACCCGTGTTTTAAGATCCTTCGTTCTCTTTTCCGTCTTATCCTTACTCTCATTTTCTCTATGTTCGTAATATTGGGCCATACTCAATATTACAGAGGGCGTCGAAGTGGTCCAGGTACTTTCAGCGGCTTGTAGCCGTGCAGAGACTTCTGGTAACAAATTGGTCACAAAACGATTAACAAATAATCGTATACCGCTTTCCAACGATAAATCCTGTCCACTAAAATCAATAAGTACGCCCTCAAATCTAGTGAAAAAATCAGAAACGCTTTCATCTTTCTTCTGTTTACATGCGGTCAATTTGTCCCAATCCACCTTACGAGGTGGAATTAAGGAATGCATGTAAGTGATAATACGGCCAGGTAATGCCAATAATTCAAGTTTCGTCTTCTCTCCAGGCTTACGATTCTTGTCCCAATCTTTTATCTGCTCCCATGTTCCGCCTAATTCTTGAGCATGGTCCTGATCATGCACCTGACGCCATACATCAACGGGAACTAACAATGCAAAAAATAGCTCTATGTCAGCTAAGGTCATGACGGCCGAAGAGGCCACTTCTGTGAATTCTTTATAATAAGCCGTGGGATTCTTATGGGGGTTGGGTAATTGTGATTTTAGCGAAAGGACTTCACTCCTCTTCCAGGGGGTGTAAAACCAGTGCTCCTGCACTCGGGCCTCTACACGAGGTCTAGTCATCACGCCATGGTCATCCTTTAGTTCCGGTATTTCAGGATGAAGGATAGGATGAACTTCTCGCATAGGATGCTGAGTGTCCCACGAGGGACACTTCTGATGCATCCGTTCTCGATAATTTAATAAAACCTCCACATTTCTATACACTTCATCTGGGCTAAGTTCAGACTTATGAGCCCTGTCCCGGATGTCATACATCACTTGGGGGGCCATCCCTCCTGGAAAACACTGTTCCCAGAGAGTAATAATACGTGCAGCCATGTGTTTCAAGGCATGTTGCTGCATAACAGGCTCATAGTCTCGAAGCGTGTTCCATATATCAGTTAGAGTGTAAATAGGCTGTTGCATCAACTGGAATGACTGATTCTCAATCATCTGTTTCTCATTCTGTCCTACAGCCGAACGGGTAAACAACTTCCGTGCGTCAAAATCCCCCGGAGCACGAAATGGAGTCGAAACAGCTGGAGATGGGGTCGTGCTCGCAGAAAGGGAAGCCCCCACAGTGGAGGGGGGGGGGGAGACAAAACAGCTGTGGACAGAACGGAAGACGGCAGTGTAACAGGCCATAAGGTAGCCGTCTCAGACACTGAGGGAGACAAAACAGAGAACGTTCCCGGAGAGGCAAGGGAAGAGGAAACAACAGGGGCGGAAGCTGAAGGGGCCTGTACTAGAGTCGGGGGAACAACGGGATATATACGCTGCGGAGCATGAGGTGGACGAGTATCCAATAAATCCTCTATCTCATCTTCCGCTTCAGTCCTAGCCACATTAGTCTTATCCACTTGCAATCTAAATTGTCTATCTGCACAATCAATCCTTTGTTCAGTTTGTGCTTTATCATAAGCTATAGCTTTCTTCGTAATCGTCTGATTTCCTTTCATCCTACATACTTTCTCCTCCCGCATACGTCTACGCTTTGCTTCCTTGGGCCACAGGTTTAGGGAGTAAAACATTGACTGTCGACTACGTTTAGAAAATAATCGATCCTGCAGGAAATTTATCTTTTTTTCATCAAAGGACCCGGTTAAAGGCCATTGCAATTCCACATTATCTTTAGTATATTTATGCCATAGTGTATTAAACAAGAGAGGTGTAATACCATGCTTTACATACATATCATAACTTGGGCTGCCCTCAGGCTGGGCTGGTTGACTTTCAGCCAAACACGTATCATTAGGGCGGCAACAACATCCAAAACAACTCAATTTGCTAAAACACGGCATGGTGATTGTCGACACGCGTTCCTCATTCGATCATAAAAATAAACTTCCAAACATGGCCATGTTCAAACATTCACAGAACATACCACCTCACGCTCATTCAAATATACACAAGACAATAATATATATATACATACAAAGATATTCAAAAATGACGTCTTTTCAAACAAAGAACAGAGCCCGTCGACTCCTGTTCGTGGAGAATCAATCAAATTCAGATTCCAAGACCGATAGATACCAAAATCAAGCAGTCCAAAGACTACCAAGAGACCGTCAGACAGGTATAACCACAGACGGACCTACAGACCATCCCGTAGCCTTCCTGGTTCACTCTTGGGACTATTCTGACTAAGCCCGCTTCATTAGCACCGCTTCAGATGTGTTCCCAAGCCTACCCAGGTACAGCCACAGGCTTTTCCGAGAACAGTCCGGCCGGGTGCGTACCACACGTGCCACACCGGGCGTCCGATCGGCGTCTCTATTATTCACAAAAGGTCAGTGGAGCATCTATACGTGCAGCCACCACAATGCTGCCCCGTCAGACCCCCAAGATTCTCTGTGGTACACTGACCACCAAATACTTACACAGTTAACTGCTTCAAAAGCACTGTTCAACAGTGCATGCCAAGAACATCAAAACAATTCCACTCACCTGGTGCACACAGGTACAATGGCATGTTCTCCACTGCCAACTCCTGAAGACCAACACGGTCAGCTCCTGGGTTACGCCCGTAGGACTCCGGTGAAGGGTCACTAGCAGCTGGGGATACTCTGATCGTGAGAGCGGAGTAAGTTCATACCAAAGATGGCTAAATTTCAAAGGATCCTTTTTCCGTCCACCCGCTCGACCAGAATTACCCCTTGTCCTTACCACCCGTTTACGGGTAGGACGACCCAGTCACGGAGTCCTGGCGGAGTCGCCAACTGATGTACCATAAAAATAAACTAAAGGTCTATACCTACCAATAGTCCCAACACCATTACCAAATAATCAGTCAGTTGGCAGTGAAGAAGGTTCAATCGTTTATTAAACAAAATACTCTATAGAGGAGCCTCTCCGAACCTCACCCATCAGGTGCGGCGAGAAGACTGTTGGCTCGTATTCAAACATGAGGTTATATACTTTTCGGTTCAATACATACAATCACTGTAAAAGGAAAAACACCAGTTGGCCCTTGAGCTCCAGGAAAGGACCATATATGGCACACATCAGACCAGTACAAAGGCTTGACTATCTATTACTGATGAGGTCAGGAGGGGTGACTCCCTTTTGTCTTGGTGCCTGGGAGTGTAGACACGGCGCCTCCAGGAATGCGCTTATTGCCCCCAAAGGCAGATGCGACCTTGAGTCTTAAAACAGTCGAGTAAACAGCCTACTTTCAGCCGCTACCAGTAACTCAAATGAACTGGGGCCTGACAACTGCACGTGATCAACGCGTGATCACGGCCCGTGCTCGAGCATATGTTCTGAAGATGGCGTCTGTAAGGTTCTCGGCCTACTCTTTTAGCAATAGATATACAGGGAGGAAATGAACGAATTTCCTCCATGCAAAAGCATATATATCGAACAGGGAATGTACGCATAGATGCATCATGCTATATATATAGGTCCGATACTCCTTGTATACGGGAAATCTACCTTTTTTATCCCTCAGAGGTAAAGAGAGATAAGGGTTAATTTAGGATTCAGGGTGGCTAGCTGTAAACAGAGGTAAGGGTGATTTTACGGTTCGTGGTGGGTAGCGGTATTCGGAGGTAAGGGTGATGTTGGTGTACAGAGATGGGTAGGGGTAACAGGAAATGAGGGTGATTTTAGGATTTGGGGATTGATAGAGTTAAGGGTGATTTTAGGGGTCAGGATGGGGGAGAGGCAAATGGAGGTATGGGTGATATTTGAGTTCAGGGGTGGGTAGAATTAAATGTGGATAAGGGTGATTTTACGGCTCTGGTGGGTAGAGGTAGGGGATTAAGAATGAATTTAGAGTTCAGGGGTGCGTAGAGGTAAAGGGAGGTAAGGGCGATTTTAGAGTTCCGTAATGGGTATGGATAAAGGGAGGTAAGGGTGATTTTTAGGATTAAGGGATGGGTAGAGGTAAGGTTGAAACATAAATCTTTTGAAAACAGCCTGTTTGACAATGAATCAAACCTCTTCTAAATTATAAAAAAGGTAATCAACAAATAAGTAAATGTGATTGAGCAGGCAACATTAATTCAGAAAAAACATATTATATGGCAGTCTTAAACCAAGGGAGTATGCTTACAGCTTCATTATCAATTAATATATTTTAAAGAACAAGGGGACCCCATTAGTCTGACCAGGGGTAGTCTAAGGTATATTAAAGAACAATGGTAAATAAGAGGCCAATAAGGTCCTCAGGTAGCCTGGGCTACTGTTCTTCAAAAGAGGTTTAGTCAGCAAAAGCAGAAACAAGTCCTACGAAGACTGGTTACGCATTGTATGCAGGGACACAAGGTTGGAATGACCTCACATTTATTAACGCAAAACCAAAGGGGATGATGGACGGAGTGTTGAACATTGCAAGCACTCACCCCCAGTCAACTGATCTGGGTTTAATCCATCATCATTCTTTAGCTCACTCCGCCACCCCAGTTCAGACATGGCCATATGCAAATCAGTCTGACCCTGTGCCTCATGAGAACAGTCCAGCCCGAACTGCCAAGCCATGTCTTCCCTGGACCGGAAACAAGCATCCTGGGACCGGTTTCGGGTTCATAACCCTCATCAGCCAGGCAATCTTGAATCCAGTGGCAAAGTGAGCAAGGGACCCACGTCTGGGCATACCCTGCCAACTTAGGGCGAACAAAGCAAAACCATTTATTAACACCATAAATGGAGTCTCAAAATCGTGTCTGAGGGGAAGACGGTATGAGTCTGCTAGTCTTCTGATAGCTGGAGTGACACTTCAGCTATCAGAAGTGACACTCCGGCTATCAGAAGACTAGCAGACTCGTCCCGTCTTCCCCTCAGACCCTATCACATAAGTATCTCCAAATTGGTATGCATAATCACTCTTACAAGGTGTCCTTGACACACTAAATTCAGGATACTGACCCTTATCTACCACTTCCGTGGTCTTCCTTCAGGCCCCGCGGCCTCTGGGTATTAAGTACCTGCTGCTTTTTCACTGCCTACATGGGACCTTAAGCTTCCCCGCAGTTCCTGCCCACCCCTCGGACCCTTGAGGACCTCCAGACCCGACCTATGTTCTCAAGAAAATCCACTTGCTCACACTTGCTTTTGTCCTGAAGATTATCTCACATTTATGAGATCGAAACGCCGTCAACCTTTTACAACCAAAACTCCTTCTTTGTATTAATTTAATTTGAAGTTTTTCAATGTTGTCAATGCGATGTATTTTAAATGTCACTAGCACCCCTCACTTCACGCACCTTCACTATATTCTTGTGTGAGCACCAGAACTATCACTTAAACAGCAGAATTTTGACACTCCACTAATGCTGTTAATAAATGTGATGTCATTCCGACCTTGTGTCCCTGCATACATTGCATAACCAGTCCTAGTAGGACTTTTTTCTGCTCTTGCTGACTAAACTCTCTTTTGAATAACAGTAGCCCAGGCTACCTGAGGGCATCATCATCAATTAAAGCAACAGGTGGCCAAAATGTATGTTTCCGACATTGGTCATATGCCACAAAGTTTTGTTATTGCTGGTTGTTTTTGTTTTTCTCTTGGAAATACTGTGAAGCACAAGCTTCAACTTTGAGGATTTGAAGTTGTCTTGCAATCAAAAGCAAAAAAAGAACCTCAAGATAATCAAGAAATCAGTCTGTAGTTTTTCCATGCTTTAGGAAAGAAAACAAACAACGTGGAGACACAAAATGAAGCTGACACACTCACCAATGAGAAGGAAAAAAATAAGAGTGATGATGTAGCAGCCAATCGTAAGTTGTGGGCTCTTTTTATAACTTTTTTGTAATAGAAAGAACAGATCATTGCAAGTGACCGCTCATATGCTGTCTCAGACAAGACCTAAAAAAGACTTTGGGAGTTTATCACTGCCAGGACATGTACATTAAATATACATGTCCTACTATTTAATTACAATACTGTGCCTCCCTCCATGTGAACATTTAAAGTCTACCTTAGGGTTGAATTATGAGTAGTAAGAAGGAAGGTTTGGGCTTGGCAAAAGGTTTATTTTGCCAAGTCGAAATGGCATTTTAAAACTCCACACCTAGGCTGCAATGGCAGGCCTAGAGACATATTTAGCAGTGCTACCATAGTGGGTGGCATAATGTATATTGTGTGCTGCAGCACACTAGCAGCATTTAATTTACAGGCCCTTTTACATGTAATATCATATTCTGGGCTACTTATAAGTAAATGAAATGTACCAGTAAGGTATATGTCAAACCATGTTAAGGAGAGAGAGCACAAGCACTTTACCACTGGTTAGCAGTATTAAAGTTTGCAGAGTCCTAAGGCCAACAAAAACTGGTTCAGAAAAAGAAGGCAGAAACCTGGAGGAATGCCATGTAAAAGATTGTCATTTCCAGCGCCTGTAATTCAGGACTGTTGCTTAGGCGGGCGGGGATGCAAAGAGGCTGTTAGGGAATAAGGTGTCAGAGATATACAGGCTTGTGATGGCCTGATTACTCACTGGTAATCTTTATAATTCAGAACCCAAGTATGTGTTATCAGAGTATGTCTCTGAGGACGAGTCCCTACCCTGAGGGGAGGCAACGTCCTTGCTTTCAAAGCAATAGAAACGCCTTCCCTTGGACCATGAAGCAACTAGTTTACTCTTTTTAAAAATGAACCTTTTAAGGGTTGCCCTCTTTGGCTATGAGAAGGCCACACGTCTGTCCTACTTCCATGCATCCCTCCCACTTCTGTACAATACAAAGCTTGCATATTTGAGGCTAAAGTGGCATGCACGTTGGGAAGATGGACACTGAGCAAGGCTGAACAGGAAGCCCTAGTAAAGAAGTTAATGGGTAAGTAATCTGTTAGGACCACATTATCCATCTTCCTCATCACAGTCTTTCCTCTAAGGATATGCCAAGTGCTATGAACCTCCGCCATGCATTCATCAAGGACAAACATAATGTCTTGTGTGTGTTTTGAAAGTCTTAGCTAAACATCAAGCAACTTATAGGCCTATGTGGCTCTCTGTAGAGGAACTGACGGAAATATAATTAAAAAAACATTTGTAACTTTCACCTGTAAGCTCTTGAAGTGGAAGGTACACCTTGGATCATCAAAAATGGAGCAAATTTATTCTAATGGACTTCTTGAAAGGGGCCAACCTTCCATCCATTGCCTGGGGAAGTTTTGGAACCCCATGTGACCTCTGTGAGTCAGAATGGTGACTGGACTGAAAAGGCAGAACACCACATCCACTACTTAACCTTCCCCTTGAAAGAGACCGAATGCCCGAAGATGCTGAACTAGCACAGTAACAGAAGAATGCAGACAACTTGAGTGAACCCAGATATTATCAGGTTATCCTACCAGTGTGCAACCCAGAAGATACAGGAACAGAGAAGAAGAGAAACTGGGTACCAACAGAAACAAATCTGTGCCTAACACACTATAAGAATTCCTGACCTGTAAGAATCAAGAAGCCCAGTAATGTCCTGGGCAATGAACCCCAGGAGCCCATGAACTATCTTAGAAATGTAAATTCCTACTCTACAAGAAGAATAATACACCCGAAGTAATCGAGGCAATTGAGAAATTAATTCAGCATTGAAGGAATTTATCACAGGACACACCGTAAATGAGTAACCAGGCACTATATAAGCTGCTAAAATAACAAGCATTGGCATAGCCAATAGGTCTCGCTTTTGGGACCTTATAAGTATTTAGTTATGCAGCACAATATCCTTGGTGCAACAACATCAACTGTTGCATGGCTAAACACTTATAAGGTCCCAAAAGCGAGACCTATTGGCAAAATGCAACTATTAACTCCAACAACAACAATACTGCTGCTTTTAAATTAGGTTTCCCGATGTTAGATACAACATGCATGGATATGGTAGACTTATTAATCTATATAGTCTAATTAATATATTTAAGCACGCTGCTCAAAGGTAGACTAGTTTCAAACACATCTGTATTACCAAAAGTCATCCTATTTTCATAAGATTTTTTTGTGTTATTCTTTATTAGCCATCTTAGAATAACATAACATCGTAGGACTGTCAGCATTGGCCACACAAATACAATGGCCATATAAATATTACAACAGAAAAAATTGTGTGGTACTTGCCTCTTGAAGATTAAAGAGAGTATACAGGAAGAAGGTGGATGGACGGGGTGGAAAGAAAGTGGGAGAGGAAAGAGTGGGGGATTTCATAAGATTTTATTGGAATGCTGTAGAGTGTAGGTCAAGAAAATATTCTTGGCACCTCACCATCCTAGACAGTTGGATTGTGGCTTTAAAGAGAAGATGCAAGATCTTATTAGAGCCAAGGTACCTACAATTATAATAAGATCATTTGCACTTAGGCCTGGTTGAGTTCCTTAAGCTCCAACCACTGTATGTGTTTTTACAAAACGAGTTCACTAAAAGTAAAATACAAAGTGTTTTGCTTAGAATTAAAGTAAAGGGGTGTCACGGGGCAGAGCAGCCAAGGGACTATAGTGCACCACCTTTGCGTGAGAACTCTACAACAAAACAACCTCTTCTTTTGCCACAACGGGAAGAGTGGAAACCCCTCGCAAGTCCACCTTCTCTACGACAGGAGGACTATCCCTTTAACAGGAGCACACCACCTGAAGACCCCGCCCCCTGTGCTGACGTGGAGTGGTGGAGGCCAATAAGCTCGGAGGAGACCAGGAAGAGTGTGTGGTACACCGCCAGAGGACGCGAAGCACGGAGGAGCAGCGGAGAATGGGAAGAAGCGAAGAACGCGGAACAAAGGGGAGACCCGAAACCCAGACGAATCGGCAGCGACTACCGAAGACGCCGGTCGGAGCGCAGAGCAGTCAGCCGAGCCGAGACTTCGCCAGGACCCCGTTGTGCCCCGCCACGCTCCAGGAGGAGCGTGGCTATCCCAGGTACGTGGGAAGTTTGCGGGCTGGGTAGGGAGGCGGGTGAGGTCCGACGACTAAGGGACAGAGCCCCTTGCTTTCCCCCTTTTAATAACGTACCCTCCCCTGCACTCGCACAACCTTATTTCTCTTGCCGTCGACGTGTTGGACTGCGTGGGTTTCCCCTCACTACCTTCCCCGTTTGTGCTTGGGCACTCAGAAGACCGATCACTCACCGGTATTCATTCTCTCTTTCTTCTCTGCCATGAGAGCAACCACCTGACCCGGGAGAACCAAAGAATCCCGTCACCTCCCTGAAGACTTAGGAGGAAGTCCTTGCCAGCGTTCTCCACCTTACGAAAGGATTTACTTCTCTCCTGCCCGGATCTAGATCTAAAACTCGGGACTCAAAAAGAGACGTGTACTGTTTAAATAAAACAAACTCGAAACACTAAGACCAGCGGTCCTCCCCTTCCTTTGAACCCACTACAAGGGGGTAATAGTCAAAATGATTTTTGTATACCTGCTACCGGTACTCTAATTTAGCAACATATCCTACTTTCACAATAACATACACAAAACTTACACTCCAACATAAATCGATTCAAGGCACTCCTAGTTCCAAATGAATAGTAGTCTAGAGTCAGAAGGAACTACAATGCCAAAATAATGAATGTTAGGGCTGTACGTACACATTCTCATTACATGACATTAGTACATCTTTGGGGTGGGTAGAATCGCAATTTGACATAAATAAATGCATTTTTCACAAAAGTTTTCTCTAAAGTGGTGTAATAGAAACTTAGTCCAGTCGTCAACACTTATGTTTGCGGTTATGTATTCTCTGCCTCCTAGTGGGCCTCTGTTCACAAGGGCCCAGGATAACTTTGTGTTGGACTTTTTGCTGGCATGGACTAACTTCAGCCAGAACTGGTCTGACGCTGACTGTTTGTCTCTATGTACCGGTGCCTTTGAAAGCTTTTTGCAATAATCTAACGTTGCCCCAAATAGGTCCTTGAATTCACACTAATTAATCCCTAGCTCAGTCCTTGTAGTGTGGGACAGAGCAGTCAAGCTTTACTAGAGGAACATGTGTTAAGCATTTAAGAGTACCAACATGGACGATAAGTAATTGACACGACTCCAAGGAGTTCCAGTACCAATTTATAAAACTAAAGCAGACTCCAAAAATAATGCAATCAGTTGAGTATAACCGGAGTTATAGATTTTTAAAGGAAAAATAAATCCGTGCATTTCACACCTGCAAAACTTTAATGTTGTGGTCTATGGGGAAATGGCCTAGTTGCACATGGTCACTTGCAGATCGAGTTCAGTGGAAACTACTGGGTCTAAAGGTGAGGCGGGTCCCAGGGCCAAGCTCGGACAGTCAGCTGATTTTTACCTGGCCTGTATGGCCTAGGTGCAAAGTAGTCCTGGTGCTGAAAAATTGGAGCTGCGGTTGCTGACTCTACCGCTTCTGTGGTGCTGGTAAGGAAGGGGATGCAAACTCTCGACAACGGGGCCACAGAGGTGTTGGGTTGAAGATGCTGCAGTGTTCCCTCGAGGTACAGCATCGAACAAAGGTGGTGGTAGCCTGGCTGGCCACCAGCAAGCAGGGTCAAGCTCAGCCTTCAGTCACTTTGATGTCCTGAAGTCTGGGGGGCAACGGTAGCCGTATGAAACTTGCTGGAGGTCAGGACTGTGTTTCCCACAATCACTAGACCATTTACGTTTGGGTGATTCCATCGGCGGCCCCAATTGCCAGTGATTCTTTCGATACGGGGTGAAGTTCTTGACTGCAGGAGACTAATATCTCTAGTCGAAAGGAGTCCTGGAGTTGTTTTTGGTTTGTAGAGGGGTTCCTCTTTACTTTGGAGCCCGTCTCTGGTCCAAGTTGAGTTGCAGTCGTGCAGTGGCAGGATGGTTGCCACAGATGCAGTCTTTGATGCCTTTTCTTTGTGCATGTCCTGAAGTCGCAGATTCAGTTCTCTTCTTTGTCCTTTTGTCGTAGGTCGATCAGATCTGAGGTTCTGGTGCCAGGGGAGCCCCTCAATTCCTAGATTATGGGGTGTTAGGTGTGTGGGAGCTAGTAACCCATGGGCTAGTAGCCTCAGCAGCTAATCCACCCCTGAGGTGACCACTTCTGGGGAAGTTTGTCACCTTTTCTATTCAGAAGACCTTATTCTGCCACTTTAAAAATTAGTAGAATCCTTCTTTGGCTGTACAGACAAGGTAGCCCACCTTAGGAGTGTTGCTCGCCTTCTGGGGATTTACGCCTCCTGGCCTTCTAATTTTCCCACCTGCCTGGTTTGCAAATGTGCCTGGGGAGAGGGTTGGCTTTTTCCTCCTTTGGGAGAAAGCCTACTTGCATATCAGAGACGTTGAGAGATTTGATTTGAACCCCAGCACTTTGATATGCCACTTCACTAGCTATCCTGACAGGGAGGAAAGTGACACCTCCCTCCTGGCCAGCCTTTGTTTCTGACTCCCGAGAGAGTTCACACCTACTAGCAGTGGATCAGAATCCAGTCTTGCAGCAACAGCTGCAGGCTGTCAGCCGAGTCACAGGGAAGGCTCGGGCAACCGGGTTGCCAACCTCTAAGGTAGCCACCTGGTTGCATGTCTCGTTAAATCCGACTCTGGGGAAACGTTTGGTTTGATAAGACAAGTTGTTTGATACCAAACATGACACTTTTCAACTGGACCATAATGGGGCCGGCAACCTGGGTGTGCCCAGGTGCCACCCCATGTTATTCAATGGCCCCTTGTTCACTTATGGTTGCCCCCGATGGAAGGAGGCACTTGTATGTCCACACCTTTACCATAATGCATCCTGTCTCCTGGGCTCAGGAGGCCATCCTTAGGGCTGACTGATATATATTAAAAATAGTGCTGTGACTTTGCCACTCATGGTGAGTTCAAAGTCGAATTTGAGCAGTTTGCACTGCTCATGCAGTCTGCAGTGGCAGGACTGCTGTCATCTTTTTAATTGGGTCACTCAGGATGGTACAATCAGTGTTGCATGCCCTGGTGACACCTATTAACTCCCACGCCATGGGTACCAATGGTACCACTTACCAGGGACTTATAAGGGGGGGTTTAAAGTCCTTGCCGCCAGTTGGGGTTACCAATTCACATGCAGCATATTTTAGGGAGAGAGCACTGGCACTGGGGCCTGGTTAGCAGGCTCCAGTGCACTTTCAGAGTCAAAATCATCAGCATTAGAGAACAAGCATTTGCAATGCAATAGGTCTCGCATTTGGAAGAGTTAGAGCTATTGGGGTTGTAAATGACGATGTCTTTTACCTATGTGTTTTGGTTTGGAGTGTAGTGGGTCTATGTGGTGTGCATTGGAATGATGTGGGTTGTGTTGGAATTGTGTGGGGTGGAATTGTGCTCTGTGGGGTGGAATTGTGTAGTGGAATTATGTGGCATTATTAATAGATAAGGGTGAGAGCTGCAAAGAATAGATTGAGGGGGATAGGTAGTTTGTGCTGGAAGTGGGGAATGAACTCCTCCTGACAGAGAAGCAGAAAGAGTGTTTGAGAAGGAGAGAAAGAAGGTGAGAGCAGGCAACAGATGGATAAAGAGGAAGGACCTGTGTATGCAGAGGACACCCCCCAAGAAGAGTAGGAGAGCGTGGAAATGAGGGAGGGATACTTTGAAAAGGCACGGGATAGAAACTGTGCTTCGTATTTGTGAGCAGGCTGGATAAAGCGGTGATAGGAAGTGTGAGGGATGACAGGGTCAGTGGGATTGCGAGATGAGAGGGGGTGAGGCAGTTGACCGTTTTGTTTCCAAATGTATCTGTTAACATTCCTGACTGTACAAAACTTTCATTTTTGACAAGTGGACAGAGAGCACAGGCTGGAGAGCCTTTAAAATGTTGCCAGGTTATGGGTCTAGAGGACACGCTCAAATTGGTGGGGTTGGTGAAGGATGAAAAAGTGGGACGCTTTTATAGGAAGGTTGAGAGACAAGGAGAAAAACTCCATCTGGTAACAAATCTGTGTGAACTGTAGAGAATATATTTATTTGTTAAAAAATATGATGCAAAGAGCTGATTTTCTGAAAGTCCTGTACTGCAAATTTCCATTCTGTTTATATAACCGTGTCCTACAACATAATTTGGCAAGAATTCAGTTTTCTCAGAATTTTGAAGATCATACAAAATGATGCACAACAGTCTTTTGAGGAAAAGTAAAGCAAATGCTCTTATCTCTTTACAATAAGTCAACGACTCTGCGTGTTTTTAATAATATCTACTTTTTGGCACATGTGGAAAATTATTCTGCTAACCTTTTTCTTTTCACTAGTGTACGCATGCCAATAGTTTGCAAAATTAACGCTTTGTAGCCAGATTTGTTTATGCAGCGACACACAGATACGATCTTCATGCATCCTCTTTGCAGGCGCAAAACTGGAGAATATTTTCACAGTAACTATTCACCTGCATACACTCTCATCGATACCACTTACTTGATATGGCAGTAGTAGCATGTATGCTGAGATGTATGCCCCGCTAGTAGTGCTGGAGTCCAGAAACAAGTGAAAAAGTGCCCAACCCGCCTGCAACACATTCTGGGAATTGAAGTTCTGCAATTATGTTAGTTAATCATACATTAGTTAGTATAAGCTAACCTTATGAGGGTCGGCAGTAGAAGTTCCCCTCTGTTTTCTAATACTGCAGTGCTTTTATTTGATGCCGCACCTAACACTACTGCAGCTCTTGATATTACGCAAAATAATGTGAATCCTTCGCCATTAAAAAAATCTAACCAGACAAAGCAAGGCTGCAGGTGCAGCAGCAGATTGAAGGGTCGATTAGTATCAATTGCAAAGTAATGAAGCTCTGAAAAATAACTCCTTCCGGAGGGAACCGAGAAGTAATCTTGGTGAGGTCTCTTTCCCTTGTAGCATGCCCAGTGGCACAAAGAGCTAACCCTAACAGCTATTTTGATAATGCCTCTCTGAGATTGTTCCCTGTATACCTATGCAGCCCTTGTTCAGGTGTGAGCCTGCAGTTCCATAATACCAGACCTGCCAAACTTAACAAGTTTAACTTGCTGCTGACTGAAAAGGTGCTGCACCGATTCATGTGAGGGCTGCCCAGTGCAGACAAAGCTTCCGTCTAGATCAGGTTGTCAGTAGGCATCACGTGGTCCCTGAGAGCTTGTGAGGCTGGACAGTGATCCTAGTGTAAAAAAACACACACACAAAAAAACAAAACATGTCCGCCATCACTCCTTCTCCCAGCCTCCCGGCTCAATGTAACAATGACGAGAGAGCACCACCTCATCACATACATACTACGTGAGGTTTTGCACTTGAGAAAAGCAGGGATGCATATCCCCATCAAGGATTACATCTAACTTTACACGGTGAAAATGCAGAGAAAACATACTTGCTTAGCCCTGACCACGCACACGAAGTTAGGCTGATTAATACGTTACAGAACTTTTGTGCTCGAGAGAAGCCGGTATGCATACATTGCTATGAAGGATTACAGCTAACTCTTCACAGTGGAAATGCAGAGAAAACACACTTGCTTAGCCTTGACCATGTGCACAAAGTTGGGCTGATTAATACATTACAGATGTTTTGCGCTTGAGAAAAGCAGGGATGCATACACCTCCATCAAGGATTACAGCTAACTTTTCACGGTGGAACGTGTAGAACACAACGTCTACGTTGCATTATGTGTAGTAACATCATGACTTGCGCAGTGAATCAGCCTAAAGTCTCACCCACTGCAAATCGTGCTTGTTGTGAATAGCCAAAACAAGAAATAAAACAAAAAATATGTGACGAAGCATGAAGCGAGGCGGTCTGCCGTGGAGTGGGGAGGAAGCGTCGTACTGCAGATTTGGTTTGCTTAGGTGACAAAGCATATCTGTTGTTTCCCAAATCAATCAATCAATCAATCAACCATAGTATTTATAAAGCGCACTACATACCCGTGAGGGTCTCAAGGCACTGAAGGGGGGGGGGGGGGATGCTGCTACTGTCCGAAGTGCCAGGTCTTGAGAAGTCTTCTGAAGGTTGGGAGGTCTTCGGTCTGCCGCAGGCGGATGGGGAGGGTGTTCCATGTCTTGGCGGCTTGGTGGGAGAATAATCTGCCGCCAAACAATGTGCTTGGTATGGTGCCCATGGCTACTTTTTACGGCGCACTGGGGACACACTTATTGTGAACCACTGAGAAGCTGATAATTAAAATTAAACTAAAAAAGCGATTTTGGAGGGGTGCTGGGGGCGGTCAAGCAGTGTTGTGGGAGGGGTCGGTATGCTTAAAGCAAAAGTAACTAATACAAAAAAATATCTGTGGAAGCATAAAACGAGGCTCCCGGCGTGGAGCATAGAGGGAGCATCTTTAAAAGATAAAGCTTGGTGTCCACGATCAGGTGCCAATACAAACACTTGGACTCTGGTTTGCTGAAGCAGAGAGTTTGTTGTGCCTGTAACAGCAGCTAGAAGAAAGTGATTAAGAAAATAGTGCTCACAAGCAGTAAATAAAACATACTGAGTAACAACGCATGTAACATGAGCAGAACTCATGGGAAGTTACAACAGGAGATAAGGAGGTACTGAGGAGGGACTACTAAGCCTATTAACAAATCAAAAGCCACCATTTCCAAAGAACAGTAACGGAAGCCAATTGAAAAGATGTGCGGAGCTTAAAGTCCATACCTGAATATGCTGCCTAGGCAAGACCTGAAAAAGTGTGGGAGCGACCATACACAATTAGCACTTTCCTATAACCCCTAAGGAAGGCGTTGGTTGCCCAAAAGGCATGGTGCTACTTATTAAAAAGAAATGTATGTTCTTGTGTGCGCAACATGCTCTGACTGAAAACTCGAAATTGCCCTTTTCACGGTAGCGAGGATGGTGGTTCCATTGGCTAATAAGGAGTTGCATTAGCCATCATACTAAGTGCTAACTTCCATTAGGGACTTTCAAACATAGTACTTCAAGGTACCAAATTAAGTTTTGCATTAAACTCAACTCGATTTAGGGTGAGTTTTAATAGAAAGGTGACATTAGAGAATCACCACTTTGTTTCCCAACCCCATGGTAGTCTTTCTTGTCTATCTTCAGCAGTTGTCATCCACGACAACATGCTGCCTCCCTGCTAGGTAGGGTGAAGCTCTCCCAGGAAAAGGGAACATAGAGAACGTTTGGTAGGAGGTGTGACCCCCTCCAGAAGGATTACTACAGGGTGGTGGACACAGGTGACCCAGCTTAAATTAGGCTACTGCCTCAGTGAAGCAAATGGTGATCACACCTCAACAGGCCCACTCCTTTGTGTAGGCAGACAGGCTGGCATCTGCTACAGAAGAGCAAAACCTGTTGCAGAACCAGTTTTCCAGGAGGGGTGTCTCATTATCTTGATTACACCCTAGGGTGGTGCCCACAGCTCCTCACGGGGAAGAAGGCTTACGCCACCTTGGATTTGGGTTGAAAAGTGTATTCTGTGATTGTTTGGTGGCCAAACCCGCAGGAAGTGAGGTAAAAGGAGATGGGTTGCCGCATCGATACTATGGCCCCATTGGCTAGTTAGTACTTCCCTCCCACAAATGCGAAGATGGTAATAAAATGGCACCCCGGACATTTAATCCTCAGATCACTACTAGACTGGAAAGAAGACAGAACAAGCATTAGAAATGCAATAGGTCTCACATTTCTTTGTTAGAGCTATTGGCATAGCTTATCAGCTACCGGACAGAAATTACCACTTTGCAGTTGCGGAACAGAGCATTGCTCCGCGAAACGGCCTGCAAGCCTAAAACGATGTGTAGCCTACAAAATAAAAAGCCAGATCAGGATGATCAGGAGGAACCACGACATATTGGGATAGCTAACGCAAGCAAACAATGAGTGAAATCGCCTGGGCGTGAACCAAGCATGCAAAGGCAGGAGAATCGGACCCAATGCACCAATAAAACCCCCCTATTTCTAAATGGCACAACAACGAACAAATGGCAATTCATGTGCATGCCGAAAGCCGATAGAGGCGATAACAATAGGTCTTGCAGACAGCGCATGCGCGCTGCCTAGGCTCGACCTTAAAATGACTGCCCTGCAGCTTCTTGGACCCAGCAAAGAGTGGCTGCACCAAAAACTGGCCTGCATTTGCTGCACACGAGGTACCTGCAAGAAAACTGTGTTTGCGGTGCCCATTCATGGAAAAGAGCTCTACTTTTGACAGGATGGAAGAAGTGACTCAAAGGGCTCGTTTACTAGCTGCCTGTTAAGCTTTAGAATCACCAACAGCTTAGGAACCCTGCACTCCTCGAGATACCAAGTGCCCTGGAATGCCTGACTGTCACTGTTAGGTGACAAATTCCTGACTTTTCCCAAGTGTCCCCAAACCTGTGGGACCCGTAGCCGAGGGCGAAATGAACTCTGGACCTCCAAAAATAAAGATTTACTTACCTGGAAGGAACTACTTAGAACACTGTAAATGAGAGACCAGTTGACCAGTGGCGACTAGACCTGCACTGGACTTCCCTGCTGCATCGTTCGAGATGGAGTCCTGAGGCCTGATGCTTGTAGATACCAGGGTGGCACCAGAAATACTCGCAGTAGCCTGCATTCGAACCACTTTTTGGCTGGAGCAAGGTACAGGATAAAAGTTCAGAAAAGACTCTTAGACTGCTGGACTTGACAGGTAACTGTCTCCCTGGGTCACCAAACATTGTGGCTCATCCAAGTGAAGAGAAGCAGCAGTAATAGCCGGTTGACTATAAACTGTTCAACTGCTTACAACCATTTTTTTTGCATGTCCTAACAGTGAGCTATAGTAATTTACATGCTTTTAAAAAAATTCATATCTTCTATTTCCCTCAGTTTTTTTGTTGTTGTTCGTTGTTTTGGTGTCTATTTTATAGTTAAAAATACACTCTATTTTCATAAATTAGTGTTGGATTTTTATTGTGTTGTGTTTCTTACTGTCTGTTTTAGTACTTCTAAATGCTTTACACATGTGTTTTTGATTTTCAACCCATACTGTCACCTGGGAGGGTATCCTGGCGCTGAGCAGGTGAAAGTCTAGACAAACCTAGGGGCTAGCGGGATTACTCGGAAAGCTAGGTCTTTAGCTTCTTGCGGAATTGGAGAAGTGAGGAGGAGACTCTTATGTGCAGTAGCAGGTTGTTCTATGCTAAAGGAGCGACGTAGGAGAAGGCTAGACCACTGGATCTGGTTTTCCGTATGCTTAGGATGTGTGCTAGTGCGAGTCCAGAGGAGCAGAGGTGTCTGGAAGGTTTGTGAAAGCAGATGTGATTGTTTAGGTATGCTGGATCAGCGATATGTGGTGCTTTGAAAGTGGGAGTGAGGAGTTTGAGCTGGGCTCGTTTGTGTATGGGAAGCCAGTGGAGCTCCTTCAGGTTTGGCACGAGGTAGGTAGACAGTGATTCTGGCTGCCGAGTTCTGAATGGTCTGCAGCCTTCTGGTGTGTTTTTGTTGATCCCGGCATAGCGGGCGTTCCTGTAGTTCATCTTGCTTGTGACAAGGGCATGTGTGACAATTGTTCAGGTGCTGATTGGGAGCCATTTGAAAATCTTCTGAATTTTCAGGGTATGGAAACATAAGGCGTTGACTTTGCAGTCATGCTAAGTTGGTTGTTGATGACAATCCAGAGGTTCTTGGCATGGGTGGTAGAGGTGGCTGTCGGTGTTGGCTCTGTTGGCCACCAGGTGTACTCCACATTTAAGTGCACTTCTTCCCAAAGAACGCAATTTCGAACTTGTTGGCCTTCATCCTATGGGCGATTTCAGTCATGCAAGCATTGAACTTGATCGGAGGGTCTTGTCTGTGAGGGAGGGAATGAGTTCTGTGTCATCGGCATAGGCAAAAACTTTTATGCTGTGAGCGGGGATGATGCCTGCTAGAGAAATCATGTATGCCTTGAGGAGGGTCTGGCTCAAGAAGGATCCTTGCAAAACTTTGCAGGTGTCTGAGGTGTACAGTGTCAGGCTGGATCCTTCCAGTCAGGAAGGAGCAAATCCATCACAGTGTGTGTCCTTGGAGGGCAGTGCAGTGGTTGGGGTTTGAAATAAGACTAAGTGGTGTCGAGGAGTTGGTGGTCACTGAAGTATTCAATGAGGATTCTTTTGATTATTTGTTCTAAGACATTGGCTTGAAATGGTAGCAGGGAGATCTGTCTGTAGTTTGCAAGCTTTGAAGGGCCTGCAAACGGTTTCTTCAGCAATGATCAGTTGCATGTTTCTAGGCATCCTGAAAGGTTGTGGGAGAGATGGAGGCATCCAGAATTGGTGGGGAGCATGGTGCTGATGGGTTGCCGTCCCCTGGAGTAGGTGTGGTGGGGCAGAGTCTAATCGGGCTCCAGGGTGGACAGACTTCATGGTGGCGGAAGTTTCTTCTGAGATGAGGGTGAGCCATGTGTTTTCCATGGTTCTTTGGATAAGATTGGGAGGCATTTGATGAGGTCTGTGAGGTCTGGTTGTGGGTTGAATTTGCTGTAAATGGCAGTGATGTTGTTGCTGAAATTTTGAGAGAGGTTGTTGCAGAGGTCCTGTGAGGAGATGATGGAGTTGGAGGCGGCTGCTGGTGAGGTGAAGTCCTTCACAATGGCGAAGATATATTTGCTTCTAGTTGTGCTGGCATCAATGCGGTCCACCAGAGCAGTGCGTTTGGTCGTCCAAATAATTTGGTGGTTACGCCTCGGGCGAATTTGAAAGTGCTCCTGCCTGTCTGTATTGTCCAAAAGGGGGTGGTGATGGACGGAGCATCAGAACCAATCAAACACTCACACCCAGTCAACAGATCTGGGTTTGATCCATCACCATTTTTGAGCCCACTCTGCCACCCCAGTTCAGACATGGCCATATGCAAATCAGTCTGACCCTGTGCCTCATGGGAACAGTCCAGCCCGAACGTCCAAGCCATGCCTTCCCTGGACCAGAAACAACACCACCCTCTTTTGTACCGCTTTGTTCGCCATAAGTTGGCAGGGTATGCTCAGACGTGAGTCCCTTGCTCACTTTGCCACTGGATTCAAGCAAGCCTGGCTGAAGACGGCTGAAATGCCAGAAACCGGTCCTAGGAAGCTTGTTTCCGGTCCAGGGAAGGCATGGCTTGGCAGTTCGGGCTGGACTGTTCCCATGAGGCACAGGGTCTGTCTGATTTGCATATGACCATGTCTGAACTGGGGTGGCAGAGTGGGCTAAAGAACGGTGATGGATCAAACCCAGATCTGTTGACTGGGTGTGAGTGTTTGATTGGTTCTGATGCTCCGTCCATCACCACCCTCTTTTGTACCGCTTTGTCTGTATTGTCCAGCATCGTGGATAGGTCCCTTTACTCATTTGGTGAGGCTCAGGCTTTCAAGGACTTTGATGGGTTAGAATATACATTGTCCCATTTGAACATTAATGCCTGCATGAAGTTACATATATCTAGATGCCATCATTAACTCATCTGCGAAGAGTGTTTTCGAACTCTGTGAATGTTTTTTTCTTCCTACTAGTGAATATATCAATTACATTTTCTCTGTTTGACCCTTAGTCAATAAATCAGAACCAGACCATGGGCTTGATATTGTTTTATATGTTGTTATAATACTACTTGACATTGTCAAAACACCTTCCGCAGATTGGAAGAGTGGCTTGTCAATATGAGATTTTATCTCACATTTAGTGGAACAGACAATTTGAAGATTATGGATAGTTTGAATGCTGCAAAACGAAACAACACACATTCTGAGGATCATTGTTAGAAATCTTGTAATAGTTATAGAACTCCTCCATATATCAAGGAATACTGTCAGTTTAGGAAATTGCTGCTGTATAATGTGCTGCTAGGTTGCAACAAACTCTTTAGTCCCCGCAGCACTCCAATATGGACAGCCTAAAAGTATTTCCCAGTTCTCTCTCAATCTGGATTACTGCAGTTCTTCACTCAGATCACATCTGAACATCATAGTGAGATTCTTCGCCAAGATGAAACATTTTCTATATAACATGTTTGCTAACGCTTTCTTTTTTTATTCTTAAAGTGAGCATGTACAGGAAGTTCAGACTGCATTTGTAAAGCCACATTACAGCCATTCTCAGGATGGTAACATGAGCGATGAAAGTGATGGAGATGATGCGGACTACGAAGTTGATGATTGGGATTGGGATGGTATAGGTGGAGATCTTACCAAACGCCTTACGACTACCAGAAGAAGTAATCCGCAGGTACATGGATAAAAAGGCTATGGATTTCTGTTTGGTAGGAGAGGGGCCAGTATGCATGTTATGTCATGTTGGGTATGTAAAAATCACATACAACCATGTTTTCTAAACACTTCTTATCATTAGGGTGTGCAATCATTTGACTGCCTATTTGAATTTACTAGGTCCCCCGAGATGCCTCATTGTACACTTGATGTGTACCTTTTAATCTATGGATAATCAAAAATGTTTGAGGATGCTAGTTACTATTTAACATGCTTTCTGTATTTTCTACAGTACATCTTCAATTAAAACACTGTATGACTGTCGCCTCGCAAACAAATTCAAAATAGGGCCAGGTTCGGATATCGCTCTGTTTTCAACCTTCTCCTTAATCCTTGCAAAAGCAAGAAGCATACACCCTGGTGCAAAAGTAGGAAAAGATGTATGTTAGTTCAAGTTTACAATTTTGAGAGGAGTTGGCTCCAAGTAGCATTGCATTGTGCACCCTCCACTTAAACATCCCCAGATTTAAACCGGTCTCCAGTAGATTTCTCGTGGTGGTTTGACTCAACTGTCATTTTGGTACAATTTGATTTTGTTGAAAATGATCTGTAATGTTGTGATGACACCCTGATGCATTGAAGGTGTTTTTTTCTTCTATTTTTCTTAACAGGAGAACAAGCAGTCTCTTTCTAGCAACTCGTCTAAAGTTTACATGCCAACTGACAAGGCTCTGAGAAAATTTGAGCATAAAATTAATCTTGGTGAGTTGCTATGCCTTCAAAAAGTTTTTCCACTGCTCTCAAACATAAAATGTTGTGTATAATTTAGAAATACCAACTTAACATAAAAAGCAAAATAATGCAATGTACCTCTTAAATGTAATAACAATTTTCTATTCATGATTTCAGGAGTCCAGAAAATATGTATGTTATTCTCATCTACTTTTATTTTGAGAACACTTCTGTGCTAAAAGTTGATTGTTACTTGAAGTGTTGTCTTTTTAGAGACCTATTTTCCTCCATTGATTTTTCTTAATTTTCAATGTAATTCTAGTTGCACATTTTCGGGAGTAGCCTCAGTTTCCGCATATACACATCCTTTATATGTTCATAGAGGTGAAAAGAAAATAGTGGTTGAAGTAACACTTGACCGTCTTTTAAGGCCAATGAGGAGTGAAGATAGGCAAGATAAGATGAAGAGAAGTTTGTCATCTCAAATAGTGTGAAAACATCTACGCCGAGGTAAACTAGTAATAAATAATGATAGCATACAAATGTTTATGGGGTATGTGATAGAGAATGTGGAAATTACCTCAAAGCAAAATCCCAATTTAGCTCGAAACTGGTTTCCAACCAGCACAGGAAATTTGTTGATGAGATCTGGTTGGAGGCGTGGGCCAGTCCGTTGTTTTTGGGCAATATTATATGTGGTCTGGTGTTGCAGGGCAGCCTATATGAAAGCACTCCAATTGGATAACGCTTTGGGCATTTGACTTTGTGAGTGTAGTTAAGCCATGTGTGTAAGGCTCACTGTAGGAGATGGTAGCATCTATAGACTACGGTACTGCATGACACTGAAAAGCACACAATACACTTATTGTTTAGTCATTCCTGAAAACTCCAAGGTAAAGGACTTTTATTTACAGGTAAGTTAGAAATCAGTAGATAATATAGGTATACGGACAACTAGAAGGTACTTGCAGCTTCTGGGTTCGAATTACAACCTCAGGCATGTTGTAGTGGTTACATATTAGGTTTTTAGATAACAGCTGTATGGCAACATTATCCTGAGAGATGGGTTTTGTTAGAACGTTGTCAGTGGGCTGCAGATGTCTGACAAAAATATTTAAAGTGGCAGAGACAATAATATGTGAGTTTCAACAAAAATGGTCAAAAATAGTCCACCCCAAAAATAAATGGTTCACCCAATTCCAAAGTAAATAATACATTTTCAATAGCCGTAGTCTTGGTTTCCAGTTTGAAGCCTAAATAATATCTGGTCATTAATTTCCAACTGGGACACAGTTGAACTGACACCGCTTATAGAAGAATCAAGTGGTCTTGCAGGTCTTCAAAGTATAATATGATGGGACCAAACTGTAAGGGCCTGTATCTTGGGACAGGCTGTTCAGTTTTCCAGTGAATAAGCACTGGCTAGATTTAAGGGATCAGCTAGTTCCAACTGCGAACTAGATTTAAGGTCAGGATAGTACTACATGTTTAGACTCTTATATTTCTGGCAAGTAGTAACTAGGAAAATGTTAAAGCGTCTCATAAATAAGAAAGACGGGCAGCAGCCATTGCAGCACAGCCACACTGGCACAGAAGGATAGGAAAGAACTCCTTTGCGACCTGTATATTTGCAGATAGAGGCACCTGTGTATACTTCAAGAGTACTGGTTGGATCAGGAATGGTGCAGTGTCTCCACAGCTGTGTGGTGCCTAAGAGTCTCTTCTGGTCCTTGACTACAGGCATGTTTTGCCTTTGAGTTTTGGCCTGCTGAGGAAGCGTGTTGAGGCGCCTGGGTTGCTCAATCTGTTGTGACGGCCCCCACATTGACTTTGCTTGGCCTTTTTAAAGTTTACCTGCGCAATCCAGGGCCAGCTCCTCTCGACCACTGGCAGCACAGCTCCTCTTGTCTCACTTAGATCACAGGAACACATTTCTCCAGAACATATAACGTTCACAGTCCTTCAAGAATACAGCAGCCAGGACAAGTCAGCCTTGAACTAATGCAGCTCTGCACCAGTGTATAGAGTCCCCTAAAAGACAATTCTAGAGAGGCACAAGTGGGAGGCCTGGGCCATCCAATCTGTTGCCTTTTATGAAGTTTAAGTTCTGAGGGATGCATCTTCCATCTTTGACCTTGACCTTGCCTGGATTTCCTGCCATCAGTCACAGTTAAGGGCAATTCAAACTATGGGTAGGGGTGCAATTACATGTGCCATCTAGGCTTGACTGTGTTATTGAACATCTTTTTGAAAGGTGGAGCATTTCCAAGCTGCTCTCAGATTCTCAAGTCTACTGGAATAAAAAGCGTGAAGATTATCTGGTGAAAGATTTTAGGCTGGAAAGCACCAGTTTTCCATGCCAAGTAGAATGCCTCTGTACAACCAGACAGACAAACCCAAAGGAGTTTTGAAGTGATGTAGTATCTGTGTCAAATAAACCAAAGAATCTCTTCTGACTTTCTTAAATTGCACAAGTAAATACACTATTAACGTATTTGTTATAAAATATATGTGAGAAGTAGTGTGAGGCCCTTTTAGAAGGTACGCAGATGAGCATATAAGTGCCATCAAATCTAAAAATACAAAGTATGCAACAGCTGACTGTATCAGACAGTACAACTTTACATATTTCTCAGCATAACAGTTGTCAGTCATTAGATGAACTAGAACCAAAATGAATCAAGATTAATAATGAAAATATCAGTGTCAGAACGTAATGGCTTAAATTAAGAAAATGGTTTACATGCATATCTATGAACGCAAGAACAACTGCTAAATGTGATGCGTATGAGAGGGGTAAAATTAATTGTATTATTATTATTACAGAAATGTACATTGTTGGGATGCAATAATTCGTCTGTCACCTTTTTCTCATTTAGTAACATGACATGAAACAAAATTTATAACCTTCCATCGGGTTTTCCACTAGACTATGATGAAGCAACTGTGGATAAGCAGTTGGTGAAGTGGCAGTATTCTTCCGATCATTGGGCAGGTATATGATCTAGTGTAGGGCATCGCATTGTGAGCATTGATCATGCAGTAGACTCCGCTGTGCAACAGCCTTGTTTTAGGCAGGCAGCAAAGGTGAGGAGTCTAGACACCCAGACTGGCAAAGAGGATAACCAAAATGCGTCTAATTTCAGCAAATGCACACAGGACACCCAAACTACATATCTCATTAACATGTTTATTCCCCGACGGGATTGATGTATGTATGTCAGTGCCCATGCTACCTTGGTAAACTGTTGCAAAATCCAAAGTGGGTTCTCAAACCGGAAGTCCAGTTTGTCTCAGACACTGCCACCAGGATCAACCTTTGGGGGTAGGGGTCGGGGTGGCACCCAGGTAACAATCATCAAGAATGCCACTGATGGTTACTGGTCAAGCATTGTTCCTCATGTGTGTCTTCTTTGGACTCGTTACATCAAATAGCCATCATCTTAATACAGACTGATCGTACTCTGCCAGGTAATATAATTCCATGTATGGCACAAGGGCTATTGTCTACTTGTTGAAGTTTAAATTTGTCCATGCCTTTTCTTCTCCTACCACCTCTCAATATCTGGCCTATGAGGAGAGTTGGCTTAAGGAAGCCTATCATTTTAAAATCTGGTTAGGGCCACTATTTTGACTGGGGCCCCAGAGCCCTGTGCACACATGGGGAGCTTCTTTCAGGTCATAATTGAGCTACAAACAACCCCCATTGTTAATGCTCACTTCAGTGAGGCCATAATGCATGTGATATATCCACACACTATTATCAAAAGGTGTAAGAGGCTCAAAGGGTTTTGAAATGTGTTTCTTAGATCTGAAAGTTGGAGGCCAGAGAGGAACCTATGTTTTTCACAGTGGGTAAAAGATCAAGCAAAGAGTCCTTGATATATAACAGTACATGATCCACGTACAGAAATATTATGGTTCACTTGACAAGTTAAGGTCTCTCTCAAACATCTGTTTATGAATGTCACTACTGAGCATTTCCATTGCTAGGGCAAAGCATGGGACCACAGTGGACAACATTGTCTAGTGCCATCCTCCACCGGCTCCTTTTTCACGACTATACACTCAATATGGCTTATAACACTGGCCCATAAACATTAAACATATCCAGCCCATCAGTTCTGGTATTCGCTAAGCAGATAAAACAATTACTTCAGAGTAGAGCATTGGTCTTCAAACATTTTAGTGTTGCTCGCATCTCCCCCACCCCGTGTAAAAATAAAAAAGATAAATATCATTGGGGTCTCCTAGAATGGCAAACACATTTACTTATAATATTTTATAACATTGGCAGCTCTGAACATATTTATCAATGCACATGTTACAGTTATGTTCTGTTATACCTTTTACAAATGTTATCAAGTGCATGATTGCCAACACACTCCAACCTGTTAGTGGGAGCCTGATCTCCCAAAAAGTGTGAAAGTATCCACAATTGTGATCCTTTATCAGAAACGGAGCAACAATCTTTCGTGGTTATTTGAAGCCCTCTTCTCCCCAACTTGACACTTACTTCCAGCCAGGACATGAGGCAAAAAGAGGGTATTGATGGCCCATCATAGAAAGATTGTTTTCATTCACCAAAAAACAGCACTGTTTTAAGCGTAATGTTTGTCTTTGTTCCCAAAGCACATCACAAATACTCCTCTTGGCCAGAGCCTGAACCCCACGACCTACAACCCAGAGATCATTTTAGGCACAGCTGGAAGACCTCTAGAGAGTCTATTTTAAAGTCTGAAACAAAATCTTTTTGGTTCGGGATGCTAGAATGGTTTTGGGTATAGAGGACAACAACTTCCCAAAGATTTTTATAGTTAAGAGGGTATGATATGAGGACCTATCCAGCTTGTCCTTATCAGATTTAAGGACCAACACCACTACTGCATCCCTCATGGATGGGGAAGTTTGTTGTCCCTTTGGGCATATAATTGAAAAATATTCCAGTATTGGATCTTTCATAGATTCGCATGCTTGAATCTTTCCCAAGCGTCAAGGTGAGAGTACCATGGTAACTTCTAAAGCAGTAGAAGTAGTAACCATAGCTTATAATGGAAAAAGACATTGGGTCACATGCATCAAAGTCAGGAATTGCGATTCCTAAATTGTGATTTTTAAGGAATCGCAATTTCTTATGCATGTAGGAATCGCAAAAAAAATTGTGATTCCTACACATTCCTTAATTGCGACTCACAATTTGCGATTCGCAATTAAAGAATGGCTTCCCATTCATTCCTATGGGCCTAGAGGCCCTTAGGAATGAATGGGATTGCATGCTCAATTTGCGAGCACCAAATAGGTACTCGCAAATTGTGCATGCAATTTGAAGGGTGCAAGGGGGCCAAAAGGCCACCCTGATGCACCCCCAGAAAAAGTAGGTATGCACTTGTGGTGCACACACATGCCCTAAGGGCATGTGTGTGCACCACAATGCACTTTGAAAAATGCATTTATTTGCATTTTTCAATGCAATCGCAAATTACCATCAACTTAATTTGCAATTCTAAATTGCGAAATGAAATTTGTGATTGCATAATGCATCGCATTTAGGGGATCACAATTTGCGTTTCCCTAACTGCATTCGCAATTAAGGGGATCGTAAAAACGTAAGAGGATTCAATTTCCTGTGGCTCTGGTGCAAGACCTACAGGGTATGTTGTAGGACTACTATAAATGATTCACTGAACCTGCAAGGTCAACATCTCCGATGCGTCCACCACACAGCCTCCTATATCAAGTTCACCCAAACCTCTTCCACCACCTGGTACTACAAGAATTACCCCGTGTCAACTATTGCTATGCCTCCTTGGAAAGACCCGGATGACGATAGATAGGGAGGTGAAATTCAAGATAATCAATCTGTGTCCAATGAATGGGACAATTATCTCATCCCGACAACTTAACCTCCTGCACCACAACTGGTGGATTCCCCACCAGAGATCGGTGGTTTCCAGCCCAACGTTTCCAACTTCCAATAACCATCAAGCAATTGGATTGTTATCTATATGGTTTTAAGGAACAGTTTAGAAAAGTTGTAAAGGCAATCCCAATTGTTGATTGTATCTGGGAGGATGGAATAAAGATCATAAACTCCTGCCACGGTCACATCGGCTCTGCCAAGCATCGATAGGAAATACAGAATTCCAGAGGGCTTATCAGCATGTCTGGTTAAACATTTGAAACCAGATTCTGTCAACACACAGGCTGCACAGTGCCGATCAAGGAACCCTTCCACACCCATATCAACCCCACCTGACAAAGAAGGCGGACCCCTTGATAACATTGGGAAGAGGTTCTCAATTATGTCAGAAATGACAGTACGAGCAGCTGATTCGCTGGTATACTAGACAGATATGACCGCCAGATGTGGTTAGACCTAGCTACATACATGTACAGCCTGCTGGGAGATAAAATGGCAGAAGCAAAAAGGATTCTGCAGAAGGCTGAAAGGTCCTCATTGGAAATCATATATTGCGCAATGGATATAGCCTCAGTAGGATTTCGACAACTGACAGGATCAGCGGTCATGAGACACCATGTTTGGTTAAAGGCCACAACAATTAGACCTGAGGTGCAAACAAATATTAGCTATGCCATACGATGGTGGCGCTCTGTTTGACAAGCATGTTGACGACGCCTTGCAAGCAATCAAGGCAAACCCTGACCCCGCAAGATCTTTGGACACATTACAATTTCTGAAAACACCCTTTATAGAGGCCTGCGGCATAAACACTTATTCGTATCGAGGAGGATACTAGAGGTATCAGACTTCTCAACCCCCTCAGCACCAATTAAGTCCAGCTTGCCAGCAATACCAACCATATAGGACACTGCCAGCGGGCAGCCCTCAGCAGCACTTTAGGCCAGCTTACCAGCAACACCAACCATATAGGACACTGCCAGCGGGAAGCCTCCTCCTGGCAACCACCAAGGAGAAGGCAGACCGCGCTGACGAGAGGCTCTGGCAGAAAACAGTGACACAGTTATAGTGCCAATTTCACCCCCTACAGCAAACCATTCTGTGGGAGCAAAAATGTCAAATACCTCAACGACCGAATCAACTTCACTTACCCAAAAGTAACCTCCGATCTTCCAACCTTGCACTGGCTGAAACCCCACGCATCCACATAGCAGGCGGTAGATCCTTCTCCCACATTGCAGCCATGACCTGGAACGAGCTACCGGCAGACTTCAGACGAGCCCCCTTCCTGAACACCTTCAGTAAGACGCTCAAGACCTGGCTCTTCGGCTAGACAGATCTACGGACCCCCCCAGCGCCTTGAGACCCTCACGGGTGAGTAGCGTGCTTACAATTCCCGGATTGATTGATTGAAACTTTTCTCAACAATGGCAGAAAATAGCATCAGATACATGGGTCCTGGATCTCATTGCATATGGTCACATGTTCGAGTTCCCCAAGATTCTGCCCACCACTCCACCAAAACTAGGGCACGCACCTTAGCTCCTTCTACCCTAGAAGGGTATGTTAAACACAGGTGCCATAGAGAAAGTCCCCCATTCATTTTTCCTCAAAGAAGTGAACAGGAGTATGGCGACCCATTCTGGACCTCAGGAAATTTAACAAGTACCTGAATAAGCAATCTTATCGTATGATCACCCTTCAAGAAGTCTTGCACCACCTCAACTAAGGAGATTACATGACAATCCTAGATCTGCAGGATGCAGGAATCTGCCTATTCATCCGAAACATCACACATTTCTCAGATTCACAGTAGCTGACACTCACTATCTATTCAAAGTGCTCCCATTTGGTCTGAGGTCAGCTTCCCGGATTTTTACGAAGTGTCTCGCCCCAGTGGCAGCCCACTTAAGACCAAAAGTCCTCCAGGTCTTCCCGTATCTCGACGACTGGCTGATAAAAGCGCCATCCGCCCGCAATGACTTCTCTACAATCGTTCCAGTCATTGGGCCTAGCAGTCAGTTGCCAAAAGTCTCTTCTTCGTCCCTCAACGAAGATACATTTTCTGTAAGCAATTCTGGATACATTACAAGAGAAGGCATTCTTGTCAGAAGAAAGGCAAAAGAAACAGGACTTTGGCACAAAACCTATAATAAAGAAAGTCTGTTTGCCTTCTCAAATCACTCTCGGCATAAGGTAATTAGCCATTTTACTACTGCCTTGTGCACATCCAAGGATAAGACCCTTGCAGGAGGGATTTGCTGCACAGTAGGTTCAGATAGAAGGCTCATTCGACTATGTCGTCAAACTCAGCACCACCACTCAGCACCACCTACGATAAAATCTCTTCCTTGGTGGTAAAGCTCTGGCAATTTCTCATCGGCGCTCACATTCTTGTCACAAATTCCATAATATGTCATTGCAACAGACTTTTCTCTAGAAGGTTCAGGGGGGCATTTGCAGGATCTTCAAATCAATTGGAAATGGATCCTAACACAATCAAAAATGCACATATCCTTCCTGGAGCTCAGAGCAATCTCACTTGCCCACCAGGCGAGAATAAAAGGATCTTCAGTGTTGATCTGAACGGACAACACAAACAGTATGGACTACCTGAACAAACAAGGAGGCAAAAGGTCTCAGATCCTGTCACAGGAGGCGCAAGAAATATGGAAATGGGATTTGGCGCATCAAGTAACACTGTGAGCCGAATATCTGCCGGGAGTGAGAAACAGTTTGGCAGACACTTTGGCAGAACAAACCAGAACTGCCACAAATTGCATCTCTAGAGAACCGAAAATTCCGGTTTTACGCAAGCTGGGACCCTTACGAAGGGTTGTGGGGGAATGCTTTTCCGATCAGATGTTCAGTGATCTTTGCATCCGCTTTTCCCCCCAATCGCTCTCATACCCAGGCTCCTCAGAAAGATGAAGAGGGAACCGTGTCGGATGATGGTGATTGCTCCACGGTGGCCCAGACAACACTGGTTCATGGAAATTCTACTGCTGTCAGAGGTGAACTACATTCAGCTGGAGCCTCAGAAGGATTTTCTATCAATGAACCACAAACAGGCACTTCATCCCAACCCGACTTCTCTGCACTTACCGGCCTGGCTCCTGAATACCCTGTATTATCACCTCCAGAACAGGTCTTGCCACACCTACTCTCTCTGGCTAGATCGGGCCTGGTTCACTCTTCGATTAAAATGCACTTAGCAGCCATTTCAAGATACAGAAGGACTTCTAAATCCTCTTTGTTATGGTCTAACAAGCTGACAATGCAATTTCTTAAAGGTTTATTCAGAGTATTCCCTCCGATAAAGGAGCCTTCATCAACCTGGCAACTTAACACCGTACTATCACAGTTGATGAAGAGCCCTTTCAAACCTGTTCACAAGGCAGAACTCAAATTCCTAACATGGAAAGTAATCTTACTTCTAGCTTTGAGATCAGCCAGAAAGGGAGTGAGATTCAAGCGTTCACTGTAAAGGAACTTTACTTACAGTTTGAGGATAACACTGATTTTTATTAACTAATCCCAAGTTTGTTGCTAAAGTTCCGATGGATTATCATCTAAACAAACCTGTTGTACTTAAGACATTTTTCCCGAAAGAACTCTACATATGCTAGATGTAAAGAGATGCTTGAAGTTCTATTTGCATCGTACAAAGTAATTACGGACTTCAGATCAAATATTAGTCTCATATGGAAACCATAACAATGGAGGTCCGGTTTCCACGGCAAGCACAGCAAGATGGCCATCTACAGCAATTCAATTCTGTCACTCTATAGCTTGTAGGCCTTCGAGAGAAAAGGCTAATGCGCACTCTAATAGGGCAGTCTCTACAACAACAGCCCTGCTTGCTGGAGTGCCTATTGAAAGCATATGCCATGCCACGACTTGGAAGAACAGGCATACGCCCACTCAACATTTTTGCCTAGACGCGTCACAGCGCAGTGATGCAGCTGTGGGACAGGCGGTATTACGCCATCTTTTTCAGTAAGGTGAGCCTTGCATGATGATGTATGCATTTGTGTGCCCACTATTGTAATATATAATTAAATATGATATGACAACATATATATATATATATATATATATATTACCTACTGGCGGTCGCCAGTAGGTAGTTATAGTTAGGACCCTGTTTCCATAGGAAATCCGCAACATTCTATTTGGAATAACTTTGGCGCCGGTCGACGAATCCTCGCGAAATTTTCAAAACTAATGGGGCGCTACGCTCCGCTCCTACCCTGAAAGTCTCAGGGGGATTCGTCAAGCGGGGGCTGAGAAAAAAGGGGGGTCCCAAAACGCGTTTTCCCCATGCATTTTTCCATAGGACCTTTAGACACAGATACAGCCCGAACGGCTGAACAGAGTTACTTGAAATTTGGCAGAGAGGTAGTCTACAGGTCAAGGAAGTGCCTTTTGTAGGTCTGGTGTAAATCTGTTCAGTAGTTCCTGAGAAAATAGCATTTAAATCAATATATATATCTGTGGCAGCTTACCGTGCGCTTACCGTGCGCTTACGGTAAGCTTACCGTACGCGTACGGTGCCGTGCGCGAGCGCGATTCTGATTGGCTGTTAGATCTTAGTAAACATTTGAATCGGTCGAAACCAGGAAATGGCGGCCGCCATTTTCTCTCTCGCACTCTGAGGGGGGGAGGAAAAACAAAGTTGGATATGAGGAAAAGGGCCAGGCTAGACAGCTCCTAACCACCTTGCCTTGGTTAGGGTGTCCCAAAAGAACCCCCAAGGGCAAAATTATTTTTTTTTTTTTAAAAAACGCCGATTGCGCTTACCGTACGCGTACGGTCAAAAATAATAAAAAAAAAAAAATATATCCTCAATTTCCCCCCCCCCCCCCCCCGTGTGCAAAAGGTGCCCGAAGGGCACCTTTTGTGCATAGCATATACACAGATATTGAACATTTAATAGATAACCTTTCACAACGAAGCGCATAATATGTCCTCCGTGTGCGGACGGTGCGCGAAGCGCATCGTGCGTACATGGCCCATCCAGCGTAACGTGGGCACGCGGTGCGCGTAGCGCACCGCGTGCCCACCGTGCGTGCACGGCACTAACTGCGTAAAGTGGGCGCGCACGCCACGAACGGCGTAAAGTAACTTAGCATTTAAAAAACCGTACAAATTCACTGAAAAAACCATAGGTTTCACACACGTTATAGTTAGGAATTAGCATTTAAAAAACCTTGCAAATTCACTGAAAAAACCATAGGTTTCACACACGTTATAGTTAGCGGACATTTCACTCATAAAAAACCAATGAAATTCCGCCGTTATAGTTAGTGCAGGCAACTATAACTCACGCGACCGCAATCCTCTGCTGATGCTAATACTGTATTTAGACACTTATTTGCCCATGTCTTCTTCCATTAAATTTTAGCTATACATATATTGCAAATATTTTTTTTTCATAAAGACACATATGTCATCAGCAGAGGATTGCGGTCGCGTGAGTTATAGTTGCCTGCACTAACTATAACGGCGGAATTTCATTGGTTTTTTATGAGTGAAATGTCCGCTAACTATAACGTGTGTGAAACCTATGGTTTTTTCAGTGAATTTGCAAGGTTTTTTAAATGCTAATTCTTAACTATAACGTGTGTGAAACCTATGGTTTTTTCAGTGAATTTGTACGTTTTTTTAAATGCTAAGTTACTTTACGCCATTCGTGGCGTGCGCGCCCACTTAACGCAGTTCGTTCCGTGCGCGCACGGTGAGCGAAGCGCACCGTGCGCGCACAGTGAGCGCGCGGTGCGCTTCGCGCACCGCGCGCCCACTTTACGCAGTTAGTGCCGTGCACGCACGGTGGGCACGCGGTGCGCTACGCGCACCGCGTGCCCACGTTACGCTAGATGGGCCATGTACGCACGATGCGCTTCGCGCACCGTGCGCACATGGAGGACATATGATGCACTTCGTTGTGAAAGGTAATATTTTAATTTTTCACATCTGTGATATGCCATGCACAAATGGTGCCCTTCGGGCACTATTTGCACATGGGGTGGGGAGAGTATAGATAATTTTTTAAAAATTTTTTTTTTTACCATACGCGTACGGTAAGCGTAATCGGCGAAATTATCGAAAAAATTAAAATTGCTTTTTTGGCCTTGGGGGATCTTTGGGGACTCCCCCAACATGGCTAGGTGCTTAGGAGCTGTCTAAACAGCCCCTTTACATGTTTTTGTCCTTTGTTTTTTAATCCCCACTCAGAGTGCGAGAGAGAAAATGGCGGCCGTCGCTTCCTGGTTTCGACCGATTCGAATGTTTACTAAGATCTAACAGCCAATCAGAATCGCGCTCGCGCACGTCACCGTACGCGTACGGTAAGCGCACCGTAAGCTGGCTCAGATATATATATTGATTTAAAGGCTATTTTCTCAGAATCTACTGAACAGATTTACACCAAACCTACAAAAGGCACTTCCTTGACCTGTAGACTACCTCTCTGCCAAATTTCAAGGAACTCTGTTCAGCCGTTCGGGCTGTAGCTATGTCTAAATGTCCTATGGAAAAATGCATGGGAAAAACGCGTTTTGGGACCCCCCTTTTATCTCAGCCCCCGCTTGACTAATCCCCCCGAGACTTTCAGGGTAGGAGCGGAGCGCAGCGCCCCACCTATTTTGAAAATTTCGCGAGGATTCGTCGACCGGCGCCAAAGTTATTCAAAATAGAATGTTGCGGTTTTCCTATGGAAACAGGGTCCTAACTATAACTACCTACTGGCGACCGCCAGTAGGTAATATATATATATATATTATCTACTGGCGGTTGCCAGTAGATAGTTATAGTTAGGACCTATTTTCCATAGGAAATCCGCAACATTCTATTGAGAATAACGTTGGCGCCGGTTGACGAATCTTCGCGAAATTTTCCAAACTTTTATATATATGTGTATATATGTGTATATATATATATATATATATATATATATATCACTGCTAACAAGCATGTGAATCTATTAAAGATCCAATACTGGAGAAAAAACTTGTTACTTACCTGTAACTTTTGGTATCTAGTATTGGTATCTTTCATAGATTCACATGCGACCCATCCACCTCCCCAGAGAGGCTCTGCTGCTTGAAAATCTGAAAGAAAAAGCCTCTGTAGGGTGCTGTCACCTGATTGGCTGGGGTTTGGTTCTTTATAAATGATGTATATAAGCTATTAATGTCAATGTAATTTGCCATTATAAGCTATGTATACTACTTCTACTGCTTTAGAAAGTACTATGGGACTCACACCTCAACGACAGGGAATGGTTCAACTATGCGAATCTATGAAAGATACCAATACTGGAGAATGAGAGTTACAGGTAAGTAACAACATTTGTTTCCACCACTATCAGGCCTTTTTAGGCATCTTAAAATTCTCAAAGTTGCCCATCCAAGCGTGGAGTTGAATTTTAACTCCGCCCAGTTGCTTGATGACCGCTTTGATCTGTTTTGCTGAAATTGGCACTTCCAGTACTTTTTACTGATTGCTAGTTCATGGAGGGAGGCTAATATCCCAAAGAAACCCCCTGTCTTGATCTTGGTCTAGTTGTGGTTTTGTACATGGAGAATATTGTATCATTCGGCAACCATCCGTTGATCTTATCCTGTAAGCAAATCAGACTGCCATCATCAGCATTGCATTTCTCTTCACTCATAGGAGTGTTACTGCATAAGAGCCACATGGTGACTAGTTTATATGCAAGCAACATATGAGTGGTGATCAGTATAGTAGTTTGTTTCATCAACACAGCATCTCTCCCTCTAAGGCACACCTGAGTTCTAGGTAGCATTTCATACTTTCAAGTGCAGTCTTTTCCTTAAAGATCACTCCTTGCATGCTATAAACTGTCCCTACACAACCCACATGCCCCACAACCTTAAATGCCTCCCTTTTCGTTTATGCATTGCCTCTGGCACTGTAGGGAGCTGGGTTCTTGTAGCAGTACCCCCAGTTTTTGCCTGGTATTTGATGCAACCTTCACTGAAGTGTACTATGTTCCTGCTAACCAGATCCCCCAGTACCAGCGTTCTTTCCCTGAAAATGTTCAGTTGTTTCCCCAATTGGCAAAACCTTGGGCACCCTTTGTAAGTCCTAGTAAATAGTACCCCTGGTACCTAGGGTCTGAGGTACTAAAGAAGGGTTGCAGCACGAATTGTGCCACCCTAAGGGAACCCCTACCAAGCACATGCAAGGCTGCCATTGCAGGCTGCGTGTCTTGGTACCAACAACCTTGAAAGCACAACATGTCATTCATCCCTGTGTGCCATGTCCCCTAATACTGCAGGTAATATTTGTAAGTCACCCCTACAGCAGGCCTGACAGCCCTAAGGCAGGGTGCTGAATAGTACATGTGAGGGCATAACTGCATGAGCAGATATTCCACTGTGCAGTCCTATTACTGCCAGTACACGTGACCGGGGAAACCATTTTAAAACATGTGCTGGAGACTGGTGAAAACAAGTTCCCCAGCTACATGATGGCTTCACTGACAATAGGGATGTTTGGTATCAATCCTCTCTTAGTGGCAAAGCCACACTGATTCCAGTGATGGATTTATCAACACATGCAGACCTCCATGCTACCTCTACAACCACAGCCGTCCTTATCCCTCAGTGCCACAAGAGGAGGTTACTCCACCCATGGAAGATCCGGCCTGTCTACCTTCACACAGTCCTCAACTGCAAAGCACTCCGACTCAACACTGACCATAATGGAGCAACCCACACATTCTCCTCTCCGGCTCAATCAATCTGTGACAACAAAAGCCACGTCAACTACAACAAACTGACGTCCGTCCCCAGTCGGGCAACCAGGAACCTCCGTACCATTTGTACATCAAGCACATGAATTAGACCAAAATGAGGCTCAAGCCTCAACACCCGCAGCTTTCTCACCAGCATCACCCTTTCCTACAGAGGTGGGGCTTGCACTGCTAGCAACCAACTCAAAGGCAGCAGGCCCACGGGGACACACTCGAGAGGTAACCTGCTACAACCAATCCCTTACAGTATCCATATTCACCAGGGCCGGACTGAGAACTGAAACCAGCCCTGGCAAAGAGCTTGGCTGGCACGGTGGGGGGGGGGAGGGGGTTGGCGTGAGGTCTAGTGGAAAAATTTGTGCCGCTTTCGCTTTTGTTGCACGGGGCTGATATTGCAGCAAAACCTGCCCCCGGTAACAAAACGGCCCCAGGGGTCTAAAACCGGCCCCTACCCTGGTGGCTCACCGAGGAAACGCCCAGTGCCCCCTACCGCCAGTCCACCCCTGCTATTCACAGAGCGGAGCATGCAGAAACACCAGTCAGAACTCTGTCTAGAAACTATCCTCATTCCATCACCAAATGACAGCAATATTACTTCGGTCGCGACGCTCCGGCCCCCAAGAGCCAACGCATCAACTCCAGCAGCAGCCTGGCCTCCTCCTCCTCAGCCAGACTTCACTCAGGGACAGGTGGGTCTGACGAGCCAGTTCACCAGGACAAGGGGCAGACGATCCTCTCTTATATGAATGCGCAAGAATGGGAGGACATGTTCACCACCTACTTGCCAGTTCGCCAATATGGGGCACTTTCAGCCAAGGTCCCCCAATCTTACTCAGCCGGTCTCTGCCAAGCCCTCAGGGGTGAGACCAAGGATGAGCCCAAGGGGGGCGCGATCACCAAAGAACAATGTGGCAATGCATGGATTTCCCTCCTAAATACCATGCAACTGGCAGTGAAAGTGCTCCAATATCAGTCCGATAAGATGGATATCCACCTTACCATATTAAACACTCTGGCACTGTTCACTGTGGGCATTGATGAGAAATTGGAGGATCTTAATGGCCTAATAAAGAGAGCCCAATCTGAGGCTCACCACAACTGTGGCTGTGACTGGACAAACTGTCTACTCTCCCCTCAATGTTAAACAGCATGTTACAGGACATGAGAAATGTTTCAACAGCCCCTACATGCACCCCCCTACAGGCATGAACACAGTTTCCGGTCCTGCCCGAGGCCGGCAATTCAATTCAATTTAAATAACCAGGAGCTGTTTCAGAACTATCAGTGGGAGGATTCAGATACCCCAAAATCTAAGGGGCCCACAGGAACCTCTAAAGAACCAACTGCGGCGCTTCAAACAGGAACTCACACCTTGAAGCTCAACACCAAACAACGCCGCCAGCAGAAAAGGAAAGGCTGAAACCAGAAAACCTTCCAAAATCCAACATCCCTTTTCCCCATTTTCTCATAACAACGCACTAAAACAGACACTAAGCTGTGCGATTTAAATATACAAAACCAGGCCTCGCAATCACCTGACACTCAACTCATCCTAGGAGACACCTCTCACCGCCAAAAACGTCAGGCGGTCATTCATCGAAAATGAAAATAGGGCCTCGCCATCGCGCAAGACTGCTCCTCTCAGAAATAGTCTTCATTCGGATCAAGGTCCAGATCACATCCCAGGGCCCCCCAACACACCTACCTCACCTATGCAGCCTTGCACACCTGTAGCAAGGGAGGAGTACCTAAAAGCACCAGCGCCAGTAGTCACAAGGGGCAAGGAGATAGATAAGGATACAAGCAACGGGCGTGGACAAGAACGTGCTGTCGATAAAGTTCAGTCAAACAAGAGCCCGAGGCACACTGCTCAAAACTCGGCCCTACCCATCATTAAAGGGCATACCCAGCAGCACTCAGCCCATGCAGAGTGTGGAGTGCTCTACCCCACACTCTCCCAAACAGTCCTTATTAGGGGCGATTACAATCAAGAGAAAGTCTGACAACTCTACACACAGATCGCCAAGAGAGGGGGAGCAAATCTAACTCAAGGAGGAAACTCATCTTAACTCCCATCGCGTAACCGCGCAGCTTGACGGAGAGCTACCTCAGCCAATACAATTTTCCAGCATCACACAGCCTAACACAATCTCAACCCTTTTCAAGCCCGAGTAAACTTCAAAAGGGAACCAGGATGTTCTGAACAAGAGGAACATCCTGAAGTTATTACAGGCTATCCCAAGCCTTGTGTATCTAAATTCAACGGACTTACTCTCAATAGAATTCATCCGTCCCGCAAACCCTTCAATGCCGGAGGCCACCAGGGCTACGTGGAAAACAACTATAACTGCCCAGAAAGTACTAGCGGAGCACCGCACCTTTAAAGCTTGGGAAATTAACATCATCCCTCACCAAAATCCAGGATATCCATCGCCTCTGCTAGCCCCAGTCCGCAGTCTGCAGCTACGAAACCGCACAGGTGCACCAATTCAGTGCTCAGAGGGGCCTTGGGGCACTCCGCTGAATGGAGGGCAAGACCGATGGCAAATCAACAAAACAACTCTCTGGCAACACCAGCCCCCCGAAGCGGACCGCAAGTCCTTGGGTCGAGCACTAGAAACATAACCACCCTTTCTGACACTCAATGACCATACACACAGAAGGAAGGATGCACAAGCGCTAAGAAAACAGCACTTCGCCTCTGCTCATGGAATGTTAATGGCCTGTCAACAAAATCCTCAGAATTCCATCAGTACCTTAATTCATTCGACTTAATTATACTGCAGGAAACATGGCTTGCAGACCTGCTCCATCTACAAGGCTTCATGTGTTTCGCAACACCGGCCGTAAATGGTGAGAAATTTGGCCATTCCTCAGGATGGCAACCTATGTATCCACGTCCAGCAAAATGTGAGCAGCGTCTGTCCGCTCTTCCTCAGCAGCCTCTTTAGCAGTCAAGATCGCCCTCTCTCTTCGAGGATCACATGATGAGGTGGTGATAGTTAGCACATACATCCACCCAAAACGGAAAGCAAGAGACTTGGGAAAACCTATCCAGCCAACTAACAAGCTACATAAGCAAGATCGAAACCCCAAACTTTATTCTCTATGGGGATTTGAATCAGTACCTCTTTGGTTTGTCGGAGGGGGGTAACGTGCACTTCCAATCTCTACTCTGTAACATACCGACTCAATGCGCACCCTCACATGAAAGAAAGAATGGCAAAAACAGACGTCTCCTGGAAGATCTAGAACATCTCAACTTCAGGGCTCTCAGTGGAAGATTCCCTGGAGACTCTTCCCCTGTACCTACCCACTACTCTCCCTCAACAACCTCCATACGCTGTCTTACGCTGTTTCCCTGCGTACTTGGGTTCAGAATGGGGGGGGGCAAGGGGACAGCGACCATCGACCACAAGAAACCCTCCTATCAGCAACCACATCTCCCTGCATCCACCCAGAAGCAGCCTTGGGCTCAATTCATGCGACAAACTTTAAGAGAATTAAATTTGTGGCAACTAACATTGACTCCTTGTCGGCAACAGCAATCGATCTCCTTCACTCACAAGCAACAGCAACAACGAGTTACACTCCTTGTCAGCAACAGCAATCGATCTCCTTCACTCACAAGCAACAGCAACAACGAGTTACATAACCAATTGGGAACGCTTTACCGCCACACTATCAGAGCTTCACGCCTCGCCACCCAAAAAGGATCTTTGCCAGTTATTCAGGCGGGGAAATGGATCCCAAAATCTCTAAGGAACCAACTAAAGGATCTTAAAAAAATCAATAAACTGCACATTAAGATCACTGCGACACCAGCAATGGAATCAAAGTATCCGTCTTCTCCTGAGTCAACAAAGAACCTAGCTCAAAAAGCTGAAATGGTGACTCAATAAAGATCGTGAAGTGGCGACCTGGGCAATGCTCCTCCACGACATAAATCACAATGACAGCGCTCGCTTCTGGAAAAAAGTGAACACGATAATGCGTCTGCAGCAGGGGGGCATTTCTTCACACATCTCATAGGACACTTGGGCAAATTTCTTAAATGAGCACTTTATTCATTAAACTGCGGGCGATCGGACGACTCAGAAAACAGGACGACTCCAGGAGAATGCTCTGAGGAGCCCCATTGAAAGCGGCGACAACATCAATTTCCCAAGTCACAGATTACACTCCTGAGCACGAGGCTACCACCTCAAGGATACTTTAATAAGGCAACAGATTGCAAAAGGGAGAAGGGAAGGGGCCCGGGCCCGAACGGCATTCCATTGGCACTGTTCAAACAGAGGCTGGTGGAATGGGCAAGCGTCTTGCAACCTCTAATCTTGGAAGACAGATTACTGGGCAGGATACCAGAATCATAGAAAGTCGCTATGATCACACCAATCCATAAAAGTGGTGATAAGGCCTTACATGGAAATTACTGTCTGGTGGCACTAATCGACAACGAGGCAAAATACTTTGTGGGCATCGTGCTAGAGGAACTTACAGCTTGGGCAGACACTAATGAGATAATACCACTAAACCAAACCGGATTCCGCAAAACGTCAGGCACAACAATAAACATCCTGGCAATCTCCCTACTCATTGATGCAGCTAAGACTGTGAACCTTCCATTACACTCTTGCTTTACTGTCTTCAGTGCCGCCTTCGACAATGTTGAAAGACTGTGGGAGAAGCTGGCCGATGGGGCCTCGCGCAAACTCTCCTAAACATGCTGATACTTCTCCACACAGACACTTGGGTCCAGGTGAAATTGGGAGCAGGGACTCGCCTCTCTAGAAGAGCACCAACAACCAAAGGCCTGAAGCAGGATTGCATGCTCACGCCCACCCTGTTCAATTTATTCATGGCAGATTTACTGCACGATCTCAACACCTGCAACTCCCATGCGCCCAGGTTGGGAGGCAAAACACTGACCAGTCTCCTGTAGGCCGAGAATGTAGTCCTGCTCAGGTACACCCAAGTTGGCCTGCAACACCTCCTCAATAAAATGCAGAACTATGCCACAGAGAACAACCTAAAAATGAATTTTAGGAAAACAAGGACAATGTCCATAAACAACAAAAGGAAACGGCAGAGGCTTTGGCACTTGGGTGGCACACAAATAGAACCAGCAGTGGACTACAAGTACCTAGGCGTCAGCATAGACAAAGAATGATCCTTCACCCGGCAGAAAGAAGAAATTAGGAGGCAAGGGCTGGCATTAGCAATAACAATGAAAAATCTCACATCAAAACTGACGGTCCCATACTAAGTCCTCTCCTGAAGGTGGCACAGGCCAAACTTCTCCCTACAATAACCTATGGCAGTGAATCGATGTGCGGCAAAGATGCCAAATTATTGGAAAGCACATTAGTTAAAGTGTATAGAATCATGTTCAGTCTCCCAAAGTTAACCTCACCAGCTCAAATTAGGCTGGAGTTCGGCTTATTAAAACAATCCTTGGCCAGACACTGCGCCTACATCATTTGCTGGAACAAGATCAGATCCCCTACCCCAAGCACCTTAAACCAACTCTTTTGGCAAGAACTTAGCAGAGCGACACATTTCCTGCAAGGTGTTATCTCCAGGAATCTTTTGCAACCACTGGGCTCCCTGATCTTAGGAACACCCAGATCCATCATTCAACCTTTAAGAGACTGGTTTGGAAATCTCTAAAACAATTTTCTCTGGTGGAGGACAAGGCCCCCTTCTCAGTCAGGTCTGGATGACCCTGAATAATTACAAAACACTTGCACTTCAAAAATATTTTAATCAAGGCTACCCCAAAACATAAAAAATACAAATTTTGAGGCACCTTTTGGGTTTTCTCCCTGCCCCCACAACCTTCCACCCTGGCTGAGGGCGCCGTCCCAAACTCCTTGCCCCTTGTGTGACACCGGAACAGGAGACATTTTGCACTTACTCTGCACCTGCAAGGAGCTACTGCGGGAAAGGAGATAGCTGCTAAAGGCCCCCTTCAAACAGAGGGGTATTCGCTCACGGAGGCAAGAGGTGCTGACATGCTTTGATCCAGGGGCCGCACAACTGAACTGCAGACTGATAAGATTTCTCATGCTAGTTGAAAAAAAATGACATCAGCCTCCGACTGTAGAGGTAGTCAGGCCACTAGCTGAAGACACACTAGGACTCCAGCACACAGTGCGCGCCGGCAATGAACTCGACATCATTCCCTCACGGAAAGATTCTGACCTTTAAATGACATTGTCATGCTTTTTAACTTCACGTAAGCAACTTTCAAATGTTTTTACAATTATCTCTATCTGGTGCTACTTTTAGACATGTGCGTGTTGCACAGAATTTTATTCAGCTCTTACAGTTTTATAGGACGCTTTTCATATTCCAATGGTTTTTGGTAACTATGCAGTTGAAAAAGAAACTTAAACTTACAAACACATGCACCCAGAGGGAACCTTAGAGGTGTCCCCTGAATACCTACCAGCCTCTAGTGTCCTCCCAGACTGTTTTCTGACAGCCTGCCACCGAGACACTGTTCTGACCTCATAGGGTGAGAGCCTTTGCTCTCATGAGGCCCAGAACAAAAACCTGTCTGGGAAGAGGGTGTAACACCTCCTCCGACAGGACAATCTGCTGATTAGCCTTCCTAGGCCAGCAAGCTTCAAAGAGCTGCCACCTTTGAAATGCAAATCTGGCTCCCCCTCACAGGAGAGGAAGCCAACCTCCTTGTCCAGAACCTCTTTGGCACCAGGACAGGCGGGAAACTGAGTTAGTCAGGTAGGTGTGCCACTCCCCCAAGCTAGTGCCACCCCTAAGGTGGGCTAAACTGAGGTGGACACAATTTCTCATAAGTAACTGTCTTTGTGATGTCATACTTAGGAATTCTGGGACAGGGTTATGCCCACTTCCAATAGGAAGTGGTCATATAGGGGCATTGTGACCCCAAGGGTCAGTAGCCCATTGGCTACTACCCTGCACACCCCTAATGTCTCTAAATTGAGTATTTAGGAGATGCCCTGGCACGAGAAGAGCAGATCCGGACGACATGAAGAAAGAAGACAGACTAGAAGAGTTGCACAGCAAGAACAGAAGATCCAGCAACTGACTTGGCCCCAACCCTGATGGCCTGACTGCTGACTTCGCCTATTGCACCAAAAGTCAACTTTTCCTGCAGCTGCTGAGTCACCAAAGCCCGGGAGACCTGCCAGCATTCGCCCAGGAACCAAGACCTTCCAAGGGACAGCAGCACTGTCTCCTGCAGAACAGCTGAAGAAAGAGTAAGAGGACTCCTGCCCCACCAAAAGCCACTGCTGCCGAGCACTACTGCACCTGAGCTCTCAAAGTGGGCCAGCGGTGTCAGCATGGTCCCCAAGCCCTCAAGATACCGAGTCTACTATGGAGTGACTCCTCGTGAACTCCCTCACGTAGCCTGCAGCCTCTGTTGGCAGGTCCCCTCAACTGTGAGTGTTACCGTACGGAGATACCCCAAAGACCCTTTGCACCTGGATGCCCCGTCCTGAGGAGAAGAGGACCAAAGGTGTCCCCACATCCCCCAACATCGCAAGAACCAAAGCCACTAGTTGGTTTTACCAGACTGAATCCCTAGCCCTCTCCTTCAGCCTCTTTCTACTGCGACCATTCTCCATTGGATAACATTGGACCACGGTTTGGCACTTGAACACCTGGCCGCCCTAGTGCCACTGGTGGTGTTCTGCTGGTGCTGCCTTTGACCTTGCCCACCACTCACCTTAACTCCTGGAGAAGGGTCCCATAACTGGATGACAAGAACCGATAAACCACATATGATTTTCCTCCCATAGGTTAACATTGCAGAACTCAGAAATTGCACTGTCGACTTTTTGAATTGTAATGCTATTTAAAAACGCACTTATCTGAACAATTTTCTTCTGATACCTAAACATATATAAAGATTCTTGCTGTTTTAATAAATTGGCGTGGATCTTCTTTTGTCGTGTGTCTCATTGTGTGTATTTTCAGATGTCTTGCACTCCTCTGTGTAAGCCTAAGACTGCTACACCACACTGCCCCCTAATAGAGCACCTTGGGATTGCTATAGCAAGCCCCTGTCCACTCATAAGGGAACCCTTGGATGCTTTACACAATATCTCATTTTGATATATCCTATAAAGAGCCAGCTTCCTAGATGCTCCCTCATTCTAAGAGGACCCGAAAAGTCTATATTACACCACATAGTTGTCTGCAGGTATTATATCGGGATTCCATTGAGAAGCCTATACCAACCCAGTGTCTGGAGAAGATGTTTGTTGTCAAATAGAGTCTTGTTTCTTATTTTTCTCCAAGCACCAACAGCTTGCATAGATGCACACATCAAATTGCTTTTCTTATATGTAGACAAGGGAATAAAAAGATAATTCCCTATAGTGTGGGTGAGCACCTTGCCAAACTGTGTAAAGTAACTCAAAATGCTCATTGTTACCCCCAACATGCTCATTGTTATATATATATTTTTTAAATGAATACGCCGAATGTTGATATTTAGCTTTAGGTAACTACTCCAAATTTATATTTTACCTTTACTAGTGGTCTGTGGTTTGGCCCCAATGTTACATGTAAACTTCTGGTAATCTAGATTGCAATCCAGAACCAACCAGAGGGTTTACTTTGTGTATAAGTTTGATCACTCCTCCGGCCCTGTAGTAGTACATCATTCTGTTGCTAGACCGATTACATGGGTTTCTGAGCCAATGAAACCGGTCTTAGTGACTGTATGTGTTGGGCTGCAAAACAGTCTGGACTCTGATTCTTTTGCTATGGGAGGTGGCAGATGCACAGAAAACTAGGGATGGGTGATATTTACACGGTGTTTGTGAAATCTTATCTGGATAAAGGGATTTGGCTGGTGTCCTCTCCTCCTACACACCACGTTGAACAGGTTTTGGGCAGGACTAGGTATGTGTATTTACAAACTGACATCCCTCTCGCTTTCTGTGTTTTTCTCCCACTCACCCCAGTTCTGCACATGATGATGTCCACGAGAGACCCTTTTTCAGGGGACCACATAGGCCTTGGGGAATGCAAGTTGGTCTTTGACCCGAGACTACAGGCAGACTACCATGTATCACTGCACAGCTTAGTTTGTGGGGACAGTAGACATCTTAACTCACAAAGACTGTACACCCTGGTGTCCTACTATCAACTGATCACACCTTTGATGAAAGAAACCAATACCGTATGAAGCCACTACAGCGGCTTTAGTAATTGACATGTTCACAGGGATTAAAACAGTGGGTTGTTCAGAAATTGTTAAAGGGCAGGATGGCACAACTTTACAAAGTGGTAAAGGAGACCTTCGTCTCAACACATATATATATAGAAAATGTGTTTTAATGTCACGCATTTCATATTTCTAGATCAGTTGAACCTTGCAGATTCCGTGATGAACAAAGTAACAGAAAAGTCCAGACAAAAAGAGTCTGACATGTGAGTAATTCAATGTCTTTCTAACATTCTAAATCCTATAGAAACCTTCGAAGGTTGAACGTGCCAAAAGAGATGTTTCCTTCTGTACTGTAAATGGATGTACACGATGTAGTATTCTTGCAGTGAGCAAATTTATCAAAGAGAGTATTGATAAAGGTTTATTGTGTTATCAAATTTGCATATGGAAGCATTTTCTAAAGGAAATGTTCTCATGCTTTTTTGTCAGTGTGCACAAAATTATTACCAGTGCACAAAATTATTACCAGCGATAAAGAAATACTTCTTTTACTGAAGAGGGAAAAGATGGCCACTTTTAATCCCCCCCCCAAAAAAGTTAGCCCTGTACATTTGTAATCCATTATTTAAGACCAGTATACATGTTTGCAAAGCTACAAGGCTCTAAGTGTTGTATACCTATATAATTGATTGCACCTGGAACTGAAATGTGCAGGTTCTGACCTCTAGTCCATTCCAATGAGTTTAGCTCTTCTGTGTTCACTAGAAATTATTAGTCAATGTAACTTGTTTGTCTTGTACCTGGTAGAGTCAAGTATTCAAGTGGTATCTTGCCAGTCTTAATAGCTTCTATTAGTTCAAAAAGAAATTTGGAGAATTTTTCTACAATTTTGATTTTACATCACTTTGAAAGGTTGATTCACCTGTTTCCTCCAGTTTGTAGATCCCTCTGAGTTTAGGATTGAAGCTTCATTTTAACAACGTTGACTCCGATTCTTTGCCCTCATGGTTTCCAGTGGTACTGAACAGAAGTCATAGAAGTCTGCTTTTCTGGTAGCAGTTACCCTTTCCTACTTGGCTAAGTGACATGCAGTTACTCTCTGGCCTAGGGATCCTTTTAACATTGTTTTTCGCTGGTTCAAATTCGACCCAACAATCCATCCTTCTTTCTTCAGAACTTTTATCTGAGTTACATGTTTACCGGGAGATGCACTGTTATTTTTCTGAGTTTTAGAAGATTTCAGTTTCAGATATTGTTCAACACTGTTTGGATATAAGGAGAACTGTGGTCTTATATTTCAACTTCACAAAAGATGATTTCAGACAGGCTCTTCACATTTCTGCTAGGCTATTTCCAGTCACAAACACTTCTTGATTATTTTGTGCATTTTTAGTGAGCTGTAAAGTTCTAGACTACCTCCTCAAGATGTAATTCAGAAATAAGGGCCAGAGAAATGTATGTGGCTTTTCAGTGCCATATTCCATTTACATATCTCCCTGCTCAACGTGATCACCCTGCCAACTGTTCTCTGTTAATTGACGTTGGAAGGAGAGAAAACACACTGATGTAGGTTAGGAAGCAAGTAAATTGGAGATGCGGTTGTAATGTCTTGTGGGGAAAATATCTTGTATATTCCTTCCAGGTTGTGGTAGAAATAGAGGAAAGACTACTACGGCCTCCATTTCCTTTTTTTTAAAAAAAAATGTATTTGTACAATTCCTTATGTTTTAGTTATTGTAAAAAGTCTTTCTTCATATTCATATGTGCTGAACCTAGAATTCCAATGTAGGTTGAATATATTTATGTTGCAAAAATCACTGGATTTTTGTTGAAAAGGTATGTGTCAATATCCAAATATGGAGTTTTGTCAGCTTGCGTTTGTCAGGCTGGTGCTCTCTATTTTAGGGCTTCATAATAATGAGTTAAAATCTAATACACCAGTCCTTATTCAGATAGCCTTTTGAATTAAACACTTTCTTTTTTATCCACAGGTACCGTGTTAAGGATAAGTCAGACCGTGCAACTGTGGAGCAGGTAGGTTTTCATTTGGTCTGGCAGATTATTCTTCCTTGTGTTCCTTCCATCATAATATAGCAATATTCCAAAACTAGTAATATTTGTTTATTCTGTGCCTTAAGTGCTCTTGTCTTCTTTGGCTCTAAAACGTTTATGGGTTAGCATTTACCTCAAACTTTAGTCAGCCAGATCCTTAATTTCTGGTCTCAAGGTTGTATTTGTTACCTCTATTTATACATGATTTCATTGGTGCTATATTCTACTTGGAGGCTACGTCTTAGTGCCACAGATAATGGTTGAAGAAGGGCTTAAGGAGGCAAATTGGCAAATAATATTTCTCACAGAGAGTTTCATAGAATTGACAAAAAGACATATTCACGTTGTAGTTTCATAAAGGCCAAAGGTTTGATAGAAAAACTTTATTTATAGACTTACAAAATCACAATTAGTCCTGCTGCAGTCACAGGTACATCTTCAGATTATCAAATTCCTTCAGCTCCCCTATATAATCCTACGTCGAATCATGTAGGTAAATAGCAGAAATAATATTACTGCTCTGTACTGACTCCTGATTTTGCTTTTGAGAGAAGGAGAAATAAACTAGGAATAGTGCCGTGTAGCAGGATTATCACATGCTTTTGCACATTTATTTGCAGAATCACCATCAACTTTTGCTGGTGATTAGGAGACGGGATTATACCCTGTATTGATTTGTTGGTCCTCTGGGCAGGGACTGCCTGTACAGTCCTACAGCACAACAGACAACTATGGTGTATCGCGAGGAAGCATCAGGAACAGTTCAATAAAACTTGTAATTTCCTTAGTGTGGACGAAGAAAACCCGAAGAGATATCTATACTTTGTGCTGGCCCTCACTGTGTCCTCAGTTGGTAACATACAATACATATTATACTGCGCACCGTGGAGTGAGGTGGAGCAAAGTTCTCTGTTACTGGTAGACTTGAAGGATTTTGCAGGTGATGGACCTTTTCCCTTTCTGGGCTTCATGTAATAATCCCTGGGCTTGGGCAATAAAATCATCAGCCCCAGACTTTGTGTTTCCGTAGCATTGTAAGAGGAGTCAGCAGCCACATTTAAATAGGTCTAGAACCCCTAACAAGTAAAACCGTTGTTGACCCCATTCGGTTGGCTCCCAGCTTGTTGGCTCAATTTTAAAAACCAAGAGGTTTCATCCCTAAAATAACTGAAACCTAATTATGTATGTTCTGTTTTATTGACACATTATTTATTCGTAGAGATACATTTTTACAGCTCTGTTATGGTTTGACATATAGTAATTTAATTTCTCTTATAGTCGTAATTCTTGATCTCAAGTCTGATGGCAGATTTGACCCTCTGAAACTGCATTATTTCTTTCTTCCCTTTTATCAAGGTATTGGACCCAAGAACTCGAATGATCTTATTCAAGATGCTAACGAGAGGTGTAATATCGGAGATAAATGGCTGCATCAGTACAGGAAAGGAGGTGAGTTTTTTAAATTTCTTGACTGGTTGCATATCTGCTCCTGCTCAATTCAACTTCTTTTAAAGAGCCATAGAAAGTATGGTTTTGCATGTAACCAAGTGTTTTCCATGAATATTTTATTGGGCTAGGAAGTCCTTATGGAAGATTGGTGTTAACATTCATAGGTTTTTAGGTTTGTAGGAATGAAGCATTGAGCGAGTGTACACACTTGTATACCACACATTAGGGTTTTACCCATCCACAGGTGTTGTGAGAGCACTTGGTGTTAATTTGCTTGTTATGCATTGTTTCCACTTGGATAGCTCAATTGATTTGTATCTTCCCTGAAAAGGAAACAGAATGGAAGAAATACACTTTTGATTTTTCCAAACTATAAGGATAATTATTTCAACATTTTAATTCCTTTGTAAAATGGTATGGTTTTTAATCCTTTATTTATCGCAATGCAAAAATCAACAATACACCATCTCACTGTGATATTATCACAGCTTTGAACCATGACTTACAGAATATATGCACAGTAGCAGTTCGCTACATTCCAAAGTATCACACTATAAGCGGCTCGAAAAATGCAAATTGGGTCCATGACAAATTTGTGGGGTGTGTGAAGGTACTTTAGTGCCCCCCCTCCCCCTTAGGAACACTTGCGAGGTGTTGGGCTTCTACTATACAGTAAGTGTGGTGCATCAACTGTTATGCATCTTGTTAGAAACGGGGTAGCTTGGCGTGGAACGGGTAGGCTAAACTCAGGAGCAATGTGTAAAGCATCTGCGCATGACCCACTCAAAGGCGACACACTAGGCACACTACAGAAGAGACTCCACACCAGGTTGTGTAAAAATAACTTGTGTATTAGGTAAAACACATTGTAGAACCATCACAGGTACGTATTCATTGTGCCAACCGGCACCAGGTAGCAATTTACAGGGGATTATGTACAAGGCAGGGCCAATCGGGCCGCTGCCAGAACCATCACGAGGCACAAGGGATAAATGTAAGACCATCAGCAATAAATGTGTAACAGCTAGTACCTACTGGCCAGACCAATGCGCTTAGCAACATTGCAATAAGCATTAGGCATAAACATCGGACATCATCACATTAGTCATAAGTCATAAAAACGTAATCAGGCATGAACCTGGAACATCATGGGAAAACATTAGGTCAGGCATATAAATGCATTATGCATAACCATATAAGCATCTTATGGGCCTAAACAACACCTTATGCATAACATTAGGCATAAAAACCTAATTGGCATAAATGCTTTAGGCATAGAACCCGTAGGCATAAAGTATAAAACATATTCTGCATAACCTTAGGCCTAATCATATTAGCATTAGCATAACCCTGTGAACATAGGGCATCTTCATTAGCCTAAAAGCATAAGCAACACATTGAGCATACCTCATTAGCATAAATCACGTTTGCAGTGGACATAGAATGAAAACATCTTTGCATGACATTGGGCAAAATCACATGCATTAAGCATCCTCCTGAGCATAAATCACATCATGCATAACATTAGGCCTAAAGACATGATGCGTCTCCTTAGGCGTAAACCACATTAGATTAGGCATAGACCACCTTAGATCAGGTAGAAGCACATTATGCATAAAACCAGCAATGTAAGCATTAAGGGAGAAGCATTAGTCATGGCATTACTGGGAGAGGCCTATCCTGCACAAAATCATCAGTGTAAATGCATCATCCCAATAGGCATAAATCATAATCATCTCATTAGGCATAAACCATGAGCATGGGGCATAAAACATAATCAGTAGAGCCCACAGATGACTACCCTTCCATTATAGGGCCCACCTTGTTATGCAAAACGAACATGCCCCTCGATGCAGATGCCCAACGTTGCAACTGCCCACTGTCCGGCGGGGCAGTTGCATAAGATCAAGTCAGCACTGGTCCGTTGGAGCCCCCTCTGGGACTCTAAAAGTAAAAATGCCCATGTGGTGCAGATTCGCCTTCGGCGCCACTGCGCCGGGGGGAGCCCAACTCTGGAGCTCATAAGAAAAGTTTGCCCAACGTTGCAGCTGCCCGCTTCTGTGGTGCATCTGTGACCAAGGCAAATACTGGTAAAGATGGAGTCCCTCTACTGGGACGCTGCAATCACAGAAATTACCCACAACGTTGCAGCGGCCCACAACTGTGGCGCCGCTGTGAAGTTCAGCAAACCCTGGCACCACCCGTGCCCAAAGCGAGGATCTTCTGGTGCACTCCCGATGCCTACAATGCAGCCCCCACTCACCAAGGCTCTCTCGGGTGTCTTCCGCCTCCTCTGGTCTCCTCCTGCGGGTCCTCAGGCACCGATAATGTGCCTCGATCTGACCCGCTCCCGGGGGCTTCTCTTGACACTCAGGCAGGCGTGCGGGGCTCCCATCGACACATGGGGGCTCCGCCTTCCTCGCAGCACTCCTCCTGGCTTCCCGGTAGTCTTCTCCTCCTTTCGCCCGGGCTCTCTTGGCGGCGACACGCGGGGCTCCCACCTGCACACGGGGGCCCCGCCTTCCTTCCCCTGATCCGCCTGGCTTCCTGTGATGCTCCTTCCGGCCCCGCCCACAACCAGGCGCGGGCACCGGCTTCTGTTCCCGGTACTCTTGGGCAGCTCGGGCTGCGGCGGTGATTCGCAAGGTGGGCTCCCGCTTTCAAATGAGAACTAATGCGGGGTGGGCACCCGCATGAATGCACACAACGCGGGGTAGGCTCCCGGAGGCGAAATACGCTGAAAACGCGGGGTGGGCACCCGCTCGAGTTTGAAAAGGTGTCACATGTGGGGTGGGCTTCCGCTAATTAATAAAGCGAGAATGCGGGGTGGGCACCCATGAAAAAGGTGCAAAAAACGCGGGGTGGTCACCTGCTGTTCTCCAGGCAGCTCGGGGGGGGGGAGGGACGGGGAATCCCACATGCCGAGATTCCCTCGTAGCACGCTGGCATTGCAGACACTAGCTCCTTTCTTCCTGGGGGGATTAAAGCATGGCGCCCACAGGGTGCTGACAAGCAGGCACAGGCTAGAATAAAGTTGTAGTGCTCACGAGGCGCTAAGGTCCAGGAAAGCAGAAGAGCACAGTCAATGCTGGGCAGGATCAGCAGGCAGTGGGCAGCTCATCAGGACAGCAGTTCCTTGGAACAGTCAACCCCCATAATGTGGCACTCCTCCTGGCACAGCAGTCTTCACTCCAGCAGAGGTCTCTCCCTGGCCCTTTGGACAGCAGAGGGGTACAGATGGACTCAGGGGCCAACACGTAGGCCCTTGCTGTGGTACCTCCTGGCAGAGTGTCCCCTCCAAATCAGTGTCCAAGCAAGCACACCCACATGGAGTCTCAGCCCCTCTATATATATATATACACCTCACCCCAGGGTGCAGAGCCAGCCTTCCACCAGGCAGGCACACAGCACACCGAAATGCCAAGGTTTAAAAGTGGCATTTCCACAATAGTGAAAATAAATCCGCGCACACCATTGCACAGCATTTAATATTTCCATCTCACACATACCAAACATGGCATACATATTTTCTACCATGGGGGAGATATCCCTTAGGGGAGAAAGGGTTCCTAATGTAAGCCTATGGAAGGAAGTAAGCACACGCACTTTGCACTCCTAACCGGCGCTAAAGTGCCCAGAGTCCTGAAACCACCAACCTTGTGTCAGAAACAAGCATTGGCATAGCAAATAGGTCTCGCCTTTCGGACCTTATAAGTGTTTAGCCATGCAACAGTTGATGTTGTTGCACCAAGGATATTGTGCTGGATAACTAAACACTTATAAGGTCCCAAAGGCCTATAAGACGGTTCTGCGTGGACAAGCCATCTCCGTGATCTCGGCCCACAAACGCGATATGATGCAACCGGTAGGGGAGCTGGAACGAGCGGTTGGTCAGGCGGAGGGCACACACGCTACAGACCCCAGCGATGCTAATACACATGCTCTTAACCTCGCTCAACAAGCCTACAGGGACCATGCATGGGAAGCGGCCAGGGCACGCATCACGAAAACACAGCACAAGATATACGATGTGGGGGACAAGGCTGGCAATCTATTGGCGTGGTTGGACAAAAAGGAAAGGGCCACCCGGTGGGTAGCACAACTCAGAATGACTAACGGAGAGACAATTACGGATCCTGATGACATTGTAAAGGCTTTTGCACGCCATTATGAAACATTTTATACTCCTGTTGCCACGACTACAGTTGAGGGAAATTCAGAATTCCTACGTGATATACATCTCCCAAAACTGACATCGCAAGACGCGCAATTACTCGAAGCGGACCTCACGAGTGAGGAAATCGCGGCAGCTATTAAGGGGCTCCAGACAGGGAAGGCACTGGGGCCCAACGGTGTCCCAGTGGAATTGTTCAAAAGGGAGGCAGACACGCTTGTGCTGCACCTGCTAAGAATGTACCAAGCTAGCTTGGAGTCAGGACGACTTCCTCGAGATCCGAGGGTGGCGACACTTATAGCAATACTTAAACCCGGCAAGCCCCCGCAGGAGTGCAACTCCTATCGACCGATCTCGCTCCTCAACGCGGATGCGAAAATACTAGCAAAGGCGCTAGTGGCTAGGCTACAGCCCCATCTCGCCGCACTTATACATCCAGACCAGTCCGGCTTCATACCGGGCTGAAATACGGCAATTAACCTGCGACGGCTGCATGGTTCATTGGCTCGAGGGCCCTATATCCAAGAGGAGGCGGTTATTCTCTCGCTCGATGCCAGTATGGCCTTTGAGCGGGTGGAGTGGCCCTTCCTTTTTGCGGTGCTGAGACATTTTGGTTTTGGACCAAAATTCTGTGCCTGGATACGACTACTCTACGAGCAGCCACTGGCACAGGTAGTGGTAAATGGGCGATTGTCAGAGGACTTTCCGTTGGGTCGGGGAACCAGGCAGGGATGCCCCCTCTCCCCACTGCTGTTCGCCCTAGTGTTGGAACCGCTAGCGGCATGGATCCGGAGGGACCCGGTGATTCAAGGCATGAAATGGACGGAGGGCTGGGAGGACCGTATCTCCTTGTACGCGGACGACATTTTACTATATCTGACGCACCAGAGACGGTCCATTAATTGCTTACTCGACATTTGTGCGTCTTATGGGAGGGTCTCAGGATACTCAATCAACTGGGCCAAGTCGGTGCTTTATGTACTTAAAGGCCCTCCCCCACGCTTGCCCCGGGGAGCGACGATACAGATTGCACAAGACTGTTTTAAGTATCTCGGTATAAACATCACGCCCCATCATGCGCAATACATCGAACAGAATCTACTTCAATCTCTGAGGAGGCTGAAGAGTGACGTTAAAAGTCGGCACTCCCTCCCACTGACACTGCTAGGGAGGGCTGCGTTGTTCAAAATGATGGCTCTCCCTAGTTTCCTTTATGCACTACAAAATACACCCATGCCAGTTCCCCACTCATACTTTAAAGACATTGATGCGGAGGTGGGCTTCCTCCTATGGGAAGGAAAACCTCACCGAATAGCTATGTGTAAATTAACTCGGAGCTGGTACGATGGCGGCATTGCCCTACCTAATGTTGGGTTGTACTATTGGGCATCTCAGCTCATAGTGATTATTCAATGGCTACACGCCCCACAAGACGACCCAGCTCTGCGCATGGACAGGCACATTCTTGGCACGAGCGGACCGATAGGTGCCCTATATGATAAACCAAAGAAAAACGCACTAATAGCGCACACGGCCCACACTGTGCAGGTATGGTTCACAGCGCAGCGTGCGCTGGGATGAGATGGGGTGATCACCCAACATACGCCACTGTGGGACTCCCCCAGGCTTGGCAGGCTCCGTAAGAGCAAGGGCTTTACAAGATGGGACCATATAGGCATGTCTACGGTTGGCGACCTGTGGAAAAAGGGTGGGTTGGTCCCCTTCACACAGCTACACGCAACGTATGAATTGGTAGGGAGGGAACAATACTGATACACCCAAATTAAGCACACCCTTATGAAGGCCATACCTCCGGGAGCTGACCTGCCCGAGTCCTCTCCACTCGAGGATCGTTTGTTACCAGACTCACTTTCCAAAAAGGCAATCTCATTAACATATCGTAAATTGATTAACAATCAAAAAGATCCCACACAAACCCTAAAGGAAAGACGGCAGACGGAGGTGGAGGAGATGGACGAACAGGAGTGGCAGGAGGCGCTGGCGTCCCCGAGAGAGGTGGCGACCCCTTCCAGATTAAAACTCGTACAACTTAAAATACTGCACAGAACGTACTTCACTAGAACGACGATGCACAGAATAGGAAGGGCCGACACGCCACTTTGCCTGAGGGGTTGTGGGCTCACGGGTAATTTCTACCACACGATATGAGACTGTCCTCACATCACACGATACTGGAGGGCGGTTATGGATACCATCACTCAGGAGAGTGGGTGCGAGGTCCCCCCAGAACCTCGGAGATGACTGCTTAGTGTGTTGGGAGCCCACAGATCTAAACCACGCAGCACAGGCCTGGGCAACCATTAGTATTACACTAGCCAAAAGGAATTTCGCACAGCACTGGGGAGCCTCAACGATCCCCTCACACCAGCAGTGGTGTCGTGACCTTGATAGCGCCATGGTTGCGGAAAAGGCAGTCTTTATTAATAGAAGGTGACCCGGAAAATGGACACGTGAATGGGGGAGGTGGAACACTTTTCGGGATAACATATGTGCCCCTCCACCCAAAGATTCAGATCCGGACCTGAGTGACTGACACATTGAAGGCAGACTCACCAAGGGTAACCCCCTAAGGGAGGTGCGAGATTTCAAGAGCATACGGTGATGGGATAGATGGATGCAACGGTCTTTATATTCACACTTACTTTGTACAGTGATATCATTTGTTATATTATGCCAACTAATGACTGTAACGATCAATAACTATGATTGGCTCTGCTTGATGTGTATCCTATCTTCAATAAAATGTTTTTAAAAAAAAGTTTATTCCGATATAAGTTTATGGCACAAGAAATCGTACTCTTGAAGTTGAGGTGGATCAAGTTTTTACACATGTGCTGGTTAATCACATGCAATAGCAACAAACCCAAATTAAGATGATGTACATCACTGCGTTGTAGCAGTTTCCTAATTAAAAGGTACAGGGGTTAAAAAATAGGCACAGTACATAGCTAGTTCTCTTCTGGAGCGAGGAATGTTCAAACTCAACAAAACTATAGTGAAAATACAGAAGGGTAGGAGGAAATGGAGGACTATGACAGAAAAGAGTAGATAGATAGTCTTTGTAACTACTTGATTTATCTTTCTTGTCATTTCTAACATTATGAGCATATGTTAGTGTCACTCCTTCATCCAACTCCCTCGGCAGTTGACCATGAGTCATGCACCAACAAAGTCCCTTGTGCGAGCACCAGTTCCAGCACACTACATGGGAAGGTAAATATTTGTTATTAGAACTATCACTGTAACTCTGCAGTACTACCTTGAGCTCACATGAGAGTACGAACTGCCTTCAAAAGACAAAATACACAAATAAAAACAGAAAATCCTCCAAACTTTACGACGGTCAGTGTCTGGAACTGTTTCTAAAGTGATCAGAAGAGACAAGCCAATTGGTGGCACAGTTTATCAGACCTTGCAGGAGCCATGGAGCCATCCACTGACGTACACCATACAGACTGGAAATAATTCTCAGCAAAGAACTCCCTCCAACAGAAGAATGCACACATTTAGACATTGAAAGACACCTGAAACATTCCTAAAAACGTTTCAGAATATTTTTAAAGCACAGAAACTGACAGTATACCATTGCAGTGCACCCATCCTGAAGAGCAACTCGTCAACACAACCAGTTGTCATGTGCACATCCATCCTCCCTTTAGTGGCTTGGCAGGAACACGAAAAGAAAATATTGTCTTCAACATGAAACCACCCATAGCACCAGGTAGACCACTAAAATCTTCATATGCCACAAGGAACAGGCAATCTGGGCAGGAACCCTGTAACATACACAAGGAACAGCGTCTAGGTATCGATCAGCAGTCACTGATGCTCAGTGAACCATGAACCACATGAACATTGGAAATACACCAAGGCTATATTATACAGGATTGTACTACTGAATATTGACCTCAAGAATATTATACTACAAGAATATCAAGGACAGGCTCCCGAGGGACAAAATATCGAAAGGTAAGTTCATATAGAAGGTATAGATTTACTATTCCTAACTCCACATTTACATAGATATAAGATATAATTATATCCAAGGTACATATATGTGACGTTGGGTATAGAAAATCTAGATTTACCTGCCTGTCATTATTAAATTGTTATATTTTGCCCTGATATTGTGTGCCATTGATATTCTTTTGTCGATATTCAGGGTGCACCCGATTACATAGCAGGTCCTGAAACCAACACATAATGAAAAAATAAAGCTATACAATACATGAAGACCTGAAAATGTCTACACAAATTAAAAAATAATCTGCAGGGAAATGACAGTACCTGGATTTCGAACTCCTAACGTCGGTGCCTGTTGAACTCTGATCAGGAGCATACTACCATCTAAGTACTTGCGAATGGCGAGCTCCTCTGACACTAACCGGAAGAAATCTGGAACCAAAGCTCACCTAAATCTGTGCAGAGATTATCACAACAAACCGCTAAAAGAAGGACCATGATGCTAGAGGAGAAAAAGGCAACAACATAAAGTCATGCACCTGCACCCCGCTAATGGAGTACAGGCATCTGCACACACAAATCAACTGGAAAAAAAAGCTGCGGACAAAAATGAATGACAGAACACATACACTCCACAGTTATAAGCCTGGGTGTGCCTAAGCCGGTATTTGCATCAGTGTCCCATTTAACTTTTACTCGGCCTACGAACCCACAAAAAGTAGAATTGTGAGACACAGCAGCAACACAGGAGTGACTTTTTGACGAGCCCCTGACCATCTTGTTGTCTTTCAAAAACACTTCATTTAATCCCAGCTTGCGAAACACACAATTATGAGTCTAGACACACCATGTTTTGTTAAGCTGTGCATCTACATAATAGTTACTGAGAAGCACATATAACCGAGGCCTCTTCATTTCCATATCACAGTCAAATCTGCAGAGGGGGAAAAACTGTCTGAAGCAAGATGAAAGTAGGGTGAAGGGAAAACAACATTAACTAGTTCTTGGATTCTGCTCCAGAAATCTATTGCTATCATTTGGAGCACCACGTGGCGTTACTAACACTGAACCTATGTGAGAGTCAGGGCACATTTGAAATGACATTTTAGAATGTGCACGAATAGCATACTTTATTAACAAGTTGGCGAGAGGCAGGAACATTCAACATCAAAAGTTCCCATTTTCCCTGCCCTGCAAGCAAAGTAAGCTACAGCCAACCTTAGCCCTCAACATCGTACAATAATCTCCTCTGTACTCCTGAATGCAGGCTGATTATTGCACACACAGCACAAAAAACAAAAACAATACATCAACGTTCAGAAAATCAAGTGATTTATCCTTTAGCTGCGAGAGCAGAGACTTGTGTATGTCATCCCATTTATCAAAGACTGAGCCATTAAACCAGATTCTTTGAAGAGCAAAGTCCCAAGTCTGAAATCTGTAGGATAATCTCACTCCATTACTAGAAAGGGAGGACACAATATTTTCTGCACTGTCATAAAAAAGAATAGGCAATACACATGCCACAAAACCGTACTGTGTTTAGAAGGCAAGCTCATAAAATGAGTCAATTATCATGGACAATAACCTAAGCATTGATTTAACAGTATAATTGTAGTCAGATCTCCAGGACGATGCCACTAACAACGAAGTAAGAGATGCTCCTTGAGTACACTTAGAGGAGCCCCACAATGTAGTTTCTCAAGTGAGTACCCAGTAAGAGTCCCATGCTTACAGGATTTAAACCTGCATGGGAAAGTCTCGCTTCGCGAGCAATACGACGGCAACCTAGCTTCTAAACAGTTTCTACAGCACTTTTAAAGATATTTCCTTTCCCCCATACTCGGCACTCCCCCGACACCAGCCACCCTGAACCCACCCCCTTAGAGGTAAAGTTTTGTAGAGCGGCAGCAATTCCAATCCCCAGATAGATGCAACATTACAATTCTTCATGTTTGGCAAAATCCCCTTACCCACTTAGTATCGCCGGTACAACTGTTCCAGGTTAAACTCCTACTATGAAACAAAGGGGTTAAACGCGCACAAGCAGTTTGTGAGGTATAACAGGTTGTAGCGTGCCACGGAGGTATCACGCTCTGATCTTGGGAGTGTTGGAAATAACTAAATGCAATGCGTTCACTACACTTAGGGAACGTCCCTCTGGGCGCAGCTGTGAAAGAATCGCATAGGCGATATTCAAAATCTGATTCCAATGTAAACCAACAAATTCAATGTAATAATTTCAGTTGTATCGAATCTTTATTGTTTCCATAAAGATGTCTGGGCTTCTTTTAGCTTAGAAGAGCCATCCTTTGCAATTTTCCAACAAAGTTAAAGAATGATCCCAATGCATGTCAAGCCCTAAATGCATTGGGATCATTCTTTAACTTTGTTGGCAAATTGCAATGGATGGCTCTTCTAAGCTAAAAGAAGCCCATACATCTTAATGGAAAGAATAAATATTCAATACAACTGAAATTATCACATTGAATTTGTTGGTTTACATTGGAATCAGATTTTGAATATTGCCTATGCGATTCTTTCACAGCTGCACCCATAGGGACGTTCCCTAAGTGTAGAGAATGCATTACATTCAGTTAAACTCCTACTATACCATACAGTACCTCCACAAAGGTATTCTAGTTAATCAATGTTTTTTTTCTCTGTGCATTCAGAGGTTCAACATTGTAATGCATTCTGGGTAGACAGACTGGTCTTTTCCAGACCCTTCATCTTGCCATTGAGAAGCTTTTTAGTGACCTGCTGCCACAATGCAATCCTTCTTTGCACATCTTCTGTTATATCTTGGAATATATTCAAAGCAAAGATTCTGCTGCCTCCATTCTGTACTCAAGCATGCACCATTCAACGTTGACACATGTCTTAAAACAATACAGACTTATGTTAAAAAGTCATTACCTGTGTACCATCTGATCAGTTGTTTGTTCTCCAGGCTATCATTTTTTGATAAGTCGTTTGTTAGATAAATAAATAAGAAAAATGTAAAAAAAAAAATTGCTGAGTAGCAGAAGATGACGTTTCAGGTGGCTGTGTGTCATAACTTGCAGGTATGCCTAACATGCCTCTCCGTCATTGGAATTGTTTTATTGCTACCATACAACAAATACCTAGCTTCGAGTGAACTTCAAACTAGTCCCCTGGAATCTACATTAGCAATTGTACTACTTAATCCTCAGGTGAAAGAGCCAACAAATATGCATATTCCTGTAGATAAGCACATTTTCAATACACATGCCCACCTTGCTGTTCCACAGAATTTAATTTGCAATATCGCATTCTTACCATAACTTCTGTTCAACACTCACCACTTGCCTGTAGCCCTTGCCTTCGTTTTGTGTGACCATTCACCATACCACTGAGGCAGCATTCACAGCAAATGTTAGTCTCGAGTCAAATTACGTTCCCGAGCTCAAACGTTAGTGTTTATTTTCACCATGCTTGTTTTTGGCTCCCCAAACTACCTAACCTGTTCCACCACTTAGTCCAAATACCTGCTTTTGATGAGTTACAGCTTTTTTTTTAAAAAAAAGGCCAGGTACTCCTATTCTTCAGACTCCACAAACATCTTCAAGCTCATTTCTCTGCTCTTGCTCCATTGAATTATTTATGTCCTGATGAAGACCTTTATAATGCTATGGGTCGTAACGCAGTCAATGATTCTGTAAATTGGAACTAAATAGTTATAACGTTGTTTAGGTTACTGAATCACTAAGGCTGAAGCAATTGTACCTACTGCTGAAATTAGTTGAATGTTACATTGTCTTGTGTTCTTTTATTCAGGCTATTACACTGGTTGTTTTTCAGTCACTGAGTAATCACCTGACCACTGAGCACATTTCTTTATGTTGCAGATATAATAACTTAAAGAGACTTATGAGTGGGGCCAGTTTCTCTGTTAGTATCATTGAATATACATTGACTTATACCTGCTCTCGATTGAAATTAATTTTGTGATTTTTCTAACTGTAATTGTTCCACATTAAACCTTTGTTTGTGGTTCCAGGTGGTATTTGGGCTACCACTGTTCCATTTAATTGCTGTTATCCGGTTAACCACCATAGCGTAATTCTTAACAGCAATTTGAAAGGTTTGATTACATTTTCCTTTGCTTGAGTATACTCCTTATTATCTTCAAATGTATTAGATGATGAACAATATTCTCAAGGTCTACATCATTATTTTTTAGGCCCACAAACCTCTCTAATGTAGATGCGGCTGGATCTAGATATAGATTACAAAGATGCATTACCTCCTTAAAGAAATAAAGAGGAATCCAATCCATTATTATTGGATCAAGGATCTTGCCTAGTCTTCTATGTTATATCATTAGAGCCTGGATATGAGTTCTCTTGTAATTCTAATTAGTCTGGTCACAGGAATTATCGACTAACTCGGGATTCCAACTTTGCAGATCAGTAGTATATCACCTGGAGACTACATCTGCTGAATCTAGGTGAAAATCCATTCTAGAATCAGTGCAGAAACACTAATTCCTGCATTTTACGTCCACTCCAGAATAGTTACATGTATCAGTAACATTTGTTAAGGCGCAAATATCAAGCCATTTTGCATCCAACTCATAATGAAGCCCTCAGTGGAAAACTAGAAATTAATTTCATTTAAAACCTGTTTGGAAAACAAGCTTTAAATGTTTTGTGAGTCTTAGAACACGCCTTTTCTATGCAGCCTGAGGTACATCTCAGTAACAGTTATGACCTTTCCCAAAACCTTCCTTTACATTTCAAATCGTTTTGCCAGTGTTTTGTTTTTCTTTCAAATTTGTGAGTGTTTGTTTTCTCACATAACCATCTTTTACCGTCGGAGAAAGACCAACATTCACCCTTTGAAGTTTCACCCCTTCTCCCAGCATATCCACACAGTGTTAAATTCTTCTTTAACTCTTCTGTCGATCTGAATGAGCCTTCGCGTATATTCTCACTTGGAGATTTAAAGAAGTTGCCATAGTTTAAAGATGCAGTGGGATCAGAGTGATTGTTTTTGAGGTTGAAGCCTACGATTTGCAAAAAAACATCTTGACAACATTGGGAAAGCTCCCCTAGCGATGCATTCCACCCAATGCTTATCATTGGCTTTGTGGTTTGAAACTCACACTTACTTGCTTTCTATTTGCTGGCTTTATTTATTTTAGGCTGTCCAGCTTGAGTTTGTCCATCCTGTGGAGCATCGTCTATTTATTTATTCTTCCACCAGTGCTCGTTTCTTTAAACACACCTTTAAATCTTTTTCTTATCTTGTCACATTTGCTGAGAATTCAAAGAGTTCAAATGTCAGGATCGGTCTTAAAGAGGACTTGGTGTTTACTTTTTGTACTTTAAAATGAGAGGGTGTATGTGACAGTCATTATGGCTATTGGGGCTGTGCTGGAGGAAAGCTGCACAGTGTTATTTTTTTCTTGGACAAAACTAAATTTAAATGCCTGTAAATGAACTGTGCAGATATTTCAGAATATATCAGAATTATAAAAGCACAAATGAAGCACATTTTCAGGCAATTCTGTAGTGTGGTGGAAACATATTGTAATATGGTCAAAACAAATCCATACACTAGTTGGTAACATTGCCACACATTATCGTTTGCACGCTGTATACTTTTATCAGTAAAAAAAAGTGTCTGTGCAATTGTATTGGGCATTTAAATTGAAAATGTGTTGTCTGTAATGGCAGTGCAATACCACACTATGCATTCTCCACTTTACATCACTCCACGCCACTGCACTCTACTCTGCATCACTCCACACTATACCTCTCTATACTGCACCACTGCACTCTACTCCACTCCACCCTGCACCACTCCGCTGTATGCCACTACAATCTACTCTGAAATAATCTACTGTCACTGCACTCTACTCCACTCTGCACCACTGCAATCTACACTGCACCACTGTTCTCTACGCCACTTCACTCAAAACCAGTGCACTCTAAGCCACTGTTCTTTACACCAGTCTACTCTACACCACTGCACTCTACGCCCCTATACTGTACAACATTTTACGCCCTTTTTTCTATGCAGGGGTGTGTAATTTAACAAAATATCTACTTGTCCATGGGGCAGGTTGCTTCATAAATATACTTGTCCTTTAACAAAATCCACTTGTCCATTTGGTGCCATGCCGTGTGGCGACAAAATATAGCAGGAATCTCATTATATAAGAGCTCTAATATAGCCTAATATAGCCTCCCTGATTATGCCACGGCTCATACCATAGTAGTGTTTGAATACTTGCAATCCCCTTATGTTGCCATGTTTCCGCAGATCTGCATACTGGGGCTGAAGGTAGTGGTAAGCAATAGTTCCAGGGTTAAAATGCCCTTTTGAGTCTGTGCAAACCTACTAACTTGCATGTTTTAAGTGGTTTCCACAACTCTTCTTTAATCTTTTCCCATACTGAGAAACGTTGGAAATTTACTCCTGACAATGGCAGTCTTAAACCTTCTTCCAGAGTTGGGAAAAAAGTGGTTGGAGGGAAAGTGAACTTGCAAACACTCAGATTTTCACATGAGCAAATATACAGAGGCATGTTTGCTTATGCTAAAATGCAGTTCACAAATATTTTCTAGGAGTACTATTTCTTGTCCTATTTCTGTAAATTCTTGGGGATTCACGAAAGCTGTATAGCTGCACTTAATGCTAGGACATATACCATGGGTGCACTTTTGAGACTTTCTTTAATAATCGGGCCTCTAATTTAGTCTGGCATTGACCATGGACGTTTAATAAAATTCTGTCACTCTCTCTCTGTATCGACCGGCTTCACTGTGAGTGACAGCATTCGTCTCTTTCACAAGGAGCAGATCGGCACACAAAGTAGTTTTGTTCAGTACCATTATCTACTGAGGCCGTGTGGGCTTTTTAAGACCAATTTTTTTTTCCTTTTGCCAATGTTTGTTATAATGATGAGGGCCCGGTAGCTCCCACGCCAATAAGGTTTAACAAAAACCATGCCAAAACAAGTCACACATTGACAAAACTAAAAAGCTGGCCACCGATTTCAGTCCTACTGGCTTTGCCAATGCTTGTTTATTTTTGTTTCCCATAATCTTATTGAAACTGGCTACACTGATTTTCCATTATGAATATTTTTGGGAAATACTAGCATGCATCAACACACGTTACAAAATGATGCTGCAAAGAAATGGTACCTGAAATTTTACAGTAGTTTAGCTAAATGTTTTTTTTCCTGCTTTCATTTTTTTATGAATATTTTATTTTGAAAACAAAGAATCCTCAATTTAGCTTTCAAGCTTCTTCACATATTTGCATCAAATCAGAGAGCATTATACATAGCCACATATTGCTAAACTTTGAAAACGTGTGTATGCATTTTAGGTCTCGCGCCTAGCATTGCAGTGCTTAGCAGTGCTCGCGCAGCGAGACATTTATTGGGGTAGAGGGATTTTAGTAGAAGGACTTTTGCTCCCGCCCATGCTTTCTATTGGGCAACGTCAATATTTATGTTGAACCCTGGCTTCTTATTGCTGTGCAGGGGTTTTCGTTACCTTTATCTATGAGAAGGTACCCCCTGTACGTACTTCTAGGTCTGGGAGAAGGGGAAAACCAACAAAAGTAAAGCAAAAAACTCCCACACGACCTATAGTGATTTCATTATGGCTATCACAAGCTCTAGTGGGCTTCCTATATTATGCAAATCAAAACCTACTACATAATTTCATGTTAATTATTTTATTCAAAACATATTTTTTTCCATTTAAATATTTTGTTCAAAACATGTATTTCTTTTTTAGTCACATTGATATTTTTGCTTTATAGTCCACTTTTTTTTAAATATGAAACCTGATACAACATCATTTTTGTAAATAAAGTGAAAAGCAATATTTTTACATATGTACAATTAAAACATGATAGACATGTGAGCAGCACATTTAATGGTTTGTAAACGCCCTTGGTCTACGGCTTCCTTCAGTTTTATGGCTTTTATCTTATCTGATGGGGCGTGTCAAGGGAAGGTTCAGGGAGAGTTTAGCACGGCATCTGCTTTCCAGGCCGTCACGAGCCAGTCCGGCTCTCTCATTGGCCATGTATTTCTGATCACGCTGCCTTCACGCTGCATTCTGCCTCTTGTCTCACCCTTTCAGTGTCTCCCCCACCCTCCCATCTTCAGCCTCTTCCTCTGCAGTTGTTAACGCTCCTCCTTACTCTGGCTTCTTGGCCTAAGCAGCTGTGAGACCTTGATTGATAAAGTGTACCTTGCAAGCTTTGTTGTTTTAAGGCTCCAAAGTGGAACTGCTTGGTCTAGGCTCACATTGGTCTCGCGAAATGTCGACGATTTATTTGGTAGATACAGCGTGGCGCTGGCCTCACTCAAAGCACACCGTTCACAGGAGGCATTGGAGGCCTGTGGGGGGGCGGGCAGCTTTGCCGGCAGACACTGGCCGGCTCAGGGGCATTTCTCTCCTCCCCTCACGCTGACTATGTCTGTAAACTGCTCACACTCTGTCCCGGCAGCTAGTCTTATAGCCCAACGTGAGGTCAAACCAGAGCTCCATGTGACGTGCACTAGGGTGGCGAGGGGTTTTCTGTTTGTAGCTGGGTCGGGTGTTTGTAGCCGGGGATGTGCGCCGGTCTCGTCCCACCCAGCACCATTGAACAGGTTAGTGGCAGTAATGCGGCGTTGTGTGAGGGTGGGTGTGGCCGGAGGGCTGCTTGTATCATATTGTTCGAGGCATGTGGGCTGCTGAATTCATATCTGTGCATAGATCGCCGCCTAGTGTTGGGTCCGAATGATTGCACATTGTTGTCCTGGAAGAGTCTTCGAAGTATCACGAGATAGGTGGCTCCTCCCCTGGACTACAGTGCGCATGGGCATCCCCTCCATCCTTAGATTGTTTTTTTCCGCCATTGGGTTCGGATGTCCTAATCTTAGCTCTTTGAGTATTTAGGCCTTTACATTCGTCGGTATTGTTTGCGTTCGGCGCCAAGTATATTTGTCGAGGGCGTTCTCGAGTAGATCATCAATGATGGAACCAAAGACATCGCATAGCCCCTTTAAGCGTTGCCCTCTTTGCAACGCTAAGTATGCTCGCTTCGACGTGCACCCGGTGTGCAACAAGTGCCTCTCTCCAAACCACGACGAAGCCACCTGTATGGCGTGTTCCAGGTTTCGATCGAAGAAGACCCTTAGCATTCGTCGTGCAGCTCGGCTCGAGGCGCAGAAAGCGACGCCGAACCCGGACAACATCTTCGGGACAGAAGATGAGGAGGTCGTGGACCTTGAAGTTTGGGGGGAGCTCTCGGATCCGGCATCGGAGCGAGAATCCGACTATGATGCCGAAGACGAGCGTATAGTAGACGAACAGGAAGATGGTGTCGTCGAAGAGGTAGGAGACGACAAGGAGGCCCTTGGGGCCGAGGAGGATGGCTCAGAAGATGAGCTAGGCCCACATGTCGGTACAGGGCCCAGAGAGGCACTCGATAAGGCTCAGGTCGAGGGATCGCCACAAGGCCTTACCCAAGATCATTCCTCTCGTTCTACAGCCCCGCATAAAGGCCCGGCTACGAACTACCCTAAAGAGCCATCGGTATCGAAAGCGCCATCATTCGATCAAACGAAATCGAAACTGAAGGCACAGGCACCTACCTCGAAACCGAAAGTGAAAGAGTCTCTCATCGGCAACAAGGCCTCGAAGCCCTCGGAGCCGAACAAACAAAAGAAGGCCGTCGACGCACAGAGACTTCATGGGGACGTAGAGCCGAAGGCGGCGCCAACAACCAAGGTCAAGGTTGCCGACCCGAAAAAATCGGCGCCGAGGATCGTCGACACAAAAATACAGAGCGCCTCGCGACGGCCGACCCATCCCGGTCCTCGTGTCGAGAACACGGCGTCTGGTTTGGGGTTAGATGCCACGTCCAAAAGGGTATCGACGGAACGTGTCGACTCAACAACACCGTCTCCCTTCCTAAAGAAGAAGGTGTCGGAGTCGTTACTCCGCATCCACGACACAGCTTCCATGCTCGGCGCAAAAGCACCCCCGCAGCTGAAGACGGTCAGCACAGTTCACATCGTGTCGACGCACATAAAATTCGGACTACCACCGGCGGTACGACTGAAGATGTTCGACGCAAAGAAGGGTCTCGAGCCGCAAAATGGGGTCGACCCGAAGAAACCTGTCGAAGCACCACCAGGAATGCCAATGGGACAGAGAGCTGTCGAAGTACCTCAGGAAGATGAGGAGCCAAGGCAGTTTATCGTTGCGGAGACTGGTAGACTGTCAATCTATAAAAGAAAGATACTGCCAGAGAAATCAATGGAGCCATACAAAATTCCATTGAAGAAGAAGAGGACCACGTCACCAGTTCTAGTAGAACATGTTCAATATTATGACCAGGAGCCTCAGTCATTCTCACCCACACAATTTGATGTGGATGCAGGGGATGCTGGTGATGTTGAGAACACTTATCCTATGGACACTGACCCTGAAGATCAAAACCAGCCTTGGGTGGACGATATTGGTACAGGGGACCCACATACTGCTCCAGACACACAGGCATATGTGGTAAAATCATCTCCTACTGAGGATACTGCTGCTTTCAATGCCTTGATTGAGAGAGCAGCTAAAAATCATGATGTACAGCTCCACACTGATCCTATTGAGGATGATTTTCTGTAAATACCTTCTCTACCTCAGAAAGATCTGTTAAGACTCTGCCCATGCTGAAGGGGGTCCTAAAACCGGCTAAAGACATTTTTAAGGAGACCACAAGCGCGATATTGCTAAACCCTAGGATTGACAAAAAATATAGGCCAGCTCCTTTGGACCCTCCTACATAAGAGGCCAGTTGCCTTTGGACTCGTTGGTGGTGTCCAATGCTCGGAAGAGGGCCAATTCACAGACAAAAGGGTGATGCTCCTCCCCCTGACAAGGAGTCTAAGGTCTTGGAAACTTCAGGAAAAAGAGTTGCTGCACAGGCAGCTAACATCTGGAGAATTGCCAACACTCAGGCACTTCTGGCTCGATACGACAGGGCGCATTATGATACCCTAGAGACACTGCTACAGCACCTCCCAGATCAGTTTAAAGAAGGAGCAGAGTCGCTTATTACAGAAGGGAAGCTCATAAGCAACACTTCCATTAAGTGCGCTCTTGACGTAGCGGACACTGCAGCTAGGGCTATTAACACCAGCGTCATGTTAAGAAGGCATGCTTGGTTGAGAATCTCAGGATTCAAACCAGAGATACAGACAACGATACTCAATCAACCTGTCAACCCTGACTCCCTTTTTGGCCCCGAAGTTGACACCACCCTAGAAAAGATCAAAAAAGATACAGAGACTGCAAAGTCTATGGGGGCTCTGCAATCACAGCAGTTTAGGAGTGGGTCCTTTCGTCGCTCTACTAACAGAGGACCATCTAGAGGCCAGAACTCCCAACAGTCGCATTACACTAAACAAGGTACACAGACCACCTATAAAAAGAATAACAGAGGTGGATACCGTGGAAACAACGTCAAGGGCAGAGGCCGAGGAAACAACAGCTCCAGGTCCTCCGCCACCAACAAACAGTGACGCCTTGTCACTGCCCCCCGACCACGTAACACCTGTCGGGGGGGAGACTCCAGGAGTTCCTGCCGGTCTGGAAGTCCATCACTACAGACAGGTGGGTGAGAGACATTGTCCAGTACGGTTATTGTCTGGAACTCACATCCACTCCACCAAACATACCACCAAGACACCGTCCTATGTCCGCAGAGCACTTGCACTTATTCCACCAGGAAGTTCTCAGTATGCTCCAGAAAGGAGCCATAGAACTCGTGCCAGCAGAAGAACAGGGATCAGGAGTGTACTCACTGTATTTTCTGATCCCCAAAAAGGACGGGTCTCTCAGACCCATACTGGATTTAAGACCTCTAAACCGTTACATTCTGTCAGAGCATTTTCACATGCTCACCTTGCAACAGGTGCTGCCGTTGCTCAAACAGGGAGACTTTCTCGCGACACTAGATCTCAAAGATGCATATTTCCATATACCCATACACCCGTCACACAGAAAATATCTCAGGTTCTCTGTTCTCAACCAACATTACCAGTTCAAAGTCCTCCCTTTCGGAGTAACAACGGCACCCAGAGTGTTCACCAAGTGCCTGGCAACAGTGGCGGCACACTTAAGGAGACAGCACATACATGTCTATCCTTATCTGGACGACTGGCTTATCCAGGGAAGGTCGGCCCAGCAGTGTGCCAACCACGTAACCCACACCATTCACCTTCTTCACAGCCTTGGCTTCTCCCTGAATTATCCAAAGTCCCACCTTCAACCCACCCACGTACAGCAGTACCTAGGCGCGACCATAGACACTGGCAGCCAAGGCACAGCCCAATTCAGTAAGGATCAACAGCATGCAGTTGCTCATAACAAAGTTCAAACCTCAACACTCACTACCGGCACCAGTGTTTATGCAGTTGATAGGCATGATGGCCTCCTGCATCTTCATAGTCCCGCATGCGAGGTTATATATGTGCCCGCTTCAGGAGTGCTTGGCACGTCCGTGGAATCAGGCTCACGGACAATTGAAGGACCTAGTGTTGGTGAGCGGTCGGGCATACAACTCTCTGCATTGGTGGAATCCAAAAAACCTTTGCAAGGGCCGACCGTTCCGAGAGCCTGTCCCACAAATCATACTGACGGCAGATGCGTCTCTCCAGGGATGGGGAGCTCATGTACTCAATTACACAGTGCAGGGACTATGGACGACACAGCAAAGGAGGATGCACATCAACCTTCTGGAACTCATGGTAATCTTCCTTGCAATGAAGGCATTCAAAGTACACTTGTGCAACAAAGTCGTGTTGATCCGGACGGACAACATGACCGCCATGTACTACATACAAAAGCAGGGAGGGACACACTCCCCACAGTTGTCTCATCTGGCTCAGAGCATGTGGAAGTGGGCCATTCAGAGGAACATCTTCCTCATGGCGGAACACCTCCCGGGCATGGACAACCAGATGGCGGATCTGCTCAGCAGACACAGCCACCAAATACACGAGTGGGAGATACATCCATCAGTACTCCAACCGTACTTCCAACGGTGGGGTCATCCAGAGATAGACCTATTCGCCACAAGGGAAAACGCAAAATGCCAAAACTTTGCCGCCAGGTTCCCACATCCACAGTCGCAGGGCAATGCAATATGGATGAACTGGTCAGGCAGATTTGCGTACGCTTTTCCCCAGCACCCTTAATACCGCTGGTGGCACGCAAACTGAGACAACACTCAATGACGCTCATCCTGGTTGCTCCAACGTGGGCACGCCAACCATGGTACACCACGTTTCTGGAACACTCCGTGGTACCGCATCAACGACTACGGCTAACACCCACGCTTTTAACGCAGAGCCATGGCGAGATTCAGCACCCAGATCCGCAACTGCTGAACCTGGCGATCTGGCTCCTGAGATCTTAGAATTTGGCTACCTAAACTTGCCTCCACAATGTATGAATATCATCAAAGAGGCACGGAGACCCACTACCAGAGCCTGCTATGCGGCTAAGTGGAAAAGATTTGTCATTTATTGTAAAAATAATGACATCAATCCGCTGGATGCATCAACGCAAAACATTATCTGTTATCTATTACACTTATACCGATGCAATCTCGCATACAATTCCATCCGTATACATTTAACCGCACTGGCAGCTTACCTTCAGAACAGGCAGCACCTCTCACTGTTCAAAGTGCCTGCCATCAGAGCTTTCTTGGAGGGACTCAAACGTGTGATTCCTCCAAGACACCCTCCTTCACCAGTCTGGAACCTAAATGTGGTCCTCACCAGACTGATGGGACCACCTTTTGAACCTCTACACTCTTGTGAGATTCAATTTCTAACATGGAAAGTATCTTTCCTAGTTGCCATTACTTCCCTAAGAAGAGTTAGTGAACTTCAGGCACTAACCATTCAAGAGCCATTTATACAGGTTCATGCTAACAGGGTAGTACTACGCACCAACCCTACTTTCATGCCCAAGGTAATTTCGCAGTTCCATATGAACCAATCCATAGAACTACCAGTGTTTTATCCTAATCCTGAGAATGTAGCAGAGAGAATGCTCCACACTCTTGATATCAAAAGAGCTCTCCTGTACTATATTGACAGAACACAAAATTTCAGGAAAACAAAACAACTGTTTGTTGCCTTTTCCCCACAGTACAAAGGCAACCCCATTTCCAAAGCAGGAATAGCTAGGTGGATCGTTAAGTGTATACATATTTGCTATGAAAAAGCTAAGCGCACACTAACAATTCCTCCAAGAGCCCACTCCACACGGAAGTTAGGGGCCTCCATGGCTTTCCTGGGAAATATTCCTTTAGAGGAGATATGTAGAGCAGCCACATGGTCCACTATACATACATTTACCAAGCACTACTGTGTAGATGTACACTCAAGACAGCAGGCAGCTGTAGGACAGGCTGTTCTCAAAACTCTTTTTCAGACTGCTGCAGCTGGCACGGGAAGCCGTTGCTAAATGGAGGGACTGCTATATAATCTATGCACAGATATGAATTCAGCAGCCCACATGCCTCGAACCGAATATGCTACTTACCAGTATGCATCTGTTCTTGGCATGTAGGGCTGCTGACATTCATTTCGCCCACCCTCCTCCCCGGCGCCTGTAGCAGCTGTAGCATTCAGTAATTACTAGTTAGCATGGTCATCATTCACTGTATTACACTCCATCTATGCCACAATGGCGAAAAACAATCTAAGGATGGAGGGGATGCCCATGCGCACTGTAGTCCAGGGGAGGAGCCACCTATCTCGTGATACTTCGAAGACTCTTCCAGGACAACAATGTGCAATCATCCGGACCCAACACTAGGCGGCGATCTATGCACAGATATGAATGTCAGCAGCTCTACATGCCAAGAACAGATGCATACTGGTAAGTAGCATATTCGATGCATCCCCTCGGCTGGCACTCGTGCCCGCTGTCTGTGTGGCGAGTAGCTGGTGCCAGCGAGGGCTCGCGAGATCCCTCCTAGGTTAAGGAGGTGTTCGGGGGTTCTGTCCTGATGTTTGCTCTTGTAACGCGCTGTGTATGTTTTCGTGGGCATGGCTGTAGTCAGCACTACCCTACTTCCCTCTGTGCTATGTCAGACGTGTGTGCAGTGTTGTGCCCAGGCCCGGCTCCAGGAATTTTTATTTGGGTGGGCCAAGGATGCATTCGGGAAGGCCACTGCGGGCCCAATTTGTCACTTATGTGTCTAGCCAGGCCTGCTTCAGGGCCCTCGTTTATCTCTCCTTAGTCTTAAAAGAGCCCAGTAAAACGCATTATTTTCTTTCCAAATCTTTTTCTAAATGTTCTCTCTCAAAAAGTGTTTTTTTCTATGTAATGTCCCTTTGATGGGTAGAGGAGGTTTCTGAGGTGGGAGTATCAGGCAAGTGACACTTCTCGGGCTCTCCCTCATGACCTCCTCCTCGGATTCCCTCATTGCCACCCTCCACCAGCACCCCTCATCTCTCCGTAGCCCCCCCATTGACCTCCTTCTCGAACTCCCTCATTACCACTCTCCTCCAGTGCCTCTCATCTCTCCATAGCCCTTCCCCCTCATTACCTCCTCCTCAGACTCCCTCATTACCACCCTCCTCCAGTGCCTCTCATCTCTTCATAGCCCCTCCCCCGCATGAACTCCTCCTCAGACTCCCTCACTGACACCCTCCTCCAGTGCCCCTCATCTCTCCATAGTCCCTCCCCCTCATGATCTCCTCCTCGGATTCCCTCACTGCCACCCTCCTCCAGTGCCCCTCAACTCTCTGTAGCCCCCTCCTATTGACTTCCTCCTCAGACTCCCTCACTGCCATCCTCCAGCAGCGCTCTGTAGCCCCCCCACCCATTGACCTTCTCGGATTCCCTCACTGCCACCCTCCACCAGCGCCCCTCATCTCTCCGTAGCCCCTCCCCCTATTGACCTCCTCCTCGGATTCCCTCACTGCCACCCTCTACCAGCACCCCTCATTTCTCCATAGCCCCGCCATTGACCTCCTCCTCAGATTCCCTCACTACCACCCTCCACCTGCACCCCTCATTACTCCGTAGCCCCCCATTGACCTCCTTCTTGCACTCCCTCACTACCACCCTTCTCCAGTGCCCCTCATCTCTCCATAGCCCTTTCCCCTATTGACCTCTTTCTCGCACACCCTCACAAACACCCTCCACCAGTACCTCTCATCTCTCTGTAGCCTCTCTCTCATATGCATTTAATTTGTCGTATATCGCTACTCATATCAGTGTAGGGTGTCACAGTACTTTAGATCACAAACACATTATACAGAGACAATCAATCATGCAAGTATGTAAATCAGTCTGCAGGGAATGTCACATAAGCCAATGAGGATTACAAGGTGTAGGAATCACATGTCATCCATACTGGTGGGCAGTATATTTTAAGAGGGTTTGGTCTGGGGAAGCACAAACTCAGGACTTTTTAGCAACATTAGAATAATGAAAGACTGGAGAAGTTCTAACTATATCATTCAGGTTTGCATGCAGCTCTTTGATGACAGTTCATAGGTCACTGTCCTATAATAGGATTGTAATTTCTGAACTGCAAGTAACACAAGAATCTATGTGACAAAGGCAGTAACACACTCGGCTATCCACATAAAATACAGTTTAACTGCATTTCAAAACTACCAACAGACAAAGAATTGGCAGGATCAATAATCACCAGTTATCTGGACATTTTTATTGTTGTCCTACATCCATAGCAGAGCCGGCCTTGATAATGATAGAAACAGTTTAAATAAAGCATACAGGAGGTATGTGTCTTGCTGGGCCTTCTCTGATGATTTCAAAAAGAAGAACAAATAGCCAGACATTCTCTCACCTGCTAGGTTCAGAGTCACAGCTCGATCTGATAAGCAGCTGCAGGGGCCAGGAAAGGTGAATCCCGAGAAACAAACTTTTTTTCCCAGCATGGAATAGAAAAGGGAATATCCCCACAGCAGAACGGTTAAGGTTACCCGGTGACAAAGAGAGGATTTGTCCCCTTTGCCATGCCTTTATTTTACCTGAACGAGTGGACAGGGACACAGCCCACCTTTCTAAAAGGAGATGCTTGATTGGGTGTGCCTGTGAGAGAGAGCCCAGGCCCAATCAAGCAACTCCCAGAACAGGAAGAAAAAAAAACAACGTTCGGAGGAACGTTTTAAAAGAAAGAGGCAATTTACTACTGGCCTTCGTGCCGTCACTGCCAGGGCCTAGGCTCATGTTTGGGTGGGCCAGGCTCATGTTTGGGTGGGCCCGGCCAACCCGCTAGAACCGGCCTGGTTGTGCCTGATGCGTGCTATTCAGGTTATGAGTGTGGTGTGCAGTAGGCAATGTTTATTATGCTACTCTGCTGGGTATGTGTGTCATTAGCATGACCATTCATGTAGTGCTCGCCACAAACTATATTTTCTGTTGGCGGTTTTTTAATAAGTGTATTTATCGTCCACTCAATGGCATTCATGTTAAAAGTCTGAGAAGGATGAAAGGCTACGCTGGCCCCGTGTTAGCGGAACCTTTGCGCTGGATGTCACACACACAGTGCCCCGCAACAGATGCTCAACCCACTACGCTGCATTGCCAGCTTATTGCATCTGTTACAGCCTTGTCAGGGGGTGGGACTGGAAGTCATGCTTCCGCTTCCGGCTTAGTGCGGTCTGTGTGCAGGAAACAGTGCTTTGAAGCTGCGCGCACTGAGCCTTGCAAGGAAGGAAAGCCTGGTGGTCATCATAGAGTGCTGGACACGCTATATGCCATAGAACTACAGTTCCCAGCAGGCCTCAAACTTTCGCGTGTTTAGAGACACCACATTCATCCTTAAGGTTCATGACGTCCTGTGCATAGCAGCCATGCTTCAGTGTGGCTGCAGTGAAGACCTCGCCACACGGATGTGGGATTTCAGTTGTGAACATGTGGAACTTTTTAAAATTTGATACTTGTATAGCGCACTACTCACCCGCAAGGGTCTCAAGGCGCTTGTACGAATACCGCTGTGGAACCCATCCTGTCTTTCCCTGTGAGGCGTCCACTCCTAGGCACCCCCAAGGTGGAGGCCAGGCATCCTTAGCGTTGTGGGGGCCGTTGTGGAGATTAAGCAAGCTATTGCCCAGAGTTGCAGAGTGGGACTCCATGATTGGAATAGGCACCGAGGCGAGAATTATCAGGTCTGTGGAATTTTTGAGCCCAAGACCCGCCGAGGCGGGGAATTGAACCCTGGTCCCGGGCTAGACCTCTGCATCAGGGTCTGCCGCTCTAATCATTGACTTTAAAGGATTATTCAACAGACATACATACTGGTTTACAGAAAAATACCTTAAAGTTGCTTGCTACTTCAAACCTACTATTTCCGCCCCTGCAATACATAGAGTATATAACATGGGGACGGGTTTATCTGCTGCAATAAAGGGATCCTGCGAACAGCATTTGTAAACTTCAATATCACATAAGCTGCGCTATAACCTGACATTATTGCATGGGTAAAATACATTGCATATTTAAGGTTCGACTGGCGCTAGACCCTGTTGTTTAATAATTAATATGATCACATTGTTCTTTTAAACTAGCACTTTGTTTCACTGTAGATTACATACTGCCTATCTGAGTTGTACACATCTGTGCATCTTCAGAACTATCATACTGATTTAGCTTGCAGCGACCACACCCAGCTGCACATAGCTTCCGCCCAGATCTCTGCAGCAGGCGCACTAGCTCACCAAGCTATCCTACCAGCATAGTGTTTTATCATCTTACAAAGAGTCAGTCTAGCATCCCTATCAGTTCTTGCTGCCCATTCCCTAAGGTGTAATAATTTGCGCAAGAAAGGAGTGCAACACAATAGGATATAACAGGGGTCGCTAATGTACGCAACTGCTAAAGAAGAAACGCTGTACCCCGTTGGAAATGCCAGGCAATAGAACAGCGCCCCAGGCCATACCAAATCAAAACAAACGACGCCCCCACTCCAACAAAACTGCATGTACTACAACAAGCATTGGCATAGCCAATAGGTCTCACCTTTGGGACCTTATAAGTGTTTAGCTATGCAACAGTTGATGTTGCACCAAGGATATTGTGCTGGATAACTAAACACTTATAAGGTCCCAAAGGCGAGACCTATTGGCACCTGACTTTTCCCACAACACAAAATTCTGGAATTTTGCGTATATCGCTGGTGTAGTTATAATTACACCCGGGAAAATGTGTATTTTTTTCCCAGATCGTTCTTTTATTGTTTTCATTCAATAATCAGAATAAAGTTGCATTATTCTGCAGTTTTCTGCAGTTATAGGGGAGCGATGACACGAGCCTTTAACATCTTTTGTAGGGGTGAGTCGTGTGTGCTCTGCCGCTCCCCCGTGCAGTGCTGGGTTGTAGGGCTGGGGTGTGCAAGGACCAGGCGGACCCAGGAGTACTGAAATCCAGCATGTGTGCGGCTGTCGGGGGCCATCCCCTCAACCTTTCAGTGGAAGGCTCTGCCTGCAGCAGCGTTCATGTACTAAGGCCCCGCCCACAGACTACTGTGCCAAACAGACAAACATCCGCACCCTGGGGGCAAACTGTGGCATCGCAATGTCTAAACATGTAAGAATATATGCTTCTGCAAATCCAACTGTTAAGTTAAGCAAAATAAATACCATTAAATGTCTCTATGCAAACTATTTTTTTAGCAGAGAAGTAAGTTGGGGTACATATTAATAAAGTGATTGGCTCAGGATCACACAACTCGTTGACGTGGGAAGATGGAGTTCGAACTTATGTTTTAGGGCCACGGACTAGAATGTAACTGTGCCATCAGAGCACATCTCCCAGTCACCACCTCCCAATAAACTAATGCCAACCTACAGCCATCACCATTCAATGCACCAACGTTGAGCGCCTTTAGGAAACACCGCAGGATGACTACAAAGGGTGACTCAGCGTTTTTATTGGCAAGAAGTCCATTCCCTGTTGCCTTGCGTACTCTGTAAAACACACAGCACTTTAGAGGTGCCCATTTTTGGTGCTTTTCTAATATCTGAATATTTCAGCAGAAGGCATGAGGGCACGGCTTCTGTTGAAGTCATACAACCATTGTCTCTCCATCTCGACTACATTTAGTTTACTTGCTGTCCATTAAAATAAATAAGTGTAGCTTGTCCCATACACAAAGTGATTTCTCAGCAGCCTCAACAGTTTATTAAAAATTGAAGGAACTAACTTTCTTGAGAAAAGCGAAGTTCAGGAAATAAAATGTAAAACAAATCACGAGAAATATGTCGGCCAGAATGCTGAAAGTTGTGTCGTTTGTTAAACAGTGAAAAATGTTGTGCTCAGGATACAAATCAGAGGGGGTGTGTGGTGAAGATGCAGGCGTGTTGCCCTAGGTCATGCCCCTACGATTGGTGAAAGAGTGAAAAGGGTTACAACAATATTCATACTGGTGAGCCTTACATCAAACCGCTTTCTATGGCGCGGGGTGTCCAGCGAAAGTCCAGGACAGCCAGGTTCATGCCGAATACTAACGAGATATATTTATATACAAGAAATGAACAAGAGTTTCTCATTTAAGTCAAGCGAGGTCACCTTGAAAGCCTGGCATGGACTCCCCCACTGCGACGGAAACCATCCTGTAACACACATGATGACGGGAAGGATTAAGGACAGCGCCTTCCCACCTGGCCTCACGCAGGAAGGAAGCCTGAGGCAGCTTCTATTAAATCCAACACAGACAGTGGCAACTTGTAACAATTGCACATATAGGGCCGCACCTGACATTGTCCGCAGCTTGCCAGGCTCTGGGTAGGCACGGGGTTTGCACAGACTCACACAGAGCCAGATCTGCTGAGAGGCGCCCGCGGTACCCTCTGGTATACTCTGGGCACACCCAGCCCCCGCGGACATGTCTTTTCACCACTCTGGTTCTGTACAGTGCCAGCCCTCGCCAGCCACGGTGCACATGACGGGGCCTGCTCATGCGGTTCTGTGTTCTTGTGCAACCAAAGAATTGCAAAATAACCTGTTTTATTAAGTGTTTGCTAGTTCAATATTTGTATCACCCGGTTTATTTACCTCGTGAGGGAACAAACAAGTGATCTGTCCCTCCGATGACCCGCCCTCCCTCCCGCACAGGCGCCTGCAGAGCCCCCACTGCTCCCCAGTCCGCTTTCACTTTCGTCCTTTACGAAAGCTTTCTTGTCTTTATGGGGCCATATGTTTGAAACACATGGCCCCATAAAGATAAGAAAAGCTGTTAACACAGACGTAAAGGAACCGAGCCAGTCCATCTGGGATGGCTCTAAAAGAGAAAAGTGTATGTCACTAGACACTCTTTTCCAATGGCTGGCCACCGTTTAGCATAAACGGTGACGCCAGCCAATGGAAAAGAGGGGCGGGGCTTAAAGCCCACTAGAGAAATCTCCTCTAACTCATTAAATCTCGCCAGCGAGAGTGTGCATGTCTGCGCAGTCTACGCCAGGCGAGACCTAAAAAGCTTGCACACACATCCCTGCTTCACAGCGTGTGCCCGCCTTCCATCACTAGTGTTAAAGCGCTATAATAATCACTAGTGTTAAAGCGCTACAATAATAAATGTTACTGCCCAAGCACTAAAATAAACAGGGGGGAGGGGGTTGGGGCACAAAAAGCCTTTCAGCACAAAAGGACGGGATTTCTTTGCCTCGCCATTCTAGGCATAGCTGACACCCTAGAGACCCCTGTAAAATGCACCATGCATGGAGCAGTGTGCTAAGGTAGGAAAGAAGGCAAGTTTGTTGGTGGACGTAAGCCCACCCACAGTCTAGGCTGCGGCCATTTTACAGGGGAGGAGTCATCAAGGGAAACCCCTTTTAAAACAGGCTGATGTAAATACATTTAAGCGTATGCTGGGTCCCTCGATTTCAGCCTTATGTGCCATCAGCATATTTTGTTTCAACGATCCCATTTTCCCCCATTTGTTTATAGGGAAGGCTTTCTACATTTTTAAGTCCCTTTCACATGAAAACCTGTCTCCCCTGCGCACACATGGACTCAACCTACTTTGTCATTCTTGCAAAGCCTATCCTTAGGAGTGCTGCAGTGGCATGGCTGGGTGTTTTATGCATTGTTCGCCCACTTTTAGCCGAGCTACGGGAACAGGAGCATAAATCGTCCAAAAAATACATATGCACATTGTACAACACATACGTACTACTTACCATGTTAATTCTTTAGTAACAAGGCTGTGTTTGTGTACCTTATTAAAGGCCACATATTGTAAATACCATTAGTACGTTTGGTAGCTATTGTCAATTGAAAATAACAAGGCCTTTTATTAATGTTTTCTTTAAAAACACGTAATTTACAATGTCAATTGCTCAAACTAATATAAATGCAAAACCTATTGCATTGCTTTGTTAAATATCCAGGAAAATACTTCATTTTAGTTGTCAGTAAGTATCCCATTTACATGAGTTTCTGCTATTAGCATTAAAAATTCATTATATTTATCTAGTTTAAAAAAATCACATTAATATTAGCCATTAGCATTTACAATGCCAATAGCTCACACTCATGTAAATGCAATACAATAGGTTTTGCATTTACAAAACATTTGACTATTTGCATTTTTAATTTCAATGCCTTTGATTTATTTTTTACAAAAGAAAAACAATATAAAAAAACAATGTCATTTACAATATCACTAGCTCAAAATAATGTCAGTGCGAGACGTATTGCATTGTAAATGCTTGTTAATACTGAAACCACTGTCAATAGTGCAGTCAGGTCTTACAACATTTACTTGGAGCGCTCACCCTAATAATAAGGGCTTTCAATTAATGAACCATAAATACAAATTTGAACAGCATTAACACATGGACAAAAATATTACCTTAACTGCAGACAGTGTCCATCCCTGATCCATAATGTGTTACTGCAAACTCGCAGTCAAAGAGTTTGTGCTGCAGGGGGTTGACAAATGCAAAAAGATCAATTGATGGACAGACTGCAGAACAATTTCATACATTCACCCCAGTACAGAGCTCTTGGCCTAAATCCATCGTTTGTTTAGCTCCCCATGTCATTCCAGTTTGGATCCAGCCATATGCAAATCAATGGGAACAGTCCAGCACGAGCTGCAGGCTAGGTCCTCCCTCGACTGGAAACAAGCATCCTAGGACTGGTTTCGGGGTTTCACCCCTCATCAGCCAGGATAGCTTGACTCCATTGCCATGGAGAACACGGGATCCACGTCTGGGCATACCCGTCCCACTCGGGATGACAAATGCAAAAAGAACAATTGATGGACAGAATGGAGAACAATGCCATACATTGGGCCTACTTGTCCCAAGGACAAAATACACATGAAACTTGTTGCCCTTGTCCCCAAACAATATGTCCTGAGCGTCGGGCTACAGGAATTCCACATCCGTGCTATGCCAGTGCACTTTATGCTAATCAACTGTATGCCACTATAATCTGCTCTGCACCACTTCACTCTATGCCACTCCACTGTACTCTATGCCACTGCACTCTACGTCACTGGACTCTACGCCACTTTATTCTACTCTGCACCACTGTACGCCGCTGCTCTCTTGGCCACTCTACTCTACGCCACTCTACAACTCTGCACTCTCCATCACTGAACCCTATCCCACTCTAATCTGCACCACTTCACTATATATGTCACTGCACTCTACGTCGCTGCTCATACTTTGTACATCTCTACTGTATGCCATTACACTCTAGGCCACTACACTCTATGCCCTTCTACTCTGCATCACTCCACTCTATGCCACTGCACTCTGGTATAGTATATGAAGAGACGGCTTCCTACAAAAGTAAGGTATAGTGTGCACAGAGTCCAGTGGATCCACAAAGGTAGGCAGAGGTAAAAGATACTGTGAGATACGTCCCTCCACTCTATGCCATTCCACTCTACTTTACGACATGCCACTACCCTCTAAGACACACCTCTCCACTCGACGCCACTCGACGACATGCCACTTCTGCCTACTCTACAACATGCCACTCCACGACCCAGCAGTCCACTCTACGACACGTCCTTCCACTGTACACCGCTCCACTCTACGACATGCCACTCCACTCCAATTTATGACATTACACTACACTCTGACACAACAATACACTCTACGACACGTTCCCCCCATTGTACGCCACTCCACTGTACGGCCTGACACTCCACCACCAGACGCCCCTCCACTCTACAGCCCGTCACTCTATTCTATTACACACTACTCAACTCTTTGTCACTCCACTCATTACCACTCTATTCTATTACACACTACTCCACTCTATGCCACTCCCCTTTGTCACTGCACTCTAAGACAGCCTATGCCACTCCACTGCATGCCACTCCACTGTGTCACAGCCCTGTATGACACTCTATGCCACTGCACTCTGCAATACTCTGCTACTCCACTCTATGACAGGCCTCTCTATGGCACTCCACTCTATGTCACTCCACTCTACGTCACTCCATGCCACTCCCCTTTACATCACTAACTTTGAGCCATGCTGAACAGCAGCCAAGCTGGTGCACAACATTGCTAAAACACATTGGCAAAGCCAATAGCTCCTGCATAGGTAAGACCTATTGGCTTTGCCAGTGCTTGTTTGACTCTGCCATCCTTCAGAACTTACCAGTCAAACGTGACTCTGAATTCATTTATATCACTAGACCAGTATGTCTAGTAAAATGTACACATCAGTGCCTGAAATCAAGTGGGTCAATAGGCTCAAACCAGTATTGCAGATAATCTTTCAATATCCCACTTTTATACTAGATATTGCACAATGATGTTACACGTGTTGTTGTGGAGACTCTTATCTTCCAAAGCTGTACTAATATAGATGGCATGCATGCCAGTCCTGACTCTCGGCTCTCGTACGACTGGCAAAGACCAAGCGCACCTGGGCATGCATTCTCCCTAAGGCATGTGTCTACGGCCCTCCTAAACCATCGCAGGCCGTGCACACCTAACATGACGCATGGTCCCTTGTGACACTCTTGCTATCTTGAAAAATGCTTTGAAACACAAAAATCTGATCCAGAGTACAAACCTCACAACTGAACTTCCCAAAAGTTGATCGATTGTTTTCCTTCTAAATATTGAAATTACTAGCAGTTAGTGATTAATGCCTACATTCCATATTATACAACGAAGCATGAAAAAAACAATATCAAATACGTTTACGTACTATTTTAAAATCCTTCTTCCTCTTTACTGTCCCTCAGTTCAGTGCTCAAAATATTACCATAGCTTTCAAAATTGCAAAACCGCTCTTATATGGTTTGTTTAAAATAAATGCAACAGAAGAAATACGTAGCTGCCTGAAGAGCAGCATTCATAAGATGGAGTTTAGATAATGCAGATGGTGGGTATACTGCTTTTGATGTACTTCGTTATGTTGTAATCTTTGGTATTTATAGTATGGTTCTGCTGTTACGACATTATTGGGTTAATGCATAGTCCTGCTGTTTACATAAAATAGTAATTGGTCCATTGTTTCATGGTAGCATATTTCTAGCTCCTACGCTGTTGCATCGTGGGATTTGTGTGGTGTGCAGAAAAATTGTCACCAAGTATTTCTCCCTCCAAAAGACAGATTTTTGTGTTGCCTATGTGTCACAGAAAAAAGAAAGGCCTTCAGGCCACAAGTCAAATATGTTGTATATCCACTTATTGTGAGGACTCATTAAAGTATTGGTTCTTTTTCCAGGCCAATGTATATCATGCCAGTACATCCACTGGAGAGAGTCGAGCAATAAAGATTTATAAAACCTCCATATTGATGTTTAAAGATCGTGATAAGTATGTAAGCGGAGAATTTAGGTGAGTAAAATTGATCTGGACTCTCCATTTGAGTCATGATTGTTCAGTTCTTTATTTTCTTTTTGTATGCAGAGTTCTCTTCAGCTTATATCTCTAAGAATCCTTTGCCTCCGAGCGGTCCGATCAAAGGCTGTGCCAAGGCAGGTTTTAAAAAAATAACGCCAGAGGTTGTGAAGTGCAGAACTCCATCGATCCATGTCTCTCCCACACTTCTGCCTGCCTTTTTCTGTAGCCTGTACTCACTGTTCCCATTAAGGTGCACGCACCTCTATTAACGTGAGCGTGCACTGCCGTATGTGCAGCGCGCACACACCCACGACATCCTGCGAGTGAATCGCGCCGCTGCTTTAGAAAAGCGAGTGGCAGCAAAAATCACTCACTTCCTGGATGCGGTGTGCCAGGACTCGGGAGTGAAGGTAAAGCGGGCTTGGGGGCTTGCGGCTGTCTGCACTTGCAGGGCAGATTGTGGGCTTTTGTTTAAGAATTCATGTTAATCACAGCTCATGAAGGGGCTGTGATTAACATGAATACTTAAACAAAAGCCCTCAATCTTCCCCGCACTGCGCTTTACTAACATAAGAGTAGAGCAAGTTTAAAAACACAGCGTGTACTTTCTGAAAGTACACGCTGTGTTTTTAAATTTGCTGTGCTCTTTAGCATAGCTGCCAAGGTTTCAGATCGCTATGTGTGGCATTTTAATAATTTCCCTGTAATTGTGAATGACATTTCAGCAACTATGAGTGACATTTTCTCCCGAGCAAAAATCAAGCAATGAAACATAGGGAAAAAAATAAATATCAGAAATTACACCCATTTGAGCTACAAGAAACTGTAAGAAGCAATTGAAGTAAAGTGCACTAATGGGGGCGTGCAAACAGCGACGGTGATCTGCTCTGCCAATCAGTGCGCCCCTTGCTGAGTGGTAGCTGAAACAAGAGTATTAGCTCGATAACTGCACTTTTTATCTCCATCCTGAAACATTGCAACATTCAGGTGCTACACCTTTAGGTTCTCATTAGAAATAAGACTTCATCTCATTTGCACCTTTAAGCCCAACACAAAACATGATGCAGTCCAGTCTGTGGCACCATCAGGCTATACTGAGAATACATTATTTTGATTATCACCATACAGGCCAGGGTTTTGCAGTTAGGAACATTCTGCTTTGTAGGAATGCTTGTCATAAAAAGGCTCACCGGGTGCTCCGAAGCAGGGAGTGAGCACAGCCACATTGATACATTGTCTTGTTAAGTTACAAGACCATTGGCATTGTAATACCCTAAGATCATTTAGCTGGCATGGTTTACGTGTGTACACAGAGCATGCCTCTGCGGAGAAGTAGTGAAATATGTCAAATTCAAGCATGGATTTTATGAATTGACTTGAGGAGAATCCTATTTTATTTGTGTTTTACTAAAAAAAGGTTTTCTGAATAAAAAGGATTAATCAATAAAACCAGTAGCTTTATGTAATGTTCCTTGCTCCCAGCTGAAACGCATTGTATGTTGTAAAGAGTGTGGCAGAAGTGTTTTTGGATTAGTAGATTGAACAGCGCAGAGCCTATATTCTTAGTTAACTATTTTTTGTATGTTAGCAAAGTGTAAACATAGATGAAGAACACACTCAAAAACATGTTTGAGCGTAGGCAAAGACTCCCATTTCCTGCTGCCAGTGCTGGATTTTGCCTTACAATTATGCAAGAGGGGGGTGGCATTATCCCAGGGTTTGGCATCATTGTGCCATAGATGATTGGAGTTGCCACCCTTATGCTTGAGTTAGTTATATTCAAATGGTAGGCACCATCATACCATGGATTCCCTTAACTTGCAAAGAATTATCAACATTATGCCAGCGCCGGCTTTATACTGGAAATGTGCCAGTCACACACATTCAGGCATGCGCTCCCATACTCTGGCACACACACTCTCACTAACTGTATTAAATGTAGTTACTCTGCGAGGCTGTAGTGCGTGTGGTGCAAGCTGCAGCCCCTCTCACTTGTGGTACCTGTAGCATAGCAGGAGGTTTGGGGTCGAAAATGCAGAGCTTGAATTCTAGCTAGTCACTTTGTGGTTTGAGACGTATAGAGGTTTGCTGTTATTTAGGCATCTATTTTAGTATTTGAGGAACTCCCCTGAATCGGCTGCCCTACTGTGCCTTGTTCTGTGTTTTGTTTAAACTTATCTGCAAGTAAAACATGATTGAAGGTTATTCCTCTTGATGCTGATTTTTAAATTTAAGGCTGAATTTGTCCATTTACTGTTCAAAAACACCCTTACGTTCTTACAATCAAAAGCTATATTACTCTTCCGCTCGGGTGGTCTGTCGCAGGTTTTCTGCCATTGCAATGAATGGAAATGCAGCTCTTTGATAGTTAATAGCTTACTGTTCTATATTAGGATTCAAACTTCTAAGCTGCAAGTAACAAAAGGGGCAACATTTCTCCAGCCTATGAACAGTGCTCCAGAATCTTTAGTAAAATCTTATGATGGTACCACCGTTGGGGGCATATTATCAAGAATGGCGTTAAAATTATTGCCGCTTTAGCAGCAGGAATCTGCAGCTAAAGCGGCGATAATGGGCTTGATATTATGCCCTTGAGCATTCCATTAGAAGCCCAGGTTCACACCAGAACATGGACTTCTATTGGAATTCTCAAGGGCATATTATCAAGCCCATTAATCGCCACTATAGCGGCAGTTTCTTGCCGCTAAAGCGGCGTTAATTTTAACGCCGTTCTTGATAATATGCCCCTTGGAGTCTTGTGCTTTTCTAAACCTGAAGTGTACTTGCCTGTGTAACCAATTCATGTCATGGAGTGTTTATCCAATTTGCAAACCGACCTTAAGACCCTTAACGTGGCGCTGTATGTGTAAAAATGCACCATCTTTTCACTTTTTTAAGTAAACGTTTGGAGTGACATTTGGCGCTGCACACGCGTGCGGTCTGGTTCCTTGTGCTGCACACACGCGCGGTCTGGTTCCTGGCGCACATAGCCAAGGTTGCAGCGCACAGAGACCCTCCACTGCCGCACACAGATGAAAAAAATTAGAGGGAACATTGCTGTACTACTGTAATCTGCTTTGCTATGCTTTGTAGAGAGCTGCACCTGTTTTGTGTTATTTCTTTGCAGCTCAATCTTTGTCACAGACACCTGACTTAAAAAAATCCTAGGATTTGTGAGAGGCAGGTTTATAAGGCTCATACTTGAAAGGCCTGTGTGTTTCATCTCTGTTGTTAACATCTGTTAAACTCCTTTTCACCATGTGCTTAGTTTACAAGCTAGTTTGTATGCAATCTTCAGAAGCTTGTTTTTAGGTAGATTATGAGCACTAGAGTGCCAATTTCCCCATGAGAAATTCTGAACTGGCAACAGGTAAATGAGGATCCTATCAAGGCACTCTTAAGAGTCGGGGGTGGTGGTCACCACACCCATGTAACACTGATCCTCCAAATACCGAAAACACATGTTTGCTCCAGTTGCATTTTTGAGATTTGCTGTCCAGGGAAGTATTACTGGTTGCACTGCAGCTCAGTTTGATTGGGTTGAGAGTGATTTTGTTATGATTCCAGGCCGCCAACAGGAACAATTGGGAGTGGTAAGTGTTGGTTTAGTTCCCCTTTAGTTAAAGGCCATACCAAGATGCCCATCAAAAACTGACTCCAAGCCCGGATTGCCAACAAACGTTAACACTTTTTCTATATGTCCATTTCATGGACCAGCCCTTTTCTGTCAGGCGGTTCCTTTTTTACAAGTATATAAAGAACCTTTGATCAGTGTACCAATGTGTCACAACTCCTCCAGCTTGCACCTGCTGTTGGATACTTTACTTCAGTCCTACGAGCCGCAGCTCTGTACTGTCCTGAAAGCTCTGCTCCACTCCTACTGGCATATTCTCTCCTACAGTCCTGTCCGGTCCAGTTCTGATTTAGTCCTGCTCTTACCAAGATGCAAAACTTCAAACTTACCCAAACTTTCCTGCAGTTCAGCAATCTGGAGGTTTTTGTTTGCCTTTGGACTTTTTCATCCTAGTGCTGTCAGGCACTGCTTTCCAGAGGACATTCTCTGTATGTTTTTATTACAGGACATACAGTTTGGCTTTCATAAGGGTTAGCCATTTCCTCAGAGGCGTTAAGAAAGAGGTGAGGGATTGACCCCTACATCGAGCCTTTGACAGATCTACCCTCACAAGTCTTTGCTTGAAGGAAGGTGTGCAAGATTGTGTCAAAACAGCTACTTTGGTCCACTCATGGCCAATGCCTTCAATGATGTTGGTAGGTTGCTTCATTCTAATGTTGTCTAGGTTCTCCTATTACAGCAGCTTTGCAGTAACTTCACATGAGTATTGCCTCATAATATCATTGTACATGAGGATTTGATCTCAATACTCCTTGTTTATTTTAAATATTTTTAACATTGCAGCTTGCCACATTCTTTCTCCACCACATCTCCACTTGCCTCACATGGGCAAACTGCTGGAGTGCCATTCTTGAAGATTCCCAACTTACCCTAGAAGAGAGGAAAATGATCATTACAGGCATGGATTAAGGGTGGACCTCAGGGAGGGAGATATATAAATCAGGGGCGAAGAAAGATGAGACCGTGGACAGTCTTGGGCAGAGACATACAAATTGTATGATGCCAGACCATAAGAAGAGGGGGTATGGGATCCGATAGAGAAGTATATTCCAATGCCTTGTTGCTTCTCCAAACATCAGAAACCTAGTCTAAAATCTGTTCTCGCTAATGCCCCATTATTAATGTCTTCAGTAATGACTTGAAATTGAGACTCTGCAGAGTAAGAAAAGCTTCAGAAAGGCATTTTCCTGGCTCTCACTCAGCCAGAGAGCTGCAAGTGTGGTATTCGGATATCTATTTGCAGGTCACACTTGCAGCCCTTAGCCTATACACAAGGCCAGGGAGACCTCTTTAGTAGTGGGTGCCATTATTGAGATGTTGAAAGCTCCATTTGTCGAGTATATGTACATTAATCCTGAAGCACTTTTCCTTTTTAATTTATTATTACTCTTGTGCACATTCTACAGCCAAGCTGGTCTTCAGGTTTATTCGCCAACCTTGGTTTCTGGCACATTTACATACTGCGTAGGCCAAAAACGTCAGTGAGTCTAGGGTTTTAGGGGGTATTCACCAACTAGAGTTTCATAACTGAACCAAAATGTTTATTTCTAGCCATAGAGTGGAGGACTAAGTTGGGAAGATGACAGAGAAACACCAGTGCCTGACCCGATTAGGACCCGAACTGGCATGTTCATCTAACTCTGGCTCCAGATGATGAGAGTTCTGACTGATTCATTGGAAAATAATTTTTGTGGGTGTGTAGGTCCACAACTTGAAAATTCTACAAAATGAGTCTTTCAGGGTTGACATGATTTTTCCCTCGCAGGCCAAAATGTGTTACCCAAGACTCTATGTGGATTTCGGGAAATATGACAAACAAGTTGTTCACTTGAGAAGTATTTGCATCTCTTTACCTTCCAGGACAAATAATGACAGGGATGGCTGCTGTTAGAAGAGTGAAATGATTTTCATCTGAGTGCTGGGCCACAGTTCAAGATAAGGCAAAGTCAGTGGATAGTCACAGAAACTGAGTGTACTGAAATAACAGGCTGATGCTCTGCAATGCAAATACAAGGAGATGATGGACGAAGTGCTGAAACGTTTCAGACACTCACCCCAGTCACAGATCTGGGTTAAATCCATCATTGATCTTTAGCTCACTTCGCCACCCCAGTTTGGACCCAGCCATATGCAAATCAGTCTTGACCCTGTGCCTCATGGGAACATTCCAGCCCGAACTGCCAGGCCAGGTCCTCCCTGGACCGCAAAAAAGCCTCCTGGGGCTGGTTTCCGAGTAGCACCCCTCACCAGCCAGGCTAGCTTGAATCCAGTGGCAAAGTGAGCAAGGGACCCACGTCTGGGCATGCCCTACCAAATTAGGGTGAACAAAGCAAACACAAGGAGATGATGGATGGCGTGCTGACATTTTTCAGACACTCATCCCCAGTAACAGATCTGGTTTGAATCCGTAATCGTTCTTTAGCTCACTTCGCCACCCCAGTTTGGACTCAGCCATATGCAAATCAGCCTTGACCCTGTGCCTCATGGGAACAGTCCAGCCCAAACTGCCAGACCCTCCTCGGACCGTAAACAAGCATCCTGGGACCGGTTTCGGGTAACACTCCTCAGCCAGTCTAGCTTCAATCCAGTGGCAAAGTGAGCAAGGGACCCCTGTCAAGGCATACCCTGCGAACTTAGGGCGAACAAAGCAAACACAAGGAGATGATGGACTGAGTGCTGAAACTTTTCAGACACTCACCTCCAGTCACAGATCTGGGTTGAATCCATAATCGTTCTTTAGCTCACTTCGCCACCCCAGTTTGGACCCAGCCATATGCAAATCAGTCTTGACCCTGTGCCTCATGGGAGCAGTCCAGCCCAAACTGCCAGGCCAGGTCCTCCTCGGACCGGAAACAAGCTTCCTGGGACCGGTTCCGGGGTAACACTCCTCATGAGCCAGGCTAGCTTGAATCCAGTGGCAAAGTTAGCAAGGGACCCAAGTCAAGGCATACCCTGCCAACTTAGGGCAAACAAAGCAAACACAAGTAGTTGGTGGACAGATTTGACAGTGCTTCTGTCTCTGTATTGCATGCTTTTTGGAGATAAATGGATGAAGGCCGGTCAAGCTTTTATTTTTTACATCAGAAGCCATGCACAGAATTATTTTTCTCTCTCAATGCATGGATAGGCCCAGCGGCCCGCGTCACCGAACGGAATGGAGCCGATGAAGTCGGGTCGAAGATGAAAGTGAATCCGATGATTTTTGGGAAGTTTTGCGCTTCGAAAAAGTTTGAAATTGAGATTTCGAAACGGAGCGGAAAAGTTGCATCTGAACCCAAATGGCGGAAAAAAACAATCTCAGGATTGGGTTGATGCCCATGCGCACCATCGTCCAAGGGAGGAGTTACCTATCTCGTGACTACAAAGACTTCTTCCAAGACAACAACAAGGTGCAAGCATCCGAGCCCAACACCAGATGGCGATCTACTATGCTAGTGTATGGATCTGCAGCTCTACATGCCAAGAACAGATGCATACTGGTAAGTAGCATTTCCCTTACTTATACGTTACCTGGTTTAAGCTGCAACTGTATGACTATTATTTTTGAATAAGCAGGAAGAGATGATATTGGTCCTGTACCATGAATCACAATATAGGAGAAAGTTCTGTCTCTTCCTGTTATTGGAGCAGTCTCTTGCCATTGTAATGGAAGAAGTAGTGAATCATCAGTTAGATGAAGTGGTTATTACATCTTAAACCCATCCTTATCGCAGCCAACCCTGTGTCCCTCAACCTTGTTCTGAGAAGCTTCGGGCACCCCAGCACCTTGACATTCTCAGCAAAGGGCAGACAAAGACCAATTCATCAGCTGTGTTGGCCTGGTCAGGCCAAGCGGGCCTACGCCACAATTCCTGCCCTCATGTAGGCCATCAGCACTGTGTGCCCCATATATATTGAGATCTTCACATACTCACACTTACACCCACACCCCACAATCGAAAGCATCAAACCCGGACATCTCACACATCACAACCTCATCCACATACCACTCATTAGTACATGTACACCTCCTATGTTACAATCATTCTAACTGCACTCTGCAGTCATCCACGCTCCTGACATATCTGACATCACAACACAACCTAGACCTCCTTGAGGTTCTCATCTTCCCTGGCTACTGCATACAACACATAGTCTATCCAGATAACAGGAGGGAGACACAGTCTTCCACAATTCTTCCTGATGGTGCACAATGAGTAACTGAGCAAGACTGAAGTAATTCGAGCCCCTTACCTGTCACTTTTGTACTTCCCACTTTTAGCATCTTGAACCAACCTTTTTGCATCTGATGTACAGACCCCCCTCCGATCAAACAAGAACTTACTAAAAGAATTCTCAGATCTTTTCACCTTCACCTCCTTACTGCGCAACCACCCTACGTGGTTTGGGGACTTCACTCTATCTAGCAACCCTAGCACAAAGAAAATGAAGGAGACCCTCAGCATACTCTTGAAACTCGGAAAATCAAGCAGCACAGCCCACCCTGGAGGCAACATGCTCAATATCATGCTGTCTACTATGCTTACAATCTAATGCATGGCCCCAGTGTCCATGTACTAGATGGGTCACTTCCCCATCCTCTCCTCTGTCCTTCGCAACCAAGAAGAATTCATCAATCTGCCAAACTCACACTAGGCTACATTAGATGTCATCACTGTTTTCCACATCCACGATACAATTCTCAAAAATCAAGGAGAACTCAGCACTCCGCTGAAAATACCACCCTTCAAATACAGACTGTCAGTGCCGTGGTTCACTCAAAAACTCTGAGAACAAGTGCATTGTACTCAAATATGAAAAGAAACTGAGATAAACTAATCTCATAGTCCACCTAACCCAATTCAAAGCATTCTGCTCTGCATATAGATCCCTCATTACCTCAGCTAAAGCCATTGCTACAAAACTACTATCAACAAATCAACAAATGGGAGCAAAACACTATAAGACCATTAAGCGCTCCATCAGTTCACTACCTGACCCCGCTGTGCAACCTTAGGTGGACAAATGGAACTCCATCAATCACGTCTTTATTTAGAAAGTCAACAAAACGGTATTCCAGAAATAGCCTTTACACTGCTCCTCAACATTGTCAATCATTCCTTCAGCAATAGAAATTTCATGGACATCCATAAAACAGGACAGATACTCCCCATACTGAAAAAAACCTCTTGACTCCTTATGTCACCATCTTCTGCCGCTCACCCATCTATAGGACGTAGCTGTGTGCTGCTGAGGTGCGGATCGAAGCATCAGAAACACTAATATTGCTTATTTGCACATAATTGTTTTTAAATATTTTTTTAAGATCGCTTACCTGTTGTCTCAGGAGTTGCCCTGCACCCCGGTCCGTCGCGGCAAGTGCCGATTGCACGGAGGGTGGACCTTGGGCTTGACTCCTCCCCCTCCCCCCACCACTTCCGGGGCATTGGGGTTAAAATCCTGGCCTGGCGAACGCGCAGCGGACGTAGCTGTGTGCTGCTGAGGTGCGGATCGAAGCATCAGAAACGCTAATATTGCTTATTTGCACATAATTGTTTTTAAATATTTTTTTAAGATCGCTTACCTGTTGTCTCAGGAGTTGCCCTGCACCCCGGTCCGTCGCGGCAAGTGCCGATTGCACGGAGGATGGACCTTGGGCTTGACTCCTCCCCCTCCCCCCACCACTTCCGGGGCATTGGGGTTAAAATCCTGGCCTGGCGAACGCGCAGCGGACGTAGCTGTGTGCTGCTGAGGTGCGGATCGAAGCATCAGAAACGCTAATTTTGCTTATTTGCACATAATTGTTTTTAAATATTTTTTTAAGATCGCTTACCTGTTGTCTCAGGAGTTGCCCTGCACCCCGGTCTGTCGCGGCAAGTGCCGATTGCACGGAGGGTGGACCTTGGGCTTGACTCCTCCCCCTCCCCCCACCACTTCCGGGGCATTGGGGTTAAAATCCTGGCCTGGCGAACGCGCAGCGGACGTAGCTGTGTGCTGCTGAGGTGCGGATCGAAGCATCAGAAACGCTAATATTGCTTATTTGCACATAATTGTTTTTAAATATTTTTTTAAGATCGCTTACCTGTTGTCTCAGGAGTTGCCCTGCACCCCGGTCCGTCGCGGCAAGTGCCGATTGCACGGAGGGTGGACCTTGGGCTTGACTCCTCCCCCTCCCCCCACCACTTCCGGGGCATTGGGGTTAAAATCCTGGCTTGGCGAACGTGCAGCGGACGCGCGCAGCGGGCGCGCCGGCGGCGCGCCTAAGGCAAGCCCGTCTGCGCCCGTCCGCGCCCTACCGGGACCAGGGGCCACAATCCCTGGCCCCCACGTACCACAGGTCAGGACATATAGCTCATTAGATATCCATAACATTGGGGCTATGGCGGCTGTTCACTGCGCACACATCTACGCACCAGCTGACCTTCCCCCCATTGCCTTAGATGTAAACACTCTTTTTATAACTCCACAGTATTACCCACGACGCAGGAGTACCGCATGTATTTGTTAAATTGCAGGTCACTCCCAAGACATAGCACACAAATCGCCCTACTGCTTGAGGAGCGCAAGCCGGACGCCGTCTTTTTGACGGAAACTTGGCTCACCCCCCAATCAGAGCCACATATAATCTCAGCCTTACCCCCTGGTTTTCAAATTCATAGATTGGACCGGACAGAGGGGAGAGGAGGAGGTCTGGCTATTATACTGAAAGATCAGTATCAATGTCGCATTACGACCGAAACCATCCCCGAATGCGAGAGCTTAGCTTTTAGCATCGAATTCACTGCTAATAGCTCTTTCTCTGGCACTTTAATATACCGTCCCCCAGAGCCGGCCAAAATGTTCCATAAATTTCTCCCAGACATCATAGCTAAACGAGCCATGGCTTTAGCTAATTATACAGTGCTGGGAGATCTTAATTTTCATTTCAACTCCTCCATAGACCATATTGCTATGGAACTAACTGATGACCTGGCAGCCTTACAGTTAATTCAGCAGGTCACAGCCCCTACCCATGAAAAGGGCAATTTACTTGACCCAATCTTTAGCAACTGTTCCGAGTTGATGGTGGGTCACCCCATTCCCCTTCCCTGGTCCGATCACCTGTTAATCCCGCTGACCTGGGTCACCAGCAAATCCCCCCCGCCTGCCCCCCAAGTAAAAGCTAAGAGGAACTGGCCTAAACTTCCTGTGGAAGTGTGGTGCAGGAACTTAGTATCCACCCGCCCATCCCTCTGTACAGACCCCAACTTGGCGAATAAGGATTACGAGGGTTGGATCACAAACTCATTGGAGACCATTCTCCCCTGTCGGAGATTTACATCAAAGAGGCTGCACAAATCAGCACCCTGGTTCTCAGACACCCTAAGGGAGAAAAAACGCCTCTGTAGGAAACGAGAGCGAGCGTGGCGCCTAGACTCCCTACCGGAAAACAAGTTTCAATATAGGGAGGCAATCAAGGCCTATAGAGATGGGGTAAGGATAGCCCAGGCTGCCTACTTCGCAGATAAAATTATGGAAGCCAAATCCAAACCCAAGGAAATTTTCCACCTGGTAAAAAAATGCATTAGATTAAACACAGCCATACCTCTGCCAAAACGCAAGATCAGTGCAACGAGCTAGCGGAATTCTTTCATAATAAAGTCTCCCGGATTTATTCTTCTTTCTCGACAGCAACCTCAAATTCTGGAGGTGCTGAGCAAACACTCTCGACACATTCCATCCTCCCAGACCAACCAACTCTAGAACATTTCCCACCTCTAGACCTCGACATCTTGAATAAACTGGCTTGGCAAGTCAAATCTGGCTCTCCACTTGATCCAGCTCCACCGGAGATCATGTTGCGGGCAAGTCAAAACACTTTGCCCGTAATTCTGGATCTATTAAATTCCTCGATCTCATCCTGTATTGTGCCCACTGTATGGAAAAGAGCCATGGTACAGGCACTGTTAAAAAAACCGAATCTTGACCCAGAAGATCACGCCAATTATCGCCCCATCTCATTGCTCCCCTGGGCAAGTAAGATCTTGGAAAAATACATAAACACCCAGCTAATTCAGTTCCTTGAGAACAACCTGTTACTGGATACGACCCAGACAGGCTTCAGACCCAGGCACGGAACTGAAACTGCGCTGCTGGCAGTCACTGAAGAGTCACGGAGGATACTGGATCAAGGAGGATCAGTGGCAGTGATCCTCCTCGACCTAAGTGCAGCCTTCGACACGGTCAGTTATACCACCTTACTGAACCGTCTCCTTAACATCGGGGTAACAGGCAATGCACTTAGGTGGTTTGACTCTTTTTTGACTGACAGATCGTTCCAGATCTTTGACGGGGACACAGTGTCAGTCAGCAAATCACTGAGTTGTGGGGTTCCGCAGGGCTCCTCCCTGAGCCCTGCGCTGTTCAACATATACATGAGACCACTGGCTGGGGTCATCAAACCGCATGGTATTAAGATCATATCATACGCGGACGATACCCAGCTAGTGGTGTCGTTGACGCAGGAGGGCAACAGGCAAACCTCGCTGGGTCTGATGAAATGTTTAGAGGACGTTAAAGGGTGGATGACAGCTTCCTCTTTAAAACTCAATGGGGACAAGACTGAGCTTATGCTCCTGGGCCCAGCGTCACCAGTATCATTTATCTCCTTATGGCCTTCATGTCTGGGTACTCCCCCTACCCCCAAAGAGAGTGTAAAGAGCCTGGGAATTTGGTTGGACAAAAGTCTTACATTTACCTACCAGGCCACTAAGTTATCTGCCACATGTTTTGGCCTGCTCAGAACACTCAGAAAAGTTCTGCCCCTTTTACCAATGGAGGCCAAACAGGTGGCAGTACAGGGCCTGATACAGTCCCGGCTGGATTTTAATAACACCCTCTACGTGGGAGCCCCAGAGTTGACTCTACGGAAGCTACAGGTGGTGCAGAACTGCGCAGCCCGTACTCTGCTTAAGATCCCACGTACGCAGTCAGCCAGACCTGGACTAAAAAGTCTACACTGGCTGCCGGTGAAGCAGAGAGTGGCCTTTAAGGCATTATGTATTTCACATCGTGCCTTCTGGAAAACAGGTCCAGCAATAAATGACAACCTAGTCACCCGTTACCACCCAAGCAGAAATCTTCGCTCCACGGAGGCATTCTTGGCCGTGGTACCGAAAGTCAAGAGAGCTAGAACTGGAGGCAGAATGTTCACTCTGAACGCCTCAAAACTGTGGAATTCACTCCCTCTACAACTCCGGTCCAACCCTAACTTGCTCTCCTTCCGCAAACAACTGAAGACTCTTTTGTTTGCTAGGTCCAACGAGTCCTAAAACTTCTGCTGCACCTCCCAGCTCTGTCTACCTACCCAGCGCTTGGACGCCCGTGGGGCAGCAATCGCGCTATATAAATCGATATACAATACAATACAATACAATACTTCAAAGAAAAAAAATCATAAAAACAGTCTGTTACAGGAATGGATCAGAAACAACATCCTTTTACAATTTTACAAAAAAATATCAATCCAATTTCTAACCAGGTTGTGCATGGCGACAGTTAAGCTTCAGGTTGTCAATGACTCCCTACCTGGTAACAGCGATTACGACCACTGCCTCTGCAGAATGCTTGCCCCCTCAACAGCCTTCTATACAGTCAACCAATAGGCACTCATCCTTAACCTAGACACTTGTATAGTGCAGACCTACAGTGATATTTACCTCCTACCACAGGAACTGCTATCAGCTTGTACACGTTGGAACCTCAAGATCTCAGTAGTTTTGCTGAGTAGCATCCGGTTCCAGGTCTTCACCCATCATCTTCAACCTCCTAGCTGGAACTTCTAAGATCCATACTGGTTAATAACAATATCAAGATCCATCAACTTGACAACAACACTCCACTCTACTCCAATCTCTACCTCATCTCAGTCAGGTGAACTAGTTTATATTTATTTCATTTGCAAGGTGCTTTATCTCACATATCCAGTGACAAGACTTTGTAACTGTCTTAGGTTGATAATATGCAGGTCTGGAGTACAGTACAAAACATTCTCGTTTGGGATTAATTCTGATCCCTGTCTATTTACAAAAGTCCAGTTTGCAAATTTTATGAAGTAGAACGACTAGAAGGTAAATGTTTACTGGCTGATGAGACTGCAGGTTAAATAGCTGTGAAATCTCCACATTCTCCAGATAATCTTAATGACCTGTGATTCTCCATCAAACAAATAAAGTCTATCTTAGAACACATTCCTGTTCTTAAATGATTATTCTTTCTATTGGACTAATGTCATAAACTGGTATGTACAGATTTATTGTGGTACCGGGAGAATATTAAAACGTGCAGTGTTTGCTTAGAGAATCACTCTCTCTCTCTCGTTCCTTCTCGCCCAGTGACCACTTTAAAATATTTTCCGACAAATAAAATTCGACTCATAACTGCATTTAAGGTATATTGATACTCAAAGTGTAATACAAATACCTATAAACGGGATTCATTTGCTTGTGTCTGAAAGAGAAGGTCCCAGAGTCCAACACCTCTAGGTGGCTGAGTCATGTGTATCTTAGGGGTCCTTGACCCATTGAAGCTTGTCTAACAAAGGGAATTTTCAGAGATTTTTCTGTTTGATCTGCTTTTACTGAGTTTGTGAGATTACCAAGATATGACTAGACCTGAGCTTCCCCCTACGGGGCATGGGTGACTGTTCCTGAGGTTATGCATGATACATAGTGCTTTGAATGATATCTAGTGATCCACTGGGTTGCAATCTAGTAATGTTTATTACCGGTTTAATGTGTTCTTTTCTTCGTGGCACAGTTTTGCATCTTGTTTCGTACTGTTTGTAAAGTGATATTTTGTATTTTGGGAACTGTTGTGCACTTTATGTTCTAAAAAATACACACATGCCAAAATTAGATCACGGTCCTGTTGCACCCTAGCAATCACTTGGAGGACTGGGAGAACCTTTTGGAGAGTGGAAGATTTCAAATTTGTTTCATTGACATCTGCATTTACCTTTCCTTCAAAGGAAAATTCTAGGCCCATTGTAATGCTATCCTCTTTACTTCCCTGACCAAGGTTAGGACTTCTCCAAGGGAATGTTTGCAAGTGAACAGCAGCAGTACTTCGGTGCAGATGCACATTTTCTTCATGTGGTAATATATTTGGTCCAGTGATGTGATGCTAGATTCTCAGAGAAAAAGATAGATCACCAAAGTATACGAGACACAGCACGCACTCCTGGTGCCCTAAAGCTTCCAAATAAACAGTATCAAAGAATGTTCCAAATAATCAGATCCAGCAAGGAAGGCTCAGAGTAATATTTTCACTTGAACAAAAATAATTGAATGAGTTGCTTGTAGGCTTGGTGTTTCCAAATGTTGCATTACACTTGCAGACAATGCGTAAATAACATTCTTGATAGAAGAAGATATTCTTAGCTGTAACGCATAACCCAATGCATTTGGGCTGAAAGTCACCCTTCATCAGGGGTAACTGTAAATAAAGAATCATTGATTATATATAAGTTACTACACAGACAACATATAGTGAGGAAAAAAACTGAAATGCACCCATATTCTTATGGAATCATGAAACCAGCTGCAGAGTCATTACATGCTGTGCACAGTAATGTGACAGATAAAATCATCAGTTAACATACCATAGTCCAAGGATGTGAGTACTGGTGTGCAAATGTACAAAATAAATCGTGGTTCAATGAAATAGCGACCAGTCTGCTCAATGACAGATGATAAATGAAAGTAACTTCAAGTCCCAACATGCACTAGTGCCAGTATGCTAAAGTCTGACTTATCAGACGTGACCGACTAGAGTGCATAGGCCCAACAAAGTTCATTTAAAAGGCTGTAAATATGCAGTGAGGGGTATTATTGGAGGCCATACCTGGAATGTGCCGTGAATAGCGCGCTATGAGCGCAATCAAACAATTGTCCCTATAGTAAATGCGAACCAGATTGAACAGAAACCCTGTCGGCTAAGAAAAACACACAATGCTATATACAATGCTGTGATAAAAATATGATGATAGAAGATAATAACACCTAGGTGAAATACCAAGTAATAAGTACCTGAGAGATTCAGTGTTTGGCCATAGCCTCCAACTGAACACTCAGTCTCCCAACAAATGACAATCTGACAAAGTAAAACTGGATAAATGTGACCATAGCATGAGTACTCCGTACGTGTGAACAGAGTGAAACAAAAATGATCTCTAGAGTAATAGGACTCCGATTCCACCTGCACCAACTTGACACCAAACCAACTTGACACCAAACCGAAATGGTGTGCCCCAAGAGAATACTCGGGAGTAGTTAAGAAGCCAACAGGATGCGACGTCAACGTACGCGCACCAAAATTGATGGCAGATTCAAGGGCCAAAAACAATATAACGAAAAACCTCTAGACCCATGGCCATAAAGTGCATACTATCATAACAAAAATGCAAACGTTTTGAGAACGGAGTGCAGATTGGTCAGTGAACAGGGGCAAATCTCAGGAGGATATGAAAAGCGCATTTAAAATATCGTATATCAAATCATACACACAGATGGAAATTACATTTGCTAAACAACAAATACATGTCCTCCCGGTGCTAATTGGTCAATAACAAAGCCAAATTGCCTCTGGAAAAATGTGAAGAATGCATCTAAATTGGCGTATAACACATAGTACACATTAATGATGTTTGCATTCACTGGACAAAAAAATGTTTACCGTACAACATTGATGGGTGATCAATGACATAAAGAAAGAGAATATGAAATGAAAGATTCAACATATTCAATGTGTGAGTGAGTATTTCTCTGTACCAAGAAGTACTGAGATACCTAGCTTGGAATCTGCTCTAACATCTGGGGATTGTTCGAATGAGCATGTGATGAGTGTGTGTATCGTGTAAGATAAACCACCATTCAAGGATAAAAGGCAGTGATGTCTACAAGAAAAGGAATCTATAGGAAGCAGGCGAGCAGATGTACATTTCCTTCATGTGGTAATATATTTGGTCCAGTTACGTGATGCTAGATTCTCTATCATATCCACTAACAAGTTGAAGGCAAACCTGTGTGTCAGTGGCGTATGTTGGCAGCAGTTTGTTCAGTCACCTGTGTTAGAGCTAGCAAATGCATGTACCATCAATTTTTACAGGATGATGACACAATATAGAGCTGTTGGTCGTGGTTTTAGAAGAATTGTCTCCACTCGAGGTTGGTATGAGGTTACTATCTACTCTTATTAGCGTTTAACCTGGCTGTCATAATTGAGTGTGCTATAAGCTGCAGAAAAAGTAAGCCGATATGCAAGTTATTAACACAAGGCAAATTACTAAAATAGGATCTTGATATTATGCCAGTGTTTGTCCTCCTGACACAACCTGGGTAGAATATCCTACCACTTTGTTGAATGCTTGCTTCCTGAAGAAGGTCATCTTAACTTGTCTCATTGAAACATAGATTTCTTGATGGCAGCAAAGAAGGAGTCTAGTAGCTCTATCCTTCTGTAAGTGGCTTGTGGTTTCACTGATCTTTCCGAAAATCTTTAGCCCTAAAACATCAATTTTATTATCAAAGGGATAATAAGAATATACTGGCAATACTGCTCTTCCCTTTGATTTAGCCCTTTAATTCCAGCCCTATTTGATGGATCCCCACGATTTACCTTGCTGCTTAAATATTACCTTTGCGTGAGCACTTTGTTCGTGAAACATAAAAATATAAAATTTTGGATTCGGTTCACTGAGTAACAAAATCTACATGAAAAAGGAAGACTCTGTCTTGCATCTGCTCACAGAATATTATTGTTTTACATGGGTGTTTCAGTGCTGTAGATAGTAATGTTCAGGATATCTTTATTTATATCTCTGCATACAATTCAGTTTTGCGGTCCAGAACAGCCTTCACTTCAAATACATTTTGCCTTAATGGGCTTTATTTCTTAAAACATATTCTTGTATCTCTGAAGCTATAAATATAATAATTTCATGTAAAGATTTATGTTTAAACTATTGTGTTTTTGTTTTCCATTTAGATTTCGCCATGGTTACTGTAAAGGAAATCCGAGAAAAATGGTAAAAACATGGGCAGAAAAAGAAATGCGAAACCTAATTAGGTGAATGTTTTGTTGATGTGTTTTTCTCTTAAGTTTTATGCCCGGTATTGCATTTTTTTGTAACTAATCTGTGTCCTCAATATTGATGTGTCTAGGTGTCCTTGAATTCATAAATTGTATTAGTGTCGAGCCATAACAGTTAACCTTGCACAATTAGATTGTGCACTTATATCAAGAAGAGGATTTATAAACCTCTAAAAAGGTAGCAGCCCCTTAACAAATATCATTAAGTTATATGTTGCAGAAGAAGTACTTGGTACAATTACATTCATTTTTTTCTCTGAAAATATGCGCTATACCAGAATTATTACTACATTTTTTAATGTGGCTGATTACTTTTACTCTGATAACCCTTGGAAGCAGTAATAATCAACCACAAAGCTTTTTTTTATATCAATGTACCATTCTTCTCAGATACTAGCTAAACTTTATCCCAGTCAGTTAATTAAATATACAGTATCCACAACCAGTCAGTCAACATAATTTAGAAAGAAAAAGCTTAAACATACACCCATCAGTATTAACCTACATTTGAAGTACATTAATAACTGTTGCAATTTGCAGAAAATAATTAGGAGTACTCTTTGGAAGGTGCAGCACTCACAACTTTCCAGGAGTACTTCATTACATAAATGTGCATGATCTACATTTGTGCATGTATAAATGCTGATCAAAAGCACCTTATAATTTTTGTTTTATCGTGGAGAACCCATTTTCTCTACATTCTCATCAATATTAGGGTGTTCTGAAATGATTGCCACTCGGGTTATAGATTTACTCCTGATATTGGCAGGGACAAATCTCTGATGTGATCACAGCGGGTGAAGGTTTGCTTGGCCGAAACGCATAGGCCATTGTTTCTTTGCCAATAATTTGGGATTGTGCACAGCCAGTGGCCGACAGACATGCTTTTGTGTGTGTGTATATATATATATATATACACATATACAAACATACATATATATGTGTGTTTGTATGTAATGTCAACATTAGTGTCTGTATCGGTTTGGGATTAGGCGTCAGATTTAATTAAAAACCCACTTTTTGGGTCAAATAGCTTGAGTGGCTAAGTTCTGGCATGCAAACTGTCATTCAGATCTCTCCATGAGGATTGAAAGATTGAAAGAGGTGTCAAAAAGTGAATTTTCCATTTAAACTCCTATAGGGAAATTTGCCCTCTGCTAGTCAAAAACCACAGAATTTGGAATTAAAAATCAGTGCTTTTTCTTAGCTTGGTGTAATCTGTTGAGTAAGATTTTTAAATTTTACTGTCGCAAAAAAGTGTTGAGTGGGCTTTGAACAGTTAATGTTACAGATAGCTGGAACCATCGTTCTTTGACTGTTAGCGAGCCGTAATTTGTGGATGGTCTTTGAGGTTACATTTTGAAAAGTAAACAACTTCATCTTAATGAGGAAGTAATTTCTACTGTTGTTGATTGGAAGTTCTTGAACACCTACGAGGTCAATAAACCAAAGTCCTTTAATTATCTGGCTGCATCAGAAAAATTTACTATGCACCCACGATTACACCATGAAGGGCTTTTTGCCTATGCCGAAACACTAATGGACAGGAGAAGCATCCTAAAATCCTCAGATCAGCATGGAGGGGAGACAGGACAAATAACCCCACTAAAATAATTTAAAAAGCATGTGAGTTCTTTGCCCTGTATAAGAGTAAGACATGCACAGCTTGGATTGGTTGCTCACAGTGGATTGGGTGCAAAGCCTACTAAAGGTTGTGCACAGCCTAGGGTCTTTAGGGTGCTGGCTCGCTGCCGGTAGTCAGCAGAACGGTGAACCGGACGGTGCAGTCGGTGCCTGCAGGTTGCAGGGAAGTGGCTCTCCCACTTCCAGGGAGAGGCTGACGGCTTGGCGAAGTGTTGGAGGCTTTTGGAGGATGCACAGCTGCAGGGCGAGTCAGGTTGTTGCGATTGTCCGAACAGGCAGGCAGGATTTGGAGTCAAAGTCCACTAGTAGTCCGCAGTTCTAGCTTCTTCTGCTCTTCTTGGCCCTTGTTCTTTTCTTGTCCGGTGAATCTAAGTTCCAGGTGTCAGACGACCACCTAAATACTGAATTTAGGGGCGTTAAGGGGAGTGATGGGTAGTAGCCAATGGGCTATTTACCCTTGGGGTCACTATGCCCCCTATGGGACCACTTCCTGTGGGCAGTGTGCATAACCCTTTCCCAGAGTTCCTAATTCCACCATAATCAAGATGGTGGAATCCTTCTTTCGTGAAGCACATCAGGCAGCCCAACATAGGGGTGTGACTAGCTTGGTAGTGCACCACGCCTCCGAGCATAGATAATTTTCCGCCGGGCCTCAGAGCATAGATAATTTTCCGCCTGGTCTGTTGCCAGATGGGCCTCAAGGCGGGGGTCGGATTTCCAAGGTCTGCTGGAAGCATCCGGGGTCATATACCAAAGGCAACTGGGGCTTTGAATTCCCTGGCCTTGGTATGCAGATTTCCTAGCCATCTCCTGGAGGAGGCGAGAACACCTTCCTCTGGAGCAGTCATTGTTTCTGGGTTCAGAGAGCGTGTGTTCTCACCTGCAGGGAGTCAGAAACATCTCTGTGGTGGCAGGCTGAACGTTACCAGTCTGCCAGCACACTAAGATGCTGGTAGATTTTTTAAGGTGCTCTATGGGTGCATGTTTTAATAAATCCACTACTGGCATCAGTAGGGATTTATTAAGACAAGGTGTTTGATAGCAAACACCATGGGTTTCAGTGAAGCCATCGTGCAGTTGGGGAGCTCATAATGACCAGTGCCCAGTACATGTACTTAAGATGGCTTCCTTGTTCACTTGAACTATCTAACAATGGAACTAGACAGCACAGGAGCATATCAGCTCATACAAATATATCTTCACCTGCAACATAATGCACCCTTCTTTAGGGCTATATAGCCTGCTGTAGGGGTGAGTTACATATACTTCATGCAGTGTCTGGGGGCATGGCACACAGGGTGTGCGCCATGTTGTGTTTTCACATTTGTCCGTACCATTTCACGCAGCCTGCAATGGCACTCTTCATGAGTTTGGTTTGAGTCACTTAGGGTGGCACAATATATGCTGCAGCCCTTAGTGGCCTACTTTAGTACCAGGGGCACCATTTACTCTGGACTTTCAGAGGTGCCAAAGGTCTTGCCAATTTGGGTTCAATTGAGCAGTAAGCTTTTTTTAAGGAAAGCTCACAGGCACTGGGGATCTAAATAGCAGAAAGCCAGTGCACTTCAGTCAAAATTGTAGCAAATATTAGGCAAAAAGTGGGGTAGACCATGTCAAAAAGGGGAACTTTCCTACAAACATTAAATTACAGTTCATGCCAGCAAGCTTAGGTATTCAATTTGACATCAATATATATTAATAATTGACACACAATAAATGAGAAAACAAGTAAACCGGACAATCGATACAACTTATAGTGTCTTCCACAGAATAAAGTTATTCAGTTCGTATTTAAATTTGTTTTGTCTGCAGTTAATGTAGTCCCAAAGAGGACTGTTATCAACCAGAAAGCCCCCAGTCCATTGATGTGATATTTCAATCTGTTATTGGCTTAGCACTGATTGATAGAATGTCTGATTATTTTCACAAATGTGTATTCTAGACACAAATGTACAAAAGTATGTTTCTTTCTCCTTAGGAAAACATTATTATATGTGCTCTTTGCACACTAACCATGTCTGCTGCTGGTTATATACGCAGTCAGTGGGCTCGTACTTTTCCCCAGACCCCTTATGAGCTAAGAACCCATGTTCACTATTCAGGATGAGTTAGTTAATCATTGTGCAAACACTCCAATGGTGCTGTCCCCTCTACCTTGTTATTTGTTCTAATAAAACAATTTGACTGACGTACACAAATGTTTTCAGTGTTTTGCTTTATTCTTTATAAACAATAGTCGTTTTTTGTCAAATTCCAGATTAAACACTGCAGCAATACCATGCCCAGAACCAATCATGCTGAGAAGTCATGTTCTTGTCATGGGCTTTATTGGTAAAAATGACATGTGAGTACTGTTTTGAAATACTCTTTGGATGTTTCCTGTTAGTATTGAATTTCTTTGCAGTCATGTCAATCTGGGGAATATAAAGTGAATGACACCGGATGTGTTTTTCATTTTAAACATTTTGGGAGTATGATTGTTAGGTTCCCTTGAGGAGATTTTTCTTAGTGCCCTGTAAACTGGGTCTAGAACAAATTGCCAAGGAATATACTTTCTGCATAACCCAGCTTTCTGCATGGGACAAGTGAGAATCACACATTGGCTTTTTCATACCTTGTCAGATCTACTGTGATGACAAGCATAACCTGTAAATCCTTTGAAAGATGTTAGCTGACCATTAGGCTTTGTTTTGCATCAGCAAAGGAAAAACACCGAATCCCAGTATGCTGTTGCTTGCATGCACATGTGTCATGACGCAGTGGTCGTTTTGTCTTTTGGCCCCTGTGTGATGTTGCATACTCACACATGTCCTGACACAGCTGCCATTTCGAATTTATTTCTGGTGTGGTAAATTAAAAAAGTAAATAAATAAAATGAGTAGCATATATATATATCTATGAGAGGTGTAATTGAAAAAAAGGGAAATGCAAGGGAGTAATGCAGAAGCATGGGTTTTTAAAATCAAATCATCAGGGGTGGGCAAGCTCTGTATGAACTTGGGGGGGGGGGGGGTTCAAGAGCAACACAGAGTGCAGGGAGATGTGAAGGGAAAAGCAGCACAGGAATGATCAAGATAACATACATGGAGTGCTGAAAATGCAAGTAATCCAATTAAAAGGATGGTAAAGAAGCTATGCTCCAGGGGAGGGACAAACATGAGAGAAAGGTATACCATTGAATAAGAGTCTGGCATAAATGGTGAAATCAAGAGCAGGCTGGCATATTTAGTGCAACAGGAGTTACTGACCCCGGATGCCCGATTAAAACGAAACGTCTTTAGATTGGGAGCGAGGAGCAGTTTTTAGGTCTCGGCTAGCGAAGGCTGTGCTTGCGCAGTCTCGCTTGCGAGATTTAATGATTTTCAGAAGTGGGGCTTGAACCCGCTCCTCTTCTTCCCTCTTCTCCATTGGCTGGCCTCTTAAATGCTGGTCAGCCATTGGAGAAGAGCTTTGTCTCTCCAAACAAGCCCCGTCTTTTTCGGATTCGGGGGCATGTTTTTTACTTTCTTTCTCTCCTCTGGAATGTAAACATTCCAGCCAATGGCAAGAGGAGAGAAAGAAAAACACGCCCCCGAATCTGAAAATGCCGCTGCGTTTCTCCGAGGCATTTCTGCTTGACCTCGGAGAAAGGCAGCGGTGTTCATGGCTCTCGCCAGGTAAGGCGCTGGGACGTGAGACACTTGCACCTGTCTGAACAGCGACTACTGCTCACAAAACAAACTTTCACACACAGGCAAGTCTCCCTGCACAACTGATCCCTTCTTGTACACTGTTCACAGCAGAAGCCAGAGCACCGCCCCCCCTCTCTCGGTGTCTCCTTGAAACCAAGCGCTTTGGACCAACTGTAAGCGAGCTGCAGATAGCGCTATATGAAAACCTTAAAACGGGCTCCAGAAATTAAATGGCGCCTTGATGCCTTGTTTACTCCAGAGCGCCGTGAACTCTCCGTGGGCGTGGAAGTGTCGGGTCTCAAGAACAACGTGTGCACCATTCTGGTGATGCGCCGGCGGGGCCTTCCACCCTCCCCTCAATTCTCGGTCGTTTTCCTCCCCAGGCGCTTTAATTCAGCTAATTGCAGCTCACCTGGGCCGGGAGGGGTGAGTCACGGCAGGGCGCCCCCTTGCAGCCTTTATTGCGAGGTTGTGGGGCCCGGGGCAGATGACGGTGTCTGTCCAGCCTTTGTTCTGGTGGGTGCGGCGCACAGACCCACAGCTCCGGTGTGTGAAGAGCAGTCCACAGACATGACGAGCAAACACAGCTCTGCGTCCCTGCCAGTCGGGAGGTGGGGCCACGAGGGGCCCTGGTGTCCGTGTATCCCGACGCACAGAGAGCACTTTGGAATGGTGCCCCTCGGTGCCAGGCTGTCTGAACATCAATGTAGCTAATCTTAACGCACCTCCCAGAAACGGGGTATATTCAGATCTGTGTGTGGCTGGCAGTGCCCTGCCCTGTATTGTATCTGTTGTCTAGTTAAATTGCATTCCAGATACAAAGTATTTTTACATCTACCTTCCACCCTCCCACCCCCATCAGCGTGCCTTTTGCTGTATCTGCTGTCTTGTTATATTTTGTCCCAGATACAAAGGATCTTTTATCTAGCGCCCCCACTACCCCCCCCCCTCGTTACTCTGGCCATTAGCCTATCTGTTGTATAGTTATATTGTATTCCAGTTAGAAAATATCTTTACAACTACCTTCCCCGGCCCCCACCCCCAGTCAGTGTGCCCTTTAATGTATCTATTTTAGCTATTGACATTGTAAATAACAATGCCGTTTCTTTAAATGTTTTAAAAATAAAAACATAAACAAAAATAATGTCATGAGCAATGCCAATAGCTCTAACTTTAGGAATGCCGAGACCGTTGTATTGTAAATGCTTGTTATATATCCTACTAAGTGATGGTTGAAGAATAGATGGAGACTGTCAGACAGACAATGGATGGCAAATAATAATTAGAGGTGTAGAACAGATGCAAGATACAGAATGATTTACTTTAGTCATGCCTGGTGAAAAGGGCTGAGATCCTGAAGAGCCTGGAGAGAACTCCAGCACTCCCATCACATCAACGAGGGTTGGGCAGGTAGATGCATGAGACCATTGTAAGGAACTTCTAATTGGGGGCTCGTCATTATAGAATTCATCCCTCGCTAATTTTAAATGGCTAGATGGATGGTGGTTTTTGTGTTCCTCCTACTGTGGATTTTTCCAGTGGTCTCTCACCGTTTCCCTGGAGTTAGTGGGATAGGGTCAGCCCCAGAGAGTTGTATTTTATAGTGACTTTCAAAGCGGTTCCTCAGAGGGCTGTATCTTTTTGTCAGAGTGACAATGAATGTAAGACCAAAGGAAATAAATATTTAGCACAATGGTACACATTAAAAATACATTAGAAATACTGGTAAGGCTGTGATCGAATTCAAGATGGTAAGGTATGAGCTTTCATTGAGCATCATTGTGCACCTTGAACAAGATGGTGCTCCCCGTCTGACCTTCCTACTCACTGTGCTGCTCAGTGGCCTAATGAAGAAACCAAAATTGAAAAAGAAGAGACATCCTTGAGAAGCTTAGAATGTAAATGATGCTGCTTAGGCATTTCTATAAATAGTTGGGTCCTAATTCAGGAAGAGTATGTATGCTAAGTGTTCATCTTTAGATTGGATTTCTAAGCTCTCTGGGAACAACTGCATTGGACTCGAAATTAGATTTACATGCTAAAAGCACCTCATTTGCCTAAGCAATGATGTTCGACAGAATCCAGTGTCTCTTTGCTAAATAAAATTGTTCATTTGAAGACTTGTGCTAAGACATGCACCTGTGCGTAACCCCAGAGCACTCTCAATAATAGAAAATTGTCTTTACTACAGCTTTAAACTGCATCTAATGCTAATACTGCTGTCAAATAGCACTCGGGATGGCCCTTTTCATAATGTGTAATCCGGTATTTATCAGAGATCAGTAGAGGTTCCAAATAACTATTAAAAGCTTTTAGTGCCTTCTCTGAACTCTCAACAGTTTCCTCATTTATTCTGGATACACATTTAGCAAGTTCTACTTCATCTATTTAGGATGCCTTTTTAGCCTGTTAAGCAATGTTCAGAAGGCATCCTCAAAATGTGTGGATAAGTCAGTATAAATGTGAATGCCAAGATTACTGGTGGCACCCTAGTCATGGTACAGATAATGCACCTTAGCATTCCTGCATACACATTTTTAAAGTATTTTGATTCATCTTAGCAGACAGAACCAGAGATAACAGTACGCAAACAAACAACAAGAGCTGCTTTGATAGAGTCATTGCATATTATCCCTTTAGACTCTGTAAAGGATACATCCCCATTGTCTGCACTGCTTGGTTAGATTCCACTTTGTTGTAAGTGCTGTCTGTTATGTTATGTTATGTTATGTTAAATGGTTCTTATAGAGCGCTTATCACCACTGGTCTCTAAGCGCTAAACAGACAACCACCAACATCGTACCGCCTCCCCAACCATATGCCAACTCCAATTAGCCTGAAGGTGTTACTGTGCCAAACAAAAATGTCTTCAGTTTTTTCCTGAAGGAGAGAAGGTTAAATTCCTCCTTCAGGCTAGAGGGAAGGTCATTCCAGAGTTGAGGAATGAGCACTGAGAAAGCACTACCGCCTTTAGTTTTTAATTTAAATCTGGGTTGAACCAGATTTGGGACAGCCCCAGAACGTAGGGGCCTAGCGGGAACATACTTCCTCAGGCGCTGTTTAACATATTCCGGGGCATTGCCAAAGAGTGCTTTATGGGCCATGCAGAGGCCTTTAAAATGGACCCTGAGCTTCACTGGAAGCCAATGCAGTTTACGAAGGAGGGTGGATGCGTGTGCACTTCTGGGAAGAGAAAAAACCAGTCTGGCAGCGTCGTTTTGCACGACTTGCAGTTTCCTCATCAGCTTCTGTGACAGGCCCAGGTACAGAGCGTTACCATAGTCTAGCCTCGAGATGACCGTTGCTGAGACAATAGTCTGCAGCGTGGAGGCAGAGAGAATGGCAGTAAGTTTACGCAATTGCCGCATCACGGCAGTACAGGAACCTACCACAGCCGACACCTGGGGGGCCATAGTGAGAGCTGCATCGATCTTTAAGCCAAGACTCTTCACTACCGACCCCGGGCTGGGGGTTTTGCCAAGTTCAGGGGGCCAGTACAGATCATCCCAGGGATTAGCTGTGTTGGTCACCACCAAAACCTCCGTTTTATCTGCATTAACTTTAAGGAAGTTGTTAGTCATCCAGTTGACCGTGAATCTCAAAAGATCTCTGACTGACTCCTGGGCCTCCGGAGTATCGCCCAGCTGGATCAGTAGCTGCGTGTCGTCTGCGTAGTTAAAAACCTCGCAGTTCTTACACGTGAGTTCCTCAATCAGGGGTTGCAGATAGATATTAAACAGAAGGGGGGAGAGTGCAGATCCTTGAGGCACCCCCCAGGTTACATCCCTACTCCCTGATAGCTGGTCCCCCATCTGGACCCTCTGAGTACGACCCGACAGGAAGGACTCCAACCACTTGTATGCCTGGCCAGCAATCCCCAGCTTCGCGATACGGCTCAGCAAGATGGAATGGCTGACCGTATCGAAAGCTGCCGAGAGATCTAGCAGAATCAGAGCGCAAGGTTGTTTATTATCAGCTCTTACTCTTAGCTCATCGGTGACCGTGGCCATCACCAGTTCCGTACTATGTTGAGGTCGGAACCCTGCCTGCCTGGCATGAAGGAGATGGTGTTCCTCAAGGTAGTTAGTAACTACGTTCAAGACATGTTTTTCCAGAATCTTGCTTAGGAAAGGCAGCTGAGAGATAGGCCTGTAGTTTTTTAGTATTTTAGGGTCAGTACCTGCTTTCTTCAGGAGCGGGGAAACCCTGGCCTCCTTCAGGGATGCTGGGAGATAACCCGCTTCCAATGAAGCATTAATTAGCTGCAGGAGCTGGGGTTGGATACCTGGCAAGGCTAGTTTGAAAATTTTCGGGGGGCAGGGATCACTGGAGGATCCAGATTTTATACGGCTAACCAGTTCTAACAGGTGCTCTCCATTGATGGTTGGAAACTTGAACAAAGCTCTCGCAGACTGTACGCTGTCTGTACCAAATTGCGTTGGTAGGCTGTCCGAGAGCGTAGAGATATCCGACAGGATATCCTGCACCTTTTGGAGAAAAAAACCTTGGAAGGTGTCGCAGTCAGGCTGGACCAGCCCGCTGTTTTTGTCATTCATTTGGGTGAGTTCCCTTAGAATAATAAAGGTTTCCCTTTGTTTATTCGTTGCCTCCCTGATCCGTCCTTCGTAGAAGGCGGCTTTCCTAGCCAGGATGGCCCGTTTGTAGCTGGCCAGAAGAGTCTTGTACAATAGTGCCTCTGTAGGCCCGTGATCCCGTCTCCAGCTTCGCTCCACCCTCCTGAGAGCTTGCTTCCTTTCCCTAAGAGGTGCATCAAACCAAGGCGCTCCTTTCCCTTTTTTCCGAGTGAGCTCTAGACGTTCTGGGGCTAGTTTGTCTAAAGCAGAGCGGATCCAGGTCATGATGGTCAAGGTCTCAGCGTCCAGGTTCTCCTGCATCCTCTTCGGAGGGGGGGAGGAGAGTAGAGTTGTGACTAAGGAGTCGGCCTCGATCTTCTTCCATGGGCGGACCTTCCTCCTTGTTTGTGGAGGGGCCGCAGTTAGAGGCTCCCCTGGGACCCAGCACTTGATCAGGTAATGATCCGACCAAATGCAGGGGCTGACCCCTAGGATTTCCATTCTGGGCATGGTGGACCAGACCAGATCGAGGGTATGTCCCTTTTCATGGGTAGGCCCTATGACAAGCTGGTTTAGAGAGAGGGTCGCAAGATTAGCTCCAAACTCAGCTGCCGTGGGCCCCCTGGGGATCTCATCCCAGTGATAATTAAAATCTCCTACTACTACCAAGGCCTTGTATCTGGATGCCAGATCGGTCAATAGCTCAAAGATGGCCTCATTGAATTCCGGCGAGCTCTGCGGAGGACGATACACTACCATAAGCAGTATACACGAGGATTTTAATGAAATTTTAATCCCTAGGACTTCTGCTCCAGCACAACTTTCAGCGATGATTTGTGTTACCCTGAGGTTCCTTCTGAACATGATAGCCACCCCTCCCCCTCTGCTATCCTTAGGGCGGTTATACCACCGAGCATCGAAGTTGGGCGGTAAGGCCGCTATGATGTCCGGTGTTGAGAAACTCCCTAGCCAGGTTTCAGAGAGTGCTAAGATGTCAATCTCACCCTCGTCCAGCAATGTGAACACCTCTAGATGGTGTTTCCGTAGAGATCGTGTGTTAAGTGAGGCTATTGTCAGGCCCTGTGACCTTGTGATGGCTGATGTGGCCTCTACCTGTAGTAGGTCTTCCAACCGGAGACTGGCAAGTGTTCTCTCATCTAGCGTGGATCTCCCTTGGTGGAGAGATCTAAGGGTTGCAGGGGTATAGACCCTCGGCCGACCAGGGGGGGAGGCCCTACGGCCCGTCCTGGCCCGGACGGGCACAGACGGGCTTTCCTCTGGCGCTCCTCCGGCGCGACGCTGCGCGCGACCATAATGGCCCTTAAATAGCGTGTGGTAAGCGGTGCTCGCTCGAACTAGAGCGCAGCCCCGTGAAACGTCTTGGTGGCGTCTGAGCCCTCCTCCCAAGATGGCGCCCGTGCAGGGAAACAAACACCCAAGTGGTGAATGGTGCTCACAATGTTTTTAAGGTGCAGGCAATGCGGTCAGGGGGGACAATCCAGCAATTTTTAATAAAAAATCACAGTGAGTAACATATAATTTAAAAACACATTCAGCGCGATTGCAGCAAGCAAACAATTGCAGGACCAGCGCGATGTAAGCGTGACGGTCAGTCTATTGACCGCGCGCCGCCCAAATGGCCCCTAAATACCGTTTGCCAAGCGGTGCTCGCTCGAACTAGAGCGCAGCCCCGTGAAACGTCTTGGTGGCGTCTGAGCCCTCCTCCCAAGATGGCGCCCGTGCAGGGAAACAAACACCCAAGTGGTGAATGGTGCTCACAATGTTTTTAAGGTGCAGGCAATGCGGTCAGGGGGGACAATCCAGCAATTTAATAAAAAATCACAGTGAGTAACATATAATTTAAAAACACATTCAGCGCGATTGCAGCAAGCAAACAATTGCAGGACCAGCGCGATGTAAGCGTGACGGTCATTCTCTTGATAGGTCCCATGAAATTATCTTCAGCATCAGAGGTCTACCCTCATCATCACTTTCCTCACAGACCTCCACACAAAGCAGTAATGATTGAAACTCTGAGCAAGAATTGGCAAAATACTTAATACGTTATGCAGAAGAAGCAAACACTTCAAAAGGAAATTTCATCCCTATATCTCATGAATTCAGTGAAGATATACTTGGTTGTTACAGCAACATTTGAACTTTTTGTTCATACAATTTAATTTTTTTGTAATTTTACTTAGAGCGAACTTGACCCGAAGGTATCAGAGTGCTTTACATGAGGACCAGTTGCATTACAGACGGACGCAATCATTTTTAGACACAGGAAGATTAAGTGATTTTCCCAGAATGACAAGATGTTAGAGCCTCCTCGCAGACCCGAACCTGGTTCACCAGCTTCAAAGCCGTTAAGCCACATCCTTACCGACCGCAAGAGTTGTGCTTCCTTCTTTTGCTACCTTTTGAGCTCACCCATCCAGTCTAGCTCATTAGGGGCTTATGTAAATTTCAAAAGCATTGTACGTCTGCCTTTTTGCAAAGGTTAGTTCAATAAATCTACCATTCTGCTGCACTCTCTTTGGGTGAATCAGTAGTCGAAGCAGGCATGCCTCTCGGAGCTGTGTCGGTTCGGCATTTTGACTTGCATCTATGACAATCTCTCAAATGGGCACTGTAAATTCTGCAGAGGTGTGAAGGGATCAATGTGTGTGACTGAGATAGAAGAAGTGTATTAATTTTAAACCTGACATTACAATGTGATGTACAATTTTCACCTGTTCATCATGAGAAAAGTCTTTACATCTAGACTATGTGTTACAGGCGTTGTGGAATGGAACCTTTTGCATTCCCACCTTCACCTTCTACAGTAAAGTTAGCACTTGTGTTTTATAACCAGTGCTGAGATTAAACAGTGTCTCTAAACACCCCATGTGTTCTCTGTTCCATTGTCCATTATACCAAGTCAGGCATGGTGCCAATGCTCCTCAGGCATCTCAACCTACAGTGACGTGCTCCTGGGACCTACTTTGGGAGAAGCTGATAAGAACAGGTTGTGCCCAGAGGGCCTCCAACAAAGCCCTCATCTATAGAATTTGTTTTTTAGGAATATATTATGCATCTGTTAATATGTTATCCACCTCACCATTTGTATTATCTGTGCAACAAGGAAGAATAGCTCAAAGTGATCCCACCATCTGCCAACAATAATTGGAGTTTGTCTTGGTTGATTCTCGGCTTGCCATCTTTCCAGACCAGGTCAGAAACAAGGGAGTTCAGCCCGTAATGAATGATTTAGTCAGTACCACCACGGCATTCAAAAAGTGAGACAACAGACACAATCCTATGAACATTTTAGTCGGGACAACCCTCCCTATTTCAGAGAGCGCAGTCCCTTTCCAAGAGTCTACTGATTTATGCAGTGTGCTCAATGATCAGTCTTTCCCATAACCTGGGGAATAAGTCTTTAATGAGGTCTTGGGTGCAGAGTACCATATTGTCTGCCTAAAGTGAGGTGATGAGTTTACCATATGCTACATTCACTACCATGTAAAGCACCTGGATCCAAGCAGTTGAGGTCAGTGGTTTCATAGCCAGCACAAACACCAGGTGCAACACAGTGCAACCCCTGTCAGGTGCTGTGATTGAAATGCCTTCGGGAATACACCCCTTTATTGATGCACACTACTGGGTTAGGGTACATAAGTTTAATCTAACACATGAGTTTCAGATCAAAGTTAATAGCATATAACACTGCATAAAAGTATTCCCAGCCCAGCATATTGAAAGCTTTTTCCATAGAGAGGCTACTGATAACAGTGGACCATCAGCAAGTAGACTATGTCAGGCGGAGCAAATATCTAAAATTGAGGGAAGTGCATTACGGATACCTGTATTTAAGAAACTCTATTGGCTAGACGCTTGCCAAGAGCGTTATAGCCCAAATTAACATGGACAGTGGGCAATGGTTGATAGAAGCATCTGTTCAGTAGGTCCTATTAGGTTTGGGAATAACTGCCACTGTTTCTTCCTGTGTGGTGCGATTTAAGACTTCTATCAGCCCTGGCAAAGCGGTACACTTAGAGAAGTTGTAGAATGATCAGCCCCTTGTATGTATTGGGAATCCATCTAAACAAGGTCTCTTGCCTCTACTCAGCATGCAAATACCCACACCAATCTTGGTCACGCTTATTGGGACATTTTGTTTTTCTTGTTCATTAAATAGTCTAGGATGATGAGGGTCCATTCCACTAAGAAACAGTCATTTGACTCTCATGCAAGAGGGTAGTTGAGTGCTAAAGAGCAAGTAGTACTCTAGTAGTACACTAAAGAGAGAGTAGTACTCAAGATCACCAATCTTTAAAGGGGCAGAGATTTTAGGTTTCTGTCTGCAGATCGATGGGTCTACTTCTTTCCCTGGAGCCCTAGTCTACCTCCCGCCAGGCTCAAGCATCCAATTCCTAGATTCGCTGGGTGACGCCCTTGGCCCTCTAATCCTCAGGTACTCCAATTTTACCCTCCTGTGGAACCTCAATCTACACCTAGAATGTAAAAATGAACCAGGAGTTACACATTTTCTAGACACACTGAACACCCTAGGTCTTGAACAGCTAGTATGCTCCCCCACTCATAGCCCTGGTCATACCTTGGATGGAATATGTTCCAGTTACCACTCCCTCAAAATCAACTCCCCACTACCAATGACTTGGACGGACCATTGGTTTATCCCATTTGAGATAAATCACAAGTCCACCAACATCATACAGAATAGTGCTAGCGGCCCTCCCACCTTGTTCCGGAAATGGAACAAAATGTTAAGCAACCCTGATCTCAACACCATAGCTCTAGACCTCAGACCCAATTTGACAGGTGACCCAGCTAGGGACTCACAACAGTTTACCTCTTGGATGTCCATACTCTGTAAAACTCTAGCTCCCCCAGTCAAGCTAAAAAGGAAAAACCCCATCATCCAAATCTCCTCCCCTTGGTGCACACAAAAATTGATAGATCAACATCTCCAATGTAGAGAGCTCAAGCGCCGATGGCGAAGAAACTATAAATCAGAAGATCTTTCCCAGTTTAAATTAGCCTTAAAAAACGATCATTGCCTAATCAAACTAGAGACGAAAGTATACTATTCCAAAGTACTTGCCTCAGCTAACTTGGATCAAAAAACTATCTTTAAGATAGTGAAATCTTTAACGCATCCCAAAGCACTCGAATGAGAAATCCCTCCCTCACAGTCTCTCTGTAATCAAATAGCGGATTTCTTTGAACAGAAAATTCAAAATATTCATGCTGACTTTAAGGAAATACCTCCTCTCACCACTAACCCTATATCTAAAACCCAGAATAAAGCACATCACCTACATTCATTTCAATGGATTAATACGGAACAATCCCGCCAAACCATCCTCTCCTGCAAATCAGGATCCCCCTTTGACCCCTGCCCCCCAAAAATCCTTCACACCACTGTGGACACAGTGAACCCATTCATAAATAGTATAATCAATGCATCACTTTCACCAGCAGAGGTACGTTCAGACTGGAAAATCGTGGCAGTCATGCCCCTCCAGAAAAAACAGTTGGCAGACCCTGGCACCCATTCTAATCTCAGGCCCATTTCCTTACTACCCTGTCTCAGTAAAATGGCTGAAAGAATAGTCAACAGTCAACTCGCAACCTTTTTAGAAACTACAAACACCCTATCTCCAACTCAGTCAGGCTTTAGGCCATTACACCCCACAGAATCAGCACTTTTACATACCGCGGAGAGCCTTAAATCCTCCTTAGACAAAGGGAAAAATGCAGTTCTGATTCTGTTAGACCTATCAGTTGCATTCGATACCATCTCCCATGAGATCTTGCTACATTGCCTCAACGCATGTGGCATCTCCCATCTGCCTTTGGCCTGGCTCAAATAATTCCTGACAGGCCGTCAGCAAGTAACCACGCACTGGCCCCAACAGTCAGCCATGAAACCTCTGCATATAGATGTCCCGCAGGGATCTATATTGAGTCCAGTACTCACATCTATATAGCCCCACTTATAGAACTGATATTATCATTCAACATCGATACTACATCTTATGCGGACAATTCTCAGCTGTTCCCAACATTAGATAAGCAATCTACCAATGCTGAAGTAAACTTCCAACTTTGTCTCACAGAGGACTTTCTTGGATGAAGCAGAATCACTTGTGGTGCAATTCAGAAAAGACTCAAATCATGCTCCTAGGCAAAGCTAACACCTTCACCCCTAGTCGTTGGTGGCCATTAAATACCCCTCCGCCCCCTTATACGGTGGAGGTAGCAAACAGACTTGGGGTAAATTTTGATTCTACCCTATTCTTTCGTCCACAAGTTCTATCAGTGGCAGGGAAGTGATTTCAACTTATTAAATCCCTGAAAATTGTTTTTGACCTTCTCCCAGCCATTGCAAGAAAAACTGTCACAGCAGCTCTAATAACTTCTAGGCTTGACTACTGAAAAAGCCTCTATGCAGGTACCAACAAAACTTTCCCAAAAAAACTTCAGACCGTTCAACACTCAGCAGCCCGCCTGGTACTCAAGATGCCACGTCGCTCCTCAGCATCTGCCGCTTTTAAAGTGTTGCATTGGTTACCCATACACAAAAGAGTGCTATTTAAGATACTTGTCATCACTTTTAGTGCTTTGAGGGCCACTGGACCCATGTACCTAAGATCTAGATTCTCTTTCTACATCACCACGCGTACCCTTAGATCTACCTCAGCTAACCTCTTCAAACCTGCCTGTTTCAAACTTAAAACTAGAGGAGGTAGATCAGTAACTGTCCTAGGGGCAAAAGCATGGAATCACTCCCCAGCCAACTTCGTCTCATCCAATCTGAAGCTTCTTTCAGGACATCCCTAAAAACTTGGATTTTCGGACCCGCTCACACTCTATACTTCTCTCTCATGTAACTCTTTTCAGTTTCCCCAAGGCAACTTCCGACTAACCTGTACCTTTTTCATCTACTTCTGCACAGCGCCAAAATACTCCTTTGGAGTGATAGTCGCGCTTTAGAAATTCTTGTTACAGTTACAATATACATTGAAAGTAACATACTTGTTATGTCAAGATTGGATTACTGCAATGGCATTCTTCTGAATGCCCAAAAACATCTTATCAACAGGTTGCAGATAGCTCAAAATGCTGCTGCTAGGCTGCTGTCAGGCATTCCCAAATTTGTCTCGGTGAAAAAAGAACTAACCAGGCTACATTGGCTTCCGGTGAAGCATAGGGTATGCTTTAAGGCCCTATGTACAGTTTTTAAGGCCCTTAATGTTATAGGCCCAGAACATCTGAAGAATAAGTTCAAGTGCTATGTTCCCAGTAGGACCATTCGGTCTACTGGAGCGAAAAAGGTCTTAACGCCCTCTGTTAAAAAGACCAGTTGGGGTGGCAGGAGTTTTATTGCATATGCATCTAAAGCTTGGAATGACCTGCCATTCCACCTGAGAAATGCCTCCAGTTATCTTCTCTTTAGGAAGGGATTGAAGACCTGGTTGTTTACCCAATGACCTCTTCCCAATTTCGGTTAGGCAGTACATAGCACCAGGATACCCCAGGGTAACCGCTGCGCTCTACAAATTTTAACAACATGACATACAAAACCCTGTAAAATTAGTCAATTTACTCTTGGGGGGCTGTATTGGATTTTACACATATACTTAAACATTTTGCACATAAAAATAGTGATTATGTGTTTGATTAGCAAATGTTTCCTGTTTAATCACTTTTCATGATTGATTCTGACCGCAAGATCTATTTTCACTATTCTTGTATTGCTACACTTTGCATTTACCTTTTATCATCAAATAATAAAAACCTAAGGAAATTATTCCAACTGTTGCAGATTAATTTGTTTAAAAATATTGTTTTTCTTTTTTGGCTGACCCTTGGCATAATTGTTTGAATGCTTGTGTTATGATTTACCAATTATTAAAGAATATGTTTTAAGCAATTTGTTCTGCACTACTGCTAAATTGAATTAGTAATGTCTCAGTTGTAAAAAATGTGCCAAATTACTGTCTAAAATAATAATTGAAAAACGTTTATATGCAGATGTTTGCAAAACGAGGCTATAGAAAGGTTTCCAAATCCATGCGTACATTCATATTCTTCTTTTTTCCATACTAGGCCAGCTCCTCTTTTGAAAAATGCCCAGCTTTCAGAGTCCAAAGCTCGTGAGTGTTATCTTCAGATAATACAGTATATGAGGAGAATGTACCAAGATGCTAGGCTTGTGCACGCTGACCTCAGTGAATTTAACTTGCTGTAAGTTGTAATCAAAGGTGTGCTATAATGTTATTCTGCCAGTTGGTGGTTGTTCATTGAGAACCTCCTTGTATGCTATGAAACATTAGATTTCTCTTGTTTTTAATTTTAGATAGAACTATAAAAGCATATTGTTTAGTTTGTAAACTTTAGGAAATAAAAATCCAAGAACCTAAAGTGCTGAACATGTAGTGTATATGGCTTACATAGAATAGTTTGCTACACCTCCGCATATCAGGGCACCCTTTTCCAGCTTTAGGCAGGGTTGGACAAGGGCCTATGCATTTTAGGAGTTTTATTCAGTGTACTGTTTTTGAAGCAGTTCCATTTAATACAGTGATGTTGGACACGTAAGTCAGAGACGGCAAGCCTGGTGCGCCAACAGCATGGAACGATACGACAGCCTTGTTGAAGAACAGTTAGCTTATTCATTTCATCTGCTGGCTGAGCCTCCTTTAGCGTCAATGGTTTCTGCATTGTAAAATATTGACCTATGGTTTTCTGTCTAAAGACACCTTGATTGTAACCTCCTTTGTGTCTGAAAGTTCCCCTGAACACCCAGCTATGGAATGAAGAGTAGTTGTCACTTCCCAAGCTCATTAGGATTTTGGAATCACTGGACAGATTGAAGTTGAAAATTATGTGATTAGTATTGTTTGTATACTTGAAGTGGCCATCAAACATTGGAGCTGGAATCAGATCACCAATCACAATACACATGGTGCACTGACATGCTTCCAGATTAAGATAGCCTGGGTGGGTCTCAGAGCAGTGACCTAGAGCCTAAGGCTCTTCAACACTTCACTAACAATCCTCTATTCATCCAGATCCCTATCGAGGTTTCATAACAGGAGCTTAGTTTTGGGACTAAAAGACAACTTACCTTTCAGATTTTCCAATGAGACACTGCTTTTCAACTCAATTGAGAATTAGTTTCAGAGCTACTTGACAGGAAATATGACTCGTGTGTTAGATTAAAACATTTAGCACTTACCTGATCTTGGCTCAGATATCCAAGTCACTTCAGCTTTTCAATATTTACAAGACCAGGACAGCAGATACATCATAGCAAAATATTTGTCTACTTATCTGCTTGGCTGTGAGTTCATAACACTCTAATTAGCTCTTTGTACAGAAATATGATTTATTATGGATTGCTGTGTGTCCAGAGGTTCATAACCTCTTCTTGTATTCATGTGTTTGTTAGGCCTGGGCGGTGAGCTCTGCTCCGTTCACTGAGTCTTCTGCACTCCACGCTCCGCGGAGATCGCGGATTTCAGAAAACTCTACGGAGCTTAGCACAATGGTAAGTTTGCGAGTGCGAGCTGCTGCTCGGTAGAATTTGTACTCGAGAGGCAGGAAGATCAGCGTGAACGGCAGTTCGCGTTGCACTCTGCCACTTGCGGAACTCCCCGCAGTTTGTTTTCTCCACTTCGCTGAACGCCGCTCAAGCCTAGTGTTTGTACTGTAAATTTGGAGTCATTTTGGCAAGGGGATATATGACATAGAAACAGAGCCATTTTGAAGTGGCTGTTTCCGAGGAAGTTTTTTTACATTGACACCAAGGTCACTCTAGGTTTTTTCTCGATGGACATGATTGCAAATGGACAGCAAAGTATGCAGATTTTTTATACTGTTGGAACACACAAGTATTTGTTTTGACCCTAAGTAATGGGGCTATCAAACAAGTTTCGAAGAGCTCTCTTGAGTGAGAACCAAGTATCACAATTTGATTACGCACCACCCCTCCTTATATCTGATTACTGTTTCTAATCGTCTGCATATCTTTTAGACTTAAAGGCTTCATGCTTCTGCACCTCGTACCCGAGGGATCAGCTCCTTTTTGGTACACAACAAACCTAAACGCTCCCAGACTGACCACTAAATAACATTTATTTTATGGGAATACACTGCAGAGCACCAGCCAACAGATCTCGACCTTGAAGTGTTCTTTTAAAGCTGACCAATCTCTGTCGACCTCAGTATCACAGGAGGTGTGGACTCTCGAGTGTCTTACCACCCAAGAGATGCTCCTGCTAACGATTAGTCTACACTTCAGTGACCTCTGAATCCTTATTGAGAGAAAGCAGTTAAACACTGATCACTGCATGTTATTCCCCAAGATCTTATTGTATAATGCCTGTTATTTTGCCGCCTCCAGGAAAAAACTGCACTTGGAATAGCTGTGTAACTGTTGTTTTTTCTCCTACAAAGGTATCACAATGGAGACGTTTATATCATTGATGTTTCTCAATCAGTGGAGCATGATCACCCACATGCTCTGGAGTTCCTGAGGAAGGACTGTACCAACATCAATGGTGAGAATGAACAAATCAATGATTAGAGTTAGAGAGCCAAAGAAACATGTAATGATATTTGATTCTATTTATCTGGCATCTTTTGCAACATAGTAGACTGTTAATTCTATTTTGCAAGCAGGGATGTAGACTGCTGATTGCAAGAAAGCATAATTTCAGTTATATAGATTCAACAACCCTCACTCTTCCTTTAATTCTGCTGTCATATCAGGCTTGCTCCTGCTCCAAAAGGAACTGTACAGCCTGACCTGCCATGTCCCCTCTAGACAGTACCAAAGCAACCCAGAGTGGTACCAACCTTGTTGCGCCTGTTCAGTGAGATGCAACTTGAAACCAATAGCACAGTGAGCACGAGACCCCTGTCTGGGCTTATACTTAGGGTGTCTCATTTAAAACCCTTTTTAAAGTTTTAGGCGGAATACTTGAATTGGCCATCATCTTTTGCTGACTCCAGACACTCCCAGCCTAATTCAAATCGAGTCCTGTTCCAATAAGAACAGCCCGACTCGAACTGCCAGGTCTTGTAACCTCTACGCATTTCAGTCTAATTGGGACTCAACTGTGCTTGCTGTGCCACTGGACTCGAGCTATACCTCACTTATGGCTCTGTGGTTTCTCGTGTTCCTGCTTAGAGGGGATCTGACTCTCACCTGGCAATCCATTTGCCTGTATGGAAATGAACCACACCTCAATTCTGCCAAATTTAACAAATTGGCATGGACTGAACAAAGGGCAAATACGTTTCAATTGAGCAGAAATACCAACAAAGCTGCTTTGCAAGCCAGTCGTGCTGGAGTAGCAAAAAGTAACGCTTTTCAGTTCTCCAAAGCGAATGCACAAATTAGTTGATGTCATTTTTATAGATTTCTATGGTCTTAGTATATTGTATCCCTGTAAAACATTTGGAATGGTCTTTGTGGTGTGTGTGTGTGTGTACAGAAAGTAAGCATGTAAATTGTGCAAGAAATGTAAACATAGTTCAAACACTAATGCCTGATGGTTACAGTGGTAGGGTGTTGGAATCTGAGGGGTGGGACAACCTTCCTCAATAGCAAGCAGGGAATGACATGCATCCCTCAAGACCTTTACCATCAGCAATTTTGTTTTAGTTTGGCTGTCATTTGTTTATAAGATCAGTTGTTTAAAATTGCTATCTACTCTGGTCCCCAGAAAGATTCAGTGAAGTAACTCTCTTACCATGGAATAAGATTGTGCGTAATGGTAAAGTATTAGAATCTTTCATTGAGCAGACTGGATAAGACCATAAACCTCTTAAGAAAACCCATTATGGGGCTTCATTTACCACTGATGTGGAGAATGTGGATTTCCAAAGGCAAGTTTTGATTGATTTTGGTAACATGATGAAATTCCAGTTATTTATGAGTCTAGGAGTAAGCTTAGTAAGGTGTGGACCACAAATCGATCTTCAATTGTATGCTTTATTCAAAGGACAGGTGAGCATGGCGTTCCAGAGGTTGAGGTGGGAGGCAGACATTTAGAAGCTAATGCAGTGGTCCGCCGAGGCAAATATGCAGTGTTTTGTTTTGGGCCTGTATTTTTTAAATGTATTTGTGTGGTGACTGGAAGTCTTTGTAGGGTCATCAGCTACAGTTGAATGTGGTTAAGGTTTGAGGCTGCTAAAGGCACTTGTTGCTCTACTTTTTTAATAGGTTGGTTTCTTCACAGATCCATGAAAGAGTCTTTGATATAAAAAAAATTAGCTTGTTTTGACATGTGGGAATCATTTGCCTGAAAACAATCTCCTATTCTAAATAGATATCTTCTCATCAGCATACAAAGATCATCTTGGCTAACGCACATTTTTCAGGACATGGTGGTCAGTCAGTCTTTACATCACCGGTAATTGATTAAAAATGCCATTACTGTGAAGTTTTGTGAAATAAATAAAGATGTCCTTCGAGCGCAAGACTCAGTTTTAGAAACTTTGATCCAACTACAAAGCAGTATTTTTATTTTCACCCACTGCCACAAGGGTATGTACCGCAGCAATAAATAATTAGAGTAAGTTTCAATTAAATTTCTTTCTGTAATTTACTAACCGTAACAAGAAAGTGTATTTATTGATATCATTTCTTGGCAGATTTCTTTTTCAAACACGGTGTTGCAGTTATGACAGTGCGTGAGCTATTTGGTTTTGTGACCGATCCTTCCATCACTGAAGAAAACATCGATGCCTATTTGCAGAAGGTACGATTTGTTCTGCTCTCGGTTTGGAGCAATTAATTATAGATGGGCTTCCTTTAGCAATAATGCACTTTATTTATCCTCTGGGTGAATGTTAGTGATTTTTACAAGTCACTGTAATACACCTCTGGTTTTCAGACCTATCTTGTTTTAAGCGTTGCACATATAAGCACAAAATACATTTAAACAAATGCAGAGGTTAGCTGCAGTCTCTGCGTAAGCCACTGTCACGCTTCCATGTTCTCATTTATAGAATTAGTATTGTCATACTGCTGGGACATGAATGTATAACAAAACCGGATGTAACCAGTCAAAAGATATTTGGATGTTTCTATCCTCCTGTCAGGCATGCCTCAGTATGCTTCCGCTGTGTACCTCTGCCTACCTTTAACCCCTTCGATGCGAGTGACGGAGCAGTTCTGTCATGCGTGTCGGTTGCGCTGTGCGCATGACGGACCCGCTCCGTCACGGCCCCGCCCGCGCACGGTACCTTCAGCACAGCGCGGTAATCCGCGCCGCACTGAAGGGGTTAACTTTATTGTTGTTTTGGTTATTTGGTGCACATTTGCTTCATGCATTTCTCTGCAGAAACATTTGATTCTTGGGCAATCACGTGGGTTAATTAGGGGTTCTTCACAGGAACCACTTTATATCCTTCTAGGGATCTGATTGGCTGGGCCACGTGGAAGGCCGCTCACAGCTCTCATCAATACTCTGGTCTCTCATGAGATGTTCTGTTTACCATCTCTCTAAGGAAAAATACTTTTCTCAAGCCAGATCAACATTTTTTTATTAAAAAAATTAATGTTCGAAGCATGTGAACTGTAGATCACATGCTTTGCATACTCCTGCCATCTAGTGTTGGGTCCTAGATCTTTGCACTTAGATTTTCTTCTAAGAAGTCTTTCCAGTCACAAGGTAGGTGACTCCTCCTTTCGGTGATAGTGCGCATGGGCATCGACTCCATTGTTAGATTGTTTTTTTCCACCATCAGGTTTGGACATGTATTGCTGCGCTCCGACACCGTTTCTTGGGTTCCCCTCGGTACGCAATCCACTTACTCTCAACGGTATTGTTAGTTGATCGTGTTTCTCATTCTCCGCGTATTGTATCGTACAGAAAAACATCTTTCAATCGAAAACTTCGTGGAAGGCGTTGGGCCTAGCAGAGTCGGGCCAGCTCGCAGTCGATGGAACGCTCCGTGACCGATGGGTTCAACATCAAGACATGCAGCATCAACATAGCGGCTCCATCCCAGGCCTCTTCGGAGAAGATTTTGAACAAAACGCCGACAACGCACCGAGGAAGAGAACGAGCACACTTCCCTGTCTGAAGCCGAGTCAGACATGGATGAAGACATTCCGCAGGGTCAGCATACCATGATTAGCAGTACTCCCCTGCCCCAAACTATACCTCTGCCTAAGAAAAAGGCTCCGGTCCCTCCTCTGCCTTCAGGCCAAGGTTGGCACCAAGAACAGGTTTCCAACGCCCCGCCTTCGGGCCCGGCAGCAAAATAGATATAAAAATCCTTCCGGCTCGGGGCTGAGTCGGCCCCATTCGGGCACCATTTCCATCGAAACCAAAGCATGTTTTGGTGACAATCCCTCCGCTACCAAAACCAAACATTTCTTTGGATTCAAGCACTGCGACGCCGAAAACATTGGCAACAAAAATATTAGCACCGAAACAAAAAAACACTCAACTACATCAAAGGAGCATCGTTTCAACGTCCCGCCTTCAAACCCGGACCCGAAACAAAAGGAACTGATTATCAATACCAAAACAGGACATATTCATGCAAAATTGCCATTGAAACGCAAACCAGAAACAGAGGACACTTGCCATATCCCTCTTAAGAGTAAACATGTTGGGATAACACCTCTTCCCCCATCCTCTATCACCTTCTTCCCCATCTAACTCAAATTTGTTAACACCTACAAATTCACCACATTCGCCTGACAACCAGGATGACGGGATGGCGATGCTGTAGACCAGAATAGTCGTGATCCATTGGGCGATTACAATACAGATCATAACACGGATAATGATCTAGACTTATACCCTACAAAACCCTCACCCCCTGATGATAATGTAGGGTACGTAGAGTTAATAAATAAGGCTGCTGAATATCATGGAGTTCAGCTTCATAAGGAGTCACTTGAGGAAGATTTTCTCTTTGAAACATTGTTCTTCCCAGAGATCCACTCATACACTGCCTATGCTGAAGGGTATGCTTAAGCATGCGGGCGACATTTTTAAAGATCCTGTTCGCTCAAGAATCCTCACACCAAGGGTAGATACAAAATATAAGTCTGCACCAACAGACCCAGCTTATATCAAGGGTCAGTTACCATTAGATTCCCTTGTGGTTTCTAAAGCCTTTAAACGGGCAAACTCACAAACCTTGGGGGATGCCCCTCCGCCAGACAAGGAATCTAAATTAATTGATGCCTCAGGGAAAAGAGTGGCTGCACAGGCAGCCAGTCACTGGCGTATTGCCAATACTCAGGCGCTCTTAGCCAGATACGACAGAGCGCACTATGATGAATTGGAGGAATTACTCCAATTTTTACCTGACGAACACGAGACTAAAGCACACGACCTGATTCAGGAAGGGAAACTAATCTCAAACACTTCCATTAGATGCGCTTTAGATGCGGCTGACACTGCAGCTCGTTCAATTAACACCAGTGTCTTGCTACGTAGGCACACCTAGCTTAGAATTTCAGGGTTTAAACCCGAAGTCCAGGATTCTATTTTAAATCTACCTTTTGATAAAGAGCATCTCTTTGGTCCTGTGGCAGACACTTCATTAGAGAAGATGAAGAAGGACACTGATGTTGCGAAATCAATGGGAGCCCTGCAGTCCCCATCCAATTGGGGGTTCTTGTCGTTGCTCTTTCTACAGGGGGGCTCCAAAAGCATATCTACAGACAACTCCTCAACATCATATAGAGGCAACAGTCAGTCACTCTCTTCAAGAGGTTACTTTCGAGGCGGATATAGAGGCAATAATGGGAAGGGCAGAGGTAAAGGTTTCACACCCTGCACCTCCCCCTCAACAAATAAACAGTGACTTGCCTCCTCTTCCCCCTGATCATTCCACACCTGTCAGGGGATGTCTCTCTCAATTCCTTCCCGTCTGGCATACAATAACTTCAGGCAGATGGGTCCTAGGAATTATCCAATCTGGTTATTGCCTGGAGCTCACCAACAATCCTCCAAACATTCCTCCATTTTCACACAAAATGTCACCAGAGCATCTACTCCTCCTCAAACAGGAGGTTCACTCTCTTCTGCAAAAGGGAGCTATAGAGCCCGTACCTTTACAATTTCAAGGATCCGGCGTGTACTCCCTATACTTTCTAATACCCAAAAAGGACGGCTCTCTCAGGCCTATACTGGACCTCAGAGAGTTAAATCAGTACATTCATTCAGATCACTTTCCCATGGTGCTGCTTCAACAAGTGCTCCCACTACTACAGCAAGGCGACTTTCTGTCTACTCTAGACATAAAGGACACATACTTGCATTCCCAATACATCCCGCTCATCGGAAATATCTCAGGTTTGTGGTAATAGGAAAACATTTCCAGTTCAAAGTGCTTCCATTTGGAGTCACCACTGCTCCCAGAGTATTCACCAAATGCCTGGCAGTGGTCGCTGCGCACCTGCGAAGATAGCAGATTCATGCCTTCCCATACTTGGACGACTGGCTCATCAAAGCCAGCTCTTACTCAAAGTGTCTCCAACACACTCAAATAACACTGCAATTACTGCACAATCTGGGATTTACGGTAAACGTGTTGAAGTCCCATCTCCAACCCACAAACATATTTGGGAGCCACTCTCCATACCCAAAGACCTCAAGCCTGTCCCAATGTAGCCAGAATCAGCAATTTTCAGGCTCTAATTTCACAGTTTCAGACCAACCTGTCATTACCAGCTCGAGTGTATATGCAACTACTGGGAATGGTGGCGTCTTGCATCATGATAGTTCCCCATGCAAGACTTCAAATAGGTCCCATTCAGGTATGCTTAGAACGTCAGCGGAATCCGGGTCAATTGTCAGATCTAGTGTTGGTACACGGCCGTACCCTTCGCTCTCTGCAGTGGTGGAATTTACAAAAAAGAATCAAAAGGCTGCCCTTTATTGACCCAGTTCCACAGACAGTGCTAACAGCAGATGCATTACTCACTGGTTGGGGAGCTCATCTCCAAACTCACACCATTCAAGGGTTGTGGAGTCCAAAGCAAAACAACTTCACATAAATCATCTAGAGCTGCTAGCAGTATTTCTAGCTCTCAAAGCCTTCCAGACTCACCTTGCAGGCAAAACAGTCCTGATACGACCGACAACATGAAAGCCATGTATTACTTACAGAAACAAGGGGGGGGACACACTCCCTCCAGCTGTCACGCCTTGCACAAGCCATTTCACAGAATGTATCTCCTGGCAGAACATCTCCCAGGAGTAAACAATCAGATCGCAGATCTTCTCAGCAGGCAGAGACAAAAGATTCATGAGTGGGAACTTCACCCTCAAGTTCCCCTCCCATTCTTTCAAATGTGGGGCTTTCCACAAATAAATCTGTTCGTGACACCCGAAAACGTAAAATGCCCAAACTTCGCCTCCAGGTAGCCACACCCATTGGCCAAAGGCAATGCACTATGGATGAACTGGTCAGGGATATTTGCCTATGCTTTTCTGCCTCTCCGATTCATTCCACTAGTGTTTCGGAAGCTCAGACAAACATCCCTCCACGGATCCTAGTAGCTCCCACATGGGCCCATCAACCTTGGTTCTCTACCCTGATGGAGCTGTCAGTAGTTACTCATCAAAAACTACATTTCACACCCAGTCTCCTTACTCAGAGCCATGGAGAGATAAGGCATCCAGATCCTAAAGATCTCAACATAGCAATCTGGCACCTGAAATCATAGTTTGGCTACCTGAACCTTCCGCCTGACTGTATGAATATCATTAAAGAGGCCAGAAGTCCTACTACAAGGGCTTGCTATGCAGCTAAATGGAAGCGGTTTTTTATATATTGTAATAACCAGATCAATCCCCTAGATGCTTCCATTCAAAATATCATTTGTTACTTACTACACTTGCAGCAGTCAGGGTTGGCTTACACATCCATATGCTTGCATCTTGCTGCAATAGCTGCATACCTTCAAAACAGACTGCACCTGTCCCTTTTTCAGAGTACCCGTTATCAAGGCTTTTATGCAAGGACTCAAAAGAGTTATTCCACCAAGACTTCCACCTGCTCCAGTGTGAAATCTTAATATTCTCCTTACCAGACTAATGGATCCACCCTTTGAGCCATCGCACAAATGTGAAGTGCAATTTCTCACTTGGAAAGTTGCTTTCCTTATTGCTATTACATCACTGAGGACAGTGGGTGAGCTTCAGGAACTAACCATAGAGGAACCATTTTATCAAGTCCACCAAAACAAAGTGGTCCTTTGCACTAATCCCAAATCCCTACCCAAAGTGGTATCTGCCTTTCATATCGATCAATCTGTTGAGTTGCCTGTGTTCTTTCCTCAACTAGACTCAGTGGCAGAACGAGCTCTACACACATTAGATGTTAAACAAGTATTTTTGTATTACATTGAAAGAACAAAACCTTTTCGTAAAACTAAACCACTCTTTAGCGAGACAAGAAGCTAATGTAGGCCAGGCAGTACTTAGGACACTCTTTCAGACAGCTGCAACGGCTACAGGTTAAGCACCTCTTTGGGAGAATACTGCTGTATAGTCTATGCAAAGCATGTGATCTACAGCTCACATGCCTCGAACAGAAAATGTTACTTACCCAGTAAGCATCTGTTCTTGGCATGTAGAGCTGTCGATTCACATGCGCCCACCCGCCTCCCCGGGTACCTATACCTGTTGCAGTTCTCTCTTACTTTATACACCTACGCATGGACATCTCTATTCTACTCTTACTAACTCCATTCTCACTCTCTGTGGGAAAACAATCTAACAATGGAGTCGATGCCCATGCGCACTATCACTGAAAGGAGTAGTTACCTTCCTCGTGACTGGAAAGACTTCTTTGAAGAAAAACAAAGTGCAAACATCAGGACTCTACACTAGATGGCAGGAGTATGCAACGAATGTGAATCTACAGCTCTACATGCCAAGAACCGATGCTTACTGGATAAGTAACATTTTCCTTTACTCCTCTTTGAGCCATTCCTACTGCATTTCAAGGCATGGTAGATGGTTGCGTGGTGGAGCCACGCATGCATTTACCACACATCCCGGTTCCATGCGGTCTCAACCACGTAAGTCTTAACCTTGCATATGCCTTTACCATGCATGCCTTTACTACAAAATATGTGTTAAGGCATGTATGGCAAAGACATATCCGTGGTTAAGACTTGACGGGTAAGTCTTACCCCTGCTCCCGCCTGAGTCCTAAAACTACCCCCTTCCTCTGGAAAACCAACCCCCCTCCCCCGAGCCCTAAAAACTTCCTCAACCCTGCCCCAGCCCTGAAAACAGCCAAAACCCCCCACCCCCTCAGTCTTGAAAACTACCTGAGGCCCCCAGCCCTGAAAAGTACTCCAACCCCCCAGGCCCTGAAAACTACCCCCACCCCCAGCCCTGAAAACTACTCTGACCCTCCAGCCCTGAATACCTGACACCCCCACAGCCATGAAAACTACCCCCCAACCCATACAATCTATCCCCTACCCCCTGAAACCCAACCCAAGTCCCAGCCCAACTTACCTCACCATGTCCTTTGGCTCTCCCGATCCTTCCTGCTTCTGCCCGGAATCTGCTAGACCGCGCACTGCCTTGTCCACGCATATGCATGGTTAAGGCAAGCGTGGTAGCGCTTGCATTGTCGGAACACCTGTGGCTGAGCCCACATTGTTCCGACTGTTTCCCATGGTAGATTTATAATATCCCGATCTTAAAATCTGGATATAGCAGCTCAATAAAACTAGAGTGACTCGATCAGCCCTGTCCGCCATTACCTGCATCTTATTTGCTATCCTTAAATATTATAATTTAGCTGCCTATGTGCAGGACTTTAAAAAAGCTGAAAAAGATGTAATTAAAACAAAAATTACAAAGCAAACGTGCATAGAAGTGCAGCATTGATTGTTTTTGCTTTACAAAACAAAAGTTTAAATCGCTTTAAACTACATGCAAGACCTTTCAGCTGTAAAAATGACATTCTAATTCCTTTCAAAAAAGAAAAAGTGCATATAGACAACACTCTCAAAAAAGAGAATTGTGACACTTCTACTTTATGGAAGCAAGAAGCTCTACTATTACAGAACACAAAGCAGTGACTGATAAATCAATTTATTTTTCAATCCGTAGTGTGACGATCCAGAACTTTGGCTGTAGCATCCCTCATCTTTATTTTATTTTTATTTTTTTTGCATTTTCAGGTCCATTCGTCTTTTTTTAAAGGAAATATGAGGAACCATTGCTAGACTTTATCTTGTGTTAACATAGAAAATGCTTCTGGTGTCTGAGCCTTTGATACTGTCTTCCCTCTGCACACCTTGGAGCCTCCTGTGATTTTGTGTAATTTTTGCAGTCCTGTCTGCCATCGGTTCTCAGGCGAAGCAGGTTGATCCGAGGAGATTCCAGGGTTTAATAGCACTACTAAGTCTTCTGTTTTAGTTAAGTGTGGGTTATAGTGCTTTATGGTAGAGATACTCTTGTTAGTAATTACTGCCTCCCCAAAACAATTACTCTTTCAGGGTTTACTTTCTCACTAACCCAGCGATTAAGATTTTAAAATAGTCTCCCTTCCGAATTGGCAGCCCTCTCACTAATGAGAATAGAACATAGTCCATTTAAAATGATAGGTATGCCTTTCGTACTGATGGAAAGGTGATCCTCTCAGCATTTTCTATAGAGGTGGCTGTGTCATAGTGACCATTACATGACCTACACAATATCTCATAGTATTAAGGTTTTCTCGTTCTTACTTACTTCAGATCTTCAAATAAATCCATCTTTCTCATTACTGTCCTCCATCCTGGGCTAAACCATCCTCCATGCACAAGATGTAAAGAGAGCTATTACTTTTTTTAATGGTACCATTAAAGACGTATGGACATCCATCTATTGATATTATACTTTTTGGTTACCTGTACTGGCTTTTTCCTTTCAGAATTTCAGCATGGCATCTTATCGAAAAGTAGACATCGTTTCATGAAGCTAATCGGTCTCTTCTGGGTAAACCTACCACTTATTCTACTAGATCTAGGGTAGCCACTCCTCTTACTATGAGGCCCCTTCTTTTCTTTCGATTTGCAGAGCGACAACCCTAGAGATCAATTCTCAGCTTTACCAGCCATTAATACCCATATTATGATTTCAGGACTGTTGCCATAGCAGGATAGGCCTCACTCTGTGACCCATTTGCTTAGCTGGTTTGTCAATAGTCATCCTTTACCTATTCTCAAGGTTTATCCTCCAGGTGGGTGTAAGATTTCTGCTGCAGTCTAATATTTATTTATGTCAAAGAGGAACATCTATGGAGGAGAAGAGATTACTTTAAACAAGGATTATCTACACGGTTAGACGGCGCATTTAAAAAAAGGAAAAAAAAAAGGATTATCTCCTTATTTAGACCTTACTGACAAAAGAGCTGCCCTAACTGAATCGCCTCTGCATTCTCGGTCAGCGGGGCAGGCTTGGAGCCTTAAACTATCTTTGTCAAACATTGCTGTTTTAGGATCATCTCCTATCTGCACAATTTCCTAATTTATTTGTCATTTTCTTTATTAAAGTCTGGTGTTTGCAGCCTTGGTGTTTTGGGGTCCACATTACATGTTGATACTAATGACATTTAATTTACTAAAACACTACCTTAAATAGGCATGTTTTTTATATGTAGAATTAATTTCAAAATGACAACTTTATCAGTGTAAAGAATTTGAAGATATGTGCTCAGACTGTGATATTCTAATGTTTGTGAACTTAAAGAAGATAAACCTGATGAAGAACCAAGAATAGAAGTAATAACTTTTCTTTTAATCTAGAACTTTATGGATTTTTCCTTAGATCACAAGTTTCTTGTTGCTATCGATCTGCTGGAAATCAAAACGTGGCTGGGATACATTTTGCTCTTGTACCTTTTGTGTTTTCAAAAGACAGACCCTTGCATATATTTAAACTGAGGGCTCTTCATTTTATTTCTCACGAAAAGTGCATAAACAAAAAAACTTAATTCCCAACGATTTAACCTATTGTTAGTGTTAAAAGCCAAACAAACCTGCCCACTTATATATCACTGATGAAAGTCACTATTCAAGACTAATCTTGGTGTACAAAAGAGGTTGCCATTGGTTCTGGCAGTGATTGTAACTTCGCCAAATTATTTCTCTGTTCTCTTATCTACAGCTAACAAAATGTTCTTTTTGAGACCGCTTTTGAGGTAGGACATTGCAAGACCTCTTTTTCATTGACCAGAATCTAGTAAACTAATTCCGTTTTTTTAACTGTTTTGTTTTTGTTATGGATTGGGATAACCCGGATGAACAGCTTTACCAAAACAAACAGCTAGAGTTTTGTACATAGCAACACATTTTCAGTTTCTTCAAGATTTAGTATGGAGTTGTCTAGCAGCAGAAATGTACTAACAGATGTTGTGAACAGATAACTCAAAATCATCTTTCTGTGTGCTCAGTGGTTGCTTGGCTGAGATGGCATCTGTGTACTCAATTTGTCAATGGTCTACTGCACCAGTTTATCATTGTACATTGTCTTCACTCACAATTCGATTTTGCACTGCTTTGAACACTTTCGTAGATTCACCTTTTGAACCACAGACTACCAGTGACATGTGATTTGTTAATGTATTGGAAATGCATTATTCAATTGCTATCATTATCAAATCGGTTTATTTGCATAAATGCTCAGTGTCCAAAAGACTCTGCACTGGATCCACAAACCACATTAAAAAGCACCCGCAAGAACATATTAGCACATTTCCATTTTTGTTGTCTCTACAATCAAAGCACTTAAAACTGCTCAATACACAGAACGTATCCCAATCATGTTGCTGTGTCAGCCATTCACAATAACAACTACAGTTTTAGCAAATCAACCCACATGGTACGGAGGGGTCAAACACAGTAATCATTCTCAAGAACACTGCATCCTTTCCTCCATTTTGCAGCTAGGAATTCCTTAGTTGCCTTGGGTTGAAATATCACAAATGTTTTCCATCCATCCTCAACCTGGAGCTGAACAGGAAACCACAGAGAAGCTGACACTCCCATGAATATTAGACCCTTTGTAATTAACTGCAGATCTAGCCATCTAATCAGGGTCATCTGACTTAGTGCTAGAAATACATGCACCTTCAAAACTTTCACAGTCTGATTTATTTTTTCTTTACTTGCTTGGTTACTATTGCCTTCTTTTTCAGGTCAGCTTTCTCAAGCTCTTACCACAGTACCAATGTAGTCTTCGAATACTTGTTTATTAAGGCGCTGAATTTTGTTTCTCAGATCGCCAGAGCCTGTCAATATAGGAACAGCCAGGATCCTGACCTTGGTAGCGTCAGCTATGTTCCCCTGCATTTCCATCTTCTATTCTAGTTTGCATCCTCAAATTTCTGACTCTTCTTAGCTCCCTCCTCAAGGTTGAGTGCTCATGTTTCCACAGATGCAAACTTTGGTTCTGTGTCGATCAATTACCTTTTCAATGAGTCAAGTGATCCTTCTAGTACAGAGACTTTGGATTCGATTCTGTTTTTGGTACCTTGCAAGTCCTTAAGTGTTTCCATAATCAAGGATTCAGCATAGGTCAGTTGTATCTCCCCGTGGAGTTGTGCAATTGCATCACCCTCACTTGTCTTTTATGGCTGGGGATTTGAGCATGAAAATGTTCACTCTTCTACAGTTCTACAGTTTGCTGTGCTGTTACCTGGAAGGAGGATTCGCTGCTGCAGAAGGGAGGACCCAGTCAACACCTCGCGGAACCCGCTGCGCGAGTCCCGCATCGCCAAGGTCGCCAAGCCGAGTGTTGTTACCTGCAGGGTGTGTGCGCGAGTGACAGGGCTGCGAGCGCTGGGAACCGGGACTCACTCTCCCAGGAGCCCCGGCGATCCCGAGGCCAAGTCACCTGGCCCGCTCTCCCTGACCGCCCCGCCCCTCATGTTCCTCCTAACCAACGCCTACAAGAAGTGACGTGCCTCACTGCGCGGGAGCGCGTGGGAGTGCCCGGGGCTAAGCCCGGGCAAAGGGCGGGCCCTCTGTGGCCCTCAGAGGCACGAGAAGGCGAGGCGAGGCCACCCCCCTAAGGTTCGCCGTCTGGGATTAGTAAGGTACAGAACTCTATTAACCCTCATTACCCCCAGGTCTTCTGCCATCTGCCTGTGGATCCTGACACATACCTTGGTCAATTGGCTCGGTCGTTTGTAAGAGGTAGGCATTATGGTAAGGAAAAAGCCCGCATCTGCTGCGACGGAGCCCCTCAACACAATGCTCTCATATGTGGTTCAAAAAGTCAATAAGATCAACAATGAGAGGAGGCAATCGCTAGGCTTGAGCCAATCGCCAGTTCTTCCGTTAGAAAGCCCGCCCGCAAGGGCATCTGCTCCAGAGTTACTGACCACACCGCCAGATCTTCCCCAGTCGAATAGCCTAGTTCATATCCCACAAGACTTGGCCAGCGATGCAGAAGATCCTCATGTTTTGGTTAACTCGTCGGCCAATAACGGCAATACCTCAGAGCATAATCACCAGTCATTTTCCATCGAGGAAGTACCGTCACCGGGGCAGCCCGTTCCACGGCCAGTGAGAACCTGTAGAAAATCTCACTCAAAGAGAGGGGGGAAACAACAAGGCAGGAGAAAGGCAGCTACACCACCCCCAAGACGTGAAGGGCAACAAATTGACTTTGATGCCGATGCAGAATCCAGACGTATTGTTGATGATGAACTCTTTAATCGGATCCAAGATATGATTGATATAAAAATTAGGACAATCATCAAGCCCTTGATTGGTAAACTGGATAAATTAACTTCGGAGGTTAAGAAGGCGGGGGGGTGCACAAAGTAATCTGGTGGTAGAGGTGGCCAATCTATCTGCTCTTGTCACAAAATTGGCATCGGGAGCCGTAGAGGCTCTACCAAATGAGTGTCCCACAGCCTACACTGCCAGAGGGGCCCTTAGCAGTAGCTTCAACTCTATTAACGGCTCCCAGTCAGGACCTAGCAGGCGGAGCCGCGCCGACATCATCATCAGGGGACATAATTGGGACAATACATGAGGATATATCAGCCCAATTTATTTTGGAAGCCTCCCCAGTTGTGCTAGTACTAGCAAATGTCCCAGTCTTAGCACAAAACAAAATAGAATCGAAACAGGACTTGAAGGATAAAGCTCTTCATTGGCTTACTACAAACATGACCATGGCCCCCCAAGGGATGGATAGTTTAGCAAGGGATATTGTTATGACCAGGAGGGTACCTTGGATTGGGTCCAATCCCAAAAAATTTAAGGGGGACTGTGTGATTATAAACTTTGCCAACACAGAGGTCCTCCCAAAAATTTTGAATAACATCTTCCCACCCCAAAGGCGAAGCGGCTCTATAGTCCCGCTCACCCTAAAATTCTTCTATAGTGAGGCTCAGCTCCCTACCTTTTCTAACCCTACTAGAGTTAGGAGAGCGAATAACGCCCCAAACTGGGAAGGCGGTTTTAGACATAGATTCCCCAACGAGCGCCCTGGGCCTATATTTAACTTTGAGCACGGAAGATCTAACCACGCGCATGAGTCAAATTTGTGGCCTCCCATGCCACCAGACCCTGCCGTTAATGGTTGGGGCCCGGGTTGGATGGGCCAAGATCCCATTGGGCGAATCAATAGGTTCGTACCATGGGCGAGAAACGATTACTTTCCGATACGCCCAAATACCCCTTTACCTATGTGGAACATCGCAGCTATGGGTCAAGGTCAGGCAGCTACCCCTTTTGATTGGGGGGGCGGATTGGGGAATAGGTATGCTCCCTTAGCGGATCTAAACAACTGCGATTGACTTAAACCTTGCAATGTCCGAGCAAGTGAGTCCATAACTAGACCCGAAATAAACCTTAGCCAGTGTTACACCAATGACGGTCTCCGCCTGCTTACATTTTATGAAACACTTGAGAGTTATGTCCCGTTGGACAACCCTGGGCTATCATACCAGGGGGAGGGTTGCATAGCGTCAACCCTGAACATCGTTCCAACACAGAACGCACCTGAGGTAGCTCAGAACAAGGCGGTCAGATCCTTAAGCTTAGCTGAGGGGTGTTTGTTGGGGGAAAAAGAGCTGAGGTTACCTACCAACGCCTGTAAAATTATAACATGGAACATAGCTGGCTCATCTGCAAAACGACAGGACAAAGCATGTGTGAGCTTTATTTCTAAGCAACATATAATTGCCCTGCAAGAAACGTGGGACATATCGGCTAATTTCTGGTGGGATGGATTCACCTGCTTCTCTATCCCTGCAGTCCCTAGCCGCATGGGCAGAGCTAAAGGAGGTTTGGCCATTATGTTTTCTCTAGATCTGAAGGGCACCTATAGGCAGATAAATACAGATTCCGTAAACATCCTAATGGTTGAAAGGACGACTAGTAACAATTGCAGGACGATATATATTAATTTTTACAACTCTAGGAACAGCGAACACAGTGGGAGTAATGTCGCTAACCTAGATAATATCTTAAATAAAGTGTCTCAGAATATCTATTTAGTTTATGAGTTTATCCTATTAGGAGATTTTAATATTCATCTATGTAATCTGGGTTGTATGGGAAGAGGTGACAATGTAACTGAGGGGGGCGAGGAGGCCCCTTGGGGCCCCCACTTTGAACACTCTACAGAGGGGCTTGAGTTAGAAGAATTATTAGCAAACCATGACCTTTATGAACCCGATAAGGGCGTTAGGGCGCCAACCTACATTGGCAGTCACCATGGCTCAGTGATAGACTACATCTTTGTTTCACAAGGTATTTTAAACCGGTCTATGGTCTATTGTACAGTCATAATACCCTACAGTGACCACAACCCTGTACTACTTGAAGTGGCCTGGGGTGGCCAGATGGGAGCACCGCCAAAAGCACTTAAACCAGCACACCCCCTGAAACCCTGCGACCAAGACAGACGACTGAAATGGGCCAAAGTGATCCCGGATAATTTCTATGAAATAAATTTTCCCAAAATAAAGGACAAAGTGGCCATCTGTCAAAAATCGGGGGCGCAAGGTAAAGAAATTATAGAGGCTTTTGAGGAAATTTGTGGCCAGGTGGCTAAGGATCTTTTAGTCAAGCCAAAAAAAGGATTTTCTGGAACAAAACGTTGGTTTGATTCTGCTTGTTCAAAAGCGCACAGAGCATTGTTGACAGCGTTAAAAACCTCTCCCAGGGCTGGGGAGGATATTGTTAGATTAAGGAAACGCTACAAGGTTGCCATTAAGAACCGCAAAGAATCCCTTAAACGCGAAGCATGGGAAAATCTCCTCTCAGCTGCAGTACTGAAGGACAGTAAAAGATTCTGGGAGATCATTAGACAACCGTTATTTTCTGAAGACAATAATGCTCTTATGGACTGTGTGATCACCGACGACAAATGGCTAAACCACTTCAAAAATGTATATGAGGGTGGGTCCAAAGGAACTGCAGATGTTTCAGTACCTGCTATAGTGGCAGACCCGTTGGTCTTCAACCCCGAAGAAGTAGAAAAAGCCCTGATGGCTACAACAAGACATAAAGCTCCCGGCCCTGACGGTGTTCCCGCTGATTTTTTCATGTACTCTCCCAAATTGTGGTCGGCGGTATTGTCGAAAGTGTTTAACGCAGCCAACAACCATGTACCCAGTTCTTGGGCCACATCCACCATAGTCCCTATCTATAAAAATAAAGGCCAGCGAGATGATCCCGCCTCCTATAGGCCCATATCTCTTTTGGACTCAACGGTAAAAATATTAGGCAGAGTTCTTCTAGCCAGACTTAATGACAACGTTGAGAGCCGTGGAGGGTTGTCTGAACTACAATATGGATTCAGAGAAAAAAAGGGGACGATCGAACAATGTATAAACTTACATCTATTAATTTCTAAATATACAGTGGCAAAGGAGGGCTCCATGTTCCTTGCATTTATGGACCTCTCCTCTGCCTTTGATCTGGTGAATAGGTCGAAATTGTGGCAGTTATTGTTGGAGATGGGCATTGATGAGTCTTTGGTTGTGTTTATGGCTAAACTGCACCAGGAGCTTTTTGCAGCTGTCCGAGTCACAAATGATGGCAGACGTACCCCCCTGTTTAAATCCCTTAAGGGGGTGCGGCAAGGCTGTATTCTAGCCCCTGTATTATTCACCATCTACATCAACAGGCTGGGCAGTCACCTGCAGGGACAGGCAGCCGACGTTCCGCATGCAGGAGATGTCAAAATTCCAGCGCTCCTGTATGCGGACGATGCAGTGCTGATAGCCCGCACTGGGGTAGGCCTACAGCATCTCCTGGACGCTTTTGGTAGCTTCATGGAGACGCTGGACCTTAAGGTCAATGCCTCTAAATCACACACGATGGTCATGGGGCGTGAATGCAACAAAAAAAGACACAAAACATTTTTTTGCAGGGGAGTCCCTGTCACCAACGTGTCCACATTTCCATATTTGGGGGTAATATTTGACCAGAAAGGAACTTGGGGCCCTCAGATAAGAGCAAAAAGATTGGCGGTAATAAGATCCTCCTCAGCGGTTTTGGGCTTTGCTGGGAAGCTAGGGGCTAGGCCCATGCAAGCCCTTCTGAAAATCTACAAGAGCAAACCAGTGGCCATAGCGGCCTATGGTTCCCAACTGTGGGGTTACGTAAACCTGGATCCAATTAAGAGAGCAGAAAATAGATTCATTAGATCCTTGCTCTCAGTCCCGCAATCCACCCCAACGTATTCCATCCATAAGGAGGTGGGTCTGCCCTATCTGTCTGATACCCTGAGCCTTGCTCCGCTAACTTTGTGGCTGAAATTGTGGACAAATGATGACCTACCTCTGAACCACAAGATTTTGCACGATGTCTTATCCTTGGATAAATACACCAGTATCCCTTGGTTGGCATATGTAGCTAAAACCCTTGCAGATCTGGGTCGCCCAGATCTTTTTTCATCTCTGGAAAATATTAGGAGACAGGACATAGTAACCATCAAAGAGTTATTTAGGGATAGGCAGGAAGCACGGAGGGAGGATCTCGAAGTGTTGAAACCCGCAGTAAGGGCACATAACCTCCTGGTTTGTACACCCTCACTCGCCCCCTACTTGAACTTTGTCACATTCCCATATCACAGGTTTTTATTATCAAAGTTCCGATTTAATTTGATACATTTTTATCTAGGTTCATTTAAGACCTGGCAGAAGCCTGAGCAGGCCCCACCGTGCTGCTGCGACAATTTTTCGGTGCAGGATACTCTGCACTTTGTTATGTTTTGTAGTATATACCATGAGCAGAGAAAGAAATATTTGTTGCCTATTTTGAAAAAAGCTGGTTTTGTCCAAGTAAGACCAGCCCTGCTCTTTCTACAACTACTACCTAACATACATGTTACTTTTTGTATGGCAAACTTTCTGGTAGCCGCAATGCGGGCGAAACCTGTTAGCCATAGCTTACTTTAAAACTTCTCTTGTTGTTTGAGCATGTTTACGTGATAGATTTGTATAGAAATATTTTATCCATGTCTAAAAAAAAAATTTCTGTTTGTTTATTAGGTTTTTTTGTGTGGGAAATGTAAATAGATGTATAGTAGGCATTGCATTGTAAAGTAATTATTATTTATTTTTTTTTGTTTGTTTGTTTTTTTTTTTTTTTTGTTCTTTGTATGACTTGTAATAAGTCGAATAAAGATATTCTGACTGACTGACTGACACTCTTCCCCTCTCAGTCTTTACTTGTTACTTCTTTGGAGGCATTTCTGCCTGTGCCATTCTCTTCTTTTCCACCTAGCTTGGGTAGCCAGGTGTCAATGAGCAGGCTTGTTCGCCTCGGTTCCAGCCCTCCAGCAGTGCGTCACTCCTAGCAGCTGAAGCTTTATCTGCTCTACTGTGCCACCATTGCTGTCAACCACAGGTGGGAAAACACCAACGGTCTGGTACCCTCCAGGGGATTCTATAGTACTGTTGCGGGGATTCTGCTCATGCACAGAACTATGCACTGGAAACCAGGACCTCAGTGAATTGTGGTGTACCAAAAAACACCTCAGTACCCAGAACCCCTATAAGACTAGCATCAGTGTCTCATTCGTTCTCCGTATCATCTCGAAGCTACCAATGATTCGACAACCCAGAACAAGCGACTTAGAGTACTCTCAGGAATGGTGGGAATCAGAAACACCTTTTCGTTATTATTCTCATATCAGTCCACAACAGGAGAAATCAGAGACACAGTAAAGTTTAAAATGGTTATTTCTAACTACGTGCTCTAAGGTGCAGTACTTTGGCTAATATAAGCAGGCAAGTGATTAAAAACAAAACCATCAGCATTGTTACAATACCATAGAAAATGAAGGGAGAAATCATATTACAAATGATAGTGGAAAACAAGTCCTATAATACTTTGTGAACCACCCTCCCTTGGCTAGTGAACTAGTTTTATAAACTAATAGAAGATCTCTAGGTTTGGATGGAGAACCCCATACCTCAAAGATCAGCTTAGGTGTATCACATCACAGGATCAGCTCTGCTCTCTGTGTCTGGAAAGGGTTTCCCAAAGTGTTCGAATCATGCATGCAAAGTGCAATATTAAAGGCACCCGAGTTTCAGATATTTGCAGCTGTGTGCGTGTTGTGTCTAGAGCTTGGGCCGATCAACCTGAATTCAACAGCATACATTGTTATTTGACCGTGACGGCTTCTGTACACAGTGTTCAGGCTAAGGTCACGGTGCACGTCTAGGGATGTGAACAACAGGCCGTTCTCATGTGAAGAAAAAGCAAGCAAGCAATTTTACTTGTAATAACAGCTACCTATATTGTCGTGTGCAAAAGCAGCAAAGCAGCAAGATGGCCTTTAGCTTCTAAAACGCTTATGCTAACATAGCAATGTGTGTACGTAAAACCCTGTCTCCACTACACCCTCCCTTGATCGGACCATGCACAGAACAGCGAAGCAATGTTGGAACGCAGAGTTCAAGTTTGAGTGAGACAGAACCAAGTTTATAAATTGTCAAGCCTTATGAATGGTAGTGAAAGTTCGAAAAATTTGTTGGGAAACACCAAATATTGTTTGGAAGGAGGTCGCAAGGCCGGAGCCCACAATTTTGAAAAAATGCACCAAGCCAGTTGTTGACGAGGTATTGAATATTGTATGAATCAGAGCACCGAAATGAAGGAAGAGATCAGTATTTAAAAGCGCATGCACCTCGGTGCGGGTGTTTGCTACGTGAAGGACAAATGTTTCACGGGAGGAAGTCAGGGCGACTTCTTTTTGAGACAATAGAGCCCTTATTCTGCACATCTTGTTGAACTCTGCTTTCAAGGTCAGTATGGAAGGCCAGATGGATACATCTAGTCTCCCAAGCGGGGTTGGAAAAGGACATTCGTACAACAGACTACTCGTTGTGAGACAGTTACAATGTACTGAATCCCTACTAGCATCCCGCAGCATGCCTCATTATTTAAAAGTAAATAACTACCATTAGCTAATAACGTGACAATGGGTGTAATCGCTGGCATAGGATTTCCCTTCAGAATGCACGCTAAATTCGGTGCTTGAACGTTGCATGCGCCATGCAATTGGATGTTCCTACAGACTACCGAGTGATCAGGTGTGGAAGTGCATTCCTCTCCTTTTAAGTAAACCTCTTTACCCTCTCTCAGGCACCTGTATGTAAATGGGAGCGACCAAACTTCATGCAGGAAAGCGGTACCCAATGGTTCGTACCTGCCTAAGGCATAGTGTTTCATACATGAACTGAACTTAAACAATGGAAATGGTAATGTGATTAATCCATGGATAAGCCACACAGCTGAGTTCGATTCGGCCACAGAGGATGGCAAAGGTTCTAACTTTTCAATATGCAATAATGAGTATGTCGCATCCTTCATGGACATGAACTGTTGTTTATCAGTCAGATTAAACGGCAGGAATAAAGATGATGTGTTCATGTAGTCCCAGGGAACTTTCCCAGCCTTCAATGTTTGTAAAGGCCATGCAAACTGCATTATAGAACGCAATTGATTTTGACCATGGGATAAAACAGACATATCATCTTGTACAATATCCACAACAGACGAAACAATATTATCTAATGTGTAAATTCTGGAAGAAAGGGTGTTAATGTTATTATCAATGACAGCTAGCACTTTTCCTAAATTGGCTTAATTAATAGCCCTTAATCTAGAAGCAGCTTCAATTTGAGATAGTTTCCAAACTTCGTTGTAAACAGCATACACCCATCTTTTGGACCTGCCACCCACAGGGCCTTTAACAAAATCATTCAAATCTACTTTGTCATTTAATTTTGATAAATATTGTTTAACTGACGCCAAGGTGGAATGTTGCAGCCATGTCTGACATAATTTTCCTACAGAATAGGTAGTAACAGAATGGGAAGATTCAAATCGGGGGTACACCCTAACCTATGTATAACCGGGAAACAAACCCAGACAACGATGTTGACAAGAATCCAAACTCTTCTGCCATACTAACCATCCTTCAGGATCTAAGTGGAAAATATTGAAGGATGTATTAGTAATAAAGGACTGCAATTCATCAAGGGACAGATCCGTGTGATTATCTCATTTGGGATAAGCGCCCAGATCAGGAATAGTAGGGTCTTTTTGGAAGTAGCCAATCCAAAGCAGGTGGTCTGACAAATGGTAGAATTAAAAAACAGCATGTGGTTAGGGATAAGGCATGCACGATGCCGTGCCTCGTTGCCTTGTACCTGCCATGCTTTAGAACCCCAAACAGATTTAAGATCAATGGTATCTTTCCACAGCTCATAGCCCTCTATAGCCAAGTTATCCATAAAGGACTTCGAATATAATAATTTAGTGTGGGTCAGACGGACTTTGGAAGCTGACTCAGCAGCCATTTTAAAATAAAAGGCTTCAGGTTCAGATACACTGAAAACAGTAAAATGTGTAAATATTTTCACTAGAGTTTTGGAGCTGTCTTCAATTGGTGCCGGACAATGTTCCCATTGTGTATAATTGACAATATTCCTAAATGTATTTGCTTTATGCAGGAAGTGATTGCCATAGTGTTGGTAACAAAACAATTCTGCATAATTTGCTGTGTCTAAATACAAATCTTCAGCATCAAAAGCAGCATAATATTTCAAATCAGAAAAATTAGTCTCAACGGCTTGGACATCCCAATCATCAGAGTGTATGTTTTGTTTTACAACATCCTCCATAGAAACACGAAGCACATTGGGGACATTAATCACCTCTGTGGGACCATGAATTTGAAATTTAACAGCATCCCATACAATCCCATCTAACACAGGCCAGGCAGTAATATTAACAAAAGTCTGGTCTCTCTTCATGATGTGTGATGAGGAGTGGGGTGCCAAAGTTCCATTAATTAATCTAATTGCAGATCTTTCGGTGAGATAGTGTCCATTTAGTAGACGAAAAAATACAACCACAAATCCAATCGACATAAACAAAAAAATGGATATGAGCACCAGCCAAATGCAAGTCCAAGGAGGAATTCAAAAATGTCTTTTAAACCAAGCAGCAAAAATAGAAATTTTCGATGGGGCATTGGAAGTCATAGAGTTAGTGTCAAATGAAAAACGTGACTGGTCAACTGCACTTGATTGTAAACCATGCAACGCTACATCTGTGGGATAAGTATACTCCGTATCTTCAACTGGACCACCAGCCGGTGGAGGCAATAAAGGATTAGTAACTGTATGCATCTCGAAGGCAATGTCAGTCCTGTTGGTAGTCGCCGGAGCCAAAACAGAATTTCTCAGCATTGCTGGACAAGAGACCACTGGAGTCGTACTAAGAAGAATCGGCCACTCGTTGTAGTTTGACATAGTCAATGGAGATGTACCGGTTATCCTTGCGACCAGGAAGTGGAGGTAAAATTACTGTTCTTGTACCCTGCACGCCAAGCACTGGAACTGGAGCACGATAAGAGGGGCCGAACTCCTTCTCACGGACCAGGTCACCAACTCGAGGTAGCCAGCCGACTACCGGAATCTGAAGTGCAGCATCAGTTGTGGAGGGCAAGTGTTCCTTTGCAAGACTGTCTCTGGTCTCTTGTAGATTCTGTAATACAGTAGAATGATCATCTACGTCAAAGGGTGCGGTCACCGCCGCCATGTCTAAACCATCAAGGTCTGGGACAAACATCTTTATGCCAAAGAGCATCTCGTATGGGGTCCGCCCACCGAGAGACCTTCTAGGGAGATTATTAAGTGCACGTTGAACGCTATACATATGGGCCAACCAGTTCCTGCCAGTACCTAAAACCCTAGCTGTCAGAGCCTGCTTTAAGTCACGGTTCATTCGCTCCACAACACTGTTGCCCTCAGGCCTGTATGGAGACAAAAATTTGACTTGAACCCCCAAAGATCTCATGGCATCCTTGTACGCCTTAGAGGCAAACGCTGGACCCTGGTCTGAATAGAGGGTACCACATGCAAAAATTCCCGCAAAGACGCGCAAATCCCTGATGACAGTTCGAGCATCAGCACTCCGTTGTGGCCAGACCCATAGAAAACGTGTGCACGAATCCACTGCAACTAAGATATACTTCTACGCAGTATCAAAGGAGAAAGGACCGCAGTGATCCAAATAAACACACCCAAGTGATTTATTAGATATGTACAACTGTGTTTGAGGTGGACGCGCAGCAGTCGAAGGTTTAATCTGCTGCCTTCAAATGTCACAATTAAGGACATAAGCACGAGTCTGTTTATACAATCCGCGCCACCAGTAACGTTGTTGTAAGACAGTAACAGTCGCAGAAACGCCGGAATGGGCAGAAGCCATACCTTCGTGAGTGGCTGTTATCAATGCAAGTCTGCAGTCCGCGTTGGGAATCAATCTGTCACCAACGTCGTTAATTCTCACATAGGGAACTTTATCAGGACTTAAATGACAGGAGTATTTAGAAGGGAAACCCCGAGGGTAATTATCATTTTTTTCCATTGCAGCAATTGCTGCCAAGATGTCATCATCAATCTTACTTTTGGATCTTGTAACTGCTGCTACTAGATATGTTGCCACTGCTGTTTTCGCTGCCTCATCAGCTAAACTGTTGCCGACAGCGTGGTCACCTAAGCGCTGGTGCCCAAGAGTATGAATTACATTCACGAGCATTTTATGCTTGATTGTGCTACCTTTGGAATCACGATATTCATTTTGAGACCAAAAGAATAAATTGTCGTTGTAAGACTGAACACAGTGAAAAGAGTCGCTCACTATAAGAGTAGTCACACAAGGATTAGCAAACTCCAGTGCGAGCACCAGAGCACGAAGCTCTGCCAACTGGGCAGAACAATCACCCAATGTCTGCGTGTGCACGACATCAGACCGAAATTCGCCATTCACGAAAGTACCAGCCACTATTGCGCAGGCCACTGAATATGCGTGCTTAGATCCCATAGCCGGTTGCGCCGAACCGTCAGTGTAAATGATACAATGGTATTCCTCAAGCGGGCGCAAGGACAGAGGAGCTGGATGAACAAATTCATACTGCAAATACTCCCGAGTCTGTAATGAGGCATCAAAGATGTAAGTGACATCCGGAGACGTCAAAGAGGTGGCCCATTGTATCCAATGCGGATGCAAAGCTTTAGAATTCGGTACACTGGCTTTCGTCACTGCATCTAGCGCAGGATACGGTGTGACAACCAACATGCATTTCCCCTGCAACAGCGCTCTCTTTTTCAGGATCGCCATCTGCGCTGCAGTCAAGACTTTTTAGACTGTGGAAAATCGCATTTCAGCCGAAGCGTACAAGTGTGATTTGTGAGCAATGGGGACTGTGTCGCCCTCATTGAACGTTAAGTACGTGAAACTCACTGCGCCAGGCACAATTCTTATTACCAGGTTTGTGTGGTTATCACGCGTCAGTAAGTATTTAGAAGCAAGAAGATCAGCCTGCAAAGATTGCAGGATAGCTGTGTGTTCTGGCAGCCAGCTCGATTTGGAAAAAGTAGGTTGTACCAAGGCATATAGTGGCTTGATACGCTGGGCATAATCGGGAATATAAGTACGCCCAAAATTCAAAAAACCCAGCAAAGATTGTAGTTTTTTCAGAGTTGTAGGAGCGCGCAAACATGCGCACTTCTCCAGGAAGTGAGGTGCTAAACCTTGACCTTCGTTGTTGAGCTCATAGGCCAAAAACAACACTGTATACTCTGCAATGTGTGATTTTGCAAAGTTGAATTTGTAACCACAGTCCGCAAACATGACAATGATGCGGTCAACGCAACACTGATGCGGTCATAATTCGTCATCTGTGAGATAAATATCATCAACATACGAGTACGCATCAGGGTCAATGCTCTCTAACAGAGAGACTACACGGGCGGCAAAGACACCTGGACTGTTTTTGTAGCCCATGGCTAATCTTTTAAACTGTTTCTGTTTGCCACCGGATGTAAAGACTGTCCATTGACTACTAATAGAGGACAGGTTATGGCTATAAAAGCCATTGGATATGTCAAGTGTGGTCTTAAACCTTTTTCTCACGAGACTATCAACGAGGGCAGAACTGTGGGTATTTTGTACCGTGCAGGTCCGACAATGAGAGTTCAAATGCCGGTAATCCTAAACTAGGCGGTACGACCCATCAGGTTTGGTTACAGTCAAAAGAGGATTATTCATGGGTGACACACATGTTTCAATTACACCTTGATATTCCAATTGTTCAAGGATTTCTGCGACGTGAGATCTAGCTTTGCAGCGCATGGGATATTGGGGTTGTGGCTGGGGCATAGACCGTAATGGAATCTCATGGCTTGGCGACAATTTATCCCACCCAACCGGAGTACGGTACAACGCCGGAGCAAGTACCTAAGCCCACTCTTCTGCAAAGTTCTGAGCTTGCTTTTTCGGCACAGTGTGTGCGAAAGATGGGAGGATTACCTCCTCCCCTCTGGGAGCTGCAAAAACAAAAGCCGGGGGCCAGTCTGCCTCTGCTAGCAGAATGTCATATGTAGAGGTCAGATTTTCCCCAAAAATCCCTTTTATGGTACGTTGTATGTCACCTTCAATTAAAAGGACTATGTCATATAGTCTGTCAGGGGGGGCCACTCTAGTGTCAGCAGTTTCTACAGTAATAAATGTGTCAGTTGCTGTCACCTTCAGATATGGACGCAGTGCTTGCCGCACTATTGTAACCTCCGCTACGCTGTCTAGCAGCGTTAGTGCCCATGTCAGGTTCCAAAGTTGCCTTCTCACTATCTGTGGCATACCTCGCTGTTAGTGCAGCAACCTTCTTTTTCTGAAACGGGAGTTTTTGACGTGTAAACTCTTCCTGCTTGCCTTTACCGTCAGTCTGGCGGGGTTGCTCACGTCCTTGTTGTGCACCCCGACCTTAGCCACGTTCTCCTCCACCGGACTGTGAGACCGATGTTTCCTGTGGAGAACGAGGAGAACGTTGTTCAGGAACCTGAAATCTATCAGGAGACCTAATTCTAGTGCGATCACGCAATTCATACGTGCGTTCAGAAGTCACATGTACTGGTGACGCAGGCCTAGACCCCTGTTTCTGTTGCTGCTTCCCATGTTTCTTAGTTTTCCAATTCTGTTTAGGAAAAGCTGGATGGTCGTCTTTAGTAGACGTAACCGTCTGACTTTGCGGTTGCGCTGTTGTTTTAGCAAAAGGCTTAACCCCTAAACTATTGCGGTCAATGGTCTTATAAGCCTCTGCAATAATTTTTGGTAACTGCCGGGATTTATCGATGTTGTCTACGAGGTGCAGGGCATTCGACACTTGAAAGTTAACCGCATCTCCCTTGACATTAGCAAGGATGAGATCAGCAACTACGTTGAACACACCGACAAGCCTCATTCCTAACTCGACTGCCGCCTCCGGACCGTGTTGATCTTGACCACGCTTGATCACGGAGGGCAGTACAGTCATAGACGGTGTGCCAAAGCACTTCGAGTAGACTGCTGCAAATACTTTACCCCAGTTCTGGCAATCATTAACCTTCGGGACTAAGGGCCTCATGTAGGTAGCCAAATACCGGTCGGTAACGGCCGATTTTCGGTAATTTTACCGTTACCGACCGGTATTTAGGCTTTTGGTATGTAGGGGGACAATTTCTGTATTCGGAATTTACCGAATCGGTAAAATTACCGATTCGGTAAATTCCGAATACAGAAATGAGATGTAGGGGGAGTGTGTGGGTGTTGTTATGAGTCGGTATTTACCACCAACTAATAGTTGGTGGTAAATAATGAATGGATGTGGAAATGCATTTCATAGCGCCTACAAGTGTGCAATGTGGCAGACATACATGCCCTTAGGGCATGTATGTGTGCCACATGTGCACACATGGCCGATTCAGGGGTGCAACAGGGTGTCAATGTGACACCCTGCCACCCTTGCATGTGTTCCCCCCCATTACCGAATCGGTATTTACCGATTCGGTAATGAGGCATACCTTCCCATCAATGGGAAGGTATGCCTCATTACCGAATCGGTAAATACCGATTCGGTAATTACCGAATTTTAACGAATCGGTAATTATTACCGACTCATTACCTACATAGCATTTACCACTTCATAAATACCGATTCGGTAAAATTCGGTATTTATGAAGTGGTAAATGCAAGCCCACCTACATATGGCCCTAAGACTTTCTGCAAACTAATGGTAAGCATCCTGTGTTTTTCCACAGGAGTAGAATTGGGAAATACTGCTTCCAGCTGGTCAAATTTCTCAGCAAGCCAATAAGGCATATCGTCCTTATTCTGGGGGCGCTTGCCCATTACCGAATTAACCATGACGGGACTAATAGTAATCCCGGCCGGGCCAGCTGGTTGCGCTGCAACTCCAGATGCCCCCACCTGGATATTGCGAGATACGTATTGCACTAAAGCCCTATGTGCCGTAATCAAGGCGGTATGGAGTTGACATAAGTCATCCACCGGGGCTTGCAAATAACGTGGATGTGGTGTAAACCCATCCAAGACTGGCCAAGTGGCCCCTGGGATGGACAAGGGTCCCAAACAAACCGGTGTAACGGTGTGGGGGAGGGCGCCATTGAACCAAATACGATGCTGCCAAGCAGAAATGGGAATCTCCTGTGTCCTATATGGCGTGTAATTAGCTGGGACTGCCGTAGGTGTGTATGTGTAAAACGTCTTATCATCCGCATTCACCTCTGGCAAAGTAACCCAAGAGTAAAACAGCTCATAGGGAAACAATGCATCGGCACTCACTACAAAAATAATAGACATCCCATCGTCAGGCACCCCGAACTGGGTCAAATGACGCCAGAGGGGTGCGCGACTATGCGCTGCATAGCAATCTCAGCCATAAGGACGCAGAGAAGAAAAACAATCTATATCAAACCGTAGCACAAAAAGGGTAGACGTTAAAACAAAACCTTTTAAATTGTCAAGCTTGAGAGAACCTATATATTAACTATTTAGGTAGGTAAACCGCCACTCCCGTCAATCGGGTGAGTGAGGGTGTTGTGGACAAATATAAGCACTACTAAGGCGTCTCAAACCAAAACGTTAGGTGCGCCATGTTGCGGGGATTCTGCTCATGCACAGAACTATGCACAGGAAACCAGGACCTCAGTGAATTGTGGTGTACTAAAAAACTCACCTCAGTACCCAGAACCCCTATCCATGTCTCATTCGTTCTCCGTATCACCTCGAAGCTACCAATGATTAGAAAACCCAGAACAAGCGACTTAGAGTACTCTCAGGAATGGTGGGAATCAGAAACACCTTTTCGTTATTATTCTCATATCAGTCCACAACAGGAGTAATCAGAGACACGGTAAAGTTTAAAATGTTTATTTCTAACTACGTGCTCTAAGGTGCAGTACTTTGGCTAATATAAGCAGGCAAATGGTTTAAAACAGAACCATCAGCATTGTTACAATACCATAGAAAATGAAGGGAGAAATCATATTACAAATGATAGTGGAAAACAAGTCCTATAAAAGATCAGCTTAGGTGAATCACATCACAGGATCAGCTCTGCTCTCTGTGTCTAGAAAGGTTTTCCCCAAGTGTTCGAATCATGCATGCAAAGTGCAATATTAAAGCACCCGAGTTTCAGATATTTGCAGCTGTGTGCGTGTTGTGTCTAGAGCTTGGGCCGATCAACCTGAATTCAACAGCATACATTGTTATTTGACCTTGACGGCTTTTGCACACAGTGTTCAGACTAAGGTCGCGGTGCACGTCTAGGGATGTGAACAACAGGTCGTTCTCATGTGAAGAACAAGCAAGCAATTTTACTAGTAACAGCTACCTATAGTGTCGTGTGCAAAAGCAGCAAAGCGGCAAGATGGCGTTTAGCTTCTAAAACGCTTATGCTAACATAGCAATGTGTGTACGTAAAACCCTGTCTCCACTACAGTACACTGTCAAGCTCCAGTGCCCTCGATCATCTATTTGTGTCTTAGGCCCTGGGACCACTTTATTACAGGCCAATCTTCAATCCTTGAGGGGGTAAGCCATCACTCTGAAGTTGGGGTCTCTGCATCCCCAGACCCGCATAACCACCCAACAGATGTGTCACCATCTGGCTAGCCTATGGACAATGGCCTCTGTCCCCCCATGCAGCCGGTGCGGGCTAGAAGGATGCCGGAGATAGAAATGCAGCCATCTCGGAGCCTGGCCGGCACTACCACCCTTCTGACCATGCAGTTGTTCTGTGGCATAAACCTTTCTTATGCTGATAGTGTATTCAAATCCATAATAAATCATTAGTCAGTTGTCCTCCTCTTCTTCTGTAGATCTTATACTTTCGAAGGTGAATAAATGTTACACATTTTAGACATTAGATAGATTTAGTCTTACATTGGCACTAGAAAAGACAACAATATTTTCCTAGACTGGCTGATAACACGTGGTTGACATTGAAACATCTATCTGTAACTAGAGAGTGCGGCAAGTATTAAAATAATAATTCAACAAATCAGCTTTGTTTTTGAAAGAGATCAATATTCAGTTTGTCAAAGAGAAAGTAACTTTACTCGCTTTAGAGAGTTACAAACTTTTATTCTGTAAGTTGCAAGGAAGCATCTTCGGCAACCATTCTAACATTTTACCAGCAATGCTCCCTTGACACAAGCTTCATAGTGCATTGTCAGTTTGTAAAGCCAGTTTACAGCAGCAAATTTTCCTAACATCTTTCTGTTGTAGCTTTTTGCAGTCTTAAGTTTATTTTTTGCTAATTTAAAATGTTACTTAGTATTTCAAATTGATGATACCTGATATAAAAGTAAGACACTGTTATGAATCTGTTCTCATTCCATTCATAAGGGCACTACTTAATTTGTCGAAATTCACACCAAGTAAACATTTTGACTGGACATAATTTGTTGAACATTTAAGGGTGAGATTATCAGGGATGTATTATGTTGTGTGGCCATAAGCTTGGCAAATCTAGGTGGTTTGGCGGGGCATCAAATAGTATTGACACCTTTTCTACTGCCTGCTGTAGAACAAAAAGTGGTGTTTTTGTTACTTTGATGAAAATTAGAGGGGATGTTATTGACTCGGTGTTAAGGATTAACTGTATTGGATTTATTTTATGAAGTCATTGGCTTTGGTCACAGCCATAAGAATGTTTGTTCTCAAGTTGTTTGTTTGTGAAGTTAATTATGCTGGTCAGGTGAACTTTCTGAAATATCTGCTGACCAGTGCTAAAGTGCAAGTGCTCCCTGAAAAAAGTGTATTGGTGATTGGTTTATCCATGACTGGCATATTTGATTTACTAATATATCCCTAGAACAGTGCACTGTGTGTGCCAAGGGCCTGTAAACCAAATGCTACGAGTGGGACTGCAGCATTGATTTTGCCACCCACATAAGTAGCCCTGTAAACATGTCTCAGACCTATCACTGCAGTGTCAACCATGTAAGTGCACCCACTTGCCAGGCCCAAACCTTCCCCTTTATTATATGTAAGGCATCCCTAAGGTGGGCCCAAGGTACCCCCATGGGCAGGGTGCAGTGTATTTAAAAAATAGGACATGTACTGGTGTGTTTTACTTGTCCTTGGAGTGAAATACTACTAATTTCATTTTGCACTACAGTAAGGCCTATCTCTTCCATACATTCGCATTGGAGCTGGGTTTTAACATCTTACAAGTGGCTCTTCCAATTGGAAGCTGATGGAGATTTGGAGTTTGGGGTCTCTGGACTCACAATTTAAAAATACATCTTTCGTAAAGTTGGTTTTTAGATTGCTTGTCTGAAAAGACCACTTTTAAAAAGTGGGCATTTTCTTGCTCAACTTTCCTATGCCTCTGCCAGTCTGTTGAATACACATCTGTGTTAGGAAGACAGTTCGGCTTTGTGTGCTTTTACTCTAGACAGTCGCACAAAGGAAGCTGAGGTGTGCCATGCATACCCTGATGGCCCATCACCAGGCTGATGATCCATCCTGAGCTAGAGTGATGGGACGAGTTGTCGTGGACTCCTGATTAGGGCAGTTCCTGTCCTCACACAAAGCTGTTGCCATCCCCTGTAGTGTGTCTGGGGACAGGGCAGGAAAAGGCATGGCCGTGTGCACTACAAAGACTTTCCTTTGAAGTTTGCCAACATCAGAGGCTGAAATTGGTATAAGTACTTGGTCACTGACACAATATACTCAGAACAATTCTGGGTTGAGGACATTCTGCCAGGAAGAAGAGCTGGATTGCTGTCAGGGGAAACTGCCACTTTGCTGGTTGCTTTGCTGGGTTGGCTTGCTGCTGCTGCGTCTGTCCTCGGAGTGAAAGGACTGGACTTTGCTTTCTACATCCTGCTTGCAAGGGTCTCCAATAGCTTGTGTGTGCTTGTCTCCTGTTAAGAAGTCTCAGGGCCATCAGAGACTTGCATCTTGCTAACAGCACCTGGACGTCTCTGCTGGGAGTCCTGATTGCCAAGTGGTGCCAAATCCAGTTCCTGGGCCCTTGGGATCGTGTAGTTGGTGCTGCAACCCAAGAAGAGCAACCCCGGCACTGTCCGCAATGCCGCAGCCTGCACGGGAGCTGAGGTCACTGCTCGTGAAGAGCACGATGCACCACCCCGACTCACACCGCAGCCTTGACGCCTGTTGATGCCAGCGCTTCAACCGCAGATTCGATAACTGACGTGTGTGAACTCCCAAACACATCGACACCGCACCGTTCTAAGTAACCTACTCTTCGTTGCCAATGCCGCATCACCCCACCTGCAACAGTAAGGGAATGACGCTTCATCTCCCCTGCTTAGCAGTAAGGAACCAACGACTCACCTCCCTTGTGGCAGTAAGGAACCAACGCTGCACCGGCTCCAGCGATGCCTCACCTCATCTCCTCGACACCATGCAACGTCTTTGTTTTCATTGTTTTCCACGGTAGTGTAACTGGGTTCCATGTGACTCCGCAGCCAGCCTGCGCTTCCTTGCGGTCGGCGCCAAACTGTTTGATTAGTACCCGTCACAACGTCGAGATAGCCCCAGTTGGAGCGATTTGTGTTCTTAGAGCTATACATTTTACTTAATCTTGCAAAAGTGATATTTTGACGTGTATGTTGGAGTTTTGTCGTCATGGGCTTGTTTTATTCAGATAAATATTGGCTATTTATCTAAACGTGTGTGTCTGTCTGTCAGTCTGTCTCACTTCCTTTGTGAGGACCGGTCCCCATAGTGTGTCTAGGTACTTTTGAGTGAGTGTATCAAAAAAACTAAAAGTGCAGTTAGATTTGCCTCGGTCGGCTTTATAACCTACCCTACTGTCAAAGTGTGTGTGGAGTTAGAATAGTAAATTCACAATTCATCACAGTCAATGGCTGGCCCTCATAATAAAAGGTATGTTATGGTGTTTTTTACACATTGCCTCTGAGATAATCCAGACTGCTGGTGCCAAGCTACCAAGGGGTTGAGCAGAGGTTATTTTAGCTGTGTGGCTCCCTTACCCCGGCTAGAAAGAGGGTCCCTATTTGGACGGGGTACAAACCACTGCCAACTAGAAACCCCATTTCTAACACTGGTGCTGCCGTCTTGAAGCAGGAGTGCTAAATGCTGGGTACGGTTACAGAGCCTAGATAGGGTTTTTTCAGATAAACAATATTTATTAACATTAAGGACTAGACCACATGACGCCAGTTCTTCTCAAGTATACCCTAATTAGTTCAGAGCAACCCGATAGCCTAGATAGGAGTTAGGTTCAAGGACACCAGTGTGTTTAATGATTTCGGTTATAAAGCTACATGATGAAAACAAAATGGAAAGGTAGGTGCCTGGACAGGTTGTGAGAGGGGGGGCTGTCAGGATTGGAGGTCTTTAGCCATATAACATAAAAGATAGTGATAGTCTTTGAAGTGCCTTTGGTTTGAGTTTTCTGCCAGGAATGAGCACTGTATGGTTTGATGGAGTGATAATAGAATTTGGGATAATTGAAAATTGTGGGATTTGAGCAAGGACTAAGGCGAGCAGTTCAAGACAGAAACTGTAATATATTACGTGATGTTGATTTACCTAATTGTTTCTGTTTTAAGACTTAGGCCTGAGGTTCAGGATAGTGGGGACTGATCCATAATTGGAGAGGTGATGGTACAGAATAGATTGATTTATTAATGGCAGAGTTATGGCTTTGTGAGATATGGAGAATTACAAAGGCATCTTGAACTCACTCGAAACACCTAAGTATATAAAGAGGGGAATATTTATGTCTGAGAATTTGGGTGGGATTTTGAGATGGTAGTGCCAAGGATAGCGAACAGTTGTAGAGGAGAGCTGAGGAGAGTTCTGAGACAGATGAGATGCAGGAGTTTACTCCTGCGAGTTTATAATGGGAGTGAGTGCCCGTGAGTGTTTGGTCTGAGAGAAGAGTATGCCTGGTGTGGTCTATGTACGACTTGGATGGTAATCTTTTTTATGTTTATTGTTTTAGCTTTTATTTCTTCTGGCAGTGTATCTCATACTACCACCAGCGTTTATGCATATGAATATATTCTCAGATTAGTACTAATTAAAGTAAGGTTAGTAAGGCGAAAGAAGATCCTTACAATGAAAATGGAATTTTACAGTGTGAATGCTTCCTGGATTCACATGCTGTGCATTACCCTGCCATCTAGTGGTTGGGTCTGGAAAAGTCTCCTTGACGTCTCTTTTTAGGTCTCGCTGCTCTGCGAGGCATTTAGTAAGGGCTTTTAAACCCTGAACACACGCTTGTGCATGTGTTTTTTTTTGTATCACCCGGAATTGGCCTTTGCGTGCGTCTTTCTAAGAAAGACAGCACGCAATTGGTCCAAGGCGGGTGCATGTCCTACCTTCTCTGTCCCCTGGCCTAGGGTGCTCGAGAGCAAGCAGCAGAGCCATCTGTTTCCAATTATCTAATTGGAAACAGATGACAGTCAGCGCTGGTCATCTTGTTTTTTTGGGTTACTTGAAGGTATGGCAGGCATTCAACCTCTTCTCTGCGAAGCCGTCCGTTGCTGCGCACATTTTCTGCACAGATTGATTTATCACTTTCTTACTGCCAGAGCCTTTCTTCTCAGTATGTGGTAGGAGGACCCCCACCCAATACCACTCCGTGCCACATAATTATATATTACATAATCACACTGCACTCCATGCAACATACACTCCAAATAATACCACTAAGTACCACATAATTACACTCTACTCAATCCAACATAAATACACTCCACATAATACCACTCAGTGCCATATAATTACACACCACATACTTAAGCTCTACTCAATGCAACATAAATACACTCCACATAATTCTACTCAGTGCCACATAATGATATGCTACATAATTACACTGCACTCAATGCAACATACACTCCAAATACCACTCAGTGCCACATAATTACACGCCACATAAATACACTCTACTGAATGCAACATACACTCCACAAAATACCATTCAGTGCCACATAACTATATGCTACATAATTACACTGTGCTCAGTGCAACATACACTCCAAATAATACCACTCAGTGCCACATAATTACACGTCACATAATTACACTCTACTGAATGCAACATACACTCCACACAATGCCACTCAGTGCCACATAATTATAAGCTACATAATTACACTGCACTCAATGCAACATACACTCCGAATACCACTCAGTGCCACATAATTACACACCACATAATTACACTCTGCTGAATGCAACATACACTCCACACAATAGCACTCAGTGCCAGATAATTATATGCTACATAATTAATCTGCAATCAATGCAGCATACACTCCAAATAATACCACTCAGTGCAACATAGTTACAGGCCACATAATTACAACATACACTCCCCATAATACCACTCAGTACCACATAATTACACTCTACTCAATGCAACATAAATACACTCCACATAATACCACACAGTGCCACTTAATTATATGCTACATAATTACACTGCACTTAATGCAACATACACTCCAAATACCACTCAGTGCCACATAATTACACCCCACATAATTACACTCTACTGAATGCAACATACACTCCAAACAATACCACTCAGTGCCACATAATTATATGCTACATAATTACACTGCACTCAATGCAACATACACTCTGGATAATAACACTCAGTGCCACATAATTACACGCCACATAATTAAACACTACTCAATGCAACATAAATGCACTCCACATAATACCACTCAGTGCCATATTACACGCCACATACTTACACTCTACTCAATGCAGCATAAGTACACTCCACATAATACCACACAGTGCGACATAACTATATGCTACATAATTACACTGCACTCAATGCAACATACACTCCAAATACCACTCAGTGCCACATAATTACACACCCCATAATTAGACTCTACTGAATGCAACATACACTCCACACTATACCACTCAGTGCCACATAATTATATGATACATAATTACACTGCACTCAATGCAGCATACACTCTACACAATACCACTCAGTGCCACATAATTATGTGCTACATAATTACACTGCACTCAATGCAACATATAATGCTCCATATAATACCACTCAGTGTCACATAATTACATGCCACATATTTATACTCTACTCAATGCAACATAAATACACAACATAATACCATTCAATACCACATAATTATACGTCACATAATTACACTACATTCAATGCAACATAAATACACTCCACATAATACCACACAGTGCCACATAATTATATGCTACATAATTACACTGCATTCAATGCAATATACATTCCAAATACCGCTGTGCCACATAATTACACTCTACTGAATGCAACATACACTCCATACAATACCACTCAGTGCCACATAATTCTTTGCTACATAATTATACTGCACTCAATGCAATATACACTCCAAATAATACCACTCAGTGCCACATAATTACACGCAACATAATTACACTCTACTGAATACAACATACTCTCCCCATAATACCACTCAGTGCCACATAATCACACGTCATAATTACACTATTCAATGCAACATAAATACACTCCACCGAATACCGCTCAGTGTGACATAATTACACGCCACATAATTACACTCTACTCCATGCAACAAATACACCCCACATACCACTCAGTACCACATAATTACACTCTACTCAATGCAACATAAATACACTCCACATATTACCACTCAGTGCCACATAATTACAGGCCACATAATAACACTCTACTCAATGCAACATAAATACACACCATATAATACCACGCAGTGCCACATAATTACATGCCACATATTGACACTACACTCAATGCAACATAGACTCAACATAATACCACTCAGTACCACATAATTACATGTCACATAATTACTCTATTCAATGCAACATAAATACACTCCACATAATACCACTGTGGCACATAAATAGACGCCACATAATTACACTCTACTCAATGCAACATAAATACACCCCACAAAATACCACTCAGTGCGACATGGTTACACGCCACATAATTACACTCTACTCAATGCAACATAAATACACTCTACATAATACCACTGTGGCACATAATTAGAAGCCACATAATTACACTCTACTCAATGCAACATAAATACACTCCACATAAATGAACTCTATACCACATACCAGCAATCAACATAAATGCATTCCACACCATGACACAATTTCGCTAAACATAATTTCACTCAACACCACAGTCCCAGGCCACACAATACAACTCTACACATTTCCAAAATTCCAACCATTTAATTACACACCAAACAACATATTTCAAATCCACAACTCCACAATCCACAACGTACTTCCAATCCACGCCATATAGTGTCACCACCTGAGCACCAAACATCATTCACCACCACCATTTTGCATCAGCGCACCACCAAAGCATCACGTCAGTCTGCCCTTGGAATCTGGCATCTGTTGATTTTCCCCTAGTGTCCGTCCGCTGCTCGTCTTCAAATTAAATTACTGTTATCCAACCTCCACTCCCCCATTATTTATGTCCCGCTCCCCCATAACCAAAAAAATTATAACAAACAAGCATGAGAACAGGCAGGAAGACGTTGCCAGCAGTGCAAGTACAAAAAAACTAGAAGACATTTTTTATGTTAAAATCTTTTTTAATCAGGTTTTTCAGTTGTATATAATGTCGTCTTTGTTTGTATAAAGGTAACAAAAATGCTTAACACTTTTTATTATAACTTTTCAACATAATGCACAGCAGCCCCAATGCTCTACAACATAGCCAAAAGTTCTGGCTAAACACGTAAGGTCCCAAAGTCAAGACCTATTGGCTATGCCAATGCTTGGTTTTTTTTGGTGGGAGTCATCTCCTAGTGTGACATCAGACGTATACCCTGGAAATCCCTCAGCGCAGTCACCATCTTCAGTTTCTTCTTTCTTCTTCTGGATGGCAGTATTCTTTTGAGTTGAGTTGGTAAATACACCTCTACTAGTAGATATAGGTGGGTCCCATGTGAATCCAGAAAATACTTCAAGCTGCAAAACTACTACCGATATGTAACTTTTCTGTTTTGCAGCGTGAATATTTTCTAGATTCACATGCTGTGCATTGATTACAGAGCGGTTTTCCTTCATGTGAGTTGGTTGGGTTGTTTGGAGTGCAAACAAATTTTTCAGTACTCTTTGTCCCACTTCTGCTTCTCTGGTGATCTGAATGTGACCATTGTGTGACCTAGAAACATTCTGTATTCTATATCTAAAGTTGCATTCTGGCTTTCGGTCACTGTTCTCTTTACAATTATACAGGCAATGGAGGTGTCTTCGCAAAGAACTGAAGAGGAAAGATCCAGTCAAGACAATGTAGATGAAGAAGTAAGTCAGAATACCTGTGTTGATACTTGATTCCTAAATAGAAAGAGTTAAGTGTTTTACTAGTATACATTTCCGATTAACTCCATCACTTTAAAGAAATAAACTTTTATAAATTACTCAGTGACAAATGCATATTTGTTGTATCTATCGTTACAGATATTGTCATCACACTCAGTTTAAAGTGGAAAAAATAGCATATGAAAATATGCAATTTTTACACTTGCATAAAAGTCTACACTTGTTTACAGCTCTCTCCTCTGCCCAATAATGTTGTGAAGCAAGTTCCAAATATGCTTGGCCCAAGAAAAAGAAACTGGACATTCTGTGCCCTGTGCCTGGGAAAATGTATCCATTGAACCTTTTCTGTTTTTTAGTCTTGTCTTGCATCCTGTTCTTGTGCAAATGCAATGACATGATTCACTTAGCTGACATGCTAGCATTAACTGTGTCACTGGCCATCACTGATCAGACTCCTATTAGAAACATTACTATGGTCAAAAAATTGGTTACAGCTTGTAAAAAAAGGATGCTACATAAGCCACTGAATGATCTTTTGGTTGTTTAGAGTAAAGCAGTTTCTGAATACATGGTCAGATTAGCCAAAAAGTGCATGTGGCTGGGTTGAATTTTCTCAATTCCAAAACACCTCAAAATATTACGCTGTAAATAACTGGTTCGCTTCACGTCTAGTCTGTTTGGTACTGAGCTGGTCCTTCTTGCTGCATACCAAAGTGTGAACATTCTTCTTCCAAATATCACAAGAACACAAATTAGTCTAGAAAAATAAATATATGTGACAGAGTCCTGGTATTTGTATGTTACCATTTCCTCCCCAACTTAGATGTATGCCTTGATCCAATTTCTTAAAATGGACATAATATCACTGTGCTCCGGTAATACCTGGCAGTTACAAGCAGAACAAGAACTGTGGTTTTAGTCTTCATTCTGGTTCTGTAGCGCATGCTGTAGGAAAGTGCCTCTTTTTGACATGGTCACCTCCACCTTTTGCCTAGTATTCGATGCAATTTTGACTGGAAGTGCAACTGTTTCCCCCAATTGGCAATACCTTTAGCACCCCTGTAAGTCCCTTGTAAATGGTACCCCAGGTACCTGGGGCAGGGGTACTAAGGAGGGTTGCTAAGTGCTGCAGCATGTATTGTGCCACCCTAAGGGACCCCTCACCTAACTCATACAGACTGCAGGCTGTGTGTCTTGGTGCAGACAAAAATGAAAACACAACATGGCACACATCCCTGTGTGCCATGTCTGCAGACACTGCATGCAGAATCGGTAAGTCACCCCAACAGCAGGTCTTACAGCCCTAAGGCAGGGTGCACTATACTACATGTGTGGACATATAAGCATGAGCAGATATGCGCCGGTGCTGGCCAGTTCAATTACCGCCAGTACAAGTGACGAGGGAGCCATTTTAAATGCATGTACTGGACACTGGTGAAAAATGAGTTCCCCAGCTGCCTGATGGCTTCACTGAAACCTAAGATGTTTGGTATCAAACATCTTGTATTAATAAATCCACACAAATTCCAATGATGGATTTATTGATACATGCACCCAGAGGGCACCTTAGAGGTGCCCCCTGAAAATCTTCCAACTAATAGTTTGCTAGCTGACTGGTTGTAGTAAGGAGCCAAGGAGACTTCATGGAGAATGACAACGTGGTATAGTAAAACCACTCTTGGGGGCTAAGTGAGTCCCTCTGGCCGCAGAAGCGCTACTGCGGACACACCGGAGACAGTCCTGCAACTGAACATAGAGTTTGTTTATGCCAGCAAAGACTTGGTTGATGGCCAGAGGGACTCACTTAGCCCCCAAAGAGTAGTTTTACTATACCACGTTGTCATTCTTCATGATGGATTTATGACTTATACACCCAAGATCCACACTTAAGAAAACAATTCTGGAATACACTAAATCTTAGACACAGTAATCACTGTTGCCCTATACTGTGCAAATATCACTGGACTATTGGAACCCATTCCGGGTCGGAAATACAACCGGAACTGAGGATCCATACAAAGAGATTAGTGCCCTGAAGAAGTCGCTGCGCACAACAATTAAGCGCAACGAAACACGTGTTGGCTAAGGATCTCATGATTAAACTGAAGTAACTGTTTCAACGGAGGAACAAGAGTGTTGTTTATTATTGTCAATGATACATAATATATACTGTCAGTGTGTGCAAGGGACTGTTGTTGTTTAGTTATTTTTATATAACCTTGTGTGGAGTCTCTTTTGTGGTGTGCCTAGTGTGTCACTGGTGTGTGTGTTGTGCAGACGCTTTACACATTGCCTCTGGGATAAGACTTACTGCTCTGCCAAGCTACCAAGGGGGTGAGCAGGGTTATTTTGGGCGTGTAACTCTTTTACCCTGACTAGAGTGGTGGGTTCTACCTGGCTTGGGTGCATACCCAGCCAACCAGAAACTCCATTTCTTACACTTGTTTTTTAACATTTTACTAATTATGCCATGACAGTATCTTCTTCTTGATCCTGGCTTGAACCTTTGTTGTCTCTAATTTTGAAGGAGCAGATTACAATGACTAGTGGATGTTAATAATTAAAGTAGGAAATAGCTGGACAGGCGAAAATGGTTGCCATTATGGTAGTTCTGTTCCTCCAAATATACAATCTCCTGTTGTGCAAGCCCACTCTCTATCTTGTACTCCACTCATGATATTTGTGCTGTCCTCCACCTGCTACTGGAAAATAAGGATGGAAGACATGGTACTCGCTAGTTAAAGCGCTAGCAGTGATCCAACATTAAGCTATCTCCACAATTTGTTTTTTATTCAAATAGCTGACGCGAACAAGTAGTTGACACAAATTGGCATTACATAAGAACCTATAAATTAAGTGTATAACAAAATCATCATAAAGGCGACTCTCATATTTATTTGGCTTTAATTTATTGTGTACTGCTTCGAGAAATGTCCTCCTTAACACAATTAGTGTTGCAGATCTGCATCTCTCTTCCACCTGAAAATTGCTTGGGGACATGTACATTGTATTGTTACAGTATTTTGACAATTGCCACCGACTTGTGACCTATACGCCAGCAGCCATACCTTTTTATGCCAGACATTTCTTTAAGAACAAATATATATATATATATGTTCGAGGCATATGAGCTGCAGATCACACACTAAGGATAAGATCGCTATCTGGTGTTGGGCTCGGATGATTGCAGGTTGTTGTTGTCTTCGGAAGAAGTCTTTGGTCACGAGATTGGTGACTCCTCCCCTGGACAACAGTGCGCATGGGCATCCACTCCATCCTCAGATTGTTTTTTTCCGCCATTGGGTTCGGATGAACTTTTTTCCGCTCAGCAGAAAACTTATAGCAATCACTACAACTCTCAAAATTTGAAAACTCGACGTCGAAAACCATATCGGCCCAGACGCGGCTGATGGAAAGGACACCTTTTAAAAAATGTCCCCAATGTGGAGCAAAGTTCCCTCATAGCGATCACCACGAGGTCTGTAATTTGTGCCTTTCACCAGACCACAACGAATCCAGCTGTCCAGCCTGCGCCGCATTCCGTTAGAAGAAAACTATCCGGGACCGAAGAGCTCGACGCCATATCATGGCCAAGCCGGTTCCGGAACCAGAAGACATCTTTGCACAGGATGTCCCTGACGATGACTCCGAAGATCTCCAGATCGTGTCCGAGGCCGACGATTCAGATCCGGGGCAGCCTGTGAGTACCAGCCCCCCTACCCCAACACCACCCAAAAAGACATTGGTCAAGACTCTGCCAGCTGGGCCCAGTCGCGATCCAAAAACATCTTCAGAAGCCCCGCCCTCGGGCCCGGCTCCGAAGAAAAGTAAGCCTGCAGGTGGCTCGGGCTCGAGCAAACCTCATGTCATTGTGCCTATAATACCTTTGGCAACGAAGCAGGATCCGAGACCGAAATCTCCATCGGCCCCGAAACGTCACTCGGCACCGACATCTCCACCGGCACGAAACGTTCTTCGGCGCCGAGGTCTCCACTGACACCAAAAGGCTCGTCGGCACTGAAAGGCTCGTCGGCACTGAAAGGCTCGTCGGCACTGAAAGGCTCGTCGGCACTGAAAGGCTCGTCGGCACTGAAAGGCTCGTCGGCACCGAAAGGCTCGTCGGCACCGAAAGGTCCTTCGGCACCGAAAGGTTCTTCGGCACCGAAAAATCCACCGGAACCGAAAAGTTCTTCGGCACCCAAAACATCCTCGGTGCCAAAACAAGTCCATAAAGAACCAAAAAAGTCAGCGCCAAAGCCGCCTTCGGACAGTGAGGAACTCTTTCGGCCTGATCCAAAGCAAAAACGGATTTACATAAATCCGAAAACTGGACATGTCACAGAGGTGCCCTACAAGAAAAGGAAGCTGGACACAACACCTCCTCCAGCACCTCCAAAGAAGAAGGACTGTGCCACTTCACCCATATGTCCTTCCTGTCCTACATTACCTCCTATTCCATCCCCCCCACCCCCACCGCCTTCACCTCTACCATCTCCTTCTCACACACCACCTCCACAGGATGATGATGATTTAGGTGGAGGGGGAGACCCAGATTTCTTTACTTAGCCCACTGATCCTACTGATCCCTTTACACTCCCGGACACAGCACCAGTAGATGACCGGACTTACCCTATGCCTGATATGCCTGACCCCACTCCATACCCCTCAAACCCTCCCCTCCTGATGACCATTTAGGGTTCGGTCAGCTTATAAACCGAGCAGCATCGTTTCATGGTGTCACCATGCACACCGACACTCCTGAGGAGGATTTTCTACTCAACACTTTTGAGCAGTCCCAGAAAACAGTCCACATTCTACCCATGATTAAGGGAGTGATAAAGCATGCCAATGAGGTTTTTAAAGACCCTGTCAGGGCCAGGGTTCTCAACCCCAGAATAGAAAAAAAATATAGACCGGCGCCACAAGATCCTGCGTACATCAAGGCGCAACTCCCCCTAGACTCACTAGTCGTATCAAATACCAGAAAACGGGCGAACTCCCAAACAACCGGAGACACGCCACCCCCAGACAAAGAGTCTAAACTCCTGGAGGCTTCCGGCAAAAGGGTTGCCGCTCAAGCGGCTAACCACTGGCGTATCGCAAATACACAAGCCCTATTGGCTCGTTATGATAGAGCCCATTATGATCAACTAGAGGATCTCTTGCAACACCTGCCTGAACCATTCAAAACACAGGCCACTGACCTCATCCAAGAGGGCAAACTAATATCCAATGCCTCCATTAAATGTGCATTAGACGCAGTGGACACTGCCTCTAGGGCAGTCAACACAAGCGTATTGCTTAGACGCCACGCATGGCTGCGCATTTCCGGCTTCAAGCCGGAAGTCCAAACCACCATTCTTGCTCAACCCTTTAATCAGGAGCAACTATTCGGCCCTGCAGTAGACACTGCCCTAGAAAAAATGAAGAAAGATAATGAGACTGCCAAATCTATGGGAGCATCGCAGTCTACTCAACCCAGAGGCTCCTTTCGTCGCTCCTTTTATAGAGGAGCTTCCAAAAATGTGGGAACAGACAACTCTTCCACCTTCAAAGCATCAGGTCAAACATCCCCTAACAGAGGATATTTTAGAGGAGGTTATCGGGGAAACAATACTAAAGGCCGAGGACGGGGCAACAACAACAACACTCGCACCTCTACAGCCACCAAACAGTGACTTGCCACCACTCCCCCCATACCATTCCACTCCGGTCGGGGGCAGACTTCAACAGTTCCTACCTGTCTGGAATACCATCACTACAGACAGGTGGGTAAGACAAATTATCCAATCTGGCTACTGCCTCGAACTCATAAACCCACCCCCAAACATACCACCCAGGCACCGTCCCATGACGTCTCACCACCTCACGCTCCTCAAACAAGAAATACAGTCTTTGCTTCAAAAACACGCAATAGAACCTGTTCCACTACAACATCAGGGCACAGGAGTATATTCCCTATACTTCCTCATTCCCAAAAAGGACAAAACCTTAAGACCCATACTGGACCTCAGACTACTAAACCAGTACATACAATCGGATCATTTCCACATGATCACTCTCCAACAGGTCCTTCCATTACTTCAACAAGGAGACTTCCTTGCCACATTAGACCTCAAGGACGCATATTTTCACATCCCTATGCATCCCGCTCACAGGAAGTAGCTACGATTCGTGGTAGACGGTCAGCACTATCAGTTTACAGTTCTCCCATTCGGAGTAACAACTGCACCCAGGGTGTTCACCAAATGCTTGGCAGTTGTGGCAGCATATCTCAGGAGACAAGAAATCCATGTCTTCCCCTATCTGGACGATTGGCTCATAAAAGCCAATACTCTAGACAAATGCGTTCTCCACACTCACCGCACTATTCAAACCCTACACAACTTGGGATTTACCATCAACTATCCCAAATCTCAACTACAACCCTCCCAAGTACAACAATACCTGGGAGCCACCATAGACACAGCCAAAGCCGTAGCTTATCCCAGCATAGCCAGGATAGCCAACATACAAAGTCTCATCAAAAAATTTCAAACACAACACTCTCTCCCCGCAAGAGTGTTCATGCAACTCTTAGGCATGATGGCGTCCTGCATCTCCATAGTACCCTACGCACGCCTTCAAATGCGTCCCTTACAGGAATGTCTAGCACAACAGTGGAATCAGGCCCACAGACAACTTACCGATCTGGTGTTGGTGGACAGCCGCTCACTTCACTCACTGAAGTGGTGGAACACCATCAACCTGTCCAAAGGGCGGCCGTTCTTGGAGCCCCTTCCACAAGTTGTGCTGACCACCGACGCATCTCTCACGGGGTGGGGAGCCCACCTCCTTCAACACACCACTCAGGGAAGGTGGACCACTCAACAAAAACAGCTCCACATCAATCACCTAGAACTTTCTAGCGGTGTTCCTAGCACTGAAATCCTTCCAAGTGCATCTACAAAACAAAACTGTCCTCATCCGCACGGACAACATGACCACAATGTATTACATACAGAAACAAGGAGGGACACATTCTCTACAACTGTCCCAACTGGCGCAACAAATTTGGAGATGGGCAATTTCCCGAAACATCTACCTGCTAGCAGAACACCTCCCAGGGGTTCTGAACCAGGTGGCCGACCTCTTAAGTCGCCACACACAGCAGATGCACGAATGGGAACTACACCCCAAAGTCTTACTCCCATTCTTCCAAAAGTGGGGACAACCAGACATAGACCTGTTCGCCACACAAGAAAACACAAAATGCCCAACCTTCGCCGCCAGGTTCCCACACCCACGGTCAAAGGGCAATGCAATATGGATGAACTGGTCAGGCAGATTTGCGTACGCTTTTCCGCCTCTCCCACTCATTCCATTTGTGGTACGCAAACTGAAACAACAGTCGCTGACACTCATCCTAGTGGCTCCCACTTGGGCACGTCAACCCTGGTTCACCACACTTTTGGAACTATCGCTAGTTCCACATCAAAAACTGCATCTCTCCCCGTATCTCTTAACCCAGAACCATGGAGAAATCAGACACCCAGATCCTCAAACACTGAACTTGGCAATCTGGCTCCTGAAGTCTTAGAGTTCGGGTACCTCAACCTTCCTCCAGACTGTATGAATATCATTAAAGAAGCCAGGAGACCTACTACTAGGGCATGCTATGCTGCAAAATGGAAACGATTTGCCATTTACTGCGCTAACAATGACATACAACCACTGGATGCTTCCATCCAAAACATCATTTGCTATTTATTACACTTGCAAAGATGCAATTTAGCGTATTCCTCTATACGTCTCCATCTAGCGGCATTAGCAGCCTATTTGCAAAATATACAACACCTGTCCCTCTTTAAGGTACCAGCCATTAGAGCATTTATGGAGGGAGAATTATTCCTCCAAGGTTACCACCTTCCCCGGTGTGGAACCTTAATATTGTTCTAACAAGGCTCATGGGTCCCCCATTTGAACCAATGCACAAAAGCGAACTGCAGTTCCTAATTTCCTCATCGCAATCACATCCCTGCGAAGAGTAAGTGAAATACAAGACTTAACTCTCGAAGAACCCTTCCTACAACTACATCGGAACAAAGTGGTTCTTAGGACGAATCCAAAATTCCTCCCTAAAGTCATTTCCCCTTTCCATCTAAACCAGTCAGTGGAACTGCCAGTCTTCTTCCCTAATCCAGACTCAGTAGCCGAGAGGGCACTTCATACCTTAGATGTTAAAAGAGCCTTGCTGTATTACATCGACCGAACCAAACCTTTTCGGAAAACCAAGCAACTGTTTGTTGCTTTCGATCCACCACATAAAGGCAACCCTATTTCCAAATCGGGTATCGCCAGATGGGTAGTCAAATGTATCCAAATATGTTACCAAAAAGCTAAACGTACTCTTACCGTTCCCCCTAGGGCGCACTCCACGCGTAAAATAGGGGCCTCTATGGCATTCTTAGGGAACATCCCCTTAGAAGACATTTTGCAAAGCAGCCACATGGTCTACTACACACACCTTCACTAAGCATTACTGTGTTGATGTGCATTCCAAACAACAAGCTTCAGTAGGCCAAGCTGTCCTAAAAACTCTATTCCAAACTGCTGCAACTGATACAGGTGACCACCACTAGGGGAGACACTGCTATATAGTCTATCCTTAGTGTGTGATCTGCAGCTCATATGCCTCGAACGGAATATGCTACTTACCAGTATGCATCTGTTCTTGGCATGTAGAGCTGCAGAGCCACACACGCCCACCCGGGACCTGTATCCGTTCCAGCTTTGTCTTAATTAGACACTACACATGGACATCATTTCTCTTTACTTCTTACACACTCCATCATTTCCCATCATGGCGAAAAAAAATCTGAGGATGGAGTGGATGCCCATGCGCACTGCTGTCCAGGGGAGGAGTCACCAATCTCGTGACCAAAGACTTCTTCCGAAGACAACAACAACCTGCAATCATCCGAGCCCAACACCAGATGGCGATCTTATCCTTAGTGTGTGGCTCTGCAGCTCTACATGCCAAGAACAGATGCATACTGGTAAGTAGCATATTCCTTTTTTTTCTGACTTCATGTTAGTATTTTGACTTTATGAACAGTACAGAGCTCTTAGTGCTAACTGGTCCAGCTCACAAGAATGAAAAGTAATCTTCCTGGAATGGAACATGTGGAAAAGAGTATTTATATCATATATTTGACAGACTGTAGACCTGAATTCTGAGTATTTAACAATTGTTCTTGAAATTTTTTAATCCATACTCGTGTATCCTGAATTTCAAATGTACAATACCATGGTAAATATTTACTTCCTGGTCATTTGCACAGCTCTCACTCAAATTGATTATAATTTCACATTTTTATTTTAGGTATTTAAGAAAGCTTATATTCCTCGAACGCTGACGGATGTACCGAACTATGAACGGGATGTTGATATGATGATGAAGTTGAAGGAGGAAGATATGGCCATAAATGCACAGCAAGACAACGTGAGTAAATGGTATATTTATTGATTTCATGATATCTTGAGGAGCATCATCAACTTCTGCAGCCCTTTTTGAAAATGTTTTGGAATGTATTTATTCCTGCGCCTCTTATTTATTGTGAATTCAAATAATTTTAAATGGTGCATTCACATTTGCTGTTCACAACCACAGCTCATTGTAAATCGACAGTGTGGGCCTTTTTGTGACTTTTGGCAGGGCAGGCAGCCTGCTAATGTTGTGCCCCCACACTGCCAAGAGTCTCTGCCGCCCACCCGATTACAAGTAATCTTGTGGTCGGGCGGGCGTTTTGGCAGTCCCTCTTCAGTGTGTCTTTCGAATACGGCGGTGCCTATGAAAGAGGCACCGTAATGGAAACGCCACACGGGGTTCCTGCACGGCATGGACTCGAAAGTCCATGCTGTGCAGGAACCAGGGTGGGCACATGTTGGGCATCTCCTGCATGCATCCCAAGGCTGAGGGTACACAAGTGGTCCTTTGGGCCCCCTTTGTTTAGGCACTGCCATCACTGCCAGACCTCCGTGAAACCGCTGGCTGTCCTGAAACTTGCACCACCTGCATATTGCATAGCCCCTGACCACCGCAAGGCAAATGTTCCCTGGCAGAGCCGGTGATACGATTACAGTCCGACTGCCCAAGTCCTAATAGAGCGGTCGGACCGCCGGTGTAGCGGTGGCTGGCCCACCGCGCCACCACGGGTCTGTCGGTCCTCGGACTGCCAGACTTGTAATTTGCTCTGTGTGTCTTCTGAACTAAATAAACTGAGCACTCCATTTTAGGATATTAAATCCGTTATAATGTTTTTGAGTTCAAATCTTCGATTTTATTTGCTATACATCTTATTTCAACGATATTCTTTGCAAATTATTTATAGCATTTCCTCAACCTGTTTTGGGATCCATTTAATTTTTCATCTGGTGTAATTTTACATTCATTGCTGGAACTGAGATAAAGGAATAAGGCCCTTGACCTGGTTGTCTTTCGCCACCTTTTGGGCGAGAGACGTGTAGGAGGCAGCCTCAAGCCCTACCCAAAGGGCAACTTACTTTGCAGAGCATTTGGATCATTGCTAGGTTAATCTCTTTGCCATCTGAGGCACGCCAAAATGTTCTCTGAATGGACTGTGCTTCCCATGGGATGCCTTTTTCATTAAAAACACGAAGCAACACTTTTTCATTAAAAGGGCAGGGCCAAACTTTCCACATGTTCAGATAGTGGAACAGTGCATTTAACCTAACTAGTCCAGCTTTCCAAATTTCAAGAATTTAACACTGGCCATTACCAAGAAAAGGACTAGCCATGTTGCTTTATATAGTTTCTTAGCATTTGAATGAGTCCTAATGTCACAATTTTCTATTACATTCTAGATCTTGTACCAGACGGTGACAGGGCTGAAAAGGGACTTATCTGGGGTTCAGACGGTAAGCTAATTCTATAATGAATAGTATTTATATTTAAGGTAATAAAAACAGGTGACAGTAAAGGTGAATTGTTTCCTGCACTACATCAAATGGGATTTTCCCTCATGAAACGATGTTTTAAAGAAAAGAACATTTAAATGGCAGAATGAAGAGTGTTGATATGTGTGTTAATTGATCGTGCAGGGGTGTTAATGTTAAACTTTTCAATTTGGAATCTGCACACTCTCCATTTGTGTGCTGTAAGTGTGACAAACATGTTTTATTTCATTGCTCATCGTCTGTTTCAATACATGATTTCTTGTGAATATGTCTATAAAATGATGTATACAACAGTGGGTCCAACAAGGAATGACTGTCTTCCATTTAGTGGACTGGTGTCATTTTTGCTTACCTCATGGTAGTGAAGGATGTTGTTGACTGGCCCCATAGAAGGTTCCAAAGTATTCTTTACCACACTGTCAAGTCGACTGCTGCCATTTGTCATGCCACTATTGTTTTCACTCAAGTGGGTGGAGAATCTTGTCTGAAGTTGCATAAATATCTGAGCAAGGTCAGTAACAAAGTTTTGTCCTGACTGCAATCATAAAGGAATTTTGTTCAAAAGATATTGGTCACATTACAGGTGCTTCCTCCAGAATCATATCCCATGTGAGCAATAATCCCTCTTTGAGAAAAGGCAGGTAGAAAGTCCCCCCAAATTTCAAAGTAGCCTTGTTGGTTCAGTTATTGGGCAAATGACACATCTTTGACGGTGTTTGCGTGAAACTGCTGGTGCCTCCATCCTACTCGCAAAGATAGTTGCAAACACTTTCAAAACGCTTCGGTAAAACACACATATAAATCTGAAACACATAGATCCTATATATTTATATGTAGCGGGTGGCAGGGTCTCTGTGTTGGCCTCCTGCCTCATTTTGGGCCCCTCCCATCCTGTTTCTCACTTGATTTTTGTTATCTGTTTTACTCTTTCTTTCTTCTTGACCTCTTGTAAAGCGCTCATATACTCACTTTGGGTCAAGCTTGCGCTATATAAAACTTTATATAAATAAATAAATAGAACTTGATTTCCACCAATAATGGCACGCCCGATGGCACTAGTTTTGTGACTATTTTGCATAACAGTGCACTGGCCTGACATAATTTCTTGCATGCTTACCTTAATACACAAAGTAATCTTTTCAATTCTTTAGTTTCAAATGAGCTCTCTGTTAGGAACATCAACAAACTGAAATATAGCACAAAATATAAAGATTACCGTGCTTACTTATATATATATTATCAATGTTGGGTGTTTCCTATTCATCCACAGCCCTTACTTTTGTGGAGCAAGGAAATAATATTAATCATTAACCATGTTCTGATTCAAAATATACTTTGAACAGTTTGTCAGTACTGTAAATTCCTTGTATGAACCTTACCCCCAGCTGGCAGAAGGGATCTGGATTTGTTTCAGCAGTGCCACTTCACTGTTGCAAAGGGGTGCTGCACAACATTGTTTAATGAGCCAGAAGTGACTTTAGAGTCCTGCATTTGGGACAGCTAGAGCAGGTGACGCTGGTTCATTTTTGTTTGCTCTCCAGTAGATAAGGATTTCAGAGCCCTTAAGGCTTTCCTTAATGTTCTTCGAGTTTCTCCTTGTTTTTCCAGAACATGCCACTTCCAAAGTCTTTGGACTAGCCCTGCAACAAATGTCACAAGAATGTCAGTCACAGACTCTCATAAATTCTACTTTTGATGTCTGGAGCTGTAAAAACGTACAATCTCTGCATCAGGAAACTTGCAACCTCTGCACCATGATGCAACTGAAGGCCATTTAGGAGCGGAGGAAAGTTCTCAATGGTCTCTCAGAAGGGAGGCGGGGACTCTTACCACATCCAGGATTTTAACTTAGTTCTTACCCAAAAATATGCCATATGCACCATGTTAGACCTGTCAGCCCTTTGGGTGGTCCCTCCTCATCATTATTTATTTTGTCCCACTTTTGCCTCAAACCCTGTTGGTATTTTTCCTTTTTGGGAACCACCAGACTTTTTAGTATTGATGCAGATTCAGGGAGCCATTTTATCTACCCCTGGAACTTCTGTCTGAGGGCCTGGAGCACAAAATGGTGGCCACCCATTGTCACCTGTGACATCACTGGAACCTACTAGAACCTTCTGCAACATTCTGGAACCCTGTGACAGTTGGAGGCGGTTGAGAATGTTGGGAAGCTAAGTCAGAGTTGACAGTTGGAGCTGGCAGTTGGCACCTGACTGGTGAAGAGAGAGCAGCAGAAACCTGAAGGAGGAAGGAGTGAGGCAGCAGGGGTGGAAACTTGTGCCTGGAGTGGGGTCCATAAACCCACCCTTGATACTAGTCCCTACTGACTGAGCCCAGCCTGGAGCCCTGTGTGGGAGAAAGCAAGAAAAACCATCTTAAGGACCTGGACAGCAGGAACAGGCCTTAAAAGTAAAGAACAGCAAGTTCCTGACCTGGTTACTGGTAACTTCCTGGAGTCCGACGTTGAGAAGCCTAGAGACCTGGGGCCGGAGGTGAAGAAGCGGCGCTGACTGGAAAGCAGACGTCGTACCCGGAGCCACCAGAGGTTGAGAGAGGGTGCCGACGGAGGTCGTGGAGAGTACCAGAGGTCGTGGAGGAAGACACCTGAGGTCGAGTGTGCGGCGTCGACGGGGGAGTGAAGTCCGCCCTCCGGAAGCGTGCCGGAGGTCGGGAGTGGAGATCGCACTCCGGAGTCGCCGGAACCTGAAGAGAATCGTGCCGGAGGTCGGGAGTGGAGGTCGCACTCCGGAGTCGCCGGAACCTGAGAAAAGGAGCACCGGAGGTCGGGAGTGGAGATCGCACTCCGGAGCCGTCGGAAGTCGACATCGAGCCAAGACTGCCCGACGTCATCGAACCGGAGGTCGACATCGAGCCGAGGCCGCCGACATCGAACCGGAGCCGCCCGAAGTCGACATCGAGCCAAGACTGCCCGACGTCATCGAACCGGAGGTTGACATCGAGCCGAGGCCGCCGACATCGAACCGGAACCGCCTACCGACGTCGTCAAGAACTGACATTGCGCCGAGGCCGCCGACATCGAACCGGAACCGCCTCACGGCGTCGACACGACTCCAGCGGCGTCGGAGCTTCATAAAAAGGGCAGTAAGTGGAATAGAGGGCGCCTAAGGCCCTGTGGAGCCCTAAGAGACCATCCTAGGGGCTAGAGAGGTGCTGGAACCAGCTTGATTGTGCCAGGGGTGAGCTGAGACTAATACAGAGGGGTTGTGTAGTGTGGGAGAGCCAGATCTCTAGATTCCCCCTTGATCTACCTCAGTTTAGGCCTCAGCCTTGTCCAAGCCAGGGAGTATACCCCTCAGGCCATCCAAATCTCTGCAAGCTGGGATTGGGTCAAATCATCCCATAGTACCTCAGGAATGTGAACTGATTTTCAAGTGTCACTGTTGGCTTTTATTATTTATTGAGAGCACTGTATTTATTGTATTCATCCTATTTATTGCCTCACAGTATTTATTGTTTCACAGTATTTATTGTCGCACAATATTTATTGTCTCGCAGTATTTATTGCCTCATAATATTTAATTGCCTGTTATGTAATGCACTTATATTTATGCCTTGATTATTTATGATCTACCTTATTTATTGAATCGTTAAGATAGTATTTATTTGACGTACCCTTCCACAGGAAAAGCCTTGTGTACTGTGATTGTATTATTATTTATTTAATCGGCAACTAAGAGAAAAGAAGATAAAGAGATATATTTTCAGTATAATTTTTAAGGTGTAGTGTCGTTTTTGGAACGGATGAACGCATGGTTATTGTGTGGGTATGACGTATGCTTAACACGGTGCCTTCCTTCCCGCTCGAGCCAAGCTACCACAGTGCGTCTGGGAGAACACCACCACCACCCTTCCGGTGTGGGAGTGGGTTTTTCTAACACACCATTAAAAGTACTAGCACTTTTTTTCTCTTTCTTGTACAAAGAGAAATCCAAGAGATTGAGACAAAGGCTTGATTTCTCCGAACCTGTCCCTGATTTTGATCAATGAATCGGGTGTGGTTTCTTCCCTTATGGTCAGGAGGACTTCAAAACCTTCCAGAATGCCATCCTAGCTATTTATTCCCAAATTCTATTTGTGTGTTTTGACTGAGGTGGTTACAACAGTAATAATGGAATTCAAATAAAGTGTTGCTGTCTGCTGGTAAATTATGAATACAATTACCTGCAGGTATTATAAAGTGGCCCACATGATTTACGCATTTGGGACCCCATAGGAAAAGTGCATTAGACACCATCCCACTTTATTTATAGTTTAGAAATATGTTATTTTGTATATGTAGGTACCCCTGAAAACAGAAAAAGCCATACTCAGGTGAGAGCTTTATGCCTCATTAATGTGCATGGAAGGCATGTAAAAGAAGACAGGGACACATACATATAGCCCTGAAGAAGGGAAGGCCCCAGACCCACATGGACTCTTTGTGAGGGCCGAGACATTTTGGCAAGAATCAGATGTGATTGAGAAAATAATGCTCAATTAGAACCCTGTACTTATATTTTAATTAGCCCATGGTACCCTATTAATAAATAGTCATTCTGATTGGGTATACCATGAGGTTTTTTTAAACTCATTTCTCAAAAGGAGCCCTGCCTCATCCAGAAAGATATTTTATATAAGAACTCCCAGTCGTGGTTGAGTCTGCCATGGTGGTACTATCCTACCAGGGTGTAGATAGGCACCGTTGATGTAGCATGTCACTATCTAGTTGGTGGAACATCCATTCCAAAATCTTTGAATTTTCCAGTAGGATCTCTAATTGGTTTCCTTGGAATTTATTTTTAATAGCCTGGTTACTATATCCTTAACCACGAGTTTGGACCTGAACTTGGACGACACAGTGAATGTTTTTACATGCAAAAAAGAAAAACTGAGTTTCTTAAACTTATGAATAGATAATGGTAATGTGCAGTGGAGAAGTGCGTATAATTTCTCTTTCTAGCTTGGTTCGTTCTCTACGTGTCCACTATTCCCAGATTGGATAGCCAGTTCACTCTTCCCTTACGATCACTGCCATACCGCCCAGTCCCCCACCCCCAGTTCATCCAGGAAGTGTCCCTACCTCCATATATTCCCACCCATTATCAGTAGGCCAATTGTTATAGTAAATTATTTCTGGATTCTGTGCTTCAGGAATGCTCCTTGTCCCCGATTTGGGGTACATACCGCTGATAGTGATATTGGGGCCCCCTCCATTGACCATTTAGCTGGACCCCTCTACCCTCCCCATCAGCAAAATGATGCTACTGTGAAGCTCAAATGTTGTGCTGGCATGATGTGCACTCATCTTGTTTTAATTTTGTAGAATGAGAAATATTGTGTATAGTCCTGTCTGACAGGTCTCAGTGCACCCTCATTGCCACTGTGCACCTTTTCCTGTACTACTTAGGGATTTGTTGGCTATAGTGGCGAGCTGCTGCTATGGCAGTAGTTTGCTTTAGATGGGCTCTGGGCCTAGCGGGGAGAGGCGAGACACGCCCTCCTCCTCTTTCATCTTGGCCACTCTCAGGGCGGGGACTAGACATGCCTTTCTGTGGCAATTCTTATCGCCTACGACTATTGTAATCGAACAAATCTGGACAAGAATGGGAATCATCAACCAAGAATGATGTGCTTTTGAGTCATACTGCTTGTTATCTTCAAATGTTCAAAATGTCTATTATTAATGAGTTCCAGTGGTTGTTCCACATCCCCAAACTGGAAGTGGAGTGGCTTCATCAGTGGAAACTATTCTGGGGTGATGTAAGAATTGCGAAATATATGGAAGAATAAAGCTTTGAAATCTCATTAGAGCCTCATCAAAAACACCATGTAATGTAAAGGGAGTCCTGGTGACCTGAATTTCTGGGTTTACTGCCAAGTTTTTAGTCTTTTCGTTTACTGGTATTGAAATAATTTGTTTCTGTAATAAGTCAAATCGTTCCTAAATTTATTTTTTCTTTATACGTTTTTTTCCACTTCCAGACTCAAGTTATGTCCCTTGTTATCTTTTACAATTCCCCCCGGTGTATCCCAAATGTTATCCTCATTGGTCCATAGCCACTTCAGTTTAACTATTTCCACCTCCATCAGCTCTGGGGGCTTTTTTTTTTATTTTTATTTAAACGTTTCGTGGTTTGGTGAACCCAGAAAGCAAAATGGTCACCCAGCAGGTTTACTGTGGCCGTCCTGTAGATCTGTATACCATCACGAGGGTGTGGGCTCAGGTCATCACATAGGTCTTGTTTTGCATACAAAAAAACAAGAATTACTCTAGATTTTAGGTAACCTCCACATGCACAGATACTCAAGCCTTGCATAAGCCCAAAGTAGAGCGCTCCTGTAGTATGGCTAGATACAGCCAGCCACCAGGGATGCATCTGTGGTCAATATTCTGGCATACTGGCAGTCCCTGGTCTGCTGAAGCCCCTTTTACTGCTTGAACTGCCCGAACTGAAAATATGGTTTTAAAAGTATTTACGCTACAAGTGAGGTGTCTTCCAGAGGAGGCTCCTGTCGAAGAATGACAAAGAAACACCCAGCAAGTGGTTTCTGGAAACAAAATGCGTCTTGTCAACGCAGTGAGGAATTCATGCTGGAAGGCAAAATACGTCACCAGCCTCTGCCAATGGTCTGGACGGGATGTAAACGTCAAATAATTGTTTGATCCTTGACAGCGTTCTACATGCGCTTCAAAGTACTGACAGTACTCAGAAGGATACTACTGTTATTGAGAGCATGCCTGAGCACTCTGGAGAAATGTAGAGTCAGCGCAAGACCTTCTCTCTCCTGGCCCCAATCCCCTGGTCCTTTACTTAGGAATCGTATAAACAAGGCGAGCCTAATCCTTATAGGTTTATTTTTACCACCTCTGGCATTCTTCGTCTGTGTTCTGGGCAACTTCAACAACCGGACGCAGATGAAAACGTGCAGGGCATGAGAGGTGGCTGAGCCACACATGGAAAGGAAGGGAATTATTTGAACTAAGAAGCAGGTTCACATGCCACCACAAGGTGTCAGCAGTTGATCATAGTGATAGCCTGTAAATTGAGTGACATTGGAGTCAACGTAAAAGCATTTTTTTCGTTTTCTTTTCCATGACTTACTGCGATGAATTAGGTCTGGCATTTAGCCAAGACCATTTCATTTTACTAAACGTATACATACTACATGCTTACTTATAAGGGCTTTCAGCCATCCCTCTTTATCTGTTCGCCCATTGTTGTCATTCCCATATTACCTCTGCCCACTGTAGCATACAGCATGGGCTATTGGTCAGCACACTTCAACCAAGGTTTACCTCAATTTGAGCGATTGTATTCTACTCTTTCACAAGCAACACATCTGCACACAAAGTAATTAACTTTAATGCCAGGCACTACTATTGCAATGTGTCCTGTTTGAGACAAAAAATCTTTTTGCTTTCATCCAATTTATGTTTTTGTTTTTTTAAACACATTGGTGAAGGTCTTGCAGCTACTGAAACAAATAAGGTTTACAATAACAAAACAAGCATTGACAGTTCCAAAAGGTTGGCAGCCAACACCAGCTATAGAATTTAAATTTGTAGGAAGAATATATGTTTAAATTGAAAATAAAGTGGTTTTATTTGTTTACACGTTTTGTACAGCTCTCCTTCACTCAGAAGTATGTGGGCGCTTTACAGGTCCAACAGCTAATTAATTACGTGTAATATGTATTAATACAGCAACCTTCAACAGATAATAATAAAGAGAACCTAATAGTACTGATAGGGAGGGGATTAAAAGGTTGGACAACTATCTATAGGCCTTCAGCAGATAATGAAGAAAAACAAAAGCATGCAAAAGAGGGCGGAGTAGACCTGTAGACCGCTACACAATTAGAAGTGAGCCTTTAAATGTAAGCTGAAGGATGTTAGTCTGGGGTTCAATCATAATTTGCTTTGTAGTGTGTTCCAGAAGGCGGTAGCTCTTCCTGAAAAGGATTGGTGGTGTTTGCGGGTTGTTATGAGGTGAGGAGCCACCAGGAGTAGTGTATTCTTCGTTTGAAGATCTCTTTTGCCACCAAATAATATCAGCAAGATCCAGAGGTAGTAGAGGGTGTTATGATGCAGGGCTGTGTATGTGAAGCAACCCGGCTTCAACTTACTTCTAACTTCAGTTGGAAGCCAATGTAAAGCAAAGAGGATGGAGGTAATCTGTCCATACTTTCTCAAGGATTTGTCTGGCCTTAGCGTAGAAGGTGGCCTTCAGAGGATTTAGTGATGAATGTGGCAGACCTGCCTGGACATCATTGCCACAGTCCAACAGTGATTTAATCAAAGCTTACCAGCAGCTTTGAGTTGTTTAGTTTTCTAAAAAAGGCTTAATTTATTTAGGGCATTATGTTTGACATTTACTGCTATGGAGACTTAATGAACGTTCTTTTTGAATCCTAATGAAAAAATAAAGGGCGTGGGAGAAGGAGAGAAATCTGAAGTCATTGGGTCTTTCAAATCTACTGTTTCAACTCTCGAAAATGTTCTTTCTTCCTTTTGATGGTCTTCTTATAGACCTGATTTGAAGCTTTGGCAGGCATAAAGTATCTTTGGCCAAGTTGAAGTTCCCCGCTAGCCATGAGGTTCTTGGGGTCTGGGAGCCTCTGATATTCACTATTTCTATCTAGTAACACATCTGCAATGGGCCTCGGTGTCTGATGGGTTGTTACTTAATCAAAATTCCTATTAACGAAAATAACTGCAGAAATTATTCCTCCCTGGCTCTGCCAAAGGCCCTCCTCTGAGGACCTCAAATCAATTGCTTCCTTCAAATTGTCATCTTTTTTTCTAAAGGAGTTTAAAATCGCCAACCAAGCAGTCACATATGCTTCAAGCATTGCTCTATGTAATATTATAATATCCCCAATGTTAGGCATGCCCTCTCAAAGAATCACTGGAGTCCTGGGAAGAGTCAGGCTTACTAATAATAGTTATTTCAAGAGGGTTCCCCGCTGTCATTCATGATCTTAGTAGAACATTATGGAATACACATGAGTATTTCACTGCATTACGAGCCTCCAGTGCACACCTTGGTCCAAGAACTATGTATGATGGGGACTATTCATGCATGCACCTCGCTAGCAAAACTGAAGTCCAGATGGGAGACAGATATAGAAAGGGCCGTCAGTGATGAGGAGTGGGGAAAACATTTGAATATCCCCACAGCACAGAGTATCCCTTAACACTAGATTCAGATATATTTAATTTAACATACTAGATGAGGCTTACCTGAACCTCAAAGTACTAAACAAAATGTACCCTAATGCTGTCTCTGAGTGTCCCAGGTGTCGCACACTAGAGGCTGTAACAAAACATGTTTTCTGAATGCCCCAAGTGGGAGTAGACTGGAGTAAGATCATGACTATACTTGCAGCTACAACGAGGCTTGGCGACCTGAACAGGATTGACAGCAGTATTTTAGGGCTGTTTTTAAATGCTGAAGAACCGAGAGCAAGTTTTTTTCAGTTGTCACTTTTACTACCCAGGAGATCCATCACTCTGAAGTGGAAGGACCCCCATCGCCCTGCATTTAAGCTATGGCTTGGATCAGTCCTTAAATAGTAGAAGCTGAAAGTGTGGCCCTTTGCAGGAGACCTTAGAAAACACCTCATAAAGAGACAATTGGACAACCTAGTTTACATACATTGAGAAATGAAATAAGCGATGACACCAGGCCTCCCTGAACACTTAAGTGTTTGGTCAGATCTCAGCAGGAAAGACTGGAAGACCCGGAAATGCATGAGGTCATGGCCATACACTAATCATGGTGGGAAAGAGCTAAATTACTTGTTACAGGAGGAAACTACTCAACTAGATCATGGTCCTTCTCCTATGAGTCGTTGACTTTATGGTTAACTTATAACCTGCAAAGTGCTCCTCTGCCTTTTAGCTAGGTGTTGTGCTGTAGAAATGCCACATACATACATACACACATACATACATGTTGCAGCAGTGGCACTTGCCCATGTGTGCCCGACTGAAGAAGGAACCTGCCATCTGTCCTTGATTGTGATTGGCAAGACAGAGGCACAAGGGACCGATTGTGATTGGCATGACAGAGGGAGTAGGGACCCATGCCTGAGTGGTTCCAGCTGCTGCAGAAGAAGAACCTTGTGAACCTGTGGTGCGTACGCCAGGGTACCGTGCAGATCGCCTGAGTGACTAAGGCCAACATTGAACCAGACTGTGCTGAGTGGACTAATCTGCTCTGAAGACAAAGCTGCTGGAGGCACTCTGTGCTGAAACACTGATTGTCTGTCTTGGTGCTGTTGTCCTGAGTACCTGATCAGATTTGGCCATCTTTGCCCCAAAGCACCTCGAAGCTGTGCTACTGGAGTCCTGCATCTGGAAGGAGGGCTTGACATCACCATGCCCCAGAGAGGCCCAGTGTGACCACCATCAAGATTTACCTGATCTGAGGAACTGGACCCAATGCTTCCGCAAGGCCCACCTACTGCTTACTCCGTGGAAGCCCAGGAGAGGGTCACCAGCGGAAGCCATTAGCTCATGCCTCTGTCTTTGGGACTCTGCTGAGTAGCCTGCAACAGCCCAAGTGGCTATGAAGCGTGACTTGACGGCAGCCCATCACAACTTCCGTGAACAGAGATTGAGATTAGAAGGCCACCATTTCTGCCCAGAGAATGGGAAAGGGACTATTTGGCTGCTCCAGCCATAGAAAATGTATGCTAATGGAGTGAAAGTGCTTTCGTGCACTAGCGTCCATGCCATGAATCCCTAGCAGAAAAGGGATTGGATGGAGTGAGGGGCAGCCATCCTGCTGGTATAATGGACTCTCATTCATGCATCGGGTGTCTGATAGCGGTTGTGTTATGTGTAGTATTGGTCCTTACAGGAAAAGATGGGTAAGTAAAGTAACAATGGCCCTAAGTAATAACACCTAAGTTAAAACATTGAATTACTTTAATGATAAAATAACGAAGTTCCAACGCAATTTATGTGTCGGTGAGATGAACACGAGCTTGGTGCTCTCTCAAACGGGATACAAACATGTGAATAAAATAAAGAGCTTTATCAGAACAATCAATTCAACGTCGGCTGTATGAGAAAGACAAATGTTTATGGGGGGCCCATGACAACAGTCAACGACGTTTCGATCCCGTTAATGAATGTGGGATCATGATTGGGACTCCTATATTAAAGAACCCCAGATTGAGATGAAATAGTAACAGATGCAAAGGAAAGGAAATTGGAACGTATTTAAATGGCCCAAAAATATATACACAGCCACTCATTTATTATTCGTGAGGTAGGACACTGTACTTACAGCAACTACTTCAACAAAGGCACTGAAAAATAAGAATAGATAGAGAGTATTGTTTGATGCAGGGGACCCATGCAGTGGGCTCCGAGAGGGATGGTAATCCGGGAAAGGCTCAACTGTAAGCAAGGGGGAGTAGGAGCTGGTGTGAAGGTCTACAAATTATTTGCTGGGAATGTATTCCGTAGCTGTGCTAGGTTTTGTTTTTTTAGCAACTTTTATGTTCTCACACTGTTATGTCATTCATCTACCCCGTCCGTTGCCTTTCCCAGGCACATCCTGGCTCTACCCTCTCTACAGGATAAATTCCTGGCCATTACTTCGTAGGCCAGGTGATGGCGAATCTTACTGATAAAACTGAATAACATGAGATTGATAAGGTTGATAGGGTTTGAATAACTGGCAGATATACCCTTTAAACAGTTTTGTGTCCCTCTGGTGAGTGCGTATAAGACGACTATTTGATAGGCGTAGGGGTGGAAATACTTGAGTGTGAAAGGCACCAAGGGTCTGTGGAAATAAGTTATGTTATCTGCGGCCTTCTTGGTGTCGCAGTAAGTGGGTGCTTCCAAGGATGCTGCATATGTTATGAAAAAAAGAACACCTTCCACCCGAATACTACAGAATTAGACCTTGTCTGTAAGGTTTCATGTTTTACATAAACCGAATTGATTAAGAATGTGAAAGAGCCAATGAGAGTGGTTTTAAATGTCCTTCTCACCAATAGATTCCTTCGCTGCTTGAAAACAAAGACGAGCAGGAATGCAGTGATTCCGATTCGTCAGACGCCGCCAGCCGTGATGACGCCGAATCGGGCTCTGATAAGGAAGATGAGCAGATTCACCCTAAAGATCGATCCACTGAGCCGGAAGGAGATAAAAAGGTTGGTGCAACAAGAATTGTTTCGGCTTCCCTTTACTCAAAGGGAAAATATTTAACTTCCCCGGCATATATTAGGCTTGTTGATGGTTCCTTCCGTTATACCATGTTGCTTTCGCATTTTATAATTTTTCAGATTTCCGTGTGCGGTAATGTCCTCGCTCTGATAAAAACGCCTTCGTTCTTTCTTCCTATTTGTGAAGAAATAATAGAAAGAGAGGCATTTTTTTAGACTATTTCCAATATCTAAGCTTCAATGGTAATTCTCCTTCAAGGCCCTCATTTTGAGTGGACAGTGATTCCACGGGCGTTACCAGACAATAACAAACTGCGTTTTCGTTTTCTTTAAACATTGTAACTTTTCTTTTCCCCCTGCACACTTTGACTGGTAAAATATACCGAAATATGCAATGTGTGTGAGGAAAAAAAGTTCCAGGAGGAGTATTAAACATTCAGGCATCAGTGCGCATTCCTAATCTCCATCCTCGAGGCAGACACATGATGTGGCTAAGGTCAACGTTTTGCAATTTCACGTTCAACAGCTTACAATGCTGTTGCCAAGAATGGGGTTTCTAATGTTAGAGCTGACCACATGGGGAGAAAGCATCAAACTCTGCCAGTCATTGAACTAGATGGACACTGAACTCCCGCATAGAGAAACAAATATTGCATTGTGACAAAAAGCTAGTACAACTGAATTGTATATATCCAGTGTTACCTTATTTCTTTTTTGTGAATCCCAGTACATTTCTCCAGGGATGCGTCTCTGAGTATACAAAAAAGATATATGCAGCTGTGGGCTTTGACTCGGTCCAGAAACGTTTCTGTCTCCATACAGATGGTGGCTTCAAACTGTTTGCATACGGGTACTCTTTTTTTGATTTACTGCGTGTTATTCTTCTGACACCCATCTTTAGCTAGCTGGTGTTATTTATTATATTCCTTTTATCCAAATAGATGTACAAGGCATGTTCATCACTACATCAAGCAACAAGAAAATGAAGTTAACTCTAAAGTTAAGGTTGGCGTACCCCTAGTTTGCAGGGGAAGCTTGTTTTGCGTAGTAGGTTGTAGAAGATAAAAAAACAAGCATTGGCATAGCCAATAAGTCTCGCCTTAGGGACCTTACAAATGTTTAGCTATGCAACAGTTAATGTTGTTGCAGTAAGGATATTGTGCTGCATAACTAAATACTTATAAGGTCCCAAAGGCGAGAGCTATTGGCTATGCCAATGCTGTTTCCCCTTTGATATGAGTGGTGCCCTCAGCAACATTTTCTCGAGACAGTAGATAACCGTGGTAATGCTTGCTGGATGGTGGCATCATTCTTTGCCAAATGTTTTCCTACAGATGCCTCATTCGATCTGCCCGCAAGGATCATTACACACCAGACAGGGACTCCATTACCAAAAAGAAACAAGAGCAAACATGCTTTTTATCTGGGGCTCCAATTACCAGCCCCAAATCCTTCTGTTGGGCATGCTGCCACAGTAGAGAACAGCAGGGCCTGCACAAGGTATCTTCCCCCCCCCCCCGACCGTTCCCCCCCCCCCCCCCCACTGCTCGGTCACCCTGCCCTCCCTGCTTTAACAAGTAAATTGCCTAATATTCATTAGACTAGACTCGGAAGGTTAAACTTGTTAATGGGGACAGTTTCAGCCGCTTGCTGTCCCATGGGAAAAATGCAGCTGGTGGGAGATGACTTCAAGGACGGGGACGTGTTCTGTGGAATGAGCCCGTCCTGCTGGGAAAGGCTGCTGTATGAAAGTTGCGTCCTGCTGGGAAAGCAAATAAGCCAGCCCAGAGAGAGCCGAGAAGGCTCCAAATCACAAAGCAGAGTTAGGCTGATAAGAGGACTTTGTTGCCGTAATGACAGTGCTCGGGTTTAACTCCTGCACCTTTTATAGCAAGGCTGCCTAGAAATAGTGTCTCGTTTTTCAGAACTTCACTCGCTCATCTGTCCTCAGAAATTCAATTTATTTTGAAGCCTTGCATTTATTGGATGAAGATGCACATTATATTCTTTGTCTATCAATTTGACAGTACACGCAAAAATAACATGTTTAAAGCACATCAAAACAGTGGGGCCTATGCATCAACCAAACGAATACCGATTCCTTAATAGCGAAAATTAAGGAATCGCCATTAAGGAATCGGTAAATGGCATGCATCAACAGATTCGGTAAAATTTAGCGATTCCTTAAAAATCGCTAAATTTACCGATTCCTACATAGCGGGGCACGCAAACTCTCCCTAGCAAATAGCGAGTTCGGTAATACCGAATTAGCTAATAGCGAGTTCGGTAATACCGAGTTAGCTATTACCGAATCGGTATTAGCGAAATCGCAATTTGCCACGTCGCTCCGGGAACGTGCAGATGACATCACCAACCAGCAAATACTGCTGCCCCACCCACATTGCCTCGACAGAGGAGCAGACAGGAGCTGGGAAGGAGGACTGCCTGTGCAGAGTGAGGCCACACCGACTCTGCAAATCAAAAGCCACAAACATCATGGCGCAGGAAGTGCCATCCAGCGCAGAGTCTGCACGCAAACGAAAGCGTAAATTTTCAGACAGGGAGCTCGAGTACCTAATCGACGGAGTCTCCAGCAAACATGACCGCCTCTTTGGCAAGCTGTCCCTCAAGGTGCCTGAGCAGGAGAAGCGGCGCATATGGCTGCGCATCCGTGAGAGGGTGAATGCTGTTGGCGTCACGACCCGCAGCATCGACGACCTCAAAAAAAGGTGGTACGACCTGCGGAAGTGTGCCAAAGAGAGGATTGCGGAGAGGCTCCGGGAGGCGAGCAGGACTGGAGGCGGAGCATCCACAGCACCAGCCAACACAGCCCTGGAGGACCTTGTGGAAGGGACGATAGAGCGGGAAGCCGTCGTGGGGGTGACCCAGATGGACACGTCCGGCGCAGCCACAAGTGCCCAAGGTAAGATGCATGCATGTGCCCACACCCAGCATTGCGTAAATCCATTTCCATGCCCCCAGCCCGATCTCAGTGTGTCTGCAGCTCTGGCACAGACAGCTTAACACATGACACCAGTGCATCTTGGGAGTTGTAGTCTAGTCAGCCCAGTGTGCATGTACAGGCGTAAATCCAATGACCATACACCACATCAGTTGAACATGGATGGAGACTGTTCATGTAGTGGACCACAGAGGGAGATTAATGTGTACAACACTTGTAGTTGTAATTATCCCACTAACCATGCACTGTTTCACACACAGATGCATCACCTGGGGATTCGGACGACAGCAGCCAGCTGGTCATATCGGAAACACCCGTCGAGTCAGACCAGGAGACAGCGCAGGACGCGCATGCATCGCCAACACCTGCCACCCCAACAGCACCACCTCCACCAGCGCCACTAGCTACGGCACCTCCACCAGCGCCACAAGCTACGGCACCTGCACCAGCGCCACAAGCAACGGCACCAGCCAAACAGGCTGCATCTACTACAGCCTCAACAGCGCAGAGGCGCAGGTCCCAAGTTGCGCCCTTGCAGGAGATGGGAACAACCACCTCGCAATTGGCACCCAGGCAGAGCACATACACACCACCTGATGCACCACCTGGAGGTGCTAGACGCGCACGGCGGCACAGGGCTCGTCGCAGTTCCGTCTCCTCAGCCGAACAGGATGTCCCAACAACCTCTGCAATTGAGGAGAGGATGCTGCGTACACAGCTCATGCAGGGGCGACATGTGGCTAACATTAGCTGCAATATTGTGCGCCTTGCTAGGGAGATGCGCGCCATGGCTGCAGCAGTCACGGACATGAGCACGGCGGTCAGGGACATGACCACAGCGGTTGCAGAGGGCAATGCTCAGCTCAGGGAGGAGGTACATGAGCTCACCCGTGCCACGAGGGAGGGCCATGAGTGCCAGAAGAGGAGTCACCGGCAGCAAATGTTGCGTACCTCCGCCGCTACCAAGGCCATCACACGGCACAGCAACAGCACCGCTGTGTTGGCACGCCGCTCAGTCGCCCTGCAGGTGGACCTTGGGCACTTCTGCGGGGATGTGGCAAAGTCACTTGGACACATCACCACTGCTGTGGAACACCTTCAGAGCAGCACATGCAGTGCTGCTGCATTGGGAGGGGATGACACAAGTGAGGCTGCCTCCAGTGTCAGCAGCGTGTCACTGGCAGAGGCCAGCACCAGGCGCCGCAGTTCGCGTGCCTCCGCGGGGACAGGCCGTGGTGAGGCATTGGATACACCTGAGCGGAGGCTTGGGGTACGTGGGAAGCGCCACTAGACAGTTGGACATGCATGCAGGACCATGGTGGGGCAACCATGGCCATCCAATCACTGTGTATGCACAGGCGTGACTTTAAGGCACCTTTTATTTTCAATGATGCAATTGGAGCATGATTTACAATGCTAGTTTTGTTGCACAATCCTCAGTGCTACTGTGCATTAAACAGTTGCACCCCAAACCAACTTGTAATGTCTCATTTCCCCATGTTTCAAAAATTATGTTGCATAATATATGTCCGCCTCCTATGGCCCTCTGCTGTGTTTGAGATGTGTGCCTGTCGTCGTTGGGCGGGTGGTTGGTCAGCCCGGTGGTCGTCATCCCTGTCCACCTCTATTGGTATCCCCCTTCTGGTGGCAATGTTGTGCAGCATTGCACATACAGCAATTATCCGACAGCATGTTTCTGGTTGGTATAACATGGCGCCGCCAGTCTTGTGGAGGATACGGAAGCGGCTCTTGAGAATCCCAAAAGTCCTCTCTATCACATTCCTGGTGCTGATGTGTGCAGCGTTGTAGCGATGTTCCTGCGGGGTTGCTGGATTTAAGTATGGGGTGAGTAAGTATTCCCGCAGGGCGTAGGCACTGTCACCTAGAGGATAGAAGCATAGACTTAGCATTGGTGATGTACATACATGTGTGGTGTTGGTGTGGGCAAGCGTATTTCTACGTACCTAGCAGGAGTCCCTCTCCAAATTCTCCGTTGATGAGTCGCCTGTGCATTCCACTGTTGCGGAAGATGTATGAGTCGTGTGTGCTCCCCGGGAATTGTGCCACTAGGTCCGTTATGATGTTCTTGGCATCGCACACAACCTGCACGTTGATCGAGTGGTATGACTTGCGGTTCCGGAATATGTACTCATTTGCAGCTGGAGGGCAAATGGGGATATGCGTGCAGTCGATGCATCCAATCACATGTGGGAATTGTGCCACCTGGTAGAAAGCCTGTTTGGTGCGGTCCAACTGCTGTGGGGTTGTGGGGAAGCTGATGTGTGTGTGGAGCATTGTCAGCATGGCATCTAGGAATTTCCTGAAGAAGCGTGACAGTGCGCTTTGCGAAACACCTCCGGCCACCGCAATTACACCCTGGAAACTCCCTGAGGCCAGTAGGTGCAGGCTGCATAGGACCTGAACGTGCGCAGGGATTGCATTTGCCCGGTGTGTCTGGTGCTGCAGCAATGGTTCCAGGTCTGCAATCAGGCGCATGATCATAGCGCGATTGAGGCGATACTTCTGGTACACCTCGTTCTCATTCTGCCCGAGCAAGGTTATGCGCAGTCTGAAAACTCGCTCCTGGACCCTTCTCCTTCGCTGTCCTGCTGCATTGATCCGCATCCTCCTAGCAAGCATGTAGAGGGCAGCCATTTTGTGGGAGCCAACAGGGTCTCCTGGGCCACCTTTAAGGGATTAGTGATTGCCTCAATCATTTGCACATGTAGGAATATTTTTTGCAATTTTTTTTTTTTTTTTTTGTAACTTTACCTCCAGGTTTTGATTCCCCTTATTTAGCTCTGGCAAAATAGCGATTTCAGGCATTTTCGTTATTAGCGAGTTTTGTTGCATTGGGGTGCGATTCGTTATTTGCTATTGGCACTTTCCGGGAGCTAATAGTGATTTCGGTAACTGCTAATTCGGTATTTAGCGATTCGGTAACTTAGCATTTTTGGTATTACCGATTCGGTATGTTAGCGGATATTTATTTAGCGATTCGTTATTTGCTCACGTTTTGGGTTGATGCATTGGGATTGGGGATTTGGGACTCGCTACCGGGAGCTAATAAGGAATCGGTATTTTACCGACTGGATTTTGGCTTGATGCATGAGGCTGAGTATCGTTACCAAATTTGCAATGGGAAATCCTTACTAAGAAGCGCAAAGAGAAAGTGAAAGGAAAGAGAGAAAAAGATAAGAGACGAGAGAGAGGAACAGGCAGAAGAAAGAGACAGATGCACGAGAGGAGTGAAAATAAAGCTGACGAGGAGGGAGTGGGAGAAGGGAGGGGGTAGGGGAGGGGTGGGGTGGGGATAGAAAGTGAAAGGAAAGAGAGAAAAAGATAAGAAACAAGAGAGAGGAACAGGCAGAAGAAAGAGACAGATGCACGAGAGGAGTGAATATAAAGCTGACGAGGAGGGAGTGGGAGAAGGGAGGGGGTAGGGGAGGGGTGGGGATAGAAAGTGAAAGGAAAGAGAGAAAAAGATAAGAAACAAGAGAGAGGAACAGGCAGAAGAAAGAGACAGATGCGCGAGAGGAGTGAATAGAAAGCTGACGAGGAGGGAGTGGGAGAAGGGAGGGGGTAGGTGAGAGGAGGGGATAGAAAGTGAAAGCAAAGAGAGAAAAAGATAAGAGACGAGAGAGGAACAGGGAGAAGAGAGACAGATGCGCGAGAGGAGTGAATATAAAGCTGACGAGGAGGGAGTGGGAGAAGGGAGGGGGTAGGTGAGAGGAGGGGATAGAAAGTGAAAGCAAAGAGAGAAAAAGATAAGAGACGAGAGAGGAACAGGGAGAAGAGAGACAGATGCGCGAGAGGAGTGAAAATAAAGCTGACGAGGAGGGAGCGGGTAGGGGAGGGGAGGAGATTCACACACTGTAAGGCTGTAAGGCTTAATGAGCCATTACAAAAAGCCAGATGGCCTGTGCACGTTCACGCGCACATGCACACAAGCTTGAAGCCAGCAAAAGCCCCAGGTAGCACTTTGGAAACCCCCTTACTAAAAGTCGAGCAAGCAGCGCATGCGCTGCTCTAGGCTCGACCTAAAACCAGCTCAACTGAGAGGAAGACTGCAGGGTACAAATCATTAAAGCCGAACAACGTGTGCCACGTGTATATAAAGAGCAAACCAATTACTTGCTGTGTACAAAGATTTATGAACACACTTTTATGTGACTTGCATGTTTATAGTCGTCCATTGCCTGTTGGGCATTCTTTTTTCACACACTAGTGTTTCCTTACATGACCGGCTATATCTCTGTATAAGGTTATACTCGCTGAACAAAGTTTACTTTTCTCATTGTATATATATTTATTTTTACCTGGATGCATTAGTTCTTATTTGCAATTGTAATCATGACTTTTTATATATCACAGGAACGAAAAAAGCTTACCAAAGAAGCCCAGAGAGAAAAAAGGAAAACCAAAACCCCAAAGCATGTGAAGAAACGAAAAGAGAAAACCGCTAAAATGAAGAAAGGCAAATAGAGGACATTTGAAACTGTACAGTGTTGGCGAAGCTGATGTTTCGCAACATTTTATATGTATATTTCTATTTATATATTCATCTTAAAGGTTCTTGATAATTAAACAGTGTGTGAGGTCTGTCTGTGTGTGTGTGAGCACATGTGCATCAATTTGGAGCAATGTATTCTGTACAGTACCTTAATAAACTATATTGCTATTGAGATGTGGAAGAGATCGGACTCTCGTCGCTGGAGCATAGAGGCATATTCCTTTACAATGCTAGAAAAATGCGCATTATAATTAATAAATTACTTGTAAAAGAAAGTACCAATGGTACAAAGCAAAGCTGGTGTCTTATCAATTATGGTAACTTTAGTGTAATTAATTAGAGAAATGTAAGCATTCTGATGGATACTTCCAACCACAGATTCCTCAACTTTAGAATATTTCTCAAGCGCCAGACTGGATTTCGAAGCTTTTTATATCCGTGCTCCAGGTGCCCCTAGGTTGATGCCTTGCAGCCCACTTTGGCTTCGTTCTGCCCCAGAAATAATGGAGCGGAGATGCATATAAGCACCACCCCTGCACGTAACATCAGTTTCTTTCTTTCTGTAGCTTTGATCATGGGTCTGGAGCGCCACTCTCAATTTTGCCTTTTTATGACCCCCAAATACTGAATCCAGTGTGCAAGAGAAATGTCCCTGCCAAATCTACTGGTTTCAAACCACGACTGCAGAAAGCGGATGTCAGTCACAGACCCATGCAAAGTATGCCTTTTTTTTTTGGCTTCAGGCACGAATCCAAGTCATGCGATGAGTTGTGTCCTCATACGTGTGGAACCAATCTGGGACTTTGAAGTGAAGCGGTTTGTCGTAGAAGACAGGAAGAACTTCCGGACCTCGGGTTTGACCCACTCTCAGTCCAGTTGAGGGCGTGCCCCCACTGTTGAGGCTGCTCTTGTGAGAGGCCCTCATCACAGTTGAAGTCATCTGGTAAGTCAAAATCGAAGGCTAATAGGAAGCTTAAGAAGATGAAGCAGCACTCAACTCCATCCCGCCACTAGTTACATAAAGAGAAGTCGCGAGGACATCAAGGTGGCATTTGATCTCACTCCCAATCTCCAATTGAGGAGCCGATTTTGCAGTTGATCCTGATGCACCGTAAGTTCCTCGGGCCATCGGTGACACAACAGCAGATTGAGGCCTTTAAGGAGGCCATACTGCCCATATTTTACATTTCTCTGGCTTCCTATGGTGTGCCTTAGTACCCAAGGAGCCACAGGGGAGACCAGTCAGGGTTATTGCCTATTGGTTTTGCACCAACTCAGGGTGAGACTACCACTTTGGCTCCAAGACCTGGGCTGGTCCCTTCCTCAAATAAGGCGATACCAACAGGGCCGAAGGTGCAGCTGGTGTGGACTCCGCTGTCTGACCCCGAGCCAGCTTCATCTCGGCCCAGCCTGAGGTTGTGCTCAGAGCCCACTGCAGTGCAGCCGATCTCCTCACTGCCTGGGTCTGATCCTCTGCCTCCATTACCATCAAGGCATGCGTACTCAGTGACTCCATTGTTTATTTGTCTCTAATTCGGCCCATGGCTTGTCACCAGCTGGAGATAAAGATGGTGGGATAGGGGTGATTTACCTCCTCACTATGATGATGACAGTTGTATGTGAATTTACTTGAGGCCAATGTGCCCGATACTTTCCATGATACATGTTTGATTTTGCCTCTTAGGGACTCCGAGGGAGAGAGTGCTTCCTCTGCTGTGGTAATTCGACTTGCTGCTGAGGTCCTGGACCTACGTCTACCTTCTGATGAAGTTAAGACAGATGTTCTTACGGAAGATTTGCAACCTGGGCGTGCTTTATCTGAGCCTTTGATCTCGTTCAGTGAAGCCCTCGCTGACACCTTGATGGACACTTGGTCAAAGTCTTTCTCTTGGCTACCAGTGAATAGAGAAGTGGCTCACAGGCCAGCCCCTGACAACCCTGACCCCTTAATGCAACATCCTACTCCAGAGAGCCTGACGGTCCAGGCTTCCACCAGCAAGGTGTACCCCCAAATTAATTTCCTACGACTTCCCTGGAAAGGGAGTCAAAGTGGACTGAGGCATTCGGAAAACTAATATTTTCTTCAGCTAGCATAGGCTTGAGGTTGATAAATGCTACTTGCCTATGGGACCGCTACATGCATTCCCTAGGACATGGCTTGCAAGAGCTTGCTGACAATCTGGAAGAATGTATGGCCTCCTTGGCTTAAACCATTCAAGGTGCAGCCAAATATGTGATTCGTGTTGGCCTAGACAAGAATGACTGTCTGGATGAGTGATCTGTACTAGTGTGGTGCTCTGCCACCATGTGTAGATGAAATCTACAGACTTTTCGGGTGACATACAGTTATCCCTTATGGATGTGCCTTTTGATGGCTTATGTCTTTTTCGCAACAAAGCTGATTCTGTCTTAGAGTGTTTTAAAGAGATTGGGGCCACTGCATGCTTGCTGGGCTTTTTGGCCTCTGCCAGACAGCCTCTTCAGCAGGTTAGGGCCTTCCAAGGCTACTCTGGGGGCAAACAAGCAACACTAGTCTCCCTAGCTATCACTGCTGTCACCCCAATCCTTTCAAGGACGGGGATGTGGCTCTGGCAAGGAATGTGCAGCTTCCAAATGGCATCAGTCCTCCCAATTCCCACTCCTGCGGCTAGGTGGAGATCCGAGGACTATGGTTCTACGGTGATGATCTGGCTCCATATCAGTCTGTTGAAGATGCAGGTCATTTATATGGTGCGAAGCCTTCCTGCGGTCGATCAGGGGAGGCTGGTGCAGGTACAACACCGTTGCCATGTAGTACTTCCATACCAGGACTGTGTGGGGTTCTGTGCAAAGAGTCTTCATGTCTCTGATGATGGTTGGAACGTTACAGCATCTCCCTGATTGTGAACCACCTGGCGGGATCTTTGAACACCAGGATGGACGAGCTTAGCCTGCGGCACATGGCGAATCATACATGACATCTGCATCCCGAAGTGACACAGGGCCTCTTCCAATGGTGAGTGAACCCTAACTAGATCTTTTTGCCACTTTTGGGACCGCACAGTGTCAAAAAGTTTGCACGTTGAAGTTCCTGCTTAGGAGATGCATTCTGGCTGGAATGGAAACCAAGACTCCTGTATGCTTTTCCGCCTCTGCGTCTTCTGTCAACAGTTCTGAATAAGATCAGGAACTACAGGGCCCGAGGCATCGGATTGTGCCAAAAGAGTGTGTTACTTGAGCTTCTGGGTATGAGCATCTATCTTCCGATCAGGCTACCACTTTCGGAGCATCTTCTGTCGCAGCAGCAGGGCAGGGTTGTGCAGCAGACCCAGCTCTGCGCTATCTACATCTCCATGTTTGGAGATAGAGCGGCAGCAATTGCTGCATTCAGTTTACCACCTGAAGTTCTGCCAAGTCATCCTTACTGCCAGGCGTCTATCTACAAAGTCCGTTTATGGCAGACGCTGAGCTCACATTTGTGGACTACGCGGAACCCACAAGACAGAACTTTTTCGAACCAAATTGTCTGATGTGGTATAGGTTTCGGCCATTCTGTGTTTGCTGGATTAGCCATCCTTGCTTAAATCAGCTTTTGTGATGCAGTTTATCTAAGGTTTCTCATTTCCTTCCAAACTGTGATGCCACAGTGGGACCTTAACTTGGTCTTGACGTTCTTTAGAGCTGAGGCACAGCTGCTCATTACGTCTGCTAACTTTAAAGATTGTCTTCCTCATTGTGATCACTTCAACTTGGCTCATGTGAGAACTCCAGACACTGTTTGTGCAACCGCCCCCCACAACCTTTTTCCCGGACAAATTGGTGCTCAGGACTCTGATGGGATTTTCGCCAAAAGTCGTGACTTCTTTCTATGTTGGGCTGTACATCACTCCCAAAGTTCTTTGCCTCTTCTCACTCCTCAAAATAGTAGAGGCCCCAATGGTTAGGCCCCAAACCAGCTTTTATATTGATCGTACCAAGGACCATTGGATGGAATACCAGCTTTTTGTGGGGTTCGCTAAGGTGAAGAAGGGGAAGGCAGTGCAGAACAGGACTCTGTCGAGGTATATAGTCCTTTGCATAAAGATCTGCTACGCATAAACAAGCTGGTTACCACGGTAACGTGACGTAGCACAGCAGTGCGCGTATCGCGTGTAAGATTATAGGAAAAGCCCAGGGCCGCGGAAAATTACTGTTTTAAAAAAAAAAAAGGAGTGGGTTAAGCCAAGAAGTAGCATGAATCTTAATCAAGCCACATTTCAGAATAGCTTTCTGGCTAGGCCATGCACTCTCTGACACATGTCTGCCTACAGTTTGCTTGCACTTTTCGCAGCCACACCATAAGGGTGCCAATTTTGAACATTTTGAACCTGAACAAGCAGGGGAAAATAACAAATCAAGAAGGGGGGAGAAAGAAGGAACTGCGATCCATTCAGCTTCCTTATTCTATATCAAAAAATCAAGTGGGGAATGGATCACTTGTCCTGAGTAACCAGGGTTTTTTAAAATTTTCGTATGCTATACTGATAAAAAACCCTCATTCACGTACAGAGGTAGCGGTATATCTTGGTTCTCCGCCTTTCTCTTTAAAAACGTGACAGCATCATCATCGGGTTAGTTTTTATGCTTCCTCCACCGGGAGGTGTACCACTGGTTAGTGCAGTAGTGATCAGTGATGGTTGGATTATGTACAGTGAGAAAAAAAAGAATAGTTAAAATGCTCGTACAGCCAGGTAAAGTTTTTTAATAAATCCGGATTCGAGATAATCTAAAAATAGTTCAGTGCGTAGGGAGATTTATTATGAATCTCCCGCACCTAATATGTCCATAAAAAGGGCGACATGTTTCAGCCCTTGCGATTGCCCCGAGAACCAAGATATACCGCCACCGCTACCTCTGTACGTGAATGAGGTTTTTTTTTATCAGTATAGCATACGAAAATTTAAAAAAACCCTGGTTACTCAGGACAAGTGATCCATTCCCCACTTGATTTTTTTATATAGAATAAGGAAGCTGAATGGATCGCAGTTCCTTCTTCCCCTCCCCTTTCTTGATTTGTTACAAGCAGGGGAAAAGCCATGCACCTCTCTGCCAGACTATTGCACCATCCACTCATATGTAAATATCCAACACCTACTTTATATCTGAGTTTCATGACCTGAAACAGGGTAAAAAACGCGCCACTGTGTCCCAAACAGCCAAACTCCCTTCCACTTTTATGGTGGCACGCCTCCAGAAAAGTGATACCTGGCATCCCACTGTGGACCAAAGGTTAGGTTAGTCTCCTACACTTACACAGGTGAAAGCACAACCAAGTTTGGCAGCAGACACGCTTTTGACCTCAGAGACAAAAAACGCAAATATAGGGTGTACAGATAAACAAATAAAAAAGGGGAGTCTCGCATTAATACTTTAAAGGGTCGAAAGGATACTGTGGGTGTGAGGCAAAAATAATGAAAACAGGATGGTGAAATACAGTTAACAGGAATAATGACGTTGAAAGGGACTCATGGAAGAAGCTACATTTAAAATATATAGGAAAACATGGAAGGCAAAATAAAATAATAACAAGCATTGGCCGTGCGGCAGTAAAAGTAACGCCGCGCGGCTGTAAAAGCGAAAGTCATCGCGATCGCTCTGAAAGCGAAAGTCATCGCGAGTTTTCAAAGTGCTTCTGAAGGCTAGTGGTTCGCGCGTGCACGCTCGCGTCAACGCAAGCGCTAGGCCAGCCAGCAGCACTTTGAAAACTCACCTCCAAAATGCCTCTCTGAGCCAGCGCATGCGCTGGGCTCAGCGAGACCTAAATACACTGAGAAAAACAGACCAGTGGAAAGAAATGGGAGAAATAAGTTGTAGTAGACGAGGGAAAATATCAGAAGATATAGTCAAGGTTCCCAGTTAGTTCCTATCCTTATGCGGTGTCTCAGTTACACTGAAATCAGAAGAAAAGCAAACCCTATACTCGTTTTTCATGAATAAGTACAACTATGAATACAGAGCAGTTTTGCACAGTCTTATGATATGTAGTATTTATGTTGATGATTCTTTGGCTCTGGAGGAGCCATCTCCTTTCTAATTCTAGAAGGGTGGACAACAACATCTGTAGGGTTGACAAATAAGAAAGTGGATGCATCGAATGAGCCAAGCCGAAATTCCACTTTCCTTCATGGTAGGGTCCTTTCAGAACTCGTATTGGAATTCTTGCGAGGGCCTCTTTGGCAGTTCTGGAAGACAAATGGTCTTTTTGGATTATCTTCCAAATGATTGACTCTGTTATAGGACAGTTTCTCCCACCATCTCAGGAGACTAGAAAACTGATCACCAAGACAAGTTCAGGCTGGTTCTTAAACTCTACATTTGGGTTTCCTCCATCATCGTGAAGAGTTGGCCTACTACACTTGCCAGATACAGTGGATCTTACAATAAACACTTTGCAGGATTTTAGCGTTCATAAGTGATATTATGAATGCTGTTACAGAACATGTCATGCGTGATGTAGTATGTGAGGGTATAAGCAGTGCATGGCCCACCTCTCCGTGACATGTTTTTTTTTTTACAAAACCATGGATCACTGGTTCTGCTAAAAAAATGGCCTCCCCTCTCATGAGCTATTTTTAGGGGGCCGAGGACCTATCACCTGGGGACTCCTGTGGCACCAACAAATTCAAACTTGACATTCTTGCCCGGTCCCATTTGGGACACCCACAGCAAATGCAGCCCTGCTGGCTCCCCTGCTTGCACCCATCACGGGTACAGTGGGAGCCGGGTCCACTTGTTTGCTCCCCCGTGTTAACTGCCTGCAAGAGTGTGGGCAGGGAGTTGAAGTTCTACCTGCAAGGGTTGTTTTTTTTACATCCTATGAAGCTAGTAGTGGCTCACCATAAGATATAGCGGCAAGCAGGGCCGGCATTAGCACTGGTGGCGCCCTGTGCCACATTGTTTGTTGGCCCCCCCCCCCCCCCCCCAATGACCACCGCTGTCACAGATTCCCCCACTACCATCATTTAATAGTTCCCCTCAACAGGGCCGGACAGGCCGTAGCGGGCACCGGGCATTTCGCCGGTGGGCCAGCAGAGTGGGGTCCGGTTTTAGGCCCCTGGGGGCCGTTTTTGTTACCAGGGGCCTGCAATATCGGCCCCTGGTAACAAAATCGGCCGAAACCGGCCCTGGCAAACAGCTCGGCCGCATACCCCACCACCGGGGGCCAGCCGAGGTGTTTGCCAGGGCCAGTTTAGGTTCACCGTCCAGCCCTGCCCCTCAAGTCTCCATAACCAGTCTCTCAGATTCATTTAGTTTTATAGTGCCACTCATACCAGTGTGAGGTGTCAGCGCACTTTATATCATACGCACATTTAAAAGAGACATTAAAACGTGTAAATCAGTGCATAGGAAATGTTACATAAGACAGAGGATTACAAGATGTAGGAGTCGCATATTGTCGATACTGGTAGGCAGTTTGAGTCCTTCGTCTGGTAAAGCACAAATTCGGAATTTAAAACATAACACTAATTGTTAGGGGTTCTCTTTAATAATAATAATAATTTCTACCCAAATTAACCCTTTGTACAAGATTAGGTTAAGGAAAGACCGGGCAAAAAAACATGTAGGTCTAATATACACCTTGCAGTTTGCATGCAGCTCTTTGATGACAGTTTAATACCTCATTTATCTATATTAGGATTTTAACTTATAAACTGCAAATAACAAAAAGATCTCTCTGACAAAAGCAGTAACCCATTGACCTATTAACATTATATGCACTTTGTGATCTGCATGGCACAGGGCAGCAGCCATATTAACCCTCTGTGCTACCTTACGAGAAACAAACTTTCACTAGACAAAACTCCGTCTCTCTCCAGGAAGAACATTAATCACTGGAGTTTTCATGACATTTTTATGGATGTCTGAAAATTGCTGGAAGCAAGGAACACGGCAGCAGGTGGTTTTCAAGCCATAATATATTTGCAAACAGGGCGCCCCCACCCCAAGTTAACACCCAGTGCGGTAGCACCGATCGCACCGCCCTAGCCTTGGCCTAGATAATAGACCTTTTCTTAACCAAAGATCCTCTTGAAGAGGGTCAGGCCAGCAGTCCAAGGAGATGAGTCCAGAAACCCATCTCCTCGGATGCTTTCAAAGAAGAGCAAGAGGTTGCCAGCAAGCAGGTACTGTGGGCCTGAAGACCAGGTTATCTAAGATGCCGCAAAGTTAATCTTGTCACCCTGAAATGCCAACTGACATTTGAGTCAGAACAGCGCTTCTGAGGGAGTCTGGCTTTGAGTTGAGCCGAAAACCGCATAAACCTTCGGGTCTGGTTCCTCCGACCAGTTGATGCTGCTTCGACCTAAAGGACCATCTGGATCTGAAAGCTACACAGCCACTGGCTTCAAACCCGCCATCAAAGGCTCTTGTGATGCTGAGATTGGACACTAGTGAGGGGTTGATAATTGAAAAACCTTCCAAGATCCTTGATTCCAAACAGAACAAATATGAATTCACATGACACTATCAAGATCCGTGCCAAGCTTCCTGCCCCAGGGCTTATTCAGATGATACCAGTGCCTGTGATGCAGTGATCCATTCGGCTGCCCAGTACCATAAGATCAAAATGCACACTGAGTAAGCAGGACCGAACTGGGAAACCAAAAGCAGTCCTGGCAAAAATGCTCAAACCAGTTCTGCTCCCTTCGTCTCACTGCACTATCATTTCAAAGCCACCCATTCTCTCTCCTCTTTCGCTGATGGCTTTCTCCCAATCCTACTCACTCTCTTTGAGCCTCCCGTGCCTGCTGCAGTTAACCTCAGGAGCTGGAGAAAAATGACAGTGGCACCAGTAGCTCCATGGGCTTTCAAAACTAGTCTCCAAAGGCTCCAACCCACTGACAATTTTTGGGGAATAAAAGGCCTGTCCTGCTCTGTGTGTAAGCGGAAGATGACTTCTCCTAGATACACTTTCGAGGACAGTTCACTAGCTCCCTATGTTAAAGGGATTGTTAAGGTCAGCCAACAGCAACTTTAAGCAAATGATAAAGGCAAAAGTTGTAACACGTCGTGACGAAAATAACTAGTCTGAAGTATTCTCTAACTTTAAAGAGACAGACCTAATTGTCCAGTGATACCCAATATTGGGGGCTTGTATGGGAGCCAGGTTGCCTTGCCATGTATGACCCCTTAGATCTAGTGCCTAGCCTAATACACCTCTATACTGCCCGTGCCCCTGCAACCAGCGCAAACATGATATATAGTGCCTATTACTACTGCCCCATAAAATACCCGGATCCATCCATGCTTCTCTGTGTGTCCATGACTAGGGCAGTTTAGCTATTCAGAAGGGTTGTGCACATTCATTAGTGTATGTTTTGGATATATGTTTATGTTGTACAATGGATCATTGAATTGATGGAAAATCCGTATGCATGTTTTAACAGCATTTCACTGTACAAATCAATAATATACACATGCCCATTGTTAACTTCTAAAAAAGTAACAAAAATTTTAAAAATGTAAAAAGCGGCTACGTGGGCATCGCTGCACACATTTGCCAAGCATTACTGTCTGGACAGTCAGGTTTGATGTGATTCGCATTTCGCCTGTTCGGTCCATCTGGACTTTTTGGTCTAACAGATTTGCAGACCCACCTCCCAGGAGAGATTGCTTTGGTATCCCTTCTAAGGTAAGGAATCTGCAGCTAGAAGTCTTTATCAAATGAGCAAGTTACTTACCTTCAGTAACGCTTTATCTGGTAGATACTCCTATCTAGTCACAGATTCCTTACCAACCCTCCCATTCTCCACATACTGCAAACTGTCCATCTCCTATACATGAGATCCTTCAGGACCTTATTGGGCACGCTGGTCATTCCAACCTCATATGGCTCCATGCTTCTGGAGTGGAGAAATAATCACAAACTGAGGTCAGCATGCTGGGGTGGTGCCTATATAGGCACAGTGCATGTCACTTCCGGTGCTGACTACACCACCTGGAGCCGAACGACGACACCTACCGGCATGCAATGGGACTGCTAAAAAATCCAGTCTTACACCTGACCTATATTCTAAGGTAAGGTCTCTGTGGCTAGATACAGTCTCTACCAGATAACGTTTTATGAAGTTCTTTACTTATAGTATGATTGTACATATTCTTTAATTGTAGTATGATTGTACATATTTTCTAGCCCTGAAGAAGATCAGGTGATACAACGGCTGATGAAATACATGTTGGCAAGGGTGGCTAAATTGATCTGATTGAAAAGAATTAAATAAAGAAGGCACGTTGATCAATTTCAAGAAGGACTGATTCCTGTACTGTGGCGTGCTTGCAAGAACTCCCTTGTACTGTTTGGGAATTATTCCGAGCTTACAGAACATTGTTGTGATGGCGCTCTCTTCGTGTTTAAGCACCATAAGCAAACTTTTGTGAATTATTAAAATACTTTGGGAATAACAGCGTGTCGACGCAACTCTGGGCACCTAACTATTAAGTCTATAAAAGTGATGGGCTGAATGAGACCTAGAAGGGATTTGAGACTGACCGTGATGCAGCTCTGATTGGATACACCAAGTTTGTTGGTCCCAGTGAAAGTTTGGAAGTCAAAATGTTTGAAAAAGTTTCTAAGTCCCACTAGATATAAGGGCTTTGTCACTTTTTTGAAGAAAAGCGTTTAAGTTCCTTATAAGTCCCAATGCAGAAAGGGACTATGTCACTTTTTGAGAAGACAAATCCTGCATGAACAGGCCACTGCTGATATTGTAGCCGTGGCTGTGGAACAGATGGCTGAATACTTGAAGCAGGTTGGTCCAGCTGGATTTCTTGAGCTTTGGAGATTTCTCACTGAAAATGTTGCCAATTCCAATGCAGAACTTGAGTTATTCATTGTTTTGGAAGTGCTGGGAGCCTTGAAAGGACAAAGTTGAAATTCAATCTGATGCAGTGGAACTGATGGCTCGATATTTGTTCCACGGGTCCCTCTAAAGCTCTGGAGAAACAGTTTTCAAAAGTGTCCAAATTAACATCTGGTGCAGAAACAACTACATGAGTACAGTTCTAAGCCCCCTAGTACCTCCGGGGAGGGCACTTGGGGACTGACAGGATGTCAGGCAGAGGCCAAAAGCAAAGTCTAGTAAAGTCCACTTGCCACTGGTCAGTTGCATTGTTTAGGAAAAAATGCCTCTTGCAGCTTGTTGTATCACTGTAATAATATAGGAGACTATCCAACTGATGCTTGGAGTTCACGCCTTTGTCCTGGGTACAACATGGAGCAGATCCAGTCATTCTGTGCTCCGCTTATGTCACAGGCAGAAGGTCCAGTCTCCTTCTGCATGTCCAGAAAGTGTCCTGATGATGGTAGTTTGGGGTGCCACATTTATGCCTGGTGCCAGCTAATGGGTGGGGGTGTCTCCTGGGCACTCACTACCCAATGGGGTGAATATTCGTAGGGCCAATCCCATCCACTGTTTCAGCAGCTCCTGTATGCTCCACTGTAAACAGTCCCAGAGTGCTCCTCACTCTCAAAATCCAAGATGGGAAACCCACCCACCACTGTTAAGCACCTCTGTGCCTTCTCAGAGGCGCGGCCAGGGTAATGAGCAGTCCCCTTCTCTGTGGTCACTCAAAACAAGTTCTGGGAGTAACTTTTCTTCCTCTGGGATTGGTGCCAGCTTGACTTTGAAGACAAAGGCTGTGGCTTTCCAAGTGTCAGTTAACATTTGCTTGTGACAGGGCAGACCCCTTTGAAGTTAATTTAATTCCTGGGCCCACCCCAACTGGCATTCTCTCCTTATTTCCAGGCCAATGTCTATGCTCTGAAAGCAGGTTTCACACCTAGATCAGGTCAAGTACAGGCTGGGTAGTTGCAGAAGATTTAATGGAAATTAGCCTCCAGCAGGGTGGAGGTAAGTTTGTAAAAGTTACATTTCCAATATTTTTAATAAAAATCTAACTTTACCTTTGATTTGATTTTTATTAATTATACAACAAATCTTTCAATTGTGTCTGTAGCTGGTACAGATCAAAAGCTATAGATGTAAGTATATAATCTATGCTTTGACTTTTCCTATGTACCAGTTACAGCCTGGCCAGTGACCATGTTGTTTTGGTCCTAGTCACTGGACGAACATGTAATTTCTAATGTCACACAAGTTCCACTCTTAAATATTAAGCATCCTGTCTTGTGATTTTGACAGGTCTGGCCAGCCAGGTTCAAGCTGCTGCTGTCAGGCTACAATTGGTAGGCCTGAAACCATTTTTTTACTGCCAATATAGTGGTTGGCATAATAGTTGCTGCTGTTCAAAAGTGGCATTTACCTTTCCATGCTATGGGTATATTTCTGCACCATATACCATGGCCTTTTAGGTGACAGTCATGTTTTAAGCCAGTTTCAGCATAATGTAGGGGTCAGAGCACATATGCTGGACATTGGATAGCAGTGTCTGTGTTGGAGTTCAAGATAGCCAGCAGCAGAGGCCTCCCAAAAATTAAAATACGGGTGACCACCCAAAAAGAGGTCTCTTTGCAACAACCATGATAATGAGAACCTGAACATGGACTTGCAAGAGGTCATTGGGTTAGATACATCCCCAGACACAGGGTTATGTTCTTCTCCTGGGCCATTAATGGAAAGAGTGCCTGTATTTGCCGTGGTGATGAGGTATAAGGTGGAACTGAGGTATTGACTTACATCTGCCAACTATGGAATTCAAAACTAATGTGTTGGCAGAGATTTTTCATCCAGGACAGACCTCCTCTGAGCCTCGATTACCATTCAATGAAGCCCTGATGGACACCCCAATGGCCACCTGATCTAAGCCTTTGTCCTGCCCATTGGTGAGCTAGAAGGTTACAAGACTTTACAGACCGGCATCAGGTGACCATGACTTATTGACACAAAATCGTTGCACCAGAAAGTTTGGTAGTTCAGGCTTTCAAGAACAGGGTGAACCCCAAGTCAGTCCCTACAACTCCCCTAGATAGAGAGTCAAAATGAACATAAACATTGGGAAATGGATGTTTTCCTCAGTCAATCTAGCTGTCTGGTCAGTCAATGTTAGCTGGGTAGATATTCCCATGCTTTATGGGGAATTCATCACCGGTTCAAGATTGGACACCACTGACTGAGCAGGGCAATTGGCACTAACGTGGTGCTTCAGTTTCTTGAATGGATGAGATCAACAGATTTTTCTGATGATGTTCAGGCCGATTCAACGTTATAATAGTGGGCTACTGCATGTTCCTTAGGCCCTTATACCTCTCCTCTCTGAGACAGGTTCCTTAACAATTTTGTCTCTTTTTGGGGGAAATGTGTTTAATTCAAGTTTAATACAATACTATACAGAGTCAATTCGAGAACACACCCCAAGCCTCCTTCCTCCCCCAACAAGTGGCACACAAGGTTGGCAGTCGGATAAAACCGCACAAGGAAACTTCACAGCGTGGTGCAGTTCCTTGGCATCTGGCTCATTCGTCTTTCATGACTTTGTACAACAGAATCAACACTCATGACAACTCGCCAACCCATTCACCCGTAATGCAGATCCTCATCTAGTCCCCTCATGGTCCCCACAACTCGACAGATTTGTGTTCTTCCGCTCTCATGCACCAGTCCATCTTTGCCTCCCAATGGCTCTGTGTCAGCACTACCAAGTTTCCCCACCTCTGTATAATATCCCTCCTGGCCATCATCAGGGCCACATTACAATATAGCCGTGCCAACCTGTTGAGTGTTTGTTCTCCCCAGATTCCGAGTAGGGCCACTTGGGGATTTAGCTCAAGTGGCTTATCTATGGCTTGGGGTACCCTACGCTGGACCACCCTCCAGAAGGGGAGCATCTGTGGGCAATCCCACAGTGTATGTTCAAGTGTACCTTGTTGTGTGCAACCCCTGAGGCACCAGTCCGTTGCGATTTTGCCCATGGCAAACAATTGTTATCCGGTAAAAAATGCCCTGTGCAGAATCATGAACTGAATTAATCCGAAGGCGGCCCAGATCGCCACTTCCGAAAGGTATCGGCATGCCACCACCCAGTGATCATCTTCCAGTTAGTCTAAATCTCCCTCCCATTTCTCCTGTAGAGCCATCAACAGGGTGGTGCTGTTGGCCAATAGCGAACCACATCTCACCGAAATCACATGTTGGTGAAGTGGGGCCCCCAGCACTCTACATTTGTATGGACTTTCATCTGGTATCTCCACCCCTGGGTCAATTCAACCTCATAGTAAGTGCCAGGGTTGGACATATGTCACGTACTGGCTCCTGGTGAGCTCATAATGCGTCTGGAGCTCTTCAAAGTTGATCATCCCTTGATCTGTTCATACTTTGCCCAGTTTTGAAATGATGCCTAGTATATCCCACTGCCTGAGTCCATCCACCCCGCTGCAGGGGAATCAGAGCTGCAGAATCCCACAAAGGAGTCCCCAGAGTCTTTACCCCCTGCCACCCTGTTAGCTTGGACGCCCTTCTCCATGCCTGACCACCACTGCAGTGGGGGCTGGGAGGTTCTGTACTCTGCTCCCACTCTCAACCTCCTTCCATAAATTTATTTGACAAACGCTTGTGGGTCCATTGTCTTTTGGAGCGATGACTGTTTGGTCTGAAAATAACTAGTCATTAAGCACCCCCAACTGGGCCACCCAATAGTAGAGGCAGAGGTTTGGTAGTGCCTGTCCTCCCTTGACCGTTTTTTTTAGTTAGCACCCACATGTGCCATCACCCAAAAGAACTTCTCTGGAATTTCAAGCAGGGAGTTCTGTTGTACATATATAGAAACGTTTTTGTACAACAAAGGACGCTGCGCTTCAGAGCTGGAATATGCACAATTTATTCTTAGCAACACACTCAACCAACACGTTTCAGCCCTCACACGGCTTTTTTCACGGTTAGGGAGTCCTTTCTTTGTTACACTTTTTATACCCCCATTAGCCTTAATGGGGCATTGTGGGATTTGTAGTGTTTCTATACAAACAAAACTTTATTTACAAAAAAAGGATATGCGTTTTTTGTCAGGTTTTTAGCATGGTATTTGTACTTTCTGTAATCAAAACTGATTTTCAAATTCAAGGTTCTGACCAGCATACTATTCAGCGCAGTTTATATTAATCGCATTACATTTTGTAAATTTAAATCATGACAATCGCTGATATTTTTATCTTGGGTCTATGGATCTGGTGGGGTCTCCAGGTGGGGTTCAGCCATAGGGTCCATCCCAGGTGCCGTCTGACGCTGTCTGACTGTTGTCTGGATTCTGCTGGTGCCAGACCACCTTTCGCTTCCCTCTCCGAAGGCCCTGGCCTTTATTCCTGGGTTGGGGCTTCTGATGGTGCCTGCTTCTGCCTCTGCACCAGTTTCAAAGTCAGATTTAGGCCTGGCTTCACATTCTTGACTTTGTTTCGGTACGAGATTACGGAACAGCCCAAACCTTGGCACCTAAGGGCTCCACCATTTCTCTTGTTGCATCATCCATATAACATGAAGCCGGAGACCATTTTTTTGCTCTGATTCAGACACAGGCCTTCAGCAGAACACACAGAACCAGGACAACGAGGAGGAGGCATATCAGCTTCTTTCTTCCCCCTACAAAGGTGAGGTCCTCTATTTAGATTTACAAAAGGCTAGTGACCTAGACAAATCTCCCCAAAATGACATTAACCCTCCCTTGGTCTCACACAGAGAAGAATGGTCCTTTTGCAATGGTGGTTCAAAGAAATGCTGCTTGACTTGCAGCTACCTGCTGGTGATAATAAAGCCAATCTGTCAATGGCAAATTTATAACCCAGGCCTTCCTCTTTGGAGCCCTTGCTTCCGTTCAGTGATGCACTGACTGATGGCCTGTTTAGGTCCTCCGGTGGGCCTCCTGGTTGCTCACAGGCACAAGCCTGTTAAAGGAAACCCACCCCCCCCATCCTTTATTACACAACATCCTACTCCAGAAAGTCTGGTTTTCCAGAATTCTGCTAGCAAAGACAATCCTGAATGTGTTTCCTTCAACTCCGTGTGACAGGGAGTCCAAGTGAATTGATGACTAGGTATATGTGTGTTTTCTTATACCTCTCTGGCTCTCCACTCACTGAATGCCTCATGCCTCTTGAGTCGCTACTGACATGATCTGTGGAAGAAGGTGAGGAAAATGTTGCCCTCTCTCCCTGAACACTTCAGAAACTCCTTTGCAAAAAGGGTGCAATATGGCCATTATGTGGCCAAGTACGTTTTGAGAGCCTGTCTAGACACTACAGACTGCATTGCCATTATCTTGAGCACCAATGTAGGTATTAGACAGCATACCTGGATGCAGACAGCTTCTGGGGATGTCGCTGATGGACATGTGCTTCAACGGAGCCAAGCTGTTTGAGAATAGGTGCAACTGCACTATAGTACTTTATGATCAGCAGGAAAACAACACGCTCTCTGGGGCTGTTTCCCTCACTCGTCAGTATCCCCCCCAATACAGGAAATTCAATGAATTAACAGAGGGCCTTGCCTATCTTTAGAGGCAGCCCTTGCAGCCTTCCCAGCTCTATCATTGAGATAAGGGCAGAGACTGTGGCAGGATTGTGGCCAGCAACAAGGACAGAATTTCTGTTCATCCTCACCTGCTACAGGTGCTGCCAAACTGCTTTAGCTCCTCCTCGTCCAGTCATTTGTGATTTGGTACGGGCAAGGATTGTTTTTGTTCGCCCTCCTGGCTGGCCATTACTTTGGACCAATGTATCCTGAATTATTCGAGCTTGCTATGCCCTTCCTCTGTTGTCTACTGCAACCACCCATCCCCACAGTCGTGTCTCAGATATGATTGGAAAAAGAACAATTAATGGACAGAATGTTGAACAATGTTAAGCATTCACCCAGTGCATAGATCTGGGCCTAAATCCAACGTTTTTCTTGCTCACCATGCAGTTCCAGTTTAAACCCAGCCATATGCAAATCAGTCTTGACCCTGTTCCCTGTGGGAACAGTCCAGCCCAAACTGCCAGGCCAGGTTCTCCCTGGACTGGAAAACAAGCATCCTGGGACCGGTTTCAGAGTTTTCCTCCTCATAAACCAGGCTAACGTGGCTCCAGTGACATGGAGAGCATGAGGCCCACGTCTGGGCATACCCGTCCCACTCGGGGTGACAAATACAAAAGGAACAATTGATGGACAGAATGTTGAACAATGTCAAACATTCACCCCAGCACAGGGATCTGGTCATAAATCCATTGTTGTTTTGCTCCCCATGCCATTCCAGTTTAAACTCAGCCATATGCAAATCAGTCTTGACCCTTTTCTCCATGGGAACAGTCTAGCCAAAACTCCCAGGCCAGGTTCTCCTAGGACCGGTTATGGGGTTTCACCCCTCATCAGGCTGGCCTGGCAGTTCGGGCTGGACTGTTCCCATGGGGAACAGGGTCAAGACTGATTTGCATATGGCTGGGTCTAAACTGGAATGGCGTGGCGTGCAAAACTACTATGGACTTAACTCAGATCTGTGAGGGGGGTGAATGTTTGATTAATTCACCATTCTGCCCATCATCTGTTCTTTTTGCATTAGATATCATTGGATCATGTTGCTGTCCTGTCAGCAGAGGTTCAATCTTTGCTCATCAAGGGTGTAATCAAGGTGGTACCTGAGGTGGAGATGGGCACAGGGAAGGGCAGCAGATTGAGACATCTCTTGGACCTCAGGCATCTACACACCTGCCAGTAGTAGGGCAGGTTCAAACAGCTGCTGTTGACTCAGGTTATGTGGTACTGACACAAACCTGGGGGTGTAGGGTCTCTTGCATCCTTTGTGTCTGTTTGGAGGTTTTCTGGTTGTTGATGGTCCCTTGCGAAATTTATCTGATGGTCAGCCACATCGTGGGCTCTCTCAACATCAGAGTACCAACTAAGCTAGCATCATCTAGCCATCCATGAGAGGCATCTGCATCTAGATGGGGCATAGGGCATCTTTCCCCAGCTGGGGATGCTGATGGGAGCTCTGTCCACTACCTCCAAGATCATGCTTTGTGGACCTTCTGCACCTTGTAGTTCCTCTTCGAGATTCTTTGGAGGCACGTTTTTTCTTGGGTGGAACTCCAGCCTCCTGTAGGCACTCCAGCCACCGTCACTGATTCTGCAGGTCCTGGTTGAGGGATGCAGCGCAGCTCATCTTGCTAGCCCTGAATTGGGCCCATAGGGTCTGGTATTCCAACCTAATTACCCTGAACATATACCATCCACTTGGACTTGCTCTTTAGGAAACTCTGCTGTCCCTGCAATAGGGCAGGTTTCTCCACAATAACCCGACAATCTACGCCAGCATCCATGTAGACTGAGCACAACCAGCTGAGTGATTTTGATCAGCGGCTGGAAGTTGTGGACGTGATCTTGGTGGCTCGCCACCCTTCCGCTACATCATTCTACTCTGACCGTTGAGTTAAGTTTGTGGCCTGGTGCGGGGACCTTTGCATTGAACTTTTTCAAGCTAAATTGTCTGATGTACTCCAGTTTATTTTATCTTTAGCCCAGCAAAGCCTTGTCATGGGCAACATTAATGTTTACTTATCAGCCCTTTCTGCCTTTCAGTGTTTGCCTGATCAGTCCTCCCTTTTTGAAAAGAGTTACTTATATGTTTCCACATGTCCTTTTTTTATGCCACAAAGGTTTGTACCTTTGTTTTCAAAAAACTTTTATTGTTTTCAACATATAGCAGGCAACATGCAGACTTTAAAATGTAATCTTTGCACATTAATTATGTTGGACAGAAAGATGTCACGGTATGTCACCAAACGGTTAAGACGAAGTCCCACCTCGCCAAGCGGTACTGATGTCCTGGCTTCACATCGTATCTGCACATATTTCCCTGACTTTTTCGCAATTCTGTGATGTTTTTAGTGTGGATCATCAGTCCATGCCTTGTGTTTATTCCTGAATTATGGGAACCGCAGAGCTCCACCTACTTGCTATGTCTGTTATAGGAATTCCAGACCAATGAGTGTTGTGATGCTCTGGTACCTCCCCTTTTGTCCATAATTCTCTGCAATGCAACCTTCGGTGTAAGATCAATCGGATCCCGGGTCAACTGTGCCAAGCACACCCCTACTGCCCTCCAAAATACCTGGATATTGGGGCAGACCCATATTATATGCATTAAGATGCCTCTTGCCACATGGTATCTTGTGCAACTCAGGGAGGCTCCCCATTCGTTCTGGGGAGTAGTAGGTTCTGTGTAAATATTTGAATTGAATGAGTCTAAGAAGTGGGAGATTGCTATTGTCCTAAATGCCATTTTAACTTCCCTCCATTCATCTTGAGTGGAGAGGTGTGGTGCAGCGGCCAGGGCAGCTGACTTCGGAGCACAGGGTTCACGGTTCGATCAGGTCAGCTCAGCACCATGTAACTCTGGGCAATAGCTCACGTGGGGGCATATTATCAAGAAATGGCGTTAAAATTATCGCCGCTTTAGCGGCAGAAAACTGCCGCTAAAGCGGCGATAATGGGCTTGATAATATGCCCTTGAGAATTCCAATAGAAACCCATGTTCTGGTGTCAACATGGGCTTCTATTGGAATTCTCACGGGCATATTATCAAGCCCATTATCGCCGCTTTAGCTGCAGTTTTCGGCCGCTAAACCGGCGATACTTTTAACGCCGTGCTTGATAATATGCCCCTTAATTTCCACGACGGCCCCCAGCGCCTTGAGACTCGTAAGGGTGAGTAGTTTGCACTTTACAAATATGGATTTACATTTATTTATGAAGCGCACCAATATCCGCTTGCTAGCTGGCTCTTCTCTGGGTCCTAGTGTCTGGAGTATTGACAACCAGGGAGCGGTACAGTCTTGAAATGCCTCCCCAGCCTTTTGGGTGCATTTGGCCTCCATGGGATTAAACTCTGGGGACTTGGTCGATGGGCCCTTAATGGTTCAAATGTATTTCTTAGATGGAGGAATGTGAAATACTGGGAGCTATGTATGTGATAGTCTTTGCATAAGTTTGTGAATGACTTCATTTGTTTCCCGTACCAAACATCTCCCATTTTAATATCCCAGTACTTTCCCAAGTCTTTACATTACCTAACCTTGCGGCTGACTGGAACCAGTCGCCTCACCACAGAGGGGGCCCCATGGTAATTCTTTTGAAGCAGCCCATATATTGCAATGCTTTGCGCCATGCAGTCAGTGTCAATATTGTGACATTCGGGAGATGTGTGGGGTTTGGAGTGATATAGGAACTGTGAAGGGTTAGTATCCGGGAAGTGATTAAGCTCTAGCTGGTAGTCAGGATCGTTATTAATTGCCATCATTATTATGGGTGGAAGATGGCAGCCGCGAGGTAAATGGCCGCGGAACGCCGGGAGAAGAAGGTGTGCATAATGGGTTTCCAAGTGCCCTTCCGCCCCCCTTCACCCATCGCTGCGTAATATTTTGTGCAAGCTACAGTTTATGGCATTGAATAATGTCCATTTCTTCCTCTTTGACTCACCGAATTGTATGACTCCAAGCTGGCGTCCCATGAGTGCGGCTCCGGCTTTAGCCTCAGCGGAGAGGAGAGAACTTCGATGTGGCTGGAGGGAAGCGGGACTGCTGTGGCGCCTCCTAGTAGTGCGCATGCTGTGGGGCAGAGTCCGCACAAGTCCCGGCAAGGCACACACAGCATCTCCAGTCTGTTTGGAGAAGGGTATCGTCCCCACTCAATTACACCGCCGCGTGGGCCCCCAGCAGGATGGCGAGGCCTGGAGGGGCTTGAGCAAAGATCCTACAAGGTACTTTCCCCATATGGAGAAGACAAGCTCGACGTCTGTTGAGAAGGTTGGTGAGATCTCTGGTGTAATCCCGGATAGGATCTCAAGGTACACACTGCGTACCAGAGCCTTCGGTACTTTGGGGAAACCTACTGGGGGAAGTCACGACTCTAAACTTCTTCCAACTAAAGCGGTCCCCGGGGATATCACTGCTGGTGCCATTCCCCCAAAGGGTGTAAAACAGCAAGGGAAGAGCCCACGTGGAAGGGGGAAAAAAATCTCTCCATTGCAAATTAAAGTTACCCCATCTCTAAAAACATATTATAAAGTTATGACACACGTAATGGTGTGAAACGACAGGGGCGCCTTTGAATTCATTGATGGAGTCTGAGAGAAGGGAAGCCAACTCTATTATGCCTGAAATTAGCATAGAAAAAGAGGTACAACAGGGCCAAGAAACAGGAAAGAATGATGGTGTCGAAGAGACCCGCTTTCAGGTCACAACGCAAAATATGTTTAGTGTTTTGATTCTTCAGGACGAAGAAGAAATTGAGGAGGGGTCACAGCAAGTTAATGGTGGAAAGGCACCTAATGTACAATCAGATATCCTGTTAACCCCCTTGAGTCTCTTAATTCAATCTGAGCCTTCAGTGGCATCCCGGGCTATTCTAGAAACCTCAGATGTCCCATTGGCTTCTATTCTTCTGGACCTTAAGAAAGAACTCAAAAGTCGGTTTAAAACGACAGAAGCGAACCAAGCAGACATTCAAGCTTCCTGCACGGCACTTGCGCAAAAGCTAGACGATGTGGTTGCTCGGACAGGGCAACTAGAGGAGGAAGTAAGCTTGATGCGAAAGGACATATCCAAAAATACCAAAGTTGTAGAGGCACTGACTGGTTAAAGAAAATTCCAGCCTTAGGGAAGATCTGGAAAGAATAGAAAACCATTCCTGAAGAAATAATCTTCGGATTCTAAATATTCCAGAAGCAGAGGAGGGGTCGAACCTTAAAGCCCTAGTAATTAAACTGCTAATGGAGACGGCTCAGAAGGACAGACCGGAAATCAACCTAGATCAGGAAATACAGCGGGTTCATAGGGATCCATTCAAGAGGAATCCACATCGGCAAAAGCCATGAAAAGCTTTGATAAATTTCTTATCATCTACAGTTAAAGAAACCATCATGCTGGCCGCACTAAGAAATGGACCCTACACAATTCAGAACCTTACGTTTACCATTAGATTGGACGTATGTCACGCAACAGACCTGAAACAATGGGAGCTGGGAAAAAGAATGGGGGAGCTAAACAATCTAGGTGCTAAGGCCCAACAAAAATTTCCAGCTTTGCTCCGCGTCATGTGGAACAACCAAATGTGCAACATACGATCCATAGAAGAGGCAGATAGCTTGATAGACAGCATAAGGAAAGGTGGGGATTCCTGAGAAATGAGGGGCATATTAGCAAGAACCTTGTTAAAATTATCGCGGTTTTAGCTGCAGGAAACTGCCGCTAAAACGGCGATAATGGGTTTGCTAATATGCGTTAATGTCCTGCACATCTAACCTGGGCTTCTATTGGAATTCTATAACGCATATTAGCAAGCCCTTTATCGCCGTTTTAGCGGCAGTTTCATGCCGCTAAAACCGCAATAATTGTAACGAGGTTCTTGCTAATATGCCCCTTAGTCTTTAGCTTAGTTCAAGGGCGAGTCAAAGAATGAAACACAATGTAAAAATATACACATATAAAATATAACAATAAATAAAGAATAAAACACAGATATATAGTCATACACACCAGGTGGGGGTGGGATGAAAGGGTGACTTGGTTTAACTATCGGGTTTCTATGAAATAAGCATTTCTCCTCCGGCGGTTCCAACAGGTTTTATGCCTGATAGTTTTGGGAGGGTTCCTATGGGGGGGTGATAAAGGGTGAAAGGGGGGCAGGGTAGGGCACAGGGTGGGGAGCAGTGGGAGAAAATAAAAAATCAGTCTTCATTTCACATATCATCAGGGTCCATTCTTAAAAAAGAGAATCAGAGATCCTCGGGTCCAAGAAAGCTGGTGTACTTTAAGATAAATGGCCAGGATGGACAATAATCTACAAATCGTAACTTGAAATGTAAATGGCCTAGGATCTAAAAATAGACAGAGACTGGTAATGAGGTATTTGGAAGAATCCAAAGCCCACGTAGTCATTGTACAAGAGACCCACCTAACGGCGAGTGAGAGTAGGGGGCTATATCTAAAACCAAGATGGATAGGGAGCTACGCTGCCTCAGACCAATCTGAATATTCTAAGGGAGTTGCAATAATAATTAGGAAATGGTCAGGAGTTGAGATGATCTCATTTAAAACTGATAGTTCAGGTAGATGGGTCATGGCTACTCTTAGATGTTTGGGTTCCGAATTTGTCTGTGCTGGTTTTTATGGTGCAACTGTGGACGACCCTCAGTACATAATAGATTTGCAACTCATGTTAGCCGGGGCAGCAGCTCCTATAATAATAGGGGGCGATTTTAACACCCTCCTAGATCCAACTTTAGATAGGTCTATGAGTAGGAGGGGGGCCAAAGCCCAAGGGCCAAAGACAAGACAGGCTTTTAAACATATGCTATTTGAATTGGGTTTGGTCGACTCCTGGAGATATCTAATGCAAGGAGAGGCTACACCTTTCATAGTAAGAAATATCACCATTTCTCATGACTAGATTACCTGTTAGAAGTTAGAGTGTGGGCTGGGAAATTAAAAGAGGTTCTTATACTCCCAGGACATATTTCTGTTCATGCCATGGTCAGTATTTCACTGAAGGGAGTTAATATGAGGAACAATGTGAGATGGACGTTGAAAAGATCAATTTTATTAGATCCAGAGGTTTCCGTCCTCCTGACAAAAACAACTTTAGAGTTTTTTCAGATTAATGCCCATTCGGCTCCAATTGGTGTCATTTGGGACACTTTTAAAGCTTATCTTCGGGGGGCCCTACAAAGTCAGGTCTCGTTTAAGAATAAGGTGGAAAAGGCTGAGCTAAAGAAACTGGAGGAAGAGATCGGGACAATAGAAGGAAGAGTGCAGCAAGAAGCACATAACGTACAATATAGGGAGGAGATTTTGAAAAAGCTGGAGGAAGCCAGACTGAATTACAAGATTAAATTAGACACAAAATGTAGCGAAAGGTGGGCCATGGGACGCATGCAACATTTTGAGTACGGCGAAAGAGCTGGAGCACTTCTAGCTTGGAAGTCGAGGGCTGAGAGGGTAAGAAACCACATTGGGGAGCTGGTTATTAACCCCGAGGGGGATATTACGAACAAGGAGGAGGAAATACAGGAAAGTCTGGTTTCTCTTTTTTTCTGAGCTATATGCAGAATCAATGAGACCAGATGAAGAGGTTTTGAAGTGCTGGCTAAATGACGTAGGCCTCCCGGCCCTAACGATGGAGGGTAGAAATAAGATTGACGCCCCCATCACAGAGGGGGAAATAAGAGAGCAGCTTCAACATATGAAGAACGTAAAGGCGGTAGGCACCGACTCCGTACCAGCCGAGGTCTGCAAGTTGATAGATGACAAGATAGTTCCGGAAATGAAAGCCCTTTTTAATTCAGTCTATAAGGAGGAAGGGCTGACCCCGATTTCTTGGAGAGAGGCCATAATTACCTTGATTTTAAAACCAGCCATGGACCCGAGGAGGGCTGATTCTTATCGGCCAATCTCCCTACTGAATGTAGATCATTAAATGTATACGGGTATTTTGGCCGGAAGACTGGCTAAGGTGCCCCCCCAGCTGATTCATACAGACCAGAAAGGGTTTGTCCCGAAGAGGCAAATACAAGAACTCACGCTGTCACTAATTGGAACAATTGACCTAGCAGCCGCTCAATCGATTCCGTTGGCGGTGATCACTATAGACACCGCCAAGACTTTTGATCGTGTCAGCTGGGCATTTCTTTGGGCCGTTTTAGGAATAATGGGTTTTAGCACTGACTTCATCAGGGCAATGCAAAAACTATACGAACACCCCACAGCCAAAAATCCTCCCAAATGGCTCCTTGACAAGGAGTTTCGAGATTTGCAGTGGGACGAAACAGGGTTGTCCCCTGTCCCCCTCCTTTTCGATTTATACATCGAACCCCTGGCACACATTTTAAGAACAGACGATCAGATTATCCCCATACACCAGCTTCCTTCAGGCATTAAAATCGCACTATATGCCGATGATTTTATAATCTACACTTCTGGCCCGGCCCAAACTCTAATTAGGATGGAACAACTGACAACTGAATACGAGGGGGGAGGTAGAGTGTGCACAGAGATGAAATATCTGGGGATAGTTATTGCAGATAAAATTGATGAGATTCCTTACCGCAACTTGAAGAGAGTGAAGAAGGAGGTAGATAGGCAACTAGCTAGGTGGAAGAACTTGCCCCTGTCTATCTATGGGAGGGTTAACTTGATAAAAATGTCTGTTCTCCCGAAGCTAACATACCTCTTCAATTGTATACCACTCAGTTTCCCTAAGGATAAAATTAATAAAATACAGGGGAAAATATCGAGCTTTATCTGGGTATCCCGGGGGTTTGTATCGCATGGAAAAAACTACGGAGCAGTCTTAAGAAGGGCGGGTTAGCTTTGCTAGATCTTAGACTTTATTGTATGGCCTTCCAATTTAAAAACATCCGTATGTTGGTAGGGAAGCCCAACAGTAACACATGGGGGTTAATAATGGGAGAAATGACCAAAGATGTGGGCCCAGAAGCCTTTTTATATAAATTCGGAGCCCACATTTAAAAAAAAAAAGTTAGGCTAAAGGTTCTAAAATCTGCACTAAGACTGTGGCTTGAAGTGAGACGGTCACTAAAGATTGGGTATTTCTCAGAATTGTCCCCAATTTGGGAATCCCCAGGAACACCGGAGTGCCTGAAAGATGCTTTTAGTCTGCATTTAAAGCAGGCGGGGATAACAAAATGGGGGGACTTGTTAACAACAGGAGGAGTGAACCCCTGGGAGATATTAAACATCAGGACAGGTAATAAGCTGTCCAGGCTTATGTACCTGCAGCTCACCTCATGGTTATCGACTGTCGCAGAGAAGGTTGGGGGTACATGGGACTTTGAGGCCTCACTCCAGGATACTAGTCCAAGTACCAAAGAAGTGGCAAAATGGTACGGACAATTTTTGGAGGCAGAAGAAGAGAAGCTGAAGGCCCCCTCCGATATCTGGACAAATACACTGCAGGAAGGCAACATACAATCTTTGTGGACAGATTCCCTGAAACTTCTTTACGCCATAGGAACTCCTACTAACTTTAAACGTCATCATTTCTATGTCATCCACAGGTTGTATTGGACCCCGCAAAGATTGGACAAGTTTGTGCAACAACCGGTTCCCTGTTGTAAGAGGTGCAGTCTTTTAAGGGCTAACAATGTCCATGTTTTTTTTACATGTCCAGTGATTAAAGAATTTTGGAAGAACATAGAAGTCACCATAAGGGCCATGTTTAGCAGAGAACATAGTTTTGGCTGAAACCCTGGTGCTTCTCGGGGTGGATAGCGCCTCTCAACACGTCTTAAGTAGTAAGCAAAGGGGTCTACTATTTTATTTGCTGCTCTTGGCCAGGCGAGAGATCTGTAAACATTGGCTTGACCCCCTTCCTCCACACCCTACAGCCTGTTTTTAGCGCAGTAAAATGGACTTGTAACATAGACATCAAATGTAACCCACATCGGTCAAAAGAGTTTTGGGGGGATGATTTGAAGTGGTCAGGATAGGGCTCTATGACAATGCTTCTGGTTGGTCATATACATCGAAATTTGGTCCAATGATTACATCAGGTTATTGATTTGGTGGTGGTGGTTCCCGCCCCCCCTATAAAAAGACCAGTACCGTGGAGGCCACGAGTTTGAAACTGCATGGACAACAGACGGATCAAGGGTGTTTGCATACGGCCCAAAGTGCAGTAGCCATGGTGAAATGAGGACATAAAAAAAAAGGATTGTTATTAATTGTAACATGAGCTGCCCAGCAGCATTGCTGGGTGTCAGCCATGCCTAGTCCCCCATTATAGGTGGCCTGTGCACACTTGGCCCAAGATACTGTTGGTTGTTTCCCCAAACCATAAGTATTTCCTCAATAATATTTTGAGTTTATCAAAAACAGACTGTGGGACAGTCATGGGGATGTTGTGTAGAATGTATAGGAATTTGGAGAGCGCCATCATTTTGAATAGTGCAATTCTACCCGGAATTGAAAGTGGTAGGGTCTCCCATTTATGGAGATCTTGGATAAGTTGAGTCATGAGTGGATGAATAGTAAGATCCAGTGTCCATTGAGAGTTCATTCCTAGTTGGATTTCTAGATATTTAAAGCTCCCTATCCGGATTTGACTTGTGGATGCCATAACATAGCACCTCCCACCGCTCCCAGCGGTACTAGCATAGGTTTAATCCAGTTCATGACCAATCCAGGCGCATCGCCGTAAATTTGGAATATTTGCATTTTATGGGCTCTTGTTATTTCATGGTCACGGAGGAAAAGGAGCACAGATCCGATCCTCCCGCTGTCCATTCCAGCTAAAGCCCGCCCCGTGCATCCCTTCTGATCGATTATGCCAGGGGTGTGATTGCCAAGGCAAACAGGAAGTGAGAGATTGGGTAGCCCTGCATGGTACCGCTCTCTATAGAAAGAGACCCATTTACCCTGGCCTGTGTCCAGAGCGATGAATACAAGAGGGCTTATTTACAAGCCCCTTGCACTGACGGTGCGTCACTTTTTCCCATATTAAAAGTGACACACCGACAGCACAAGGGGCTTGTAAATAAGCCCCAAGGTCCACTCTTCATTTTGTGAAGAACTTGTGTCAGGAACCACCACCATATATAATCAAATGCCTTCTCAAAGTAAAAAAGAGGAGGGCATGAGGGCCCCCCAGCTCATGTCTCTTAGCCATTATTGAATGTAGTCTCCTAAGGCAGTGTTTAGTACCTCATCCACGCATGAAGTCTTTCTGGTCTCTGTGTAAAAAGGAAGTGAATACCCTGGCTTGCCGGTTTTCCAGTAGTTTCGTAAGGATTTTGGTTTTAACATAATAAGAGATCAGCCAGGATGTTGAGCAGGGTTCTGGTGGCTGCCTGGTTTTAGGGATGACAGTCCTCTCCCTGCGGAGATCTTGTGGCAGAAGATAGGTATCTGCCACCTCGTTGTACATGGCCTGTAAGTGTGGGCCTAGCAATAATAGGAATACTTGAAAAATTCAACCGGGAAACCATTAGTGCCCAGTGTTTTACTGGACTGCAAACCTGTGACCGCATCTCCTATCTCTTCTAATGTTCTAGGTGCATCCTAATCTGCCTGTTCCGAGGGTTGTAGGTGCCTAACTGGGAGATCTTTAGTGGGAGAATGTATTCTTCTAATTCAGATGTTGGTCGGTGTGCAAACAAGACCCATAGTAGGTGGCAAAGGCATCTGCTATTCCCTTAGCAGTTATGTTTTGTTACCTTCTGCATCTTTAATGAAAGGGATCACCCTAGAGTGTGGTTCTTTAGTGGCGAACCAGTAGATCAATTTACCGTCTTATCTCGGAGTCATAAATTCTACTCTGTGTAGCCATCCAAAAATGTCTGGTCGTGTTCATGGACCAGTCTCTTGGCTGAGTTCACACCTTGTCCTGTTGCTGTAGGAAAGGTGCCAGATTGGGCCTGCTCACCAGACTTTCCGGCTTAGGAACCTTTCTTTCCAAGGTTACGATGTAAGCCCCCTGCTCCCTTTTGTGTGATTTAATGAGTGACATGGCCCGCCCCTTGATCAGTGGCTTGAATGCTTCCCAAATTATGGTAGCGGAGGGAACTGAGGATTTATTAAGTATAAAGTATTCCTCAGGTTCACATCTCAGGGAGGCTACCAAATTTAATTTTATGAGTCACCACAAAAAGATTCGCCAGCTCGTCTTAGGTCTGGAACCTCTGCCATATGTCATCAGTGTTATTGGAGAGTGATCCTATATACCCCGTGGTAGTATGTTTATGGAAGCTGTGTCCTGTGCATCAAGGTTTGGCATAAAGATGTAATCCAGACGGCAGGATGAGTTATATACTAGGGAGGGAAATGGGAATAATCTCTCCCATGGTCCATATTCACCAGATATTGCTCAAGCTTAGCACACGTACCCACTCTAGTAGCTTAAGGGACCGTCTTGTGGTTGTGGGTCTGAGATGCATTATAACTAGTTGCTTGTCCATGGCTGCAAAAAAGTACCTTCCTATTATGAGCTTACTTGGAGGTAAGGCAGTCGGTACTGCACTCAAGTTTTACAGAGGGTTTTGAAGGATTGTCAGGGGTACATAGACGCTCAGAAGTGACCATTTATGCTCATCTAGACATCCTGTCACTGAAACATATCTGCTTAGTGGATCCAACTGAAAATATGAAATTGTAATGGAAGAGATTTATATACAAGTATTGCCACCCCACTAGAGCCATTGGTAAATCCTGCATGGTATATTCTGTGATAACATGAATGGCCTAGAAATTTACAGTTGGTCCCCATTTAATTGCGTCTCCTGAAGGGGAACGAGAGCTGTGCAGTGACATTTAAAATACTGCATGACCGCATCTATTTTATTTTATTGTTAAGCCCATTGACATTCCAGAACAAGATCTCGTACGTACTTTGGGTGTGTGACTGTCTTGTTCAGATATGCCCTTAGTGCCTACGTTCAGTCCTGGCTCCTGTAAACTGTGAACAGACCCCCCTGCGTCCTGATAACTAACTCGTAAATCCATTATCCCCAACTTCTCCCTTCCAACACTTCCACTCCAGACGTATCTGTCACCCATGTTCAAACCTAAAACCAAAGATAAAGTGTTAGAACTTAGCTATGTGGACTGGTCCTTAGTTCTTGCTGGAGTTCCATCTTGCATGTGGGGCCGACCTGGACTGCTTCCCATGATGAGGATACGCCGCCAGCTATATGACTTGTACCCACTAGAAATCTTGTGAGGCTTTCGCCAGGTGGGCATAGGTGCACAATCCGATCAATATTTAATTGTTGTTTATTATGTCAGCAAACTGGGATTCATCTTCAGCAAATACTCATTGTACATGAAGATCGGTCTGCTGGCTCTGATACCCATCTCCCTTCACCACAAGGGTCTTTTGGTACATTGTCACTGGAGTCCGATTGGAGATCCCCCTCTCCCCTGCCTCCCTTGATGATGCAGGAGCATCTCATGGGGGTTATCTCCACTAGATTGGAAGCATTTGATTTTTTATCATAATTTCCAGCCAGTCCCAAACACTTTCTGGATCTTCGTAACAGTGTGATTTCCCATCCTGGAGGACCCTTAGGCGGGCAGCAAAAAATCTGCAATGTTTGTGGCTTTATGTTTTTAATTAACATTTAAGAAGGATCTGCATTGCTGCTGGACCTTCAGGATATAGCCTGGGAAGATCATGGTGGGGCCAGCCCCAAACAATGGGATGCCCTTCATCTAGGCTGCTTGCAGGATCACATCACTGTCCCTATAGTTAAGGAGAAATACTATAAGTGGTTGATGGACAGTAAGGTGGTGCTTGTGACCACGAAGAACTGAGATAGTTCTGCTGTCGGCGTGCACGATTGGAGCCACTTCATTATGTATTGGGTGGTTGAGAGTCCTCTGGTATTCTGATTATACTTATGTTTCTCTGAGAGCAGCCTTTAACATCTTTGACCCTGCTTTCCAGCTCCCTGGTGGTCTTATGGAGTTGTGTGACTTGAGCCTGGAGAATCTGCAAGGTGTCTTCCACCACTGGAGATCTGTCCCTGTGCCTCGATCACCCTGTCTACCGCATTATGGAGGGACTGGTGTAAAAGAGTGAGATTTAGACTGGCCTTTCCAACTTTGGTTTCAAGGGAGGAGCACATATCCGGTAAGGCCTGTAGAATTGCGATGTCGACAGGGAGACAAGGTTTTGATCCCCCCCCCCCATATGATTAAAATGGAGACTTAGGCTAGCTTGCAGCCCGAGGTGGCACCAAACTGGCCCACACGACACAACTCCTCCACACCTCTCTCTGTCAACCAACAGCAGCATTGATCTCTGCAGCCAAATAATTGGGCAGCGGTGTGGCAGAGTTGTACGTGCAAGGCACCTTTGAATTATGGAGAAATTCAGGGCAGCTGGCGGGAGCTCAAGCTAATGTGACCACTATTTTCTGTAGCCACTCCCAGTGGTGCTTACATTTTTTATGTGCATGACTTTGAACCCCATGCACAATTACTCCATAAGATTGTTGGCTCTTAAAACCATCTTACTTATCGCTATCATTACCACGCAAATCATCAGTGACTGCAGGCATCATCTGAGCAGGCACCGTACACGATATTCTCCCCTGAAAAATTGGTGCTTTGGACTTTGGAACCCTTCCTCTCGAAAGAGGCGTTGCCTTTCCAAGTGGGGCAGTCTATCACATGCCCGTGTTTTTCTCTAAGGAGGAAGAAAGGTTATACTGGTTGGATCTGAAACAAACCCAAACAAAAGGCGGGCAGGCAGTAAGTAATCTGCAGGTAATGTTTACATTTATCCATTCGGTCTTTGTCTATTAGTAAGATGTAAGCTTTACCGGATACTCCACATGGGTTGTAATTGATGGATATTTACAGGGCAACTCTTTCGAAACCAAGCTCCCAAAACAGGGTGGAATTTATACTTCAGGCCGTTTTGATAACGGTTTAAAAACAAACATTGTCTGAAGATGCTTTTGGTCCTCCAAGCACATGACATGCTTCCTTATGTGTTTGATTAATGCACTTTTATAGTAAATTACTGTTGGCTCTTTTCTGTTTTGCTTCTGCATACTTCTTCACCGCAACCCTACTTTGCGGTAAGACAGTGCACATAATTCACTAATACTAAAGAGAGGTCCTACCAGAAGGAGTGCACAACTGTATTACCTAACTTCACCAGACAGAATAGTTCTTAATTTCTAAAAAAGGATCTTCACCCACACAATGTGTTCCATGCTTCATCGTGTAGTACTGCATCCATCACAGCTATTGCTGCTGGATGTGTGCAACTCGCTTTTGGAGGAAACACTTTGATAGTAGTCTTAAAGACCTTACAAGGAAAGGATAAAATAACTTACAGGTCTCCCCAAAAGTTTATTTTACTAGTAGGGCACTGTTGGCTAGATTAAAAACAGGGTGGGGTGTAACAGGGAGTTCTCTATTGACTCCAGCATCCCCATGTCAATGTGTTTCAGCCAGTTAGTTTATGCCCATAAAGTTTCCCTGCTTTCGTCAGGACCATACCCCACTATCCTCTAAAGGTATGATGAATTTCACTCTAAGTAGTAGTATCTATGTTGGGTGTACTGCTCGCTCACTCCATTCACTCACTTAATCTCCCTGTTGCATGCTGCTCTGTTTTTAATCAAACCAACGGTGCCTTACAAATAGAATTAACTTTAGGGTACACCGGTAGGCTATTTCATCCTTTCCCTATTTCCAGGACAGGACAGATCTGCAAGCTCACTTAGCTCAATTTTTCAAGTTACCTGGTAAACCTGCTGACTACCTACATGGCTGAATGCACCTTTTATGTTACAGTACGAGAGGAGTATTCAACAGTACGCCCCACTCTTGCTGGAGTGCCTGAGATGTCAATTCATAGACCATTTCTCTTCAAACTATTTACAGACGATATCCCCACAGAACCTTGAAACAACCCTATGCAGTATCTTTGGATGGTATAGCTACTGGCAGATAAACCTCAACTCAAGTTAAACCACAGCAACATTATTCACCGGAAAGAAGAGCAAAGAATATCCATGGATCCGCCTCAATGGAGAGGAGATAAAGTGGGGAAACAGTAGCTCCTACCTAGGGGGGACACTCGACTCTAAACTCAGCTGGAGAAACCACATTGAGAAAACTCACCAGAGAGCATCAACCAAGCAGGCTGCATTGTACCCACTTATCAAAAGAAAAACCCATTGATCAAAAACTTGCCGATATTTCTGCAAAACGTATTACCCGTAGCCCAACACAGCGCTGAGTCTGTGAACTAGTTCACCTGTGACGATGTGTCACAGATCAACAAAATTGGGACTTAAAAAATTCTTTAAGAAAGGATACATGTGCACATTGGGATTATTGCATGGGGTGTGCGTGATAATACATTAAATCCTTCCTCGTGTGACAATGAGTCCTTCCAATGTTTATTGAAGGATGGATGTATTGGTACCTGTTTGGTCTTTTCTGGTTTGTATTGCTGAGCTCTTTGTTTTGGTTTGATGTTGTTAAATTCTTGCTGCAGAGGTATAGATGGTTCTTTGCACCCTGGAGGTAGCTCTGCCTCAGTCTCTTTTGCTCTGATGCTTAACACCTTGCTTAATCACAGTCTGATTTGGGGGTAAATAATCCTGAGTTTTTTTCCTGGTCTCTGCATATGGCCATTCTTTCCTGCAGTCCTCAGATAAATTATGTACAAATTTTGGTCGATGTTGTTTTGTTGCTGGACACGGCATGCGCCGCATTTCCCGTAATCCGTCAATACTGCTTGGTGCAAGGTTTAAATGGTCAAATAGTTGTGTTCTGCTTTGCTTTTCAACTCTGACTGGTAAGTTTCTTATGATTCTGTTCACTTGTTTTTTTCTTATTTGAGTTGCTTGTGACATTGACTTTTTTGATTCATTATATATTGTTCTTTTGCAGCATTACTTGCCATTCGACTTGTCTTCGGGGCCATCTTTGGACCAAACACTCTTTTATTTTGAGCCTCTACTAGCCCCAGTGCTCTTCCTCTTCAGGGACAATTCTGGGCGAGGTTCTTCCATTCTTCCGGGCTAATTTTTCTTGGCTCTATCTTGGGCCTTCTTCTTTATTGTGGTCCACACGTTAGCTGCGTCTTTCCTTTCTGTGTGCCTGTGCTGCAAGCCTCCCCTCTTCTTCTCTAGTGGCCTTCTTTCTTTTCTCTGTGCCGGCTTTGCAGTGATGAGGCCGGCAGACTGAGCCAGTGGCCTGATGCAGGAGTCGACTTTCTTTCAGCGCACCTCGGAGTGTGAGAGGAGACCTTCCCGCTCGGCAGGCCTCTCTCCTTGAATTCCCTCTCCTTTTATCGTCCTTGAATTCTGGACGTTGAGGGTAGTGCCCTTTTCATTTTCATCTTTTTTAGGTCTCGCCTATGCAGCACTTGCGCCATCTCTTTGAAACATGCAGTGTTAAGAATATGGGCTGGAAGCCACTCCCATCTTTTCTATTGACTCCTCTTACTATCCTTGGTAAATAGCGGCTTTTCACTGATTAAATAGTTTATTAGTCCATCCTTTTCAAATTTTGTAACCTCCCATACAGACTGCCCCTGTTAGACGAGCTCTTTTGCTGCATGTTATTTATTACACTTGTGAGCACCATTATTTTGCTCTCCTCGGTCAGTGCTCGCGCTTAGCTGATGGCTGCCTTTCCTTTCTTGAGCGCGCTCACCTATGAGCTTCAAAGTGGGACACTCTTATGCTTTATTGATTTTCCCCGCCTGGTTCACATTAAAAGCCCTCCCCCACCTTCAGAGCAGAAACGCAGCGTTTCCCCCCCCCACCATTTCCGTGTGCATTGAATGAGTTTTTGGTCCACGCTCGCTTAGCACTCAGCTAATGGCTGCCTTTCCTTTGGTTCAGCACCCGCCGCTTCATTTTTATTTTTATTTTTATTAGGACACCAAAGGACGCCACCTCGGAGCTTCAAAGTCGGCAACTCTCATGCTATGCCTTATTGCTTTCCCTCCCTGCTTGGGTTGAGCCCTCCCCCACCGTCTGATCATAAATGCAGTGTTTCCATCCCCCCACTCTTTCCCTCTGCATTGAGTGAGGCACCATCCGTGTCATTATCTGGAAGAGGAGGGAACATTTAGGCTCTTTTCTACAGGCTAATCGCAAGGGCATAATCTGACCAAACCTCAATGCATATTTAGCTCTTTTTGGCAGTATTATAGGCTAGCTGATCTGGTGCCGGCCAATAGTGAGTCGCTGACACCAAGCTTGACTGTGCTGCTCTGCTACTACTCTTTTCCTTGAATTTCCGGCCTAGTGGTGCTGAGGTATTCTTTCTTCCTGGGTTGATGATGTGCCCCCGGTAGGCCTGAGTGTGTGGCTGGTGGCACTATGTACCTGGAGGGTGGGGGCAGGTCCTACCTCTTGCATCCCTTTAACCCCTCACGATCGTTTAAGGCTTTGTGTTCCAGGCAGTCGGTGGCTGGCATCTTACACAGTGAAGGAGCAGCGCATCTGGGCATTTCAAGCGTCGCATAGAGAACAGGACACTGCAACAGTTGGGAAGCGAAGAGGAATACAGATTACTGGAAATATGACTCTGTTTTTCCCCAAACCTCCTTTCCTTTTCCTACTGTTGTGTTTCTTTTTCCTTGGGGTCTCGTGTGCAAGCTCGACAATGCTGACTGCCTGAGGTGTGGGTGGATCCTGGGGCCTCATGGTGGCTGGCTGTTTTGGGATGAGCTCCAGTGCCTGGAGTGGAGAACTCCCGACCCCTTGTGGCAGTGGGTGGTAGCAGGGCATTTATGGCTGATGATGGTGCTGAGGTCTGCTGCAGAGCATTACAGAGGGACAGCATTCTTTCTCATGCTTTGTTATTCTTCCCTTGTTATCAGGCCCTCACAGCTGCTTTAAAGAATGGGAGTGGGTGGTAATAGTCCTAGATTCCCTTAAGAGTGCAGAAACCCATGCAGTTTGTAAATGTATGCGTGTATAAGCGTTATGCAAATTTCTGTGCATTAGTCTCAAACCATTGGAGTCCCAGAAGATATCATCAATGTTTAAATTATGAACCTTTTGTCAAGCATATAAATAACTGTATGTACTCTTAATCTAGCGCCTGTGAGGATGACAATCCTTGTGCCTGCATAGAAGTAAAGCAATAATGCTGGTACTCTAGCTGATGATTCTCTGCAGAATGTATTACAACGTTGGTTTGTTTTCTGTTTAGCAGTTTCATATCTTAGGGTAGTAATACTTTTTTCTGTTTCATTTGACTCTCAGACAAACGCCTGAGAAGATTCTTGAGTCATTCGAGTAAATGAGTCCCATCTACTTGCACACTCTTTCGTCATTCAATATTCATTCAAGCTCACATCAGTTCAGCGTGTTATCAGGAAGTGGTCCAGCCAACCAGTGACCACCAATAGCAGATCTGTAGCACAGGACAAGGCTGGCCTGTGTCTCCTGTCGCTCTTTACGCAGCAATCATATCTTGTGTGCTTGTATTATCCCAACTTTTTCAATCCAGGAATCATACTGAAGGTTATGTTTTCAATTCAATGATTGATTTATCGAATGACTACATCTGTTTATTGATTATGCGTGTCCCGAAGCATTGTGCTATAATCCATAACCAGGTGAATCCTCAGCCATGTTGCTATTGTGGTTCTTCTCATAATAAACTGGCGCTGGTCAGCGTCTCAATGGAATAGTAGTGTTGAGAAGATAGGAGACACAACTGGATGTAGAAAAGTGGTGGAGGTCTGGCGCCAGAGTTTTGTGGTGCCCTGGTCACTACTTCATACAGAGAGCAATTGGGGTAACTTAGATTTTGTGAGTTCCCTGAGGCCTCTTTCAGGCTTTTTCTGAAAGATTTTGATGGTTCCTCAATATACTTCAGTGAACCAACCTCTCTTCCTCAGTGGGATCACTGCAGTGAGAGAGAGACCCTAAGATCAGTTGTATTTCAGGTGAACTCCCCTGATTTCACCCGCTGGGCAGAATACCATGCTATGTTATGCCCACTTGGTCGCACTTTTCACAGATTATGACAAAAAAACGCTGCAAACAAACTTCCCCTTCACCCCTAAAAAGTACACCTTATGGGGTTATGATCCACATGGCTGCATTCGCCCCTCCCCCGGTGCACCGTCTCACCTAGTGCTGAGACACAGTGGGGCAGATTTATGTTTCCTAGCGCATCCCTGCAAATCAGCAGGGATGCGCCAGGAAAGATGCGTCACGCAAGTTTACCCTTGCGCCACCACAGATGCGCCGCATTTACAATGCAGCGCATCGTGGCGCAAGGATAAACAGATGCGTGACGCATCTGATGGCGTAAGGGCGGCGCATTGCTGGAGTCGTGTCGCAAGCACGACGCAACTCCAGCAATGTTTAGGGGCTGCCCATACCTAACATGCTGCGTCATGCCTTACGCCTGCTTCAAGCAGGCGCAAGGTTTTGACGCAGCAGCGTCGGAAAAGTGACTGAGTGAAATCTTGTAGATTTCACTGCGTCACTTTTCCGAGGCTTTTTCCGATGGAACGCCCACCCTGCATACATTAAACCTGACGCAGGTTTAATGTGGCGCAGGGCTTTACACTGTGACGCATCTCCATAGATGCGTCACGATGTAAATAGGGCGCAACGTGGCGCAGGGTTTACGCCGCCGCTGCGTCACAAAAGTGACGCAACGGCGGCGTAAAAGTGGCGCAAGTCCAACATAGATCTGCCCCATAGTGTCCTGTATTCTCATCTATTGTACTTCCACTCAGCTCGTAGGCATTGGAGTAAGCCTTTCTCTTTTATGTCATTGCTCACCCACACTCTGTTCTTTGCCATTGCCAATGTCCTGAATTCTTTTTTTTTTTGGACATGCTCCCCACCACCCGTGTTTCCTCTTGACCACTGAGCCCCAGGGCCATCTGGATGCGACGGCCCCTCAGGTGTAGACCGACTGATGACATTTGACAGGGCACATAGTGTTGTGCACTTGATTGCATGGCTCTTTTTTGTTTGCATAACATTGTGTTTATTTGTGCATTGTTCTTTTCCCCCAAATATTTTTTCCTTTTGACTCTTTCTTCCCCCCCCCCCACCTTTTCAGTTTTCATCCTTCTTGGGTATTTGGTTAGGCTCCTTCTCTTTTTTGTGCATTCTGTCTAGTGCTTATCATCCCCCAGTCTGTTCTTATCAGCCCTTTCAACATCCCGTAGACTACCTGAGGGATCTGACTAACTTCCCCAATCACCCAACATCGTTCACAACACTCAGACACCCCCCTTGGTTCTTGTGATTTTTATGTCTGCACACAAGTCCTTACGCGTTCTTTCCTGGAATACCAATGGTCTTCCACATTACATCAAGCATAAAAAAGTGCTCTCCTATCGCAATTCCAAATGTGCTGACATAGCTGTCCTCCAGGAGACGCACCTCACCGAGACAGAAGCTGAACAGCTCTGGCGGAATTGTTTGCACAAAGGGATACACATTTGCTGTCCCCTGCGAGCGGCAGATGACTTGCCGGTATCCCAGAAACGTGGCGTAGCCATCTTGATTCAAATGACCTTGATCCAGTTAGTGCTTAAGAACTTGGTTGATTTGGAAGGTTGCTATGTGTTCTCCAAACTAAAGATTTACGGGAAGGTACTATGTGTAGGTTCAGTGTACGTGCCCATGAGTCCAAAGTGTGCCTTCCTTTTTCAACTCACCTGTGTATTGACAGAAATAGATACAGCCAACATCCTGATAGGTGGGGATTGGAGCTTGGTCCAGGATACAGCCTCAGACCACACCGGTCCAATTGATGCATCCAATAATGCGACCAGAGCCCTCCTGGGAGATCTTGGGGCTGATCACGTCCTTCATGCCATATTTCATCTCTTGCATCCGATGGACCGGGAATACACATACTTGCCCCCGGGTCATGGCACGCATTCACGGTTCGATTTTTTTCTTGATGGCCCACTCCTTACATCCTGTTCTCTGAGAGACTACAATACTAGAGGGTACACTTTTGGACCACTCCCTTATTGCCCTGTTGGGTGATCTGGGTCTGTCACGAACAATTCGTAATCCCTGGCGTCTCAGCATGTCCTGCTAGAGTCACCCGGTGGACAAGAGGCAGTTTAAAACCCACATACATATCTACCGGGAGAACAATGGCGGCTCAGTTGACTGCCCTGACATTGTTGGTGGCGACGAAGGCAACCATCAGTGGGCAGCTGATGAGGGACTCTGCCCCGTCCAACAGGCAGAGAGAGGAATGTCAGAAGGTGCTGGAAGCGGATATAGCCCGCCTCACACGTGCTTACATGACCCATCCTTCTGTTATTATTGGCGTAACCTTGAGAAGACGCATATTGACCTCAATACCCTCTTTACCTGCGCTTCAGTGGTCGAAATACCTGCACTATGAGCAGGGAGAGAAGGCGGGATAGCTACTGGTGGCACATCTCAGGCAGAGGGAAGCAGGAATTGCCATTCCCGCTATTATCACTGACTCGGAGGCGCTGGTCAGGAAAAGGACATTTACAATGAAATGGATAAAGCAGATATTTTTCTTCTCACATGGTCCACCTTTATGCAAGATGCCTCTGCTAATTTGCATTGAATCTTGATTCTTCCTCATCACTATCACTGCACCCCATCCCCCCTCCTACATCGCTATACTTGGGCTTTGTCTGTCCGGCCTTCTTGTCCATACTTTTTAGTTTCATCTTTCCTCCCGTCTCTTCTTTCTGCCCTTCTACTCTTTATTTTCCTCTTTCTCCAGCTATTTTCATACCTCTCTTTCTTCTCTCCCTTTCTGAAATATGAGGATTGTTTGTTATTGGTGCATGTATCACAATCAAGATTTATATCTCAATATGGGTCCATGCTGGACTTGCATGTCATCATATTTGTTGTTATTTTTCAGTACTTGATTTATGCCAATAAAAAAGATTTGCTAAAAAAAACAAAAAAATTAGGTTACAGAGTAATTTCCATGTTTGCCTGCTTTACACTGGATTGCTCGGCTGTGATTGGAATGATGAGGTTCAATGATGTGTAAAAGAAAAACACACGAGACCCAGCAGAGGTGGCCTGTTTCGACCATTCACCTGTAAATCCAACATAATCTTGATAAATTATAGTAATTCAAAGGACAATCAAGTGATCACCATAATCTGTTGAGTGAAATATAGCTTACAAAGTAAGTAGAGTAAAAGGTGCAAACTCAAAACGAGGTTTTAGACTTTTCCTTAAAAATTGAGATGGTGGTGATTGCTCCCAGTATCCTAGTTATGCTTTGGAGTAGACAGAGAGTTTTGTAAATAATTGTTGATCCAGCAGAGACAGTGGTCTGTATATTAAATTGCTTGTTTTAATGTTAAGAAGCAAAGGAAAGCTTTAAACCCAACAAATGGTGGGCCCGATTCACAGAAGCAATCTGAGACAAAATCCTAAACTTACTACTTTTAGTATTCACAGAAGGCATCTAAGTTAGGATTTTGTCTTAAGTCTGTCATAAGTCTGTTTTAAGTCTGTCCTAAGTTTGTTTTAAGTTTGTCTTAAGTCTGTCTTTAGACAAACTTAAGTCAAACTTAAGACATAATCCTAACTTTACTACTACTAAATGCCTTCTGTGAATACCAGAAGTAGTACATTTAGGATTTTGTCTCAGATTAGTTCTGTGAATCGGCCCCGGTATGTATAGTGGTTTATTGCAGCACCCTGTGCACCTTATGCTTCAGTAATGATGTCTTTGCCTGGCTTGCATAGTAGATACATGTAATCTACTTTTTTATAAATAGGTAAAGTGGAGGCACTTAATGTATTGAATATAATAAAAAACGTAGAGGCTAATTTAGACTTTGAGGGATGGAGTAATTATCCACTGGGATGACGGAAGACATTACCTCAGTCATTCAGACGGTAATCTGTCCATCAAATTTAGAGATGAATGCCAGCCCAGCAGTTCACTGTACCTTGAAAGCAACAGCTGTCATTGCTGTTTCCTTGATGGTACAAAATGTTTGGTGGATGGGTGTCATTGAGTTTGACGGCCGTCCGCCAAATTATTTTACTTTTTTTTATTTTCTAGAAACAAACACCCCAAGCGGGATTCAGTTTCTACCCAACTCGAATCAAGTCTTAGTTTACCCATCAGGTGAAATGGTTTAGTTTCCTTGTAGAAAAACTGATAGGTAGTAGTGGTCCCTATAAGGGAGAGAACCGCACATCAATATGAGCAACGTATTTGTAACTGACAACAATAAGTGTGAACAATTTTGTCGCTAAATTAGACCGGGGTGCTGGAGTAGCTTATTACACCAACAACTTAGAGGTGCTATTAGCACATTAGAGACTAACATGCATATAAATACACTACAATAAAAGCTGTTACAGCACACCCATTAATATATATGACAATCCAAGTACAGTATTGGACAAGTAATGAGCAAAGTCTGAATTCAAATGCATTCCTAGACAGATGTTAATAAGGACAATTTAATGAGACAATGAGTATGCAGAACATGTAAGAAGTCCAAAGACGTCATCAGGCGATAATTCTTTCACTTTTTATTAATTTTTCAGAGATTACCAGCACACGATTTTTCCGACACGTGTTTCGTCTATACTTAGACTTTTTCAGGGCAATATGGGAATAATGGTATGGTGTGGTCCAGTGTGGATGCTTCCAAGGACAACGTCCGTTTGCGCACTCCAAAGCCAAAAATACATGTGTTGTACTGGGCAGTCAAAATGACAAATGCGATTTAACGCAAGAAACACTTATAAGTCTCGAGTTCCAAGTAGTGGCATGCAGGCCGCTATGTTTACGACCCTTATGTGATATCCTGTATGACTCAGTAAAGTCCAATTTGGTTACACAGACCATACGTAACGTCAATTTAAGTACACAACATCATAATGGTCAATGACAAATGTAGAGAGCAAAACCCTGGTAAGTTTGCAACCCTTCTGAACGACAGTATCCACACACAAAGACACGTGTGACGGCTCGCATTAGATTGTCCTTATTAACATCTGCCTAGGAATGCATTTGAATTCAGACTTTGCTCATTACTTGTCCAATACTGTTCTTGGATTGTCATATATATTAATGGGTGTGCTGTAACAGCTTTTTTCTAGTGGTTTAGTTTCCTAAACTTGCCCATAAATCAACTTGACATTTTCAAAGAATTCTGTCCAACTTAGCCTCAAATACAGCACAGAGAGTACTCTTCTCCTCAGTGGCACCCTGTACGGTACAGTGGGGTGGGAGGGGGTGGGGTAGGGGGTGACGTGGGCAGGGCGGGGAGTTGAAAAAAAAAAGTACATTCACTTACCTGATCTCGCCGTGTCTGTCCTCCGTCCCTCCCACAGTGTGTCTCTTACAGGAAGCACCCAGGTTCCCCACAGCCAATCACAACGCTGCAATGCAGCATTGTGATTGGTAAGCGCCCAGACTACCCTGAGCCAATCACAATGCTGCAATGCAGTGTTGTGATTGGGCTGAGCACCGTTGTTCGGCGCTCAGACAGGGTCTGGGGGCCTGGGCATGTTCTCCACCCAGGTTGTAACAGCCTGGGTGGAGAACATGCAAAGTGCTCATGAGGCTTTGGCCGGCCCGAGACAGCCGGCCAAAGCGTCATGCACACTTTAGAGTGCAGCAACCACTCCTCCTCCCCGACGTGAGGGGAGCCAAGACCCGCCCCGCCCATGACGATACTAAAAATAAAATGATAATAACTCCAATTATCATTTTATTTTTTTATTTACACTGCTCCGTGAGCAGTAGGTGACACTCCTCCGCCTTACCGGAGGAGCCGCCAGTGCTTCTCCTGGTAACCACATTTCACCGGCAATACGGTAGAAAGTGAACGGTGTGATTCACCGTCATAATGCACGGGCTAAGTGTACCGCCTAATTAACTGTGAATTGAAATGTGTAAGGAGTAACCTGATGCATTAATCCTTCTTCACTCCGGGAAATACATTTAGCCAATACACCCTTGAGAGTGCTGTTTGAAATAAATCGCACAGGAAGCAGGCACACAACCAGGGGTGTAGCTTGGTCAGTAAGATTGGGGGGGGGGGGGGGGGGTTACCTTCAGATTTTCCGACAGTCAGATTGGCATATAATGTTTAAATATATTATACACCAAGCAGGGTGCATGAGAGGGGCTTAAGGGGCAGTGTAAAGGGAGAGGAATACGGATTGGTAGGAGTACTAACAGAGAAAACACAATATTTTGTAAAATAACCAATATTTTGGAGGACTTTCAAAGCAGAGAGGAAGAGTATGAGGGTGCGTTTTCGTCTGTGTGTATGTAAAAATTCCTAGGGAAATCCGACAGGCACCTCACCATACCCGACTGAAAGCACCTTGAGCAACTATGTGTCAGAAAATAGATTTATTAGAGGGGTGTAACATCCCAAACACCCCCCTGTAGCTATGCCCCTGCACCCAACTAGGGGAGCATGTGGCATGGATTGACTGAAACAAAGCACTTTTTATTATTCCGGCTGCTTAACTCTAGGGGCCTATACCCCTCATTTTGCTTGTACGGTTACGAAGAAGAGATATCATCACATTTATGAACGTAGCCGAGAGCAGAATCACTTATACATTCTAAAACATAACTTTACATTATTGTACAGACGTGCACTATTCTATAGACCTAATGCTTTTCAATGTAGATATAGGACCTTGTTTAAAGAAAGTCTGTCAGCAAGCAGACTGAAAACGACAGCGAGGCTGTGTTTCTTCTGGGTTTTTTCTTCCCCATTCTTTTTTCTGATATTTATTTTTGAAGAGGGATAATCTTTGCTTTAGCAGAGCAAACGCCGTGTTATGTCTGTATTTAGAAAATGTTGCAGCCTGGGGAAATTTCCTCACATTTCGCGTGCTTCTTTTCGCATACACTAGATGGCGCCCTAGCAGTAGCACTATCGGAGGAGATGTCAGTCTCGGATTTCTTGTGAGGCGTTTCCATCTTTGGAGTAGGGCGGACGGAGCGCAGTAGCGACCTCGGGCAATGGACGTTGAATCAGCCAGTGAATGGAACTTGCGTTGCAGGAACAAAAGTCAGAGAGCCGAGTTGAAAGGAGTTAGGTGTGTGTTTTTTAAACGTTTGTGCACGCATTCCCTTCAACACCTTAAGACACAAACAGGTAGTGTGTGAACCTTGAGCCATGGCACCTGGCCTGAATATGCACTTCTCTCTTAACCTGCACTATGGATAAATGCCCATACTTTTCAGTAAATGCCCCTTTCCTCCTTAGGGTTCTTGGAAGATCTATATAGCACTATTTGCATCGTAGGTGTGCCATCGGGCCATAATACAAGGAAGGAAAACTTCTCACCTGCCACTGGTGGGTACCAGAAGTCAGCCGTAATACACCGCATACCTATGGGTCCTGGTGCCACTGCACCGGCTGCACCGATTGACGCTATGTCTTTGTATTTCACACATCTCTGCATCTAACATCTTTCAAAGGTTTCTTTTTTCTTCCTTTGTCCAGTGTTCTCTCCTCCATCAGACTTGTACCTGTTACACACAGGGTTGTATTTTTTTCTGTGGGTCTGTTTTGACTGGATTCATGCAACGTTATCCTTAAAGAATATTTAGTCGGGTGTTTTGCATAGCGCCAAAATGCCTTGTGGCTGCTTCATCGATCCTTTGGAGCATACAGAGATTCAACACACCTGTTCGTTTGCTGCCGTCTCCTGTACCGGAAGTGTGTTTCAAACGTGGTTTCTGCATTTGTCATCCTCTCCTTTACACAAGAGGTCTATTTTGATCAGGAGTTCGATGACTCTCTTGAGCCCCATACAGAAATAAGCTCTAGCTGGATAAAACATAGCTGGGTTTTTGTTCAGTGTTGGGGAAGGCAGGCACTGATCATTGGGTCAGGTGAGACTAGAGGAGACCTGCTACAATCCTGTGTATCAGGCAAGGCCACTGGAATTATGCGACAAGGGAGGACCAAGCTATGTGGCAGGGTTGACTAAATTATGCGTAAGGAAAGGCAAATTGTGTGGCGTCATGTGGTACATTTTGTGACAGTATTACTGTGTTAATTCGTATTTCTTACACATGTTAACATTGTCTGGGCAATTGTTCCACTAGTATCAGTTTAATATTTAAAGACAGCAATAGGCAATTCAAAGGTGACCAGTCATTTTTTGCAAATGGCCTCCCACTGCACGGCAACACATGTTGCTGCATTTTAAGTAACTTTTGATCCGTTCGAGCTAGAAAACATTTTTTTAGATAGCTCTGCAAATTATGTTGCCGATGATGGATTATGTGGCAAGTGCATCAAATCCCTAACTATGCAAAAAACGCCACACCCGCAGAATCGCATTATTCCAGAGGCCTTGGTCGGAGACAAATAAAGGTGCTGTATGAAACAAATGTTTTTGCAATAAGACCTTAAAGCAGCACTGAAACATATTTTAATACCTACTCATATATTGTACAGAGCAAGCTTGACTTACTGCAGAGAGGCTAGGGGAGTTTTCCTCTGCCAAAAAATTCAAAATAAACTGGCAAAACAATCATTTTACAGCACAATTTTCTAAATATATTGACTAAAACAGCAGAGGTTTAATAGCCTTTAAACTCTTCCACCACGTCAGTGTCTGGCACAGTTCGCATGACTATTAGTTCTCCACAGCAGCAATCAAGTATGTCCAAGACCTGGAACCATTCCTATCTCTTCCCGTTTACCAGTAGTTTTTCCTGTGTCATTTATTGCCATTAAACACCAGGCCACAATCCTTCCCAAAAAGGCCTCCTTCCTGTACCTCACTGTTGTGGTGAATTTTACTTTGGACCAGAGAATGATATTTCAAACAGAAAACCTGATCTGTGCTAGTTGACTATGGGCATGGCCAGTGGAATTATGCATCAGGAGACAGCCAAATTATGTGGCGGGTTGAGTAAATTATGTGGCAAAAAGGCACATTGTGCCTCAAAATGCGGCACATTTTGTAATGGTGTAAGGGCCAGATGTACTAAGGTTTTTTTGCGGGCGCAAATGGGTTTTAGACCCGTTTGCGCCTGCAAAAAATGTTTGGCCCATGTACTAATCCTATTTTGCGTGTTTCAAATCAATTTGCGACTTACAAAATAGGATTGGAGACTCACTATTAGAAAGGGGCGTTCCAAGGACATCCATTCCTAATAGCGACTCCTGAAGCTATGTATGACTGTTTTGTGACGTCTCAAAACAGTCGCAGACCCCAGGGGTCCCCTTCCCTTTGTGAGTGGCTCTCAAAATATTTTTTAAGGACAGGTAATGGTCCCAGGGACCACTGCCTGCCCTTAAAAAATGAAACTGAAAAGTTTCATTTAATTTTTTTTAATGCATCCTGTTTTCCTTTAAGGAAAACGGTCTGCATTAAAAAAAAATCTGCCCTATTTAAAAGCAGTCCCAAACATGGTGGTCTGTTGACCCCAGCAGGCCACCATCCCTGGGATTGCCAGCCATTCCTAATGGGGTCGCAAATTGCGCTTGCCTCATTAATATGCACAAGGCATGCAATTTGCGACCCATGGGCATTGGCCGCAGTTGGCGAGGAAGTGCCCCAAGGCCGGTCATAGGTGCCCGGGTCGCAATGGAAAAATACCTGATGATGAGTGCTGGTTCCAGACCTCCCAGTAAAAGCAGTGCTCCTGTGTAGGGTTAGCTGTACTGAATTGTGGAGGTAGAAGGGGCACAGGAAGCAAGCCAGCAGTCTGAAATTCAAGATTAATTAGTTGTTATACATTGTAAGTTGACAGACGTCTCCAAAATGACGTGTTGTTTGGAGCCATAGAAAATCATTTGATAGTTCACAGTTATTGTCTGTTAGGTTTTTATTTTGTTGGGAAGGAGCCATGCTCCCAGTGAAAAACAAGCAGCGGCAAAGCCAATAGATCTGGCATTGGCTGTCAGACTTTTGGCTTTGTCATTACTTGCTTTGTTTTGTAAAGTTTTTTGCAAAACTTTATTGTTGATGAAACTGCTGAGTTCTCACCAATCAGAGAAAAACATTGGCTACAGGCAAAAATATATTTTTGGTCTGAAAAAATATGTATTGCCATGGTACGTCCTAGCACTGAAGGGAACTACTGTGTGTGTGGATGGGCTCCTTGTGAAAGGGCAGAATGCTGTCACTCATAGTGAAGTTAACCAATGGTTGAAGTGGGCTGGCTCACCATCCCAGGCTGAATGCTATAGTGGGTGGAAGAAAATGTAAATGACACAATAACAGATTGAGGGATAGATAGGGTTAAAGGTAAGTATGTTATAGATATATATATAATGTTAGTAAAATCAAAAGGTCTTGGCTAACACCAGACCTAATAACAGAAACACAAAAATGAAGGTAATGTGTGTTCAAACCTCAAGTACTGGATCCTGTTTTAGTTTGCAATGGCATCACAGAGAGTGCTGGCTTTAACAAGTCAAGTTAGGTTTGTGGTTGTTTTATGATGACAGTGGTTTGTTGATGTTTGGGCAACTGATATTTTTATGTTCTAAGTTGACAGCACAGCTGTCGGCAGACAATTATGTGAGCATCGCCACATTAGGAGCCAGGTGTGCATGTTGTGATTGGGCAGAAGGTGTGTGATTCTACAAGAAAGTGATTGCAGCCACACAGCTGTGATTATTTTGTTTATTTATCTAGCTGCCTGAGCTTGACCTTTCAGGGGCCCACACATGCCCTTGTAATGCTATTAAAGTGTCTTCATTAACAAGATAATTTATGGTGCGTTTCTCCGACAGCAGCACAGATGGGAGTAGGTCAGTCATTAACTAACATGGATTTTTAGGTCTGGCTTGGCAGTGTGACTACCACCTGACCTTTTAACTTACACTCATATTATTCTATGGTTCTTTGCTTCCACACAAATGCATATCCATTCCCATGCTATTTACTTGCAATACTTCATAGTACCACACAACATTCCTTTAAAGCCAGACCTATTGGCAATGACAATGCTTGTTACTTGGGGAATCTGTTGGACTGTGACCCTGTAGCACAGCAGTCAGTGAAAGCTTCGTGACAGCAGTGAAGAGACTGAGCTGCAGTCAAACACCAAGACAAATAAAAGCCAAATTCACCACTTGTTGCAATAGTGAAAAGGCAGAAAATGAAGAATGAAAATAAGATAAAAGTATACCCCATGTAGAATATTTGGAAGACTCAACTTTATTGTACATTTTTCTGACATTTTTTATATCATCCAGAGTCAATGTTTTCCTACTAGAAACACTCTAAAAGCCGCAGACCCACCTTTCGCCGGTGCTGCAAGAGTGCATTAGGTTTGGCCTTTTTTCTGGTCTTACGATCAATTGGGAAAAATCACTGATTATTCCATTAAAATTATGCACGTGTCCTCCCCCCTTAGAATATCCTTTGATTTGGACAACTGAACCGGTCAAATATTTGGGTATTTGGGTGCATCGTGACCCAGAGATAGTTATCAAGGAGAACTACGGTAGAGCACTACATCATTTGGAAGAGCAGGTGGAAAAGTGGATACATCTCCCTTTATCTTTGGCAGACGGGGTTGCAGTGCTCAAAATGGTAGTTTTGCCCCGTTTTTTGTATTTGTTCTGCAACATTCCAATTCACTTAGCCAGACATTTCTTTGCTATGGCCAAGACACAACTTTTAAACCTACTGTGGGGAGGGAAACAGGTGAGAATTAGTTGGGCCACATTGACGCTTCCGTATCCCAGAGGGGGGTTTGGGGCACCCGATCTATATCTTTATTATTTATGTGCACAGGCTCAATACGCCTATTATTGGTTCAGGCCACATGACTTCACCCCACACATAGCGGTGGAAGACGGGGATGCACATCCCATACCACTGTTGGGAATACTTACTCACGTTAACAGGGGTACACCTAAACAAGAGATTAATCCAATAGATGTGACAGTGGGTGCGTGGCAGGCGATTGGTCGGATAGCAGGAATACTCCCTATATACGCGCCTGCATTGCCGCTTGCTGGGCACGCAGCGTTGTCTGTAATGCAGGAGACTGGTCCAATTAGGGCTTTAAAAGATGTAGGAATAACGCATATGAACGATTTATATTCAGAGGGTACGTACACGCTGGATACTGAGTTATTTTTCATCACCAATCCCACACCGCTATTTATATACACTACACATCGCCTAAGACGTGCTTTAAAAGGTCATTATCCAACATTCCCGGCCGAACCACCGACTCTCCTTTCTCTACAGTTACTGCTTGTAGCTCCCACAAAGAAGAAATTAATCACTAAGCTGTATAAATCGATACAGGAGGAGGCGCTGATGGGGGTGGATCGCAGCCTGGAGCGTTAGGAATTCCGCGTTAGAAACCCCACTAACAGTGAAGGACTGGGAACAAATATGCACCCTGACTGGGACACTTTCGCCCAACGGTAATTTACGAATTATTAATCTGAAATTTCTACATCAGGTGTACCATACTCCTCTTAAATTGTACAAAATGGGACTTCGAGATTCTGCACAGTGTAGGAGGTGTGAGCACAGCGACGCAGACTTTTGTCAACTTGCGTGGAACTGCGCTGCAGTATTCACATATTGGAAAGAGATACTCAGTCATATACATAAAATGACAGGCGCCGAGATACAATGCACGCCGGTGGCATGTTTGCTTTGCTACTTACCACAATTAAAAGGAGTGCTGGGCAGATTTGTGCGTATTGCTCTTTTGCTGGCCAAAAGGCGTGTTGCTATGACTTGGGAGGGTCGACCAAGCTCTCGGATAACAGACTGGATTAAAGACTTAATATACTGTAGGGAAACTCTTGCACTCTATGCAGAGGAGCTGCCTACTGCATCTAGGCCTAAAGATATTTGGGAGCCGCTTAGGCAGTATTTGTTGACTTGTACCACCACTGATGTTACCTCACCTTAAACTGCACATCATATGTTACTCTGATTGCTGTACTTGTAAAGACCAGATACAAGCCTGTGATTTGACTGAAGACGGATGATTAGTTATGTACTGTAAAGCACATACATCAGGCATAGACCTATCACTTGGGATTGTTTTATCTTTCTTGATTTATGCGCCCTGCGAGACGAAATGTGTGCTGTTTTCATTGACTCATTTTGAAACTCAATAAAAAGATTTTTTTTTAAAAACCAATCTAAATGTGTCAAAGTATTCTCTTACACCATTTAATTGGGGAACTAAATTAACAGAGAGACACAAAAAATATCAGGTTAGTAAATCGAAATGGTCTACAACTCAATTTATATACATATTGATTTGAATCCCTTTACGAAAGAAAGTGTCCCTAATTTCACAGATGTTTAGAAACATACGGGGGGATCTCAGGGAGAAACAATGGGATCATATTAATAAATAACTGCATGGAAGTTAGAAGATATGGATAAAGTTGTTCATGAAGGTCTATGCAATCTCAAGGTAGCAATAGTTCATAGCTATAATTGCAATGAAGGGGAATGAATTTCTAGCAATTAACAAAACCTGCAGAGTATTGACATCTTCAGTATACGAATTCTCACTTTACGCACAATCAATTCAACAGCACACTCCAATACCTACCCTCACAATGAATCTTTGGGCCAGATTTAATAAATTCTCATGCAGCGCAGCAGCTGTAAATGCTGCCCTGCACTGCGTGAGAAGGAGAGAGCAGGAAAGCACCAAATTTACTGATATAAGGCACACTCTTTTCCGCTCCCTAGTGCCGCAGCTGAAATCAGTTGCCATGCGCCAAGGAGACACTTTTGCGCCATGGTGCAAGGGTGTCTCCATGAGTCTGGCATAGGTTTTGTACTGGAAGGGTAGCCTTCCAGTACAAAATACTATGCTTAGACTAACTCTAAACCTTTTCCCACTTTGTATGTGTGCTGTAAAGTGCAGCATTCGTAAAAAGTCAAAAAAGGAAGGTGGAATGAAAGCATTTCTCCTTCCTTGCGCCTACTTCAAAAAGGTGCAGTCTTTTTACGCTAAACCCTGTCTACTTTGTTTAGTTAATTGTGCTAAGTGTCAGAAACTGTGGGTGGTTGGAGGAGGACTGCCATGTTCCGCCCATGGTATGAGCCCTTGGCGCTAAGTAATGCAAAGCAGTGCATAACGCTGCTTTGCGTTACTTTTACGTTATTTACAGCGCTAGACAAGTTTAGCTCTGGAAAGTAAATCGGAAAAAAAGATTTTGCGTCCATTTTCATCACTTTTGTTACGCATAACCAGCACAAAATCTTAGTATATCACCCCCTTAGTGTGAAAAGGGCTGCTTTAATGGCTCAGGTGCACATTACAACCATAACAACCCTGGCACATAGACTTAAAACTAACTGAGAAACTCACTATGCAAAAAGGTAACCTGCAACCCCTCTCCTAAAAGACCACCCAAAAACATCCCCAAATTGAATGCATCTCCCTTCCCCTGGCCCTTCTATCATAACTTTCTTCAATTACTTAGTGATTCAAACTTTTTGTTTCCGGGCAACTGCGGCGCCTCCTTGGAAAAAGATGCCGACACAGTGGCACCCTGTCTTTTTACCACCTACCACTCCACACCCTAACCCCAAGTACAATCAGATTTTTGCAGTTCCCACACTGCTTCACCCACATAACATGCCCATGGTGCACACAAAATGTTTTGTGACCCTCAAGCCCCCATTAGCTTGAATAAAAGGTTCAAATAAATAGCAGCTTTGATTGCAATTTTGTTGCATCGAAGACTTTTGACTTTTCAGTCGCATTAGAAATATAGTGAAAACAAGTGATAGTTTTTTTAAGAAACAAATGTTATGCTTATTCTGTTATCTTGTCACTCTTTCTACCAGGGCACAAGTCCTAAAAAAAGAAGTGGGGGGACGCTCCAAGTTAGGTGGTGTCACCGGAAGTGACCTCACAGCCGGAAGTGATGTCACGAGATGGAGTCCCCACTAATTAACAAAGGTTAGAAGGCGATGGGGGCAGGTTCAAAGGGAAAAGGAGAATGTTTACGTTGGAATTAGTCACCGTATTGGCACTCAAAGGAGCGGGGAAATTAAAGATGCGCTTGTTCGGTGCGTATTTATTGCCCACAGTAAATTTGCCGGTCTCCGTCTGAAATGCATAAACACATACTGACCTTTTCTAATATACGGCCACGAGCGCCCGTCTGTCATACTGAACGGCTCCATCAACGTGAAACATCTTAAAGAGCTCTGTTCGCCCTCTCTCGACAATAGAAGGTTAGGTTTGGTGAGTGCTGAGCGCGTGCGCAGGCTCGGGTACCGGCTCCATCTTTTGGGCAGGGTGGACGGCGTCCACCCGGTAAAAACCCGGTAAAATAAGTGGGGGGACGCCGTCCACCCGCGTGGTACCCCGACTCGAGCCCTGCTTTCTACTCATGTTGCTGTGGGCTGAGAGACTGTACTTGCCACTGCAATGCAGTAACCAAGGATCATATCACCGGTGAGTGAGAAACCTGATCAACCTGGAGGCCACAAATGCCAGGGGACACCATTTCTAAGAAACTGGCCCGGTGACGGCAACTCCCAGGACATTGAGCAGCCAGTCAGGAGGAAGGTGTTGCTGAGAATTGGGTGTTGCTGCACAGGCAGTATCCACCATTTACCTCCATGACCATTGACCCTGCACAGGCAGTATCCACCATTTACCTCCATGACCATTCACCTGCACAGGCAGTATCCACCATTTACCTCCATGACCATTGACCCTGCACAGGCAGTATCCAACATTTACCTCCATGACCATTGACAGTGCACAGGCAGTATCCTCCATTTACCTCCATGACCACTGACCCTGCAGAGGCAGTATCCAACATTTACCTCCATGACCATTGACAGTGCACAGGCAGTATCCACCATTTACCCCCCTAACCATCGACCCAAGTGATGCTGCTGGTCAGGCCCACACATGAAGGCTCTAACTGGTCTACTCCTATTGTGCTACCCCAAATGTACAAGAAACCAACAGGTAAAAACTTGGGGTTTAGCCTCCACAAAGGACTAAAGTCTGAACGCATGCAGATGAGTCTGCTACTCTTGCTAAGTCTTTTTGCCTAGGGAGGGTGAAGAGAAATTGAACTGAAGCTGCACAATTCACAAGTGAACGAAAATAACCCATCTGCTCCTGTGTCTACTCCTTGCCAAAAACTCATAGTATTGGGGACTATGGATACGGAGTCTCGTCCATAGCGGGAGGAGATTGGGGAGACACTGAGAAGTAGGTGGTGTCCTTAATTTCTACTGCAGCATAGTTTTCAACCCTGTATGTCTCTTCCAATAATTTTATAGTATTAAGTTCTGCTGTACGATTAAAGTGCTATCTTTTTTCCATAAAAGATAAGTCCTGGGCTGGACATTACATTATTGTGTCTGCTGTTTGACTGTTGAGTTCTGAGATCTTGCCTCCCACATTAACTACCTGAAAAAACCTTTGACTTCTCACTCTTTCGACCCTTAGAGTAAAATGTGGAAAGAGCTCTACTTGGCCCAGTTTGCAGACTCCGGGTGGGACTCACCCCAGGTCACTAGTGCCAAATGACCTTAACCACCGTGGTTTGGGCCCAGTACATCTTGTCTGCCCTCTGGCCTTCAAACAGTATCTTCAACAAGTCAAGCACTGAGATAAGTTTGCATGAATCCACAGGGCACATCTTCCCATTGACCACCCAGCCAGCTATTAGACTATGTCTGTGACCTTTCCCAATCTGGGTGATTTTTCGGGGGCATGGCTTTGCCAAAAGGCTCACCCCAGTCAAGGGGGTTGTCACCAGCTTCCCAGAAGGTATCCATGTACTTCATCACTGCAAAGTATCTGGCTCATACTCACGGAAATGAGGCAGAAGCAGACTTCAGGTATTGCCACATGGGGGGAGGGTCAACAGGAGTATTCCATGGGGTACACTAACTGTAGTAGTTGTGCTATTCGCTCCAAGCACTCTCCTGGGAGGGACAACTACATAACTATGCATCTTTCCAGAGCATGCTGTCATGGGCATTAATAATAAATAAATGCTTAACATAAAAAATGGTGCTGTACTGTATGGTTTTCTGCGTGACTATCTGTTATAAACCTATGTTATGAAGTTCACATTCCCCTGCTTCCATGGGTGTTCTCAGGTGATAGGCATGTTTTAGTGAAGACTTTAACTAGATGCACAAGCGATAAGTCTTCAGGAGACAGTCAAGCACAGGTAAGTTGGGATCACCCATTTCCAGCAGCAAGACCTTTGTTTGAGGTTTAAGACAGAGCCAGTTCTGTTGCATTCATTTTTTTTATGTGAGTTATGCAGTCTATGCCTTATCAATGGTCCTTATGCTTATTGGATACTCTTACGCTTATCTGGGCATCCTAGATGAACATGAGACAGCACATATGAGGCTGCTGAGAATGTTTATGAGGGGCACCAGGTTGGCATGGAAGAGCATTGATAGCAGTGCTGATCCGCATTTGACTCCGCAGGGGATGTTGGTAGACACAGACTGGCAGCAAGAAAATATGACCTTGTGTGCCGAAATAAGTAGAATTTTCTTGCTAATAGTGTTGAAAATTGCTGAGATGTAGTGGAGGATGAGTGTTCAGGTGTGGCTGTAACTAAGAGAGGGTGTTCTTTCCAAATAATACCTGGGTTTTTTAAGGTGACAAGTGTCGGCTGCATTTATGGGGAGGAGGTCAACTCAAAGAAGGTAGCTCCAAGGGATGCCCGTATTAGTGTTGTGCTACCATGAGCCAGCGGTGGAGACGGTGGTCTGGAGTCTGCAGCTTTTGTTTCCGAAAAAGCCATAATATCCTTGAGATACACCAAGTTTGAATGATGGTCATTTGATGGACACTCGTTCGATGTGGACACTTTAAAGCGTGCTTTGGCGTATTGCCTGCTTCTGAAGTGTAGGATTACAAGTAGGATTTCAAATACATGTAAGTCATTCTTGTACCTTTTCTAATGATAAAAATGGTTTGGTGTATTTACTACAAGCTCACATATTTTAACCTCAGGATTTTTTTTTTTTAAACTTGTTTTTATTGGCATTTGTTAGTGCAGTTGTTACATATCAATATTGGATCGCAGTGTCATTAAGCACAGATTTCCAGTCCGTGATAGCCATCATGACAGTTATAATTACTTCTACTTCAGTTATATGCAATGTAACAGGTGTTTGCCATATCAAGGAACCAACCAGGGAGGGGGGAGATCAAACTAGGGGTTGTCATGGACTATCAAAGGGGGCAAGCCGGACCATATCACATGCAGTTCGTCAGGGAACTGGTGAAGCAACACAGTGGGAACCTCTGGCCGAGGGTATGATTATGCAGGCGGACATGCGGCATAGGTGTGGGCAACGGAGCAGCGGGGACAGGAGCCAAGCCGCTCCCGGGTAGGTGTGAAGCGTTAGGGGGAAGCGTCATCCAAGTGGGTTTGTATCGCGCGTGACTGCGTAGTGGTAGGGGTGGTCGCATTCGCGTCCTGATCAGCTGGGGACTGGGACTGTTTAAGTTGATGTAGCAAAAGCGCCCACTCCAAGGAAATCGGGGTTTTACATATGCCCTTCGCATCCTCCTCTCGCAGGGCATCCTCCTCAGACGCGGCCCACTTGAGCACCGCCCCCCTCCATGCCGCTAGCGGGGGGCCCGTAGGAGAACGCCAATGCATAGCTATGCAACGTTTAGCCAGGAGGTGCGCCAAGGAGACAAATCGTATGGGCACTTTGTGCCGTTTCTTCCGGCCCATTATTCCCAGCGCACAGCACTCCCATGTGTCTAGATGAGGCAGCCCCGTAAGATCTCGGAGGGTCCCGTGGATAGTTGACCAGTAGGTCTGGATATCCGGGCACGTCCAAAACATATGGAGGAAATCTGCGTCTTGAGCCTGACAGCGGGGACAGAGGAAAATTGTATCGGGATAAAAACGCTGCAGGCGTGCTGGGGTCAAGTAGGCCCTGTGTATAATGTAAAATTGTATGTTTTTGAAACGGGCATTCCTAGACACTTTTTGGGGGAAATCGAGTGCCCTTTCCCACTCATTGTCGTGAAACGCCCGTCCCACCTCCTCCTCCCAAAGGGTCCGAAGGTGTTCCAGTGATGGGGGTGTCAACTCCCGGATGGATTTGTACAGCCAGGTGGTGAGGTGACGACCCCGTCCCATTCGCAGAATCCTGTGGAGGACTGGATGCGTGGGGGGCTCCCCTAATGTGAGATCATAGTATGGTCGAAAGTGGCTGAGGAGCTGACGATGCCGCAAGAACTGCCCTGGGGGGAGGTCATAATCATCAATGAGTTGCTGGAATGGCCGAAGATGTCCCTCTTCGAACAGTATTTCTGCTTCGGTGACATCCCTAGATGTCCACTCCCGAAGCATGGCAGGGGTAAAGAATTGGGTGTTTTTGGGCCAGCCCGCCAGTGGAAGCAACGGTGAATACGGGGGCCTGTCTGGTGTGAGGCGGTGTATGCGCTGGATGCACCTCCGGGCCACCTCCACCTGGAGGGGGTAGGTCCCCGCTGGGCGGGATCCCGGCACGAGCATTAGGCATAGTTCCGGCGTCATTATCCGGCCTACGGTCGTGTATGTTTCGGACGTGTGCCTGTCAGCTGTCCAATAGGAGAGCCATTGAAGCTGCGCCGCTAGGAAATAGGCCTCGAATGAAGGGGATCCAAGACTTCCTTGTGTCGTGGGTAATTTCAATTTTGCCAGTGCGATTCTATGTCGTCCCTTGCCCCATATCAGGGATCCAAGGAGGGTGTCCAAATCTTTGAAGAAAGAGCGAGGCGGTATCACTGGAAGATTAGTGAAATAATAGAGTAGACGCGGGACCAGAACCATTTTCGCAAGGGCCACTCGGCCAATCGGGGCCAGCGGAAGATTCCGCCAAAACCCGATGATGGAACGTGTAGAGGCGAGTGGCCTACGGTGGTTACCCTCGAAGATGTCGGTGGGTGAGTGATATAGGCGAATCCCCAGATATCGGGGGGCCTCCGCAGTCCAGCTGAGTCTCTGATCACCAATCCATACCTCCCGAGGGACAGAGTCGGGGTGTAAGGGATACACCACAGATTTCTCCCAGTTCACCCTCAAGCCCGAAGCTTCTGCGAACTCGGTCAAGGTGATCCCGAGTGAGGTGAGATCCGCTGTGATGTCCCGTATATAGAGGAGGAGATCGTCGGCGTACAGTGAGACGCAGTGCGTGGTGTCCGCAAGTGGTATGCCCCAGTCCTGTCCCTCCCTTCGGAGGCGGATAGCCAGAGGCTCTACAGCCAGCGCGAATAACAGGGGCGAGAGGGGGCAGCCCTGTCTGGTACCCCTGTGTATCGTGAATTCCGAAGAAACACGACGCCCAATGCGGATTCGGGAAGTGAGTTTAGTGTATAGAAGGCGGGTGTGGGCTATAAGCTTGGGACCTAGGCCAGCACGCTGGAGAACCGGGAACAGGTACTGCCACGTCAGGGTGTCGAAGGCCTTCTCGAGGTCCAAGATCAGGCACGCCGCTCTGGGGAAGTGGTCACCAATCTGATCCTGGATGTGGAACAGGCGTCGTATGTTCTGGGAGGTATTCCTGCCTGGAACAAATCCGCATTGGTCAGCGTGCACCAGTGGACGCACGACCCGGGAGTATCTTTCTGCCAATATTTTCCCTAAAATTTTACAGTCGGCCGTAAGGAGCGTTATAGGTCGATAAGAAGCTAACAGCTGTGGGTCACGGTTGGGCTTCGGGAAAGTGACAATCACCGATTCTCTCATGGATCTGGGTAATTCACCCATGCGCAATGCTGTGTCCAGTACCGTCAATAGACGGGGGTCAGCAGAGAAGCGAAGGTGACATAGTATTCTAGCGGGAACCCGTACAAGCCCGGGGCTTTGTGTCGGGCCAATGTACGTATGGCATGTGTGATCTCCGAAGTATGTATCGTCGCGTCTAGGTCATTTTTCTCTGCGGTAGATATCTGAGGGAGAGGGTCGAGGAAGCGATCGATCGTCCCTTGACTCCATGCCCGAGGGCCATTATAGACCTCCGAGTAATATTGACGGAATTCCTGGAGAATCTCGTCCTGGGAGTGTACCAAGGCGCCTTGTTGCGTAATTATGGACGTGATGGGCCGCATCTCCGTGTCTTGTTTAGCTAGCCACGCCAGCAGCGAACCCGTCTTGTCGCGGTCTTTGTGCATACGAGTCGCATATGCCCGGAAGTTGTACCGCCTCATGTCCGCGCACGCTCCATGATACTCTGATTTAGCATGGGCAAGCTGTGTTGCCGCCGCCGCCGATTGGTCAGTGAGTTTTGTGGCGGTAGCAAGCCGTTTTTCAGCTTTATCAAGGGCCTGTTCCAGGGTGCGTTTCACCCCAACGCGCTGTTGAATGCAGACTCCCCTGGCCACCACCTTAAAGCTGTCCCATTCGACCAGGGCTGAGGAGGCCGTCCCCGCATTTCAGGCAAAGTATTCTCGGATACTACACTCTTGTTCATGCGTGAAGACCGGATCCGTCAGACAATCGCGTGATAGGCGCCATGTGGGGACGGGGGGTGTGGGGGTCTCCATTGAAGACTTAGCAGATGTGCATCATGGTCGGATATGACTCTACCCAGGTAATCTGTGTGACGGACCTGAGGGAGCACCGCCGCCGTGCATAAGAACCGATCTAGCCTGACTCGGAGATTGTGAGGAGCGGAGTAGAAGGAGTACATGCGTGTATGAGGGTGATGTAGTCTCCATGCGTCTGTGAGTGACCAGTGCGCTACCCATGCCTTAAATCTATCGATTTGTCTGTAAGTAGGGAAGCGCGGCAGCGGGGGGCAGGAGCGGTCTAATCCGGGGTCCAAGATGCAGTTGTAATCTCCCCCGAGTATCCATGGTACATGTGTGAATTGGGCTAGGATTTTCGTGAGTCTGTCCCAAAACTTATCTTGGTCAACATTCGGAGCATATATGCTTCCCAGTAGGACGGCTTGCCCGTCCAGCAGTCCCTCCAACAGGACAAACCTGCCCTCCCCGTCTACCACCCGCTGGAGCTCCCGGAACGGGGTACCCGGTCGAACGCAGATCAGCGCGCCGCGGGCAAACGATGAGTAGGTTGTAGCGCAGACAAGGCCCCGCCATTTCGCTTGTACCCTGCCCACTTCCGCTACATTAAGGTGGGTTTCTTCTAATAGAAGAATGGACGCTGTCTGGCGCTTCGCGTAGGCATAGATCGCATAGCGCTTGCGGGGCGTGTGAAGGCCGCGCGCATTTAGCGTGAGTATGTTAACGTCTGTAACACTCGTCCTCTGTGCCATGTGTAGTGTGTCTAGTGTGCGGGCCGGGGGAGATGCCGATCTGAGTGGTCGGTGTATGGGGTCCTAGGGGTTCGCTGCGCGGTTGATGAATAATGAACCAGTGATCCCGGCCGCTGGGGCGGTTGGTCTTGCGGGTGTAGGGTGCCATGACGAATGGGATGTGTAAGAACTGGGAAATAAACAGTACGCTGGGCGGCTGGGGTATGGGAAACAGTCCCAATGCAAAGGACTCATCGTCCAAGAGACGGTGTGTCCAAACTTCTCCCTGTAACTCCGGGGGAAAGAACCTGTTCTATATGCTGAGGGGTGGCGACATGAAGCTGCATGTCCATGCGTCTAACAGGCATGGAAAAGGATTATTACGCGTCACTAGGAATGTGCCAAGCTCGACATCTGCAGTAGTGGGTACATATTGAATACTACTCATAAGGATACAAATTAGGCAGTCTATTGTTCTTGGGTGCATCATGGTGAGGAGGGAAACGCCTGTCCATCTAGCAGTCCTTCTGCCGTTTGTGGAGTGACTCTGGGGGGCGCCACGGAGCCCACTACCGATGCGGTGTCATCACTGTCATTTTCACCCTCTGGTGAAAAGATGTGTGGAGGGCGATCAATGGAGTCGGTATGTTGGGTGGATCGGAGATCTATGACCGCCTGCAGCGCTTCTCGCCTCTCCTTCATAATCTGTTCCAGATCCGGCGAGTCGTGGGTGCCAGAGGCTGCTTTCATCTCCGCGTGACGGGGCTTCATGGGACGCTTTTTGGCCCGGAAGGTGTTATAGGGTGAGCCGTTTCTGGGGCGGGTATCGGGCGTCCGTGTGCAGTGCTGATCCACCCAATCATGTGCCGCCTCGGCAGTCGTGAAAAAGACTGAGGAGCCCTTGTAGAGAACCTTGAGTCGAGCTGGGTAGAGTAAAGCATACTGCATGTTGTTATCCCGCAGTCTCCGCTTAACGTCCAGAAAAGAGGATCGCTGTTATTGCACAGCTCGGGCATAGTCCGGGAAAATCATTATCTACTTGTCCTCTATTCGAAGCGGTACCGCTTGCCGTGCCGCTCGGAGCACCGCGTCTCGATCCCGGAAGTGAAGGAATTTAGCGAGCAGTGGTCGGGGGGCTGCTCCAGGAATGGGTTTCCGGGCCGGCACCCTATGGGCTCGTTCAATCGAGAAAAACGCTGTTCGGTCCGCAGCTGGGGTAAAGGATTTGAGCCAAGTGTCCAGCTAGTCTATGGGGTTTGCCCCTTCAATCCCCTCCGGCAGCCCCACCACCCGAATATTGCAGCGTCTCGAGCGGCCTTCCAAGTCCTGTGCCCGCTCCTCCACTGCAGTCAAGCGGGTGACGATTCCCTGGAGTGTCTTCTGATGTTCATTCAGTGTGGGCTGTATTTCCTCCAATGTCCGTTCCTCCGTCCGCACCCGATCTGCCAGCTTGCGGTGATCATCCCGGAGCAAATTAACTTCTGTCGTCAAAGTGCCGAGTCGCTCCTCCATCGAGATCCGGGAGAGTTCAATGGCTGCAAGGACTTTATCTAGTTTGTCCGAAATGGAGAGGTCCGATGAAGGCGCGGTGTTGGGGGACCAAGTAGAAGTTTTTGGCATCTTTTCCGGGGCAGTCTCCGGCACCACACTCTGCTGCGTGGACCTTGGTTTCCCCATTGCTGGGCGGCGTGAGGGAGGAGGGCCACCTCCCCCGGGCGTGCTCCGTAGGTCCCTCTGGCCACAGTGCCGTATCGGGTGTAGGAGATGGGGAGGGGCACCCGGCTCGAGTGCGGTCCCCCAACAGGGGGGGGTAGTCTCAGATATGTGCTGGATTCTCGTGTCTGCCCGGGGGGTCCAGGTATGGGGCAGTACACGCTGATCTAGGCGGAGGAAGCACCCCCGCTAGAGGGGGGGGCCACCAGTGGAGCGTCCCGGTCGCCGGATCACCCCTCCACCATGGCGTCTCCGAACCAGATACACGCCGACGGTGCACTGATGATGCCCCAGTGGACTGCCGGTGCACCCTCGTCACAGATAGTAATTACAGCTGCCGCTCTCGTAGATCATGGGCCACTGTGGAGGGAATGCAGTGGAGCCACGCAGCACACGAGCGGCCCTGTCGAGGTCAGACCGGGGGTGCGCCCGACTGGTAGTGAAGTCTGGGGTCACGCACCTTTCACCCCGCGTACCTGCAGTGTTTGGGGGCACTCCACCGCGTCCTCCATCGGGGGGCTCCACCACCGCAACACCCCCGAAGGCAGGAACTCCCGCTGCAGGCCGCCGAGCCGCTCAGGCGGCCATGCGGAGGTCAGGCAGCACCTTTCGCACCAGCCCGGGCAGGTCCAGAGCCCCCGCCGATGAACATCACCGTCTCGTTGCCCCTTCGGACCCAGACACAGCGGGCCCTCCGGCTGTCCAGTGGGGGGGACGAGGATGTGGGGGAGGGGAGGCGGCCAGGTCCGCTCCCAATCTCCGCAGGGCGGCCAACTTCACGAGGGGACCGTCTCGCCTCCGCACCTCGGCCGAGTCTCCAGTGGCTCGAAGGGTCCGAACCCCGCCGCAGGCAGACGCGGCTCCTCCACGCCCTCTGCTTTGCCTCCGTGCCGCCGCCGAGCTGTTTACGGAGCCGCCGGCGCCATTTTGGATATCGCGGCGCAGGAGGCCCCCCGCCTCGCGGCTCTGTCCGAAAGTCGCCCTCTCCGGTGTCTGCGGGCCTCCGCCGTCACCACATCCCCAGCTGTGCAGGTTCCGCCGGATCTGTGGCCGGCTAGCAATCCCAGTGACGCTCTCCAAGCATCGGCAAAGACGCCCGAGACGGGAGCCTCAGCAATCGATGACCGCCATCGTGGCCGCCGAAGCCACGCCCCCATATTTTAACCTCAGGATATATGATTTTTTATCTCCAGAGTAATGGCCAGAGCAAAAAGTAGGCTTTTCAGGATTAAAGTTGTGGCTCTATAGAAAATAATTTGTTTAAAAAAAAAAAAAAGGCCTCAGCAGGTGTAACTGAGGTTCTGGGTCTAAAATGGCCTCAAAGAAGCATTTATGGGCCATGAAAATGCAGGATGAGATGGGGAGGGGCGAAATTAACAATGCAGAGTTTGGGAGGATTACTGTGTTGGACACTCAGGAAATCTGCCCAAGTGTGAGCATATCTAAGAAGAGAATATTACAGACCTTTAGCAATGTTAGTTCTAATGGATACTTTTTTAATTGAGGCTTTTGTGCAGATTGTGTGTCTGGGACACATCCCTGTGGCCAGGATGGCATCTCTGGACTTTTCAAGCTCTTACAGCACCATGGAAAGGCACTGGTAACATGGCATGGCTGCTGGCCCTACCTAGAAGTTATGGCATGCAGGGATACTGGACACAATCTTGGCCTGTGAAAACTGCAGGCAGGGGTAATGGGTAAAGGACATGTGCAAACTGAATTGTATGAGCAGAGAATTAGGGCTTGCAGGATGTTAGGATGCAACCTTTCTTTTGTTCAACATACATTTAATTTGATTTTCATATACAACCGGATCATATAAATGGATCACACAGCGCTAAGAAACTAAAACGAGCCATCACATAAATATATATTCTTATGTCTTACAAAAGTGTGTTTACTTTTTTATGAGTGATGCAAAATCTTCACAGGTTGTTTCAGTCATATCACAATCTTTGTTTCTTGGTTAGTCTGGGATAGGAGCTTGAACGTGTTGATTTTTTGGTGGAAAGTGAAGAATTGGTAATAGCTGCATGGATTGTTACAGGCACAGACTCTTTCAGTAGCTCAAGTCATTGCTGCTTGTTTTGCAAGAGGCCCACAGACGCATTGAAAAATAAACTGAGGTTTATCTAGATGTGAATAGCCTTGGGTTGGGCCTATGTGGTTCAGCTGGATGCGTTTCCTGCCTAGCCTATCTGCTACAAATTGCCTTGAGCCTCAGATAACATCGAACTAAGAAAAGGAATTAATGAATAGATAAAATGATTAGTGTAACTGTTTTGAAGACTTTACTATATAAGAGAAGACACTGCCTCTTCCTTCTACTTTTAAAAATAAGCTTAATGTTTGGTGTTAGCATAGTGCTGTTCAGTGGCGGCCCTCAACGTTTTGAACAGGTGCAGCATCGAGGCAGGGATTGCAGTGTCTGGTGAACATGCTCATTCACAACCTTTTCGAAGAGGTTGGCACCTGTGTGCCTGTCTAGATTATAGATTACTTACGCTGAGGCAGAGCCGCTCCCAAAAAATCACAATGAGCTTCTAGGTAATGGCTACCTCTCAATATGTGTTACACTAAAGACTCAACACAAACAGGAGGTTTCTTAATGACAGTAGCAGGACTTTCAGGATGCTGACGTGGAATATCACCTAAGTGAGAATGTTGCCAGAACTTGCATACTCTCAACCCCCCATACATTCCTCTCAGTGAGTTAAACTCTGACTCCAGGGACCTGCTTGTAACTTACATGTCACTCACACCTTCAGTGCACATGTTCTGTGGCCAATGGAAGCGTGTACTAGTCTGCCTGCTGGATCCATTCTTCAGGAATGGAAGATTGTACTTACTGCCTTCTGTGAGAGGGAAGATTGCTTTGCTTTACCTATGGTGTATGTGTCTTCCGATAGGAAGCAAAGCTGCTGGATTCGTATGCTTCCTGTGATGGAAAAGGCGTATGCTGCTGCTGTTCTGCCCGTACTTGTTCTCTGAAGGAGGGTAGCTAGAACTGTTTCTACACAAGGTGTACCTGTTCTGTGAAGAAGGGGGGATTCCACTATTGTTGCCCTATCTTATGAAAAAACAAAAGATATATTGAATGGACTTTATTCTCCTGTCTTTAATCTTATAGTAGAGAGACACCAGTAGTTCTCCTACATAGAGTTTTAATGTGAGTTTACCAAAGGGAGAACACAAATCTCAGCATAAGTGACATGACCTTATCCAAACTAGGGAACCCATAACTAGGAGACTGTACAACCAGTGAATAGTCACACTCTTGAGTGCTTACCAGTGCTAGATTTGGAACCCATGGATGAAACATACCACTGTAGGTAGGTGAGAGTTCATCATCCTCCATTAGTACAGGAATGTGTGATAAGTCAATACGAGGCTTGGCTGGTTCTTCCAGGGCTTTTGTACTTCTTGTATGTTTGTTTTTACAAAGAACTTACTACAGCCCTTCACCTCCTGTGACTCACTCTTCCATGTTTTTGCTAACTGTATTTTACCTCTCATGTATGCGTGAGACATTCATGTGATGTTCTTCTTGCCAGTGCCACCAGTCCTTTACATATTCTTTGTCTTAGAGCGGCTGTTGTCCATGTTGTACCTTTACTGTGTTGTGAAGCTGGGCATAAAACTTTCTACTACATTAAAGACACAACAATTCATATTGCCAAAGCTTGTTTTAATGTATGATGTGAATAAAAGAGTGAACCCTCACAAAATACATTAACAGTTTACTTTTGTTTTTACATGTGAAACAAGCAGTGTTGGAAATGGATAAGACAACTCTGAAAAAATGTAAAACTTACCTGACAAGTAGCTTTATGTCCTGTATAACACCTTCAGCCAGTTCCTGCATTTTAGCCAACATCACTTAGCATTCTGGGGTTTCGAACCCATGATGAAAGGTTTAAAAGCAAGAGCATTTGCCCCACAATGCAACATGGATTTGTCTTAGAAGCCACAGTGTGGCTGATGCTATCATATGTGATAGTGCACTTATCAGACTTGTGAAATAGAAAATAAAATAGATTTTCTGATTTCCTTTGTTTCTTGTAGGCACTCAAGGGTTAAACAGCAGAGACTAGCAGAGTTACCCTTTCAAATACTAATGAGGGCATCTTACTGCCAAGGGGTTAACATTAACACTCCTGGAAAAAAAAAGGCCATGATAAAAAGGTGTTCTTTATCAGAGTTCTTTACCAGAGCAATGCAAGCAGCAACTGAACCTATCCCAAGACACCTTAGCTAAGGAAAAACAATGACCTGGCACCTCTCATTCAAACTCGGCCTTGGCCGAAAGTTAGTTTGATTTACAGTGTCTTGGGCTCTTTTGATGAATCAAGATCTATCCCTAGGGCTAGAGTTTTGGATCTCATTAGAGAATTTGCCTCACGCATTTTACATTTTACATGTGTTGTATTTTATTGTATTTTATTTTATTGTAGCATTTGCATTGCAATTCGTACAGATGGTGATATATATATATATATATATATATATATATATATATATATATATTTATATATTTTATGCGGTGTTTGCATAAAAAAAGTGACGCAAATCGGTGCAAAACATTTTTTTCCCGATTTACTTTCCAGCACTAAAGGGGATATTATCAAGAAAAGGCGCTAAAATTATCGCCGCTAATGGGCTTGATAATATGCCCTTGAGAATTCCAATAGAAGCCCAGGTTCTGGTGTCAACATGGGTTTCTATGGGAATTCTCTGCAGCATATTATCAAGCACATTATCGCCGCTTTCTGCCGCTAAAGCGGCGATAATTTTAACGCCGTGCATGATAATGTGCCCCTAAACTTGTGAGAGTAGTAGGTAGATTGCGGATTGTACGTCAGTTCCTCAAGTGTTCTTTGGTGTGGCCTCTTGAGTTAATTCCCACGTTGGAATCTAGGCTCCTCTCCCTATGACAGGGCCAGAAGAACTGGCTTTTCACAGACTGAGGCGTGTCAGTGCGGTTCATATGTGGAGCCAATGGAGGACGGTGCCTGAAAAATGCTCGACCAGCTCTGACAGGCCCTCCGACAGACAGACAGAAGCCCCGCCCACGTCCTAACGAGAACTGCCTGACTTCCTAGATGTCCCGGCCGCGGCGGTGATTTCAGTACGGCGGCAATGAGGGGTAGGCTCCCTCTTCTTTAAACATACGAGCGGGGTGGGCACCCGCTCGAGGTCGCAACAATGCGGGGTGGGCACCCGCTCACCAATGAAATATAAAAACGTGGGGTGGGCACCCGCTATCAGCAAATCACTCCTTCAGGCGGCAATAATGCGGGGTGGGCACCCGCGATGAAAAGCAGCAAAAAGCGGGGGAATCCCTACGTCGGGATTCCCTTGCAAAGGATCGCCGTCCAGCGCTGTGTCTCTTCACGAAGGCGCTCCTCAGTCCCAAAATGCAGCGCTTCTGCCCTGGGAAACACAGCGCTCCCCCAACAAGGCAAGGCTCTGGACAAAGTCTTTTAGAAGGCAGGGGGGGGCAAGGGCTGGGCCCAGGGGCCAGCTCACAGGGCCCTCCAGGCAGGGAGGCAGTCCCCAGTGGCGGTCTCTCCTGGCGCCCAGCAGCAGCAGCAGCCCCCCCAGTTAGGATTAGCCAAGAACATTTTACTTGGGGTCACAGCCCCTTCTTATACATAGGATTCCTTTGTCTCAAGGTGCAGGGTGAGGGGGAAAACCAGTCGCAGCTGGTTGGGGAGCACCCTTGATGTGCTCAGCCCCTCACTCTATTCACTGGCAGGGCTAGGGTCATCAGTCGCACCACAGGGGGCGGAGCCAGCATTGTGTGGGGAAATCCCAGCCTTATTCAGGTCCCAAGTGCACTCCTCCCCAGCCACCAGCATGCTAATCTCACACTCACCACTGGGGCAGACCCACCCAGACTCCTGGAGCCAGGCTCACCAGCCAGCTCCAGCCAATCACACGCCAGACACATTTTACACTAATATGCCAACTCCTAGAAGTGGCACTTCCGCACATGACATAATCACGCAGTATACATCATTGCGAAGCATTCAATCACATGAGTCCGCACATACCAAACTCGAGCCTGCACACCCCATGCATCAGGAACTACCAGGGACACATACATTCCCCATGCATTCCTATGGGAGGGCAGGCCTATCTCACCACATGCACTCAGAGTGCGCACGCACTTTACTCTGGGACACAGGGAAAGTGCGCAGAAACCAAAAATCACTACCACCAGGTCACCAGTAAAAGCAAAAAGTTTAGGGGTGAACCTGCCAGAAGGGCCAAGTCCAACACTCATAATCGATATTTCTTTTGTGAAGAAATTTCCTGTTGAGTGCTGCACACACATTTGCGTAAGATGTCGCCTCTGCGGCAGGTAGTTCCTTTATTATTTGCCCGACGTCTTTGCCTATTAGGTTGGGTAATGCTATCAGCTGTTGACCAGGATCCGCCACTTGCGACCCTTTCATAAAGTCTTAGAAGTCCTCGAGCCATTCTTTCCACCGGAGACCCATGCCTCCCCTAGTTTCCAGGACTAGCAGTTCAGGTGGGCGCAGAAATGACACACCGAGCATTCCCATCTGCCCAGCGGTGGCCGACGTACACCCAGATGGGCATACCGGTGACGTAGACATGGCGAGGCCCCAAGCCTTTAATTGAGATTTGTGCGTTGACGTCAAAATTGGCAAGGCTTGATTAATTCAACTCTTCTGTTTTCTTTAGTCGTAGTTGCAGTTACTTGCTGTCATTCAGATTCGTCTTGTTGCATTCGCCAATGCTTGATGGCTTTAAGGCTCTTTCTTTTGTTTTTGCCAATGCTTGATGATTTTCTGAGCTTCCAGTTGCATGAAGCACTGCTTATTACCAAGTTCCAGCTTTTGCCTGACTTAAAGATGGCCGCCGGGGTGGCCTCGCAGGGGATTGGTACAGGTGCCTGACTTAAAGATGGCCGCCCCGCTCACACACGCCCCTCGAGGCTCGATCTCCACATGCCGGCTACAGCGTCCTGGCCAGTCCAGAATGGCTCCACACGTGCCAAATAGAAGGAAGACACTCACCGCGAGTCTTCCAACGCAGGCAGCGCGCGACTGGGGTGGGCTCCCAGATCGTTGACTCATACACAGGAGCACAGGACCTCCACGCCGTAGCTCCTCCGGGGGGGCACCTCAGACGACCCTCCTACTTTCTGCCACTTCGGCACAGGCAGCGCGCGACTGGAGTGGGCTCCCAGATCGTCGTCCCTTTCCCCGGAGCGCGGGACCTCCACGCTGATTCTCACCGGGGGGGGGCACCTCCGCTGCCCTCGCACGTTCCGGTATCACCACGTCGGCGTCGGGTCTCGCGGGCGATGCCACAGCTATCAGTGCTGCATAAGCGACCGGGGTGGGCACCCGCGTCGCAGCCCGCTCATTTAGACGCGATCGGGGTAGGCTCCCAACTCGCGCTACGTGAAACCTTCAACCTGAGCGCTCCACGCTCGCGCAGCTCCTCCAGGCAGCTGCTTACACCAGGGCACACACCACGCGCTTCGTGGCCACCCTCGTCTCCAGTTGTAGTGTCGTTGTAAGCAGGACTCAGACACTAGGTGAGGTTCACGTTATCTTTATTGTATGCGACTTAATTCACTGCTTGCCTACACTACTCTGTCTTCCTTTTCCCGGGCATTCCCTTGACCCCTCCCTGGTCCCGCCCCGTCCACGCCTCCCTGGCCGAGGCGGTCCTGGTGTCCCCTTGCTCAGCGCTACATTACATTTACAATATAAGAGAAGACACTGCCTCTTCCTTCTACTTTTAAAAACAAGCTTAATGTTTGGTGTTAGCATAATGATGCTCAGTGGCGGCCCTCAACATTTTGAACAGGTGCAGCATCGAGGCAGGGATTGCAGTGTCTGGTGAACATGCTCATTCACAACCCTTTCGAAGAGGTTGGCACCTGTGTGCCTGTCTAGATTATAGATTACTTACGCTGAGGCAGAGCCGCTCCCAAAAAATCACAATGAGCTTCTAGGTAATGGCTACCTCTCAATATGTGTTATACTAAAGAATCAACACAAACAGGAGGTTTCTTAGTGACAGTAGCAGGACTTTCAGGATGCTGTCGTGGAATATCACCTAAGTGACAATGTTGCCAGAACTTGCATACTCTCAACCCCCATACATTCCTCTCAGTGAGTTAAACTCTGACTCCAGGGACCTGCTTGTAACTTACATGTCACTCACACCTTCAGTGCACATGTTCTGTGGCCAATGGAAGCGTGTACTAGTCTGCCTGCTGGATCCATTCTTCAGGAATGGAAGATTGTACTTACTGCCTTCTGTGAGAGGGAAGATTGCTTTGCTTTACCTATGGTGTATGTGTCTAACGATAGGAAGCAAAGCTGCTGGATTCGTATGCTTCCTGTGATGGAAAAGGCTTATGCTGCTGCTGTTCTACCCGTACTTGTTCTCTGAAGGAGGGTAGCTAGAACTGTTTCTACACAAGGTGTACCTGTTCTGTGAAGAAGGGGGGATTCCACTATTGTTGCCCTATCTTATGAAAAAACAAAAGATATATTGAATGGACTTTATTCTCCTGTCTTTAATCTTATAGTAGAGAGACACCAGTAGTTCTCCTACATAGAGTTTTAATGTGAGTTTACCAAAGGGAGAACACAAATCTCAGCATAAGTGACATGACCTTATCCAAACTAGGGAACCCATAACTAGGAGACTGTACAACCAGTGAATAGTCACACTCTTGAGTGCTTACCAGTGCTAGATTTGGAACCCATGGATGAAACATACCACTGTAGGTAGGTGAGAGTTCATCATCCTCCATTAGTACAGGAATGTGTGATAAGTCAATACGAGGCTTGGCTGGTTCTTCCAGGGCTTTTGTACTTCTTGTATGTTTGTTTTTACAAAGAACTTACTACAGCCCTTCACCTCCTGTGACTCACTCTTCCATGTTTTTGCTAACTGTATTTTACCTCTCATGTATGCGTGAGACATTCATGTGATGTTCTTCTTGCCAGTGCCACCAGTCCTTTACATATTCTTTGTCTTAGAGCGGCTGTTGTCCATGTTGTACCTTTACTGTGTTGTGAAGCTGGGCATAAAACTTTCTACTACATTAAAGACACAACAATTCATATTGCCAAAGCTTGTTTTAATGTATGATGTGAATAAAAGAGTGAACCCTCACAAAATACATGAACAGTTTACTTTTGTTTTTACATGTGAAACAAGCAGTGTTTGAAATGGATAAGACAACTCTGAAAAAATGTAAAACTTACCTGACAAGTAGCTTTATGTCCTGTATAACACCTTCAGCCAGTTCCTGCATTTTAGCCAACATCACTTAGCATTCTGGGGTTTCGAACCCATGATGAAAGGTTTAAAAGCAAGAGCATTTGCCCCACAATGCAACATGGATTTGTCTTAGAAGCCACAGTGTGGCTGATGCTATCATATGTGATAGTGCACTTATCAGACTTGTGAAATAGAAAATAAAATAGATTTTCTGATTTCCTTTGTTTCTTGTAGGCACTCAAGGGTTAAACAGCAGAGACTAGCAGAGTTACCCTTTCAAATACTAATGAGGGCATCTTACTGCTAAGGGGTTAACATTAACACTCCTGGAAAAAAAAAGGCCATGATAAAAAGGTGTTCTTTATCAGAGTTCTTTACCAGAGCAATGCAAGCAGCAACTGAACCTATCCCAAGACACCTTAGCTAAGGAAAAACAATGACCTGGCACCTCTCATTCAAACTCGGCCTTGGCCGAAAGTTAGTTTGATTTACAGTGTCTTGGGCTCTCTTGATGAATCCAGATCTATCCCTAGGGCTAGATTTTTGGATCTCATTAGAGAATTTGCCTCACACATTTTACATTTTACATGTGTTGTATTTTATTTTATTGTAGCATTTACATAGCAATTCATACAGCTGGTGATATATATATATATATTTATATATTTTATGCGGTGTTTGCATAAAAAAGTGACGCAAATCGGCGCAAAACATTTTTTTTCCGATTTACTTTCCAGCACTAAGGGGCATATTATCAAGAAAAGGCGTTAAAATTATCGCCGCTAATGGGCTTGATAATATGCCCTTGAGAATTTCAATAGAAGCCCAGGTTCTGGTGTCAACATGGGATTCTATGGGAATTCTCTGTGGCATATTATCAAGCACACTATCGCCGCTTTCTGCCGCTAAAGCGGCGATACTTTTAACGCCGTGCTTGATAATGTGCCCCTAAACTTGTGAGAGGTATGAGGTAGATTGCGGGTTGTACGTCAGTTCTTCAAGTGTTCTTTGGTGTGGCCTCTTGAGTTAATTCCCACGTTGGAATCTAGGCTCCTCTCCCTATGACAGGGCCAGAAGAACTGGCTTTTCACAGACTGAGGCGTGTCAGTGCGGTTCATATGTGGAGCCAATGGAGGACGGTGCCTGAAAAATGCTCGACGAGCTCTGACAGGCCCTCCGACAGACAGACAGACAGACAGCTGTGCTGCCGCTCATCCCTGGCGTCTGGCGAGCCACACCCAAGACGCTTCCAAACACATTAGGCCTGGTGTAAAGGAGGAGCTACAAGGCACTATCCACCTTTGCATGTCGAGGGCTCAACAAAGCGCAAACCTGTCTGTTGCAGATGTTTTAAATGTTTTCCCTTCAAAGTAGAGTATTGAAAAAGGTCTAATGGGCTGGACGTGTCATCAACGAAGGGGTAGTCGAAATGCTATCAGTTTTGAAGTAAAGAATGTTCTTAGTAGATCTTGGCAAGAGCAGTGTACGCGATTCTGCAACCATAGCATTTTCCACATAAATATATGGATTTGTCAGACTTGCCACACAGTCCAGCATCTCCTGCATAGTTTTCAGATTTAAGCATAAAAAATGTTTCTAGCTCAAACTGATCAAAAGTACTAAACCGCTGTAATTCGTGATGCTGCTTAGGGGCAAGCAGTTTGCACAGGTTAACTGGTCACCTTTCAGTTGCTGATTGCTGTGGTTAGTTGTGAAACGAGCTCATGAGGTGAAACGTTCACCCAGACAGTGCGTAAAAATAAAATAATGAGGTAATACTGGCACGATACGTGCCGCATTTTGCCGCATGGTTTGCCTTTTCTTGCAGAATAAATTAGTCAACCTTGATCGTTGTATTTCGTTTTGTTCTTCGATTGAGCGTGGAGCAGCGTGACAACTTTACATCTGTTGTGAAAAAAAACAGTAAAAGGTATGTAAACCCGGGCTACAAACCGGCCCGGGAAGCAGCTGTCTGTATCTTTGGAGAACAAATCACGAACGTTTTTGACTGCCCCATCTCTTTTCACTTAAATGCTCCACATTTTTATGCTACATTATTTTTACTGTCTGAGTACCTGCCGCGAGTTTTTCTACGAAATGGGCTTACAATGGAATCCATATATCTTCAAAAACGTGTGACGCCTTTGACAGCCAAAGTTAAAATTGCTGTTTTGAAGAAAAATGCATATTTCTGTTTTACTTTCAACTGAAAAATGTGTATAATAGTTTGAAATGCCTAGTGATTTACTGAGCTTTAGAGTCCAGGAGCAGCAAGACGAACGGAATAAAGAGTTACATCGGAATAGGCAGGCTTTTAGGGGCGTATTTACAAGCCCCTTGTGCAGCCGGTGCGTCACTTTTAATATGGGAAAAAGTGACGCACCGGCGGCGCAAGGTTCATTAGGTCTGGCTTGTCAGCGCAGGGTTGAACCCACCTTGGGACAGCCCCCTACAACAATGGCTTATTTGGATCATTTTAGGTTTGCATGTTGCTAAGAAATATAGGGGCATATTATCAAGAAACGGCGTTAAAATTATCGCTGCTTTAGCAGCAGAAAACTGCCGCTAAAGCAGCGATAATGGGCCTGATAATATGCCGCAGAGAATTCCCATAGAAGCCCAGGTTGACACCAGAACATGGGCTTCTATGGGAATTCTCTGCGGCATATTATCAAGCCCATTATCGCTGCTTTAGCGGCAGTTTTCAGCCGCTAAAGCAGCGATAATTTTAACGCCGTTTCTTGATAATATGCCCCTATATTTCTTAGCAACATGCAAACCTAAAATGATCCAAATAAGCCATTGTTGTAGGGGGCTGTCCCAAGGTGGGTTCAACCCTGCGCTGACAAGCCAGACCTAATGAACCTTGCGCCGCCGGTGGAGTGTGCTGGCATCGTAGCGGTGGAGTGTCCAAGAGGAAGGCTCCTTGGTGCTGAGCGCGGCCCAGGGGCATATGGACGCAAACGGGCTTGCCTATGGGTTGTCTATTGCACGTGAGATGACCATTCCAACGCAGGCAGTACATCATCAACAACGCAACTCCGACAACGCAGGTGCCTTTACATTGCATTTGATTACAATGCATTGTGAGTTCAGTAATGGTGTAATTAATTTTTTTTGGGGTGTGTATGTATTCCAGATGTAAAATATGTAAAATTGGGGTGTTTTTTGGGGAAAAATAGGTAAAATTGGTGTGCTTTTTGGAGTAAAGTATGAAAATTGAGGTGATTTTTGGGGGCTAAAAAAGGTATTTCTGGATTCACGGTTGGGTGTGGGGTGCAAAGATTAGTTTTTTGTTGCACTCACTGAAGTGGGAATAGTGATATTTATGTCTCCGCTATGCTACACCTACTCTACTGTTGCAATGTGCCTAGTATTAGTATGCATTGGAATTGAATGTAATGTTATGGCATGCGTTGCAAATACGTATGTGCCTTTGGCACATGAGGGATACGCCCACTGTGCATGGGTGCACAGCAGACAACATTGAGAAGTGCTGGTGGGGGGCATGTTCTACATGCAGGCTGTAATGCAGTCTGCATTGGGAACAGGGAAGTGCGTATGACTGTTTTGTGCGGCCTGAGTGGGCCGACAAAACAGTAATTGCGCACTTGAGTGGGCATGCTAATCTGCCCATGCCCAGCTCCGTGTTTGGAGCACTCCTACCCACCCTCTCACCCCCTGACGATGCATAGCATGATTACAACAGTTAGTTATCATCATGTAATAATTGTTCCTCTTCTGCACTGCTTGAGACAGTGGGGAAACGCTCTTCCACCATAGCGGAAGAGACGCCCCTGGGGGTGCGTCATCTACGTGTGATAGGCCTGAGCTACTTGCCCCACGGCCCTCCTGCGCTGCGTGTCCCACCTTCTCCTTACCTGGACATTGACACCGTGGCACAATCCACTGCACCCTCTCCAAATCCATAACTCAGCCAGAAGGAGCCTCAGCCAGGTGTGATTTCACTAGGCTGGGTCCAGGCGTCGCAGGCTAGTCCGCTGGTGGGCCTCAAGATGCAGTTGATGCAGAAGGGCCCCCTTAGGCGTGAAGTCGCAGTGCTCACGCAACACAAGTTTGGCATAGCACAGGGGCCTCACCATCCACAGCGTACGGCCAGCCCAACATCATCCAGCCTGTGATGCAGGGAGATGGCACACACCAGGTAATCCCCTCGGTGCACCCCGGTGTACTTGTGGATCGTGGTATGCAATGCGGGCCTCACTACGTTGGTGCGCAGGAGCGCCTCTGCCATTAACAGCTCCAAGGGTTGTAAGGTGATCTTCTCACACAGGACAGCAACGTGTCTCCATGAGTCCTGCCAGACTTCACCACTAGGTACGATCGATCGTCTCGCATCAATATATACCGCTACAGCTCATCGACTCCACAGCTCCTCAACAATCCGCTCCAAGCGCAGGTTCAGCGAGGCATCCAGTCTCCAGAGGCAGGTCCAGCAAGGCATCCAGACTCCAGACACAGGTCCAGCGAGACATCATGGCTCTCATCCTGGATGTTGGCTGGCTTGCATTAGTTATTGATGTTTTTTGCTCCACTTGGCCTTGGCTGCTCAATTCTGCATGTTATTGTATTTTATGCCTATTTACTATTGGAGCTTGACTGATAGGCAATTTTTTGCATTAGTGGAAAGAAAACTAAAGTTGGGCTAACTAACGTGAGTTTTCTTGACGCTAATGGGCCTATCGCTAGTTATCGCCCACTTTTGACAGAATTCCGATCGCCATCGCGCTGATGTTAGCGTGAGTTTTCATCTACTTTCCCTGTTACTATCTCCATGTACCGACGGCTTGTTAATACGCCGCTGACATGGCGATGGTTTTCAGGGTTATGCTGCGATACATAAACTGCCAATAACTGGCGTTGGCGATAGGTATCGCCAGTCCTTGAGAATATCCCCCTGAGTTGTTCTGTGCATCTTTCTGAGGCATGCGCACGTGCGCACACACAGAAACACGCACAGGCTTCATGGCGCGATATGTGAAGATGAAGACAGCAGCAGATGTTAGAGTTAAGCTGCTTGAAGACTCTCCGAGCCCCTATGTGTTAATGACAACACCCCCCGATTACAGTGCGATAAAACAGCTAGATTAACTATAAAATGAAAAACGTAATTAAAAGTGTAGAAAAGCCCGTACCAGCCACATTCGCTTCACATTTGTTCCAATTATGATTCCGAAAATTACAAGCAATAATTACAAGTCCACAAAAATTATAAAAATAATAATTTGTGTTTGAAAAAAGGATTCTTTACTGTACCCAAATGATCTTTTCTAACCCGCATATGACGGAGGTGATGGAACTTTGAAAATCTGCTCCTGGACAGCAAACTTTGTGATGAAAATGTGTCAGCATCAAAACACTAGACACAAAGCGAGGTTTACACTGACCAGCGCACAAGGCACCTCGGGAGGCGCCGCAGGACGTGACTCCTTGAAGACACCTTCTATGTAATGCGCTTCTATCTAGTAATAACCCTTTCCGTTGGGGAGGCTCTGGCTGGCCTAGCGAAATTATATCAGAAACGGATTCGCTTTTAAAGGAGAACAAAAAAGACATGGATGACAATTATTAACATAAAGGGGTATAAGGTGCTTTAAACACATACTGCGCTTGGGCACCCCGGGTCCCTTCCTCTGGTACCCCCGAGGTGCCCTCTGGGTGACTCACGGCGCCCTCTGCGCCTTCTCAGGCGAGCAAGTCCAACGAGCATGGTTACACGGAACATGCACAGTACTCGGAGAGAAGAGCTTTACGGGGGTGGGGTGGGGGTACAGGGATGAGCTCCTAAAGGGCTGCTGGCTCGGGATGTTTTGGTGTCGCATTGGCAGATTTCTACACACATTTAAGTCAAAATAAACTTCAACAATCTCTATTAAAACCGCTTCCATGAAGTGCTGTAAAATCTTGGATTTAGGCATTAAGGGGCCTGTTATCATGCAGTTGTCTCCAGGAGGAAAGATGGGAATTTTATTGCGATAATGTGCCGATCGCCAGGGATCGCCGGCTAACGCCGGAATCACTATCGCCATTGTGATGATTTTATCGTGAGTTTTAACACCCGTTCCCTGTTACTATCGCCATGTAGCGTGGGCTTGATAATACCTCGCTAACATGGCGATAATATTCCGGGTTAGGCGGCGCTAACATTTCTGCAGATAACTGACGTTGGCGTTAGTTATCGTCCGTCATTGTGAATATCCCCCAGAATTTTCTATTAGTAGGATTAACTTCAGATGGCAGTGGTTTTCCATGAAGACCAACTTTCTTTTGTGATCGCCCGACGTTGCGGAAGACAGGAAGCGCTGTAAACGGCCATATAGAGATACAAGGACCCCTGGAATCTGAGGTGCCTTCAGCTGTTCTTCTTGCGAATTATTGCCGTAAAGGAACTAGCAATGGACATTTCTTACCTGGAAGTTTCGCGTTCCCAGTTGTTCAGATATCTGGCCCTGAGGAAGCCTTTGTTAGGCGAAACGCGTTGGCTGCGCTATTTTGGAAATAGATAATAAAAGTAAATTCTGAATCATCATTCAAGACTTAGGACTTTCCGTCTTTACTAAATGTGTTCATCTTCAACTGTTCCTGTTGCTTCTCCTCTCGTCTGTGATATTTATACAACTTTCTTTTTGGTTAGTATCATCTGTCTTAAAAAAAGAGTTGTAGAAATGTTGACTCTGGCAGACCTCACCATTTCCCCAAGTTATAGAACTTAGGGGCATATCTTCAAGGCGGCGTTATAAAATTATCGCCGCTTTTGCAGCCGTTTCCGGCCGAAAAGCGGCGATAATTGTATCGCTATATCAGCAAGGTCACACTATTGCGTGAAACCTTGCCTTAGCACCTGAATTCCTAATGCCCATCTTTGCATCTCTAATGAGATGCAAAGTGGGCGTTCCTCCCCAGGATAACAGGAGAAATGTCGCTAAGCGACATTTCTCCTATTATCAAGCCTCAAGCAAAGCAGCATTGCGACATGAAAAGTAGCGATAACCTCTGTTATCGCTACTTTCCTTACGCCTACTTTGAAACTGACTTAGCCATGATATCCTATGGAATGTGGATATCATGGCTAAGTATGTGAGGCCCTATCAGCAAGCTATCGCCAAACTTCGTGGGATTATCGCTGGGTTTCCAGCGATAATCTCACGTTTGGCAGTTAGCGCTAGGATTTTTATCGCTTTTGAGATAAGCGTTGCTAATACCACGCTATCTCAGCTCGGTCTGGCTATTTTAGTAGATTGAGGTTGCGTGAAAACCTAGAGGACTTTGCATTGACCCACCTCAGTAATGGGCTCTTGACAAAAAGCATCAAAAGTGGGGCAAAACAGTTTTTGCGCTATGAGAAGTCGACCTTTGCAGCGCAAAACACCTTTTGCACTGGATAGTAAATAGTATGCACTGCTTTTGGGTCGCACTAGGGTAAACACTTTGGGGCAGATTTACAAGAAAGTGCCGCATCGGTAGAAATCGTCACTTTCCCTGCGCCATCCTGAGAAACCCTTCCGCCACCATGGATACGCCGTATTTACAATATGGCGCACCATGGCGCAAGGATTGACAGATGCGTCAGAAATTCTGATGCATCTGTTGGGGCAAAAGTCACGCATTGCTGGAGCCATGTCGCAAGCATTACGCAACTCCCGCAATACATTTTGAGGCTTATTCCCACTACACTGCGTCACTCCTTACTCCTGCTTCAAGCCGGTGTAAGGTTTTGACGCATTGGCGTCCCAGATGTATCGCAGTGAAATCTTGTAGATTTCACAGCGTCACTTTTACAAGGCCTTCCTGCGTGGGAACGCCCACCCTGCAAAAATGATACCTGACACAGGTATAATGTGGCGCAGGGCTTTACAACGTGAAGCATCTCCCTAGATGCATCACGTAAATTGGCTGCATTTTTTACACCACCGCTGGATCACAAAAGTGACGCAAAGGCGGCGCAAAAGTGTCGCAAGGGGCTTGGAAATCTGCCCCTTAGTAAACCTGGGCCTGAATGTTCATTTTTCCCAGGAGATAGTTCTCTTTCACGGATGTTGATTAATATTTATTTTCCATTCCTCAGATGCTCACAGTAGCCTTTACAAGGACTGTCATCTTGAAAATGCTACAATCTGGCTTTACCCAAACGTGTATAATAGCATAATTTAGGCATTAACAAATATGAACTCCAGGGTTCCTGTAGGTTCATAAAGTAAGATAGGTTCTACTCAGGAACGTAAGATTGCTGTGTTTCTAAGTAGCCCTCATTCCTTCGAAATAACAGACGGGTAAAACATTTACTTGCTTGGCAATTTGTCATGCTAAATTGTGACTATATATCAACTGGCATCACTTATATTGTGAGAGGTTCACCTTTCCTGCCACATTGTATATTGTTCATTGTTAATTTACATTTGTATCAAATCTTTTAATTTTTAATTCATGCTGCAAAGTGATCTTTTTCGCAACTTGGGGCTTTTTGTTGGGACACTTCCCAGACCAAGAATGTCTCTGCCATCAACCAAAGGAATAACAAATAAAAAAGCTCCATATTGGAATGATGAGGCAGCCAGGTACTTTAAAGAACTTGTTTCCCCTTTGTCCCCTCAGTGTCTCAGTGCTACATATGCAGCACTGTAGCAAAATCATAAAATATAAGATCTTGGACTTGTGCATTTCATCAGCATTCTCCTTTGGTTATAGTGATCGTGGAGTAAAGACCCTAAGATCACAGTAGAAGAACACTCTTGGAGCCGTATTACAGCAGGTTCCCCAGGGGCGCAATGGGCGTGCATGCTAGCTTCACGGCCGCCGGGGCACTTTGGTATTACACTAGAGCCCGCAGATGCTTGTGTGGCCCCTTCTGTAATACTGATACCACAGGTGCACATGTATCACCAGCGCTGTCATGAGAGGGCATTCCCCCATTTGCATGGGGGGTGTGGACCCATGCAAATGAGGGATTCACTTCGACACTGCACCGGCGCCATTTTTCCACTGCAGGCGCAGAGGCAAACATGCCCCCAGGCGATTCACTAACAGTGCGCCACAAAAAGGTGTTGCCTTGTCAGCACGACCCCTGTGTACAGCCCTCTTGAGGGATCTAAGCGGGTCCCCCAGACATTTGCCTGCAAGCAGGTTCACTCACTGCACCCACCTGCAGGGGGATCTCTGACCCCTATTGAAGGTGCAAGCGGGTTGCTGCGTGCAGTGTGCAACACGAAGCAGCTTTAAAACAGCTGCTCCATATTTTGCCAGAATGCGCTGCCCCCAGGCTAAGCTCTGGTTAATGTCTGCCCAGAGGACAGTGCATTCATCACAATAGGGCACACTTTCCCTGTTTGCACCCGGCGCACTTGTTTACTGGTGCCCGTGGCGGAATCAGGGAAGGTGCGCCCTCATGGTAATATAGGCCCAGGTGTTTATGACAGCTGATGGGATGTAGAGGAATTAGATGCGGCTATAAAGGCCTGCCAAATTTCTGGACTCAAGTTGTAGAGGCGATATCTGACGTGTTGAAGATAGAAATTCAATATTTGTTAGATTTGTCTTTGAGAATGAATATATTAAAAGTCATGCTTAATTAATTTTTAATGCGATTGTTGTTGTAGTCTATGCATTGCTTTAGAATGGATGCATCGGATACAGAGAAATGGTGGAACTTAATGTACCATACATAAGAAATTGAAGCCGCTGGTCGAGTCATGAAAGGTGAACAGGGAGAGAAAGCATTTATAAAGAAATGGGGACCATTGACCTATGATTTATGAATATATAGGATCTTATATCAGACGTTGCATATGTATAAGTTCATTAATTGTAGCTCCATATCTTCGTGGATATTTCTAAGCATGTACTATTTATGTATTACAGTCTTTTTAATAGCATGTATAATATAAATTTATATACCCCTTTGCTACAATAAGACAAATAGATGTGACCACTACAGTAGGTTTAGTGTGGGTGCAGTCTTGAAAATTCTGCCAGTCCCTTGTTCCAGATGGTCCTATGGACAGCAGAGAGTGCCTTAAAGGGAGCGTTAGCTAACACTGGGAGACAATTAGAGGTTTTAGAGCCAATTTAGCATGGATGTTTCTCCATATGTTAAGGCACATCTTTGATGTTTGGCTTTGGAGCTATTGGAGTCTATCCGTCTACTTAATTTATGTGTCAAAAGCTGCAAAATAATTTCATATTAATCTAAATACATAGATCTTCTCAATTCTATTTCCCTAAGTCCTAGAATTAATGCCCTATAATGTCTCTTAACAAACAAATGCATAGCTCTGAAGGTACAAATGACCCATATTTTACCAAGGTTCTAGCTCCTTGAATAGTAGGTAGGCCAGATTTAAGTTGGGTGGATGGACAGCAGTGAGTTGTCTTGGACTTGTGATGGATGTCAACAGGTAAAAAGCTAATCGAGAGATCCAATCAGCAAGGATAATTTGGATACAAAGGGCACTGTGTCAGACACAGTACATAAACAACAAGATACAGCCATGAGGTAGCAGTGGAAACAAGCACTTGCTTGGAGAAGCTTTGGTGTGCTGAAACATTTAGAATAGCTGGTCCTTCTGGTGATGTTTAATGAACAAAGCAATTTGGGATACTTGATGGCATAAAGGGCCTGATTCACAGACAGTTTAATGCCCCCTCTTTCTAGTAAGGAAAGCAGTGTTGTGGTGGCTGAGCATGGTACCCTTCTGTGCCCAACCTCATTCTTCAGGCTGCTGTATCTGCAGCAGCTTTGGAGACCTCAGCAGGCGAGTGTAGCAGAGTAACTGAAACCGCCCTGATATGCCTCTTCCCCTGCCGCGATGAAGGCGCAGCGAGTGCTGAGGTGGGGAAGCAGCCTTTACAGTGGGAATCGGTACAGGAAGTAGGAGGGTCCCCTCATATTTATGGTCAAGGGTGCGCCAAACAGAAAGGGGCACCAACTTCCACACAAGCTACTGAACGCTCATCTTAAAAACAATTGGTGCATCAAACCATTTAAAGACTAGTAACAATTAAGTATTTACTATATATCGATGATTGGCAGCAATCAAGTGCTTTTGATCAGAATTATGATCTTGGATTTGAGTTCTACTAGAGCTCAATAGAGACTTTATGATGATTGGGCAACATGAAAAACAGGGACTCAAGAGTAGACAGTGACTTGGCTTCGTTGACCCCCTGGGCATCGGGTCCAGGCAGGGAAACCAGGGAAACGGTTGTTGAGAGAGAGTACACAGGGTATGTGTTACTGAAAGGTATTAAGGGTATCAATTAAAAAGAACTTACAGACAAGCCGGTGCATTATAGTGCACTAGTTCTGCACTAGTGATAGCAGTTTAAATGTCTTTGGTTTATCTGAAAGCTGCACTAAGCGTTTTATTTTCTTCCAGGATGACTCAATGGTACTTTGAGTATTCATTGGTGAAATGGTTACCATACCTAAAAGCCTCTTTTGCACAGTATCTCCTATCAGAGGTAAGCACTGAAAAGATGGCTAGTGTCTCCCTTGTGAAGCATAAGCAAAGTATTCCCAAACCATACCTAAACCATGAATAGGGTGTACCTCATAAATCCCAAACCATCTTCCCTAATATTATTATTATTCAAGATATGAAATATTCTAAACATATCTGGGGAGTGGGATACGTGTTAGCCAATGTTAGCCACTCTATTTATAAGAATGCATAAGAACTAGTAATGGTAAGTGATAAACTAGTCAAAAATAGGCCTTTTTTTAAGGCCAATAAAGGATTTTAGTTGAGGTCGTACATGCCTGCTGTTTTTGTAAATGTTATATCCATAAATGATCTTAATAGGTGAATGCAAATATTCACGTTTATTTGGTACAGTAATGTAATGCAAGCATAAGTGACAAGGCATCTTGAAACTGTTGAAAGAGGTCCCACAAATGCCCCTCCACACCCATGGTGCAAATGGTGTGGTATTGGTAAAGGTGATGATGTACTATTAATGACACTGATCAAGTACTATATATTAAAATATGTAGATCTCATTGGCAGCTCTCATTTTCTTTTTATTTATCTAACCGGGATGGCTTGACCCTAAGAGGGCCCTCCGACGTGATAACCAAACCAATTAATAGTCCTTGTTAGGGCCAAGCTTACAAACTTGTCATCACAAAAGCATTAAAAACAAGCTTTTGCAATGCAATTGGTCTCGCATTTACAAGACTTTAATCTATTGGCTCTGTAAATGTCAATAGCTTAAATTCTCGCAAATGCGAGACCTATTGAATTGCAAATGTTATTTGTTTCCAAGCGCCCCATGCCGTGCTTGCACTTAATAGAGGCAATGCACCATTCTTTAGACGAGCCGCATCTAAAGAAAGGGGCGCGGGCGCTATTAAGAGCAAGCATGGCATGGGGCGCTTGGAAACAACCCACAAAAAAAAAAAAATTGTAAAGCAATAAGAGTCGCATTTGTGAGAGTTTAAGCTATTGTCATTTACAAGGCCAATAGCTCAAACTCTCCTAAATGCAAGACCTATTGCTTTCCAAAGAAGTAACCACCATTGTACCAGCTGCTTGATGTTGCTGCAAAGCATGTCATGCCTGCAGTAAGACAAAACTCACTAAAGGAATAGTGCTTACAGACTAAATAACACAGACGGTGTAACAACAGAAGTAAAAGGCCAGTCCTCATAGGAGGTTACCAATGAAGACAAGACAGTACTAAGGAGGAACTAACAAGCCGATTACCGAATCAGAAGCCAGCATTTACAAAGGACAAAGACACAAGCCAATAAAAAATATGGGCGGCGAGTGGGCGGAGCTTCAAGTGCATACTCTAATACAGCATGCCTTGGAGATCAGCGCATGCGCTGGCCAGGCTCGACCTAAAAATTACTTTTTCAACCTGTACTCCAACACATAACTTCAAGTCAAACTGGGAGACTGTAGATTCCTGTCACGAAAAATACAGACAACAACAGGTCTCAAACAAGGCTGCGTCCTCGACTACTTCTCTTCTACATCTTCCTCGCTGACCTCCACACAGTCCTTGGGAAAGTTAACGCGCACGCCCCCAAACTGGGACACAAACCAGTCTGTTGCCTTTTATATGCTGATGACACTCTTCTATTATTCCATACTAGAGTTGCGCTACTGTGGCTCTTGGACATCTACACAAATCAAAATGGGCTCACCATCAACATTGCAAAAACAAAGATAAGGACCATAGGCAGAAAGAAAAAAAAATCAGGCTGGTGGAATCTGAATGGCCTGGCCATCTGTATGACTGCGGAATATAAATATTTGGACGTCATCATAGACTCATAGACAACCGTGGAACCTTCCAAGCACATAAATAAGCTTTAAAGTAAAATGCAGCAATGCTTCTATATGTATTGCACAAGCTCTCCAAAAAGCTTTACGGTCCCTCCTTAGAACCTTTAATAAAGGTGATCCATGCTTGAATTTGCTCTGTGCAGTCAAGTCCTGGATAGAAAAGTCACCTTTCTGAAAATCTGTTTTAAGCTTCACTGGCAGGCTCCCACACCCTACAGAACAAACTCTGGACTGAAATATCCAAATTGGCTAACCTTTCTGCTGCCCGGGAATTCCTGGACCAGTCAGTTAAAAACCTACAGGCCACTGTGTTATGGGAAACCCCCATCCCATTTGCTAACTTCAAAAGGATACTTACCAAAATGGTGCATCATATTTCATGGCTAGCCAAAAAACAGCCTCGCCCTCCCATGCCTGGGTGATTCTTGGTAGCTATATCAAGCAGAGACCACAGGGCGGCTGACTCCGGAACACGGGAGTCCATGGTTCGCTGTCTTGCTGAAAAAAAAGATGGGCACTCTTAAATTCACAGTTCCTGGATCTGGGCATTTGCTCCTGCAGACCTGCCATAATTGCCTGCCTCTCAGCTGAACACCCCATTCTGTCAGGAAGATTCCTGAAATGTATGCAGTGTGTTCGTTCAAATGTCCCTTAACGCTAGATTATCCCCAGACATTTTGCCTTCTTCCTCTTATTCTTCTGACCTTCTCTTTGTTGGTGTTAGAACTCTGGGCACATTACTACTTCTAATCAGTGATAAAGTGCACATGCACCCTCATCTACAACATGATATGATTGGTTTCTCCACCATTGGAAAATGTGATTTACTGAGAAGTCCCTAGTGCAGTGCACCAGGTGGGCCCAGTGCCTGTAAATCAAATGATACTAGTCGGCCTGCAGCACTGATTATTCCACCCACCTGAGTAGCCCTGAAAACATGTTTCAGGCCTGCCACTGCAGAGCCTGTGTGTGCAGTTTTACACTGTCATTTCAATAGGTTAGCATTCCCGCTGCCTTGTAACATCCTACAAGTGTATCTGCCAATTGGGAGCTGATAGAAAATTGGAGTTTGGTGTCTCTCGACTTGCAATTTAAAAACACATCTTATAGTGAAGTTGTTTTTAGGTCTCGCTGAGCCCCAGCGCTTGCGCTGGCTCGAAGAGACATTTTGTATGTGGGATTTTCAAAGTGCTGCTGGCTGGCCTAACGCTTGCGTTCACGCGATCGTGCACGCGCACAGCCGGCCGCCAGCAGCACTTAGAAAACTCGTGTGCGTCATCGCGATCACTTTCGCTTTCAGAGCGATCGCGATGATGCACGCGCACACACAACTCCCGCTTCTCCCCCTCCCCCACCACATTTTGCATCTCCGGCCGCTCGCGCGCGGCCAACGCTTGTTTTTACTCTGGTTTGTCCAGATGCATGTCATTGCCACATTCCTACGGAGCGCTTACATACTCTAGGAGACAACAAATATGGCTGCCAGAACCCGTCACTGGCGGACCGCACCACTTTTTCTTTAAAGGGGAGTAGTGATTTTCTGCAAAAAGAAGACTTTGGTATTAACAACCCCCGTAGGAGAGCAGTGTTTATTTGATCTATGTGGTAGAAATCCATTGTTAACTGAATCCATGAAACTGTTCTCTGTTTGATGAACAGATTAACTTGTCCCCTACTAACGACAATGCGCCCTTCTGCGGTTGCTAAGGACAAGCTGCTCTTAGTTACCGTGTCGCTCTCCACAATGCAACGCGGCTGACTTGGGAGTAAGATGGTGATGAACACAGAGGTAAAGAGTGGTTTGCCGTGAGTGTACGGGTGTTAGGGGTCTAGGTCAGGTTCGGTCAAACAGAATGCTCCGCCTCGAACAGTATTTAACAGTCATTTCTCTTTTAAGCAGATAACCTTTTCCGTTTTACAGTAACTGGTTTTGTTCCGTTTCGATACCAGCTCACCATTCTTCCCGGTCCAGAATATATGGTAGTAGACCTAAGCTTTCAATGCCTATCGCTGTAGATTACCCCTCCTTGAAGCCGGCACCCTACAGCTCAAGTAGACTTTTAGGGTCTCTAATGGCAGTGGATGCCTCTCCAAACCATGGCAGTCAATCTCCCACATACAACATAAACAAGATCGTTATGGAGGAAATGTGTTAGTGACTGGAGCTGTTTCCCCGTGTAATTGCTCACATTGAGAATGTATGCCTGCAAGATGTATCTAGTTAAAACCTAGAGAAAATGGTGTGGGCAAATAGAACACATGCTCACCTTGGTGTATACATGGAGGGAGGGGCGTAAATCAGATTTCAACACTTCGAGAGTGACTTGAAAATAATCTGTGTGCTTTCTTAGAATTTCACTCCATTGCAAGTCAGATTTGTAGTCTCTTTATTATAGTTCTAATTGAATTGAAAGGTGAAGTTTCCTTTCTATAGGATAGGAGTGCTACATTTCCTACATTTCATAAAATGGGTTTTTAGTGTTTGCCTGAACCTTTTTCACCAGGTAAAATCTACCACAAATTGTGTAGGCAAATTCTGCACATGCCCTGTTTGCACACCTCAAAACGGGGAACAACATGCACTTTTAGCACATGCCATCGCCCATGCGTAAACAAGATCGAGACCATGCAATTTACGGCTGTTTTACAATCATAACTTTGAGAGGGGCTGCACTTTTTATATATAATTTTTTGTCATTATTTACACACCATCCTCTTTTAAGTGTGACATATAGGCTCTTTTTAGGTCTCGCCTAGCTATTGCGTTTACGCAATCGCAATGCGAGACTCTAGTAAGAGAGGCATTCCAAAGTGCTCCCAAAAGTGGATTGCATGGCGAGCACGTGCACTATCACGTGCATCGTGCCGCCATGCAATCCGTTTGGGGAAGCGCTTCAGCCCACTGGCGCGTGCATGTGTAGCCACAGCCTCGGCATCATACTTCAAAGGGTCCGCTCCCCCGCCTGGAATACGCTTCCCCGCCCCCGCCACAGCATGCCGAGAGATTGTTTCCTCATGGCGCCTCTCACAACTGTCCCTCCCCCATCACAGGGCTAGTCTCACAGACGCATTGCCATCCATCGATTTCACTTTCATGCCCGTGTTCTCTTTGCCTTTCAGCACACAGCCCGCCCTCCCCCCTCCGTGTTTTCTTGCAGCTTTGCCCAGATCTGAGTCTCAAACAACCAAAATAATAAGTTTGCCCTGCACGCTTTCTGCGCTTACAAAGTTAACATATGCTGCGCTCATTCCCTTTTCATCCTTCTAAGGTCGACAACATTAGCTCCATTAATTCTGCGTCTAAGGATTTAAATAACCATATGTTTTCTTGCAACTTTAGGCACTTCACACACACAGCCCCACTGCTCACACACACAGGCATCAAGGCAGCAACAGAATGCTCTGAGCCCCACCAGTGTTTGCCACACAGACATGCCTCTCGCATCTCGTGTTTTCTTCCAGCTTTGGCCCGTGTTCTCTTTGCCTTTCAGTACTCAGCTTCCCCGTAACCACCATTTAACTAACATCCTGCCACACTCATTCCATTTTCATCCTCGCTTTCACTTTCATGCCTGTGTTCTCTTTGCCTTTCAGCTCACAGCTTCTCCGTAGCCACCATTTAACGACCATCCTGCCACACTCATTCCATTTTCATCCTCGCTTTCACTTTCATGCCCGTGTTCTCTTTGCCTTTCAGCACGCAGCTTCTCCGTAGCCACCATTTAATGACCATCCTGCCACACTCATTCCATTTTCATCCTCGCTTTCACTTTCATGCCCGTGTTCTCTTTGCCTTTCAGCACACAGCTTCTCCGTAGCCACCATTTAACGACCATCCTGCCGTAAACACCATTTAACTACCATCCTTTTAGTTAAAATAAAAGAATTGCCTCTAAAGGTTTAAGGAACCATAGAAATACAAGGCAAGGCAGCAACAGAACGCTCTGAGCCCCACCAGTGTTTGCCACACACACATGCCTCTCGTCTATCTCTCCCCCGCCCTCCCCCCTCCGTGTTTTCTTGCAGCTTTGCCCAGATCTGAGTCTCAAACAACCAAAATAATAAGTTTGCCCTGCACGCTTTCTGCGCTTACAAAGTTAACATATGCAGCGCTCATTCCCTTTTCATCCTTCTAAGGTCGATAACATTAGCTCCATTAATTCTGCGTCTAAGGATTTAAATAACCATATGTTTTCTTGCAACTTTAGGCACTTCACACACACAGCCCCACAGCTCACACACACAGGCACTGATCACACGCACCCCTGTGTCTCAAACAACCTGAAAAAATAGTTTACCCTGCACGCTTTCTGTGTTTACAAACTTAACATAGGCCGCGCTCATTCCCTTTTCATCCTTCTAAGGTCGATAACATGAGCTCCATTAATTCTGCGTCTAAGGATTTAAGTTACCATATGTTTTTTTGCAGCTATGCCCAGATCTATATGTCACGCGCCCCAACAGTGTTTGCCACACACACATTCCTCTCGCCTATCTCTCAACCGCCCTCCCCCCGCCGTGTTTTCTTGCAGCTTTGCCCACATCTGACTCTCAAACAACCAAAATAATAAGTTTACCTGCACGCTTTCTGCGCTTACAAACTTAACGATTGCCATTATAATTTACATTAACTTTTATTTAAGTATTAATTATTTGCAAAAATTAAAAGCCATTGTTATTTGTAATATCAATACATCTAAGTCACGTAAATACAACACATATTGCATTACAAATGCTATAGGTGTCACATTTGCAACAGTTAAAACTATTGACATTGTACATGAGAAAGCTAGTAATTTCAATATTTTCAATACCAACACATAAATAAAAAATGCGAGACCTATTGCATTGCAAATGCTTGTTTGAATTGCAGGTCTGAAAATGCCACTTTTAGAAAGTTTTTTTTTTTTTTAAATAAAGGGGTATGGCCCTGTGAACGACAACTAGATTGGGCTTATCAACATTAGAACAAAAAGTTATCTAGCCGTCACAATCTGTATATTCCTTGAACAGACTCAGACCATTTACTGATTTCTTTGATCTGTAATATTTATTTACTTATCGTTATCACTTTTGGATCAAAGTCATTTGTCTTTTCAATCAGAACAAGGGAAGAACATGATTATTCCCACATTAAGCGTATAATCACATCATATTCTTGACAACAAACTATTACAGGAACGCACATTACATTTAACAACAAAAATTTGCAAAGAAACACCAGAAAAGTTTATACTCTTATACCAGTCATGGTTTGCAAAGAATAAAGCAACCATTATCTTAATTCATTTAACATTTTTATTCATTCATTATGAGGCTGTTCCCAGTGGGAACCCTATTAGAACTCATCAGGGTAGTCCTATTTAAACAACACACTAATCCCTGCGAGTAGATTTAAATCTATTGAATGTGTCCCCCTGGTTGAAAAGATGCCATTTGGCATCTTTTCAAGAGACTTAGAAGCCCTGCTGGCAGGGAGAGTACATTTGTCTCCATGGTGCATGGGTCCTGGTCCAGACTGGACTATTGGCTGGCTTCAGAGGAGGTTTGCCCCTGGACTGTTACTATCAAACATTTGGCAAAAACGCTTTTCGATCACTCTCCTGTTCTACTGGAGCTGCGCGTTCCAGAGTATGAAAGACCCCCGTTTCAATGGAGGCTGCAACAGTCCTCCCTGGCAGACCCAGTCTTTCGGGCTACAATAGGTAATGCCATTAAAGTTTTTTCTGAAAATGAGGGCTCAGTAGATAGAGCGGGGACGCTTTGGGAGGCTTTTAAAATGACCATTAGAGGGGAATGTATTGGGATGCAGGCGAAAGTCTTAAAGGATCTTCGGAATAGAATGCAAGGGTTGGCGGCACAGATTCTGAGATAGAACAGGAATATGAACTGAGCCCCTCTCCAGTGACTCTTGCCCGAATTAGGGAATTGATTTTGAAACATAATCAAACTGCTGATCAGGAGATCCTTCATAGATCTAGAAGATGTAAAGCGCGTTACTACGGAGAAGGTGGTAGGCCCAGCCGCTCGCTTGCACATATACTTTCCTTACCAAGGGGACAGGAACATATTGTTGAAATGTTAGATGAGGACTCTGTTGCGCGTTACTCCTCTTCGGACATCAGCAAGGTTTTCCTTGATTTTGATACCAAACTATATGAGGTTAGACCATTGATGGGTGTGGCCATCCAGCCATGATGGCGGACGCATCCTAAGTAACTCCGCACTGTGGCCCGATAATCCTGAAATTCTCCTGCGCTGGTGGATGCCATCGAGCTGCCCGGACAGCGCTGCTGAGTGCCTGGCGCCGTTGGGGACCGGTGGTGAGAGTTTGGAGTCACGGGGCAGCTCGCCCGTCGAGTAACGGCCGCCTGAACTGGAGTGCCGGAGTGGAGGAGGGCCGAGGCCAAACCGAGACCTGAAGGCGACCGGCTGGGGCCATCCCCTTGCATCGGTGGCCGCGTCGACCCTACTTGCCTGGGTCTCTGGGCACATGGCACCACCGGAGATGTGCGGTGGAGGCCTGAGGCGGCGGGGCACCTGGTCGACTGTGGGCCGACTGCCCGCATCTCAGCGCTGAAGAGGAGGCAAGCTGGGGGCGAGTTTCAGCACTGATCCGGCCGATGACAGTGATCCCCTGAGAGTAGGACCGCGACTCCCCTTACGCACTGCACACTTGTGGCGACTCACCGGGATGGACCAGCGTTGGTGACCCGGGTGAGTCGTTGAGGCCCGGCTACACGGCGCTGTGTGGGGGGCCTCGCCCGATCCGATGCGCGTCCTGCTGACGGAGGCAAAGTCGGCCTACCGGGAGAAGTGCCCGCCTCAGATACTTTAACACAGGCTGTGTGATTGTAACGCAGCCCCGCCCGGAGGCGAATCTGAGCTGGGCCACATCGTGAGTCTGAGGCCTGACTGTTGCTCCATGTTTAAGAGGAACTCGGACACGGCCCAAGAGCAGTGCTGACCCGGCCCACACAGAATCTATTACTGAAGCCGGCCCGCTGACGTTGAACTGCACAGAGGGCCTGCTGCCATAAATAGCACTCTACAACAACATTTTAGGAAACGTGACATTCCGCTGCACCTGTGCTGAGATGCAGCCGTAGCTGGGACGAGGCCTGAAACCAGAGGTGACAACGAACCCTACCTGACTAGACCAGGCCGCAACCTTCGCGACACGCACAGTATTGGCTGCCATGACAGGGTAAACAGCGAGTTGGCGCGGACCTAGCCCTCTACAGGACACAGCCTGAACTGCCTTGTCGCATTGGGAGTGAGCCCCCTGGGACTAGGGGGGTGAATTGTGACAGTACCCTATAGCATCACCACTAAATAGCAGTACGAAGGCGCAAAGACACCAAAGGAAGTGATCCCAACCAAGAAAAGCTCAGCCTTGGGTGACAGACACCAACTAATACCCACAGATCTGATTGGGGCGCTGTGCTTGGGGAGCCTCCCGTAGATCCCAGGAATGTCAATAAGGTGTGACCAGCTGCGCAGTCACTAAACAAAAGCGCACAACCCACACCGTACAATGGGTAGGAATCGAATGGTCGCAGGAGCAGCGCACATGCAGCCGGCCCCAAACCCCACACAGCCAGACCGGCCTGCTGTGGAATCTACCCCCAATCCATCCATGCTGGAATCCAAAATTGATTTGGTGCTCAAGGTGGTGGCGGGCATCGGTGAAACCCTAGCACAGACCAGAGTGTCACTCGAATGCCGCATAGACATAGTCACATCGGACTTTGCTCTCCTCCATGCGGATCACAAGAAATTGGCTGTGAGGGTAGGGGAGCTGGCGGCAGACACTGCGGAGGTTGCCCCGATTGACAAGGCACTGACTGTTGATGTCAGAGAACTCACTGCCAGCCTGTGATTGTTGGAGCACAGAGTGGACGATGCTGAGGGCCGTTCCCGCACGAGCAACATCCGAGTGGTGGGGTTGCTAGAAGGTGCGGAGGGAAGGGACGCGCCCTCATATGTTGAATCCTGGATGACATCCCTGCTGCCTGCAGGTTTTCTCTCTTCCTACTTTGCAGTAGAACGAACACACAGGGTGCCGTCGGGCCGACCACCACCGGGCTCAAGACCTCGCCCTTTCCTATTCCGCCTGCTGAACTTCAAAGACAGGGACATAATACTTCGCGAAACCCGGAAACTGAAGTCAATCAAAGTAGACAACTCACAGGTCCTTTTCTTCCCGGACTACGCTGCAGGGGTACAGAAGCAGTGCAGCACATTCCTCCAGGTCAAGAGGCGAATGCGAGATCTGGGCATGAAATACTCCCTTATATTCCCGGCCCGATTACGGGTGATCGCAGATGGGTCCACTCATTTCTTCAGCAAAGCAGCAGATGCATGGGACTGGCTCGAATCCGCAGGCCACCATACCACGCCAAGTCAGAGGGGTAACGTTGGAGAGCAAAGCACGAGAGGTCATAGTAGTCGCCAAAGAAGATACAAGCTACAGTCAGAAGGTTCACCAAAGCAATTGAGGGCTGCTCTTAACCCAGAACAAGTGCTACAGGAAAGGCAGGGTGTCCTGAGAGTGGTGGAGAGCATGAGAAGCAGACGGCCCAGCAGAGACACGGATGCCTCGTCGGAACATTCGCTGAGCGGGGGTAGCTCCTTAGCAATGTGGCCAAATGGTGAGGATTCGTAGACGCTTCCTGTGCTGACGCCAGAGACTGCAGACGATTTAATGTAATGGTACGCCACTACTGGTGGTCCAGCATGTATGTATCTGCACCAAATTTGAACACCCATCCTACAAGGTTAGACATACACTACACATGGCACCCCTGAGACTCATGCGCGGGGCGCACTGTGTTGGGCTGGGTCCCCTGCGTGCGCACTAACTGACGGGCTCCTGGTGCTCCATACAAATTAAACACATCACGTGTGAACACATTGGTCACGCGGGCCCACAATGTTAAAGTGCTCTTCGCTAACCCTACTTCACTCAATCTCCCCCCCGACATGATCAAGTCGGCGTTTTTAGCCGCCAGTTGCCATGGCATTGTTAATTGTTTGGGCAGATACCTGTTGTCCCTCTGCTCTATACCCAGTCCAATCCCACACAGCTCCCTCTCTCACCAATGCTACGTGCCGACGTTCACACGAACCTCGTACAATCATGGTTGTGCCTCGCGCACATTGACCACAAAACATATAGCCATCCAACCCTCGGCATATTGGGCGGGGTACACAGTGTGCTAGACTCTTCTTTTGACGCATGTCGTCCACAAACGCAGTCAGCTGGAATGTCCGGGGGTTACACACGCCAGCCCACAAATATACCATCTACTCATATCTTAAGCAACACAAAGCCTATGTAGAGCTCCTACAGGAGACCCACATAGTACAGTCGGAGATCCGCGAGCTCCAGCAAAAGTGGAAAGGTCAGATACTGGCCACAGGTTACTCATCTTTTGCTAGGGGGCCCCTAATTTGGATCAGACCCGGGACAGTATTCACACCAGATGAGACTGAAATAGACACTTATGGCAGATATGTCCTATCTAAGGGGCGACTGAATGGGAAACGTATTGTGATATGTTCCATATATGACCCAAACACGAATCAAACCAAGTTCTGGCATGCGTTATCTGACCTACTCTCACACTGGTGTGATGTTCCCTGGCTACTAGGCGGGGACTTTAATTCGGTCCTCGACACTACCATAGATAGGTCCTTCCCTCCACTGTTACAAACAACTGCAGCATCCAACGCATGAGGGCTGAGTGAGTGGTTACGCCGCTGGGGACGATCGGATGTCTGGAGAGCCCTAAACATGCAGTCGTGCCTGTACTCTTATTACTCCCACCCACATGGACCACATGTCCACATCCACCATTTTGTTGGAAGCCAGCAGGTACTAACGCAATGTGCCAGTTCAGACTACTTGGGTAAAATGCATTCAGACCACAAACCTCATGTCCTACAGTTGCAGGGAGATGATGAGGGACTTACTACCCACCTCTGAGGCTGCAGCCCCTGGCATTGGAAAACCCCTCATTTAGGCAGACGGTAGACGCGGTGATAAGACAACACTGGCTCCGTAACTGATGCAGGGGTACTGTGGGATGCAGGAAAGGCAGCGGTCAGAGGACACTGTCTGGGTTTGAGCTGGTCCATTAGGAAACAACTTGACGATGAAGTAAGTCATATCAAACATACCCTAACTAGACTAGAATCCGACTTGGAACACGGTGGGGCCACGCAATAGGCAAGAGACGCGCAAAACCAGAAACATGCGGAGGTGCTAGAGAGATTACGCTGCTTAAATTACACATCACATGCTGCGCGCACTCATGCCGCAGCTGACAGGGCGGGCAGGCTACTTGCACGTATGATCCGACAGGAACATGCACAGCTACCTATACTACGTTGACAATCTGCCTCCGGACAAATACTCACCAAACAACACGATATACATAAGGAATTCATATCACACTACACCAGAGTATACAAGTCTGCACGCTGCGTGGCTACAGAGGAATTCGTCTCCTTCCTCTCCCCATTAACCCTGCCGCAAATCACTGCTGAACAGCGGGATGAGCTGAATGAGCCAATCACATTGCCAGAAATACAAAAAGCAATACACTCACTGACCTATATTGTTCAGAATCTGCTGAAAACATCTATCCCATATGGTCGCTGAGATTATGCAACCTGTTGTCTCCCTCTTTTCCAGATATATGTGTTTGCAAATGTTGTATGAGTCTGTATGAGGTTGGATGGTTCTGTTGTAGTATGTATGAATATTTTTTTTCTGTATGGTTTTTCACTCAGGGGTTATTTGCTTAATAGTATATTGCATTTAATCTTGTATTTTATGTAACTATTTTGTTCACCTGTATGTATATTTAAACAAAACAGTTTTATATTTTTAGAAAAAGGATAAAAAAAGCAAAGAAATTTTTGATACATATATCTTCAATGATAAAAACGAAGTCAAATAAACAATGATAAAATCAATTTTATCTTATGAATTTTGTTGATGTTATGACATTGTCGTTTAGCCCATGCTGAATTAAGTTCCACATTGATGAAAGGAATATACGTCATGAGAGAGCTCTTTATTATGCAATAGGCTCACTGGCCACTGGTAAAGCTCCGGGACCCGATGGTTTCCCGGCTGAGTACTACAAAGCCTATCAGCAAACACTGGCGCCGCAGCTTCTCTCCATATATTGCAATGCGCTAGAGACAATTCTGCCAGATACATTGCGCAAATCTTTATTGGTGTCGTTAGCAAAGCCAAATAGGAACATGGAGTTACTAGGCCCATACTGGCCACTAGCACTTCTAAGTACAGATTATAAGGTTCTGGCTAAACTGCTGGCATGTAGATTGGACCATCTGGTTCCGAAGTTGGTTCATAGGGACCAGAATGGTTTTGTGCCGCTCGCAGCACATCCCTAAATCTACGTCGGTTCTTTAGTGTGGCTCACTACTCCAGGGAAGTTTGGGGTCATTCTGGATGCCTAGTATTAGATCTGGAAAAGGCATTCGACACCTTAGAGTAGGGTTTCTTGTTTGCTACCCTGGGTAAATACGACCTGGAGGAGGAGTTCTTACGCCTTGTCCAGCTTTTCTACACCCAATCGGTGGCCAGAGTTGAGACTGACCCTTACCTATCAGACCGGATTCCAATCGAGTGAGGTACATGGCAGGGGTGCCCGCTCTCGCCACTTCTGTTTGCGCTGGCCATTGAGCTTCTGGCCGAGTCTTTGCACAAAACACAGGACAAGTTGGGAATCCCCCTGGGAGATGGCATGCATGGCATCTCGTTATACGCAATGACCTACTTATATACCTCAGAGACGTTAGGTCATCATATGCAATGATAGAAAGAATACTGCTTGAATTTGCTAGCGTTTAAGGGCTTCGTGTAAACTGGGACAAATCATGCCTGTACCCATTTTCGGAGTCCACTTTAGACCCACGCTTGTCCCTCAGCGGCAAGCCAGTGCACTGGCAAATATCTGCATTCCGATACCTCGGGATACTTATCTACAGAGATCCTGTGGACCTTCTTGAGGGTAACCTGGTGTGAGCCATCACTGTGATAAGAGCGCAGATGACATTCTGGGGCACCTTACCCCTGGTGGTCATGGGGCAAATTGCATTACTTAAGATGGTAGTCCTCCTGCGACTTCTGTACCACTTTGTAAATGTGCTCCTGTGCCTTAAACCAGCGCTATTCAAAAGCCTAGAACTGGTTATGCTGAGGTTCATTTGGGGCGGATCGCGCTGCAGGGTGGTGCTAAATAAGATGTACCCTTCGCCGACCGACGGAGGTATCTACCTACTCAATATAGAACAATATTACCTTGCGGCGCAGCTTCAGTGGGTGGTGAGTTGGCTTGACGTGCGTCACCTAGTGGACTTGGTGACTCATATCCCGAGATTCACCCATCCTCAGAAGGTGGCGTTGTTTGATCCCAACAGAAAGGGCAGACCGCCTGCCTAGTTGCTGGTGGAGGTGGCCCACCATTGCCTCTGTCGCAGCCTACGAGTCACGTGCCGTGTGACCCTGTATGCGCCGTCTTTCCCTAATCTAGGGAAACCCAGAAGACACCATGCTGTCACAAGCACGGAGCTACCCCAGTGGGAGGAGGTGGGAATCTTAACGTTAGGGGACTTAAATAGCGATGGACAACTCTTATCGTTCGATGCACTTGCTGAAGGCTCAGGCCTGCCCCGGGGTCTGTTCTTGTTGCATGCTGCAGTGTCTCGCACGCTGCAAGTGACATGGGGTAACATCTCACAGGAGCCTGCCACATATCTGACTGTGCAATACCTGCACAAACTGGGTGCAGGTTGCCATCTAGTCAGATGGTTTGCAGTGTCGCTGATGGTGCACACAACACCGCGGCTGTAGTCCCTTCGCGCCCACTGGGATGCAGATCTGAGGCATCCCAGCACTGAACGTGAATAGGAAGATATCCTCAAGAGCCCTACCCATATCCCCTGCAACGCCAGGTTTCGGCTCATCCACTACTATATAGTACATAGAGCTTATCTGACCCCAGCCAAAATAAACAAATACTTTAATCGCACTAACGCCAGCTGCTCAAGATGAGGTGAGACAGGAGGGAACTTACTGCATATACTATAGTCCTGCACATCCATACAATCATACTGAGGAGTGGTCATCAGAAGTCTAGCGAAATGCACAGAGCGCACGCTTACCTGGTCGTGGGAGGTGTCCATTTTGGGATTATACCAGAGGTCTCGTAAATATAAGGTGACATCCTGCTACATAGACTTAGGGCTTATAGTAGCCAAGTGTTTACTCATGTGGCGATGGAAATCCCCTGAAACTCCACCGGCGAAATGCTTGTTCCAGTCACTACTTTGCTGGGCGCAAGCGGAGAGCATAGCACTGCTTCAGGAAGATGCAATAGGTATTTGGAAGCAACCGCTAGTGACGGAGTGGGACGCGATCCTGGCAGACTTCCGCGCAGTATGGCAGAATCACCGTGAGGAATCAGATAGCGCACATGAGTGAGCAGCTAGCCAGTGTCTGACAGACTGAAAAAAGTGCATGAGGTGAGTATCCATCACATACTCAGCGCTGTATGCTATGGAGCAGGAGCTGTGCCCCCACCGCTGACATTTGCCCAGGCCAAACAGTGCAATATATGACTGACACCAGTTGAGTAGTGGAGACCACAGCAGAGACATACACCCAAGAAAACACATAGCCGTGTGTGTCCCACAAGTGAATAGATAGGCTACATGGTAATATGCTATACGTTGTTCTAAACAAAGCGCTATCATTACTGTTTCAACTCTGAGAGTGTAGATAAATCAATGTTATGTTGTAACCAGTTCAATATCTTACCTGACGCAAGACTGCTCAGGAAAATTATTGAATTTAAACAATTGTATTGTGATGTAACTGTATAACCTGATGCACACCACAAAATGGGAAACCAATAAACAAATTTAAACAAAAAATGGGGCTAGACCTTCGGTGAGCGATTCGGAAGTCTCCACCTATCTGGATGATATCACGCTTGGGTGGCTGCCTGATGGCCAGCGGAATACCTGACACAGCCTTTTGATGTCAAGGAGGCTATAATGTCCCTCCCTACATGCAAAGCCTCGGGCCTGGATGGGCTGCCCATTGAGTTTTATAAGGCCTATACTGACGATCTGGCACCGAGCTTGCTTGATGTATTTAATGAAGCATACAAGACAGGTACGTTCCCTCCTACTCTAAGAGAGGCTCTTATTGTTACACTTCTAAAGCCGAAGAAAATGGCCAATAAATGTGAGTCATATAGGCCACATACCTGCCAGCCCTGCTGCATGAATATGTAGTATTTGAGAGGTATTCAGGTCTGGGAATAAATTGGGCAAAGTCCACGGTGTTCCCACTGACCGGCTGCAATCAGGAGACAGTCCTGGAATTCCCGCTCTCCTGGTCAACTGACCTGGTGAAGTATTTGGGGATATGGGTACACAGAGACCCTGATGTGGTTCTGACCATGAATTACTAGCGTGCCATCACTAAGATTACTGAGCAGGTCTCACGCTGGACCCCCTTGCCTCTTTCACTTGCAGATAGGATCTTCATAGTAAAGATGACTATTTTGCCCAAACTTTTCTATGCCTATTTGTCAATATTCCAATACGGCTGAACGTGGCACTTTTTAAAACATTACAGTCCTGCCTGCTGTCGTTGGTGTGTGCTGGAAAGCAGCCAAGATACAGCCAGAATACTCTAACGTTGTAGTTTGACCGTGATGGGTTCGAGGCGCCTGATCAGCGCTTGTATTATCTGTGCGCTCAAGCGCAGTTCGCACACTATTGATACTTCCCACAACGATATCTGCCACACACATCCATCATTTGTTTGCATAGCACTTTTCACCCTAAGTGGGATGGGTATGCACAGATGTGGGTCCCTTGCTCACTGTGCCACTGGATTCAAGCTAGCCTGGCTGATGAAGGGTAATACCCAGAAACCAGTCCCAGGATGCTTGTTTCCGGTCCAGGGAGGACCTGGCTTAGCAGTTCGGTCTGGACTGTTCCCATGAGGCACAGGGTCAAGACTGATTTGCGTATGGCTGGGTCTAAACTGGGTTGGCATGATGAGCAAAAGAACGATGGATTTAACCCAGATCTCTTGACTGGGGGTGAATGTATGATTTATTCAGCATTCTGTCCATCATTTGTTTGCATAGCATACCCAGCTGTGGAGGCAGATACTGCACACCCAACCCCGTTGACTGCTATGATCCTGCTGGGTGGTGAAGGCGGCACTAGGAAGGAGATTAATACGGTCAAGTGCACCGCCAGGGCATCGAAGACCCTTGCTAAACCTGAACGGCTGGAGTATATATATGCCCCAGACATGCCGATTGCTGCACACCTGGGTATCTGTGCGGCCCAGGAACGTGGGGCCCTAACTGCATTACAGGAGGCAGTGGTCACAAAGCTTGGTGACATGTATTTGAATTGCTCCTTTTTGTCTTTTGCTGGTTTTTAGGTTGGTCAAACTTATAATGCAATACTTGGGTTTACGTTTTCCAGATTGCACTTGGCAGTTCGGTCCTTATACCCTGAGTTCCCTGCGGAGTCCAAGATACTGAAAGCACTACAGGCGATACTGGCGGGAGGGGAGAGTAGAGGGCTGATCACTAGATTATATAACGCTTCCCAATGGGAAAATGACTTGGCGGACTCCTCCTCCCTTGATAAATGGAATGCAATGCTTATGGTCCCTTAACTCGGGAAAGTTGAAAGTCCTGCTGCCGACTGACAGGGCGCCTGACTGCCAATTGCAATCTCCACATTGTACATTTTAAGTACTTACATCAGTTGTATTATACCCCTGAGCAGTTGTTGAGATTTGGGCTGAGGGAGGATGCAAGATGCAATAGACATGGTCAAGATGGGGCTGACTTCCGGCACCTGGCATGGGAATGTGCTGTTATAATTGCTTTTTGGCAGCGGGTTGTAAAGGTGCTCACTGAAATGACACTTGAAAGGATTGAATGTACACCGAACTGTGCCTGCTCGGATTGGTAAAGAAGATCAAACCATGCAGTAGACGTATTGTTGCTATATCTACTTTGTTTGCTAAACATGCCGTCGCAATGCACTGGGGTGCCAAGATGGGCCCCACTCTGTTGAAGTGGATTCGAGATCTGGTGCACTGTAAAGAACAAATGGAGATAAAGGCCGAGGAGCTGCCTGCCACCTCCAGGACTAAAGATTTTTGGGCACCACTGACTGTGTACCAGCTAGCACACCCAGACCTGCTATAATTGTTTAGTAATAATTGTTTAGATGGGCTATAGAACTTTGAGGTAGAACCTACTGAGCCGCTGGAGACTGCTCTGTACTGCACAAGTTTGACCACGCTCCATATGTTTTGCCTGTTGGGTTTGGTTGAGATGGGTTGGCGGAGGGATTGGGAACTATTCATTATAAAAGTAAAAATGTCTGCATGTCTGGGTCAGGATGACAGTTGGGCTGTTGTGCATTCACTCTAGACAATCGTACAAAGGGAGCTGAGGTTTGCCCTGCATATCCTGATGGCCCATCACCAGGCTGAGCTTGAGTGGCGGCAGGATTTGACACTGATACCTGAATAGGGATGTGCCTGTCTTCACACAAAGAAGTCTCCACCCCCTGTAGTGCGTCTCGAGCCAGGGCAGGGAAAGGCAGGGTCTTGTGCACTACAAAGACTTTCCTTTGAAGTTTGCCTACTTCAAAGGCTGAAATGGACATAAGTTCTGGACCTCTGACACCTTATACTCAAAACACTTCTGGGTTGAGGGCATTCTGCCAGGTAGAAGAGAAAATAGTCAGGTGGCAGTCACTGTCAGGAGTGACTGCCACTTTGCCGTGTTGGCCTGCTTCTTGCTGCTTCTGTCCTGGGAGTGAAAGGACTGGACTTTGCTTTTCTACATCCTGCTTCCAAGGTTCTCCAAGGGCTTGAGTTGAGCTTGCCTCCTGTTAAGGAGTCTCTGGGCCATCAAAGACTTTACCTGCAACCCTTGGGCTCCTCTGCTGTGGAGTCCTACTTGCCAAGTTGTGCCAATTCAAGTTCCTGGGCCCTTGGAAGTGAGTTTGGGGTCTTACTAAGCAAAAATCAAGGCATCGACGCCAATTGACTTCGGAACCAGCCCCTGTCTGAAACTCTGACACCGTGCCGCTGCCTGCATGGGAGCCGTGGTCCCACTCAATTCACTGACCACGACTTGCACCGCAGGCTCCGATGATGCAGCAGCGCCTCTGAAGCTCCGCCACTACACGAGTCTTGAGCACCGCACCACCGAAGTCTGTAGTGCACCACTCTCTCTCCGAAACCTGTGGCCTGGTCCGACGTCGATGCTGCGGAAACCGAAGCCTCGCGGCTTGACTCTCGACACCTCATCAATGCCGCTCCACAGTAAGGAACCGAGGTACTGCACAGGCAACTGCAGCGTCACCTCTCCTGTTGCAGTAAGGAAATAATGCTTCACCTCCCCTGCTTGGCAGTAAAGAGCAGACACATCACCTCCCCTGCAACAGTAAGGAAACGACCATGCATCAGCCTCTGTGTTTTGCATTGCCTTTTTTTTCACAGCCTCTCCAAGGTACTGTACTGGGGTCTGCCCGACTCCTTAATTAACTGGCCCTTGCTCCATCGAGGTTGGACTGACTTTGTGGAGTCATCGACCAAATTACCCAGGTTTGAACTATTCTTTGATTTCTGAAAGCTATACTTGATTTAATCTTTAAAAAGTGATATCTTGAATTATGTATGTTGGATTTTTGCAGTTTTTGGTCTTGCTTTATTCAGATAAATATTGGCTATTTTTCTTAACTGGTGTGGAGTCCTTTTGTAGTGTTTTCACTGTGTTACTCTGTGTGTGTGTGTGTGTGTGCGCGCGTGTGTGTGTGTGTGTACAAATGCTTTACACATTGCCTCTGTGATAAGCCTTATTATCCTATGCCAAGCTACTAAGAGGGTGAGCAGGGGTTATCTTAGTTGTGTAACTTACTTACCCTGCCTGGAGGGGTGGTTTCTGCCTAGCTTAGGTGCATATCTTAGCCAACCAGAAACCCCATTTCTAACAAGGTGTTTGAGAGAACTCTGAACAATGTGGCCCACCTGGACTAACAAATGCACGGTGAGAAGTTTCAGTGTCTAAACATGCAGTTTTAAACTCCTGTGGCTCAAGAAACATGCTAACACCACAAGAAGTCAAGACAGTATCTCACATGTATGCTTTTCTCACGCTCTTTTTTTTCACGTTCTGATAATTTGTTTAAACTTGCACTTTTTAATCTGGAAGCTCTTTTTATGCAAGTAATCCTCCCAATGTTTTTAGTATTTAAAATAAGAGAATTGTTTCGTAATGGTTTTTATTAATCATACAAATAAATAATATAATGCCTAATAATGACTTTTTATTAACATTCGATGAATGTATGGCATAAAGAATTGAATGTGGATAAAACTTTAATGATTAAGTGCACTTTTCTAGTTGTAAAATAGTACTTAATGCATTGAGTTGCAAGCACTCATTACGTTGTGGGAAATCTACACCAGACAGCCAATACCATGAGGTGAGAGAGCGATACTCCTCTGGACTTTTCTAACATGTGATTAACATAGTCTCAAGCAAGTGGCTGAATGAGGTTGATCCAAAAGGGTGTCAAATTTCAGTACATTGGATGAAGGCAAAAGAAACAAGCGTTGGGATGCCGTAGAAACCGCAGTGTCCTTCACTGTCAGGAGCTATTCATTGGAAAAATGTCCTCAAAGTAGAGCGATAGATTGCGGGTGGATCTCAAGGGGAAGCGAGCCTTCAGCACATGAATAGAACCAAGTGAGAAGAGTGCAGCTTTCAACCTGGTTTATTCCAGCTGGATTTAGAAGCCAAAAAGATCTAGGGCCATATATACAAAGAAGTGGCGGAGTGAGGCGTTAAGCAAGCTTAACGCCTCACTCCACCACTTCAGAAATGCAGGGCTGCACCATATTTACAAGAATGTGATGCAGCCTTGCATTTCCCCCTGCCCTAGCGCTAAGTTTAGCAGCTTAGCGCCAACGCAGACACCCTTGCATCATAGTGCAAGAGTGCCTGCGTGCAGGGGAAGATTGTTTATGTGTAGGAAGGTGTCCCTTAAACCCCGTTTTGTCACTTCTATGTGTGCTGCTTAATGCAGCACACATGGAAATTATGAAATGTAATATTTAAAAAAAAAATGTTTATGTGCAGGAAGGGACATCTTCCTACACATAAACAATCCAAGGCGTTTTGCTTTTCCCATGTGTGCTGCACAAGGCAGCACACATAGAAAAAGCAAAAACGAGGAGATATACAGCATTGCTCCTCATTTCGCCAAGTTAAGACCAGGTTTTCCCTGGTCTTAATGAAGGCGCAGGCCCCTATTTATGCCACCTTTGTAAATAGGGGGCAGCGTCAAAAGCAATGGGCGTTACTGTGGAATGGCCACTGCAACACCCACTGCCCACCCCTTTCACACTAAGCATAGTGTGAAAGGGGGCCACATTTACAAGGCAGAGTTAAGCCTCGCTAAGTGGCTTAACGCTGCCTTGTAAATAAGGCGAAGCTCCTATCGCCACAGGAAAGTCGAAAAAAGTGACGTTCCTGTGGCGATAGGGGCTTGTACATATGCACCCTAGTGTTTTCAAGCAGATGCTCCTGTAGGTTATCATGATGGTCTCGTAGAGCACACCACGGCATACTGGGATAAATCTAAGGTTTGCAAAATGGGAGAAATATGGTCCCAATGGAACAAATTCGTATTAGGGGCTGAAGGAGGGTCCCTCACAAGAGGCCAGATTGCTGGACTCCACAGGCCAGAGGCTTCTTTGGCAATGAGAAGCTCAATCCTTAAAGGCTCTGATGTGGTAAGTCAATCCTGGGATCAGGGGGCAGGCTGCTGATGCTCTGGGACGAGGGAGTTGAAGTTGCGTTGGTCTCACTCTCCAGATGTCATGACCCATGTTGTCTTCTCCACTGCACACAGGTTCAATGTGAAGGCCCTTTTCTTCCTTCACAGCCCCTTCTTCCTGACATGAACGTAGGGTCGCAACAGCACATGCAGGGCATCAGCTCTCTCGCTTCTCTGTAGCCCCCACCTGGCATTCACAGGTTGTGGGTGGCACGAACATGCTGATGGCCCTCTTTGGGTTACTGCACTGTATTTGACAACAGCCCTCTGTCTCTCACAGCACAGCGCCTTGGGCCGTAACCTTTATTCTTCACCCCAGACCCCACTTGGCAATGGGGTTACAGATTTTTGGCACACATGCCAGTAGCCAGATTAGTGCAGCGGTTGTGATGGACCAGAATCTCACACTCTGCTCCTGGGATCCCTGCAACAGGATCTCCACTGAACCTCACTCCCTCCAAGTAATCTCCTTCACCTCACAGGGCTCACTGGTCCTGGGTTAGGCAGAATCGGGTGCTACTGGCTCCAGGCAAGCATTCTTGATCCTTCTGGGTGATGTCCCCTCACCCATCATGGGAGACTGCAAGCCTCAGTCCCCAGTCCTGACCATAACTGGCAGAACATGTGCTGAGCTTATCCAGGAGGATGCACAGCTTCAGTGTGACAATTCTGAAGTCTCAAGCTCCCCGTTTTATAATCCATTTCCAGACACACTAGTGATTTAGTGTCTCTGTATTTCAGGTTGGTGTTCTGGGGGTATCTCACTTTGAAGGGCCCACTTCTTTGCTGTGCTGTTCCTCAGGAGAGTAGTCTATCACAGCAGGGCAGTCTCCAATCTTGATAGCCCTAAAGACAGGCCAATGTAGTGATTAGAGGTTCATACCTAGATGTCAGGCTGAGTGACATGTGCTCTAAAAGGTAACCAAAGGCTCCAAGCTCTAGTCTTTATGACTCTGTTATTAGCACCATCTTCTTCCTCAGATGTGCCCTGACCCCTTTGAACAGTGACCTTATTTTAGAATGAAAGCGCTCCTACTGAAGCTCACCGAAGAGCCTGGTTCTTCCTTCCTCCGATGTGCACCCCACATAGTTCTCAGGAATGCAGCAACCCACAAATCTGTCTTGAGGAACCTTCGACCTCTCACAGCTCCTATAGCAAGCCCTGGGTCTCCCAAAATGGAACCCGGTGTCTTCTGTGTATTGTGCTCTTTACAAGAGCCCACATTCTCCTGCGCACACATGCAAACACATGTGCGCAGTTTCCAATGTACTGCACATCTTCCCTGGCACACACACGTCCTAGAGTGCTTGTGCAACCTGACACAATATATCCTACAAGCAATACCTTCACATAGACACATGCACATCCTAGTGCGCACACACAGCTGCACGTGCTATTTCTCCTGCACTGTACTACCTCTCAGGCACATGTACATCCTTGCTTTCACAAGTAACTGCTCACGCTGTTTGTCCTGCACTGTACCATCTCTCTGGCATACAACCATCCTTGTACTGCGCAGAACCCAATGCAGGCCAAGGGTTGAGTTAAGCATACAGCAGAGGAACTTTACTAGAGTGGGCCAGGAGGCACCGCTATATCGATTTAGAGAAACGGACTGTTCACTCCACAGATCACTAAAAATATGGTATGTTATCACCACCATGCTACTTAACTCTAGGTGAATGCAGTATCCTTACACTCCTAAGGGAAATCCTTTGGGCATCTCTTCTGGTCTAAGCAGGCGGCAGTCTATGAGACAGGCCTAAGTCATGGCACACACGCATGTTCTGTGTTCACTCATGACCGAAAATGATTACCAAGTACCCAGATGTCACTGCACCTGGGGCACTCAGGGCAGGGGTAGATGTCTGTCACCATGCAAGGGACTTTCCGTCCCAACAATGGGGGCCAACTGTAAAAGCAGAGAAAGGTGAATGGGATGAGATAGAATGCAGAGACACTGAACTTCATTACTTTGATCTATCACTTCTGCTGAGGCACTGAGGTCTGTAAGACATAGTAGATGTCTCAAGGTTATAAGAGATATATTTTAGTAAGTCGCCATAACAGTCCTGTGTTAAATCCTATCAATGAAGAGATGTACCTTAATGATATCTGTGTGTAACCAGATCTCTGTAATTGTTATTCTTTAAACTAAACATATAAAGGATCCCTATAAATAGATTAACTACCTGAATCTAGGCCTGGGCTAAATTTCCGTTCCGCTCGCGGAAATTGCGATAATTTGAGATTTTTGCGTTCCGCGGAGAGCGCGAAAATGTCAAAATTTCCGCATTCCGCAGCTTAGCGATAATTTGTTTCTTGCTCGTGCTGTAAAATAATACATTCTCTCGCGCGCGCGATCGCCTTACCTGAATCCCCGCGTTCGCCGACAAGTTTTCCCGATCCGGTCGCGTTCTCCACGAGATGTTGGATTGTTGGTAGCCATTTGCGCTGTCTCGCGACAGTTCGCGCCCGCAGTAACGTCATGCGTCGCACGATCACGTCTTTCTTCTCATGATCATGCACCGCGAGAAGAGTGAAAACAAGATGGCCGCGCCCGCGAGCAACCGCATGGGTAAGTTGGCGAGCCGCGACCACGCAGAAAATACCGCGAACGGGTGGGAAAAAAACTTCCGCATCTTCGCGATATTTCTGCGTGTTTGCGGAGATTTGTAATATTTTCGCGATAATTTGCGAAAGTCGCTTTCGCAAATTCCGCCCACCCCTACCTGAATCTTGGTTACTATGTACTCTCTTGAAGAAAATTAGTTATTGCGTATCCTGAGAGGGATAGGAAATATTGATGTAGCCTGAGCTTGGGGAACCATGGTAGATAGCTTATCCAACCCGGATCCGGACACACCTACGATGTCGCCTACGAGGTCGGCTGCGGGGTCGCCATGATTTTCTCCTGTTAGGGGAGGTCTCTTCTACCCGGGCCTACATTGTTGACCTTTAAGCATTTGCTAGGAATAAATGTCTAATTCTGAATGTCCCATGTCTCCTTGCTTTCTATGCTGGCACTCTTCCTAAATCATAATGTTACTTTCATTTTTGTAATTTAGTACTGACTCATGGATGGTGGAGGGGGGGGGGGACAGATTAAGTGCCGATAGCGTATCTTTACCATGACTTGCTATTTTTGGGCACTGTAATTACACAGATCCAGATGGATCAGAGATAAATGTAACGGCTATAATGTTGAATATACGAAAACCAATAAAATCTGTTTACAAAAAAAAGAAAATGAGTTATTGTTTCTACCTGAGACTCGTGTACCACTGTAAAGTAATTAACAAACATTACTATCCTGGGATTCCTAACTTAGCAATTCTTATAACAATATGGGAACTCTAAATACTTTATGCGTAATTTTAAATGAATAGCATGTGCATGATAGTTGTTACTTAAAAGTCCTTCCTGTTTCTTCACCAGATGACATCAGGTGCAATAACAATCCTACACGTTTACGTAAATTTCAAGTTAAATGTTCAAGAACAGTTCAAGTTCATTTTCCCAACATGACATAATTGTGAAAATGCTTCTCTGAATTACAAAATGTCCTTCACAAAACACCAATAAAAAACACAACAGTTCTTTGAAAGGAAATACTAGATCTGTGTAGCATGGTTCCATTTGTGGCAACATAGTTTCACAATTGCCTAGCACAGACACTGTTTGCCATGAGGGAATTTATGCCCAGAAATCCTCGCTGGGCTATGCTTCTCTAAAAGTGTGGGAGTTCATGGCCTGCTAGGAAATGCAGTTCGTAGACGGAGCACTGTCGTGCAGTGTGCTTTCCATGCAAGGGAAGCCTCTCAGTAGGCCATGCCTACAGCCATGCTGCCTGACAACTGCTTACATTGTTTCACAATCATTCACTCTGAACACTATTCTAGCAAGTTGCCCAGCTTGCAAACTTTTCATGTTCTTGCTTGAATCATTCTAGTATCCATGGTTGCACATATCCTGTCAGCAAAATGGTCACTGGCTGTATACTCATGCAAACTGAGCGGACGCGACTTGTGTGCGGCTTGTGCGCATCAGGCACATCCTGTATCACAGAAATTGTCTCAGGCCCCCTTTTGTAAATCTGAATGTGCCAGAACCCTTGGTCTGCTGACATATTTGTCAGTGGTTATTCTCTGATTTGCCTGGACCATTTCTTACATGAAACAGGGGGAAGGGTCCTGCCACATTCCCTTGTACGGAGGATAGTCACTGCGCCTATTTCAAGGAACACACTTTGTAGGCAGGAAGGTCTCTTAGGTCTTGTCTCAAAGGTAGACTAGTGAGGTCCAAATGTACACACAATAAGAAGCTGTTGGGATCCGGTTCAAATTGTTCACACTGGCGCAACCTCTGAAGATTTGTGGTTTCTGCCACGTATGGTCTTATAGCAAGGCAATTCTACGCTGCTGCCAAAGTGCCAATTAAGGCTATATTCTAAGGGAATGGTCTGCAAAATATTACTGAACCTAAGGCACCGGAAATCAAAGCAATGGGTTGGCTTCAAAATAAGGTGATATAGGAATAGAGTTACAAAAAAAATCACAGCCACAATATTGATAACAAAATATTGTGAAGGTACATATATAAATACAGATATGTATCAGCTTACTAGACTTAATTCCATCCCTGAGTACCTTGATATAATATACATTGTCAATATACGTAGCGGTTGAGTTAATTTCACAATATTTTGTAGTCGATATTTTGGCAATAAAAGTTTTTTATTACAATAATTTTGTGCTCAGTATTCTGATATATAACCCTGACAATCAGTGTGCAACACCACAAAAAAAATCTTCTTCTGTTAAGCTACACATAAAGGTGCGTCCACCCTTGGGCTGTGTTGGCCGCAGTGCTAATCTCACTGCACCCAATACAGTGCATGAATGTATTCCCTGCACTTCACTAGGCCATGGAGCCCTAACAAGATGATGCCTTCGCCACTGCATTCAATGATAATGAAGTCTCTCTCATTGGGAATCCCATTGAGGGGAGAGAGAAGTGGAGAAAATGAGTGAATCAAAGCAGTACTATGAATAATAGCTGAATGTCACCGTACACAACCTGGACACAGCTGGTGCAGTTTCCGTAAACTGAGTTTGCCCTCACTCAGCAGGTGTTGTAGCTCTGAGCTGGTGTTGGGTGCCAGCATCCACTTTGTTTATTAGTTTTAAGGAATCCAAGCACTTGTAGTGGCAGTGGCAAAGTGGTTGGGGTGGAAGTTGATAAAGCATTGTATACTTTATTACAATTGCCAGGGCACACTTGCCTAAAACAGGGAGGAGCATCACTGCTTTGCATCCTAAGAAAACACAGCTGGCAAAGACACCTCACCTTAGGGCGTTACTCTTTTAGTGTGCTCAGCAGCAGTCTCCATTCCCATGGGTTGGGATGAATAAGCTTTTGATCTTTTATTCACAACCTATTTTGGCTACCAGGCTCATGAGCATTTTCCACCTCCTCCAGATGGGTGTGAGGTGCTCTTCCAGGGAGCCGCCCTCTGGGATCCCTCTGCCTGCTGAGCATTGTAGGTTTCTGTGGGGCAGGCACAGACAAGTCACTTTCTCATGGCTGGCCACACCATGATACACAATATGTGTCACCCTCCTCCCTTCGTGAGCTCACACCACGTCTCTGTTTTGCTGCCATGACTGTCTGTGGTAACCTCTTCAGATATTGAAAGATCTCATTTTTTGCCCTTGTTGCATTTATTATGTTCCTTGCTCTGCGTATGTTTGAACAACACAGCATTGAGTGCTGAAGTCCATTGATATGCATAGGGTGGCACATTCTGGCAAAGTGTGCACCTAGATTGTGCCCAAAAACTTTAGAGTCTTTGGGTTTAAGGTGAACTAAATCCGAGCAGTCACTTTTGATCCATCAAAAATGGATGCCAGTTGCAATTAAAATTATTTGTTAACTATTAATATGTGTCACTTCAGAAACTATTTTTTGACCAGTTAGATTAATGAACCCATTTGTAAATAAAAAGTCATGCAGATTTGCCCATTCTGCTCCTTGGTTCAATAAGTCAGTACGCCCAACCCAGTGCCAGTATATTTTTCAGAACCTGGCACCACAGCGGTGATTGGCTCTGTGATGTATTGACATTGTATATTTTTGAAGTTATGAATCTTTCTTGTGGAACATTACTTGGCTTCTTCCAGCAATCTCACACTTTGTATAAAAGTTGTAGCCAAGATACGGCTTGCTACTTTTCTAAGTGTCAAAGGGAATGTTCCACATACTAACAATAACTTTAAACTCCCTACTGCTGCTAACTCAGCATATATCTCTCCAGAAATGCCGGACTGGTGCTTTGGGCACTGGGTGTAACCACGCTGGGCTCTTTTGTGTCAGAGTTTAAGCTTAATTGACGTTTTTTGTACATTACACACTGCAATCCTATCTTTTATGTAGCTCTTGTTCACTGATCCCCGTGTAATGACTATGCCGCAGAGATCTGTACACAATTCGTGCCCCTTTTAAAGAATACTTAAATTAACTATCCATTGCTTATATGTATGATGACCCCTGACCAAATTGGTTATCCCATTCCTGTCACCAGCTTTATGACTGCCACACCCATTAGCCTCTCTTAACTTTGCAAGTTTGCAATAGGCTTCTCCATTTCTGCTCCTTCATGGTCAGTTCGGGCACTATGCCAGAGCATCACCAATAAAGCAACATCGGGTTACTTAGCTTCCTTGGCACCGTATGAACACCAGATTTCTCTTTAGTGTGTGTTTTTACATGCATTGCCACCTCATTGTATAAAGAACTTGAGGGAATGTCCCTCACTTTCTCGGTGATCGAGATTAAGCTGACCTGATATCTTACTAAAGGTGATGCAAAACAAGGATGGATATTGATGAAATTGGAATGACTTGTACTTTTCCGGATATAAATAGATATAAATAGTTGTACCAGTAACAACTGGCACTCACAGCACACTCATCTACACTGACCCCATTAATTAAGCGCTCAGAAGGTGGGTCACATATACCGCCTTGCCTCGGTACACAAGTGGCATTTATAGTCTCAAAGAACTGTGCGCACAATGGTCCGGATCACAAAAATGTTTTGACTGGCATTGTTATATATCCTTTGTATTAAGTAACGTATTGCTTGGTTCAATCCCCTTATACCACTGTGTGATGAAAGTAGATTTGTATAGGTGGTAATAAATAGGAAGATTTTTTTTAACATTTCTTGTGTTGCATTTTGTTGTGGTGATGATGTGTTGGTTTTGTACTGTTCTGTTCGTGGTCTGCATTATTACATTGTGTTGCTGTTGTATTGTACTGTTTCATGTGCTGCGTTCCTTTTTGATTGTTTTATGTTGTGCCCTGTTGTGTTTAAGTTGTGTTATTATTTTGCTTTTTGTTACGTTAGTGTGTTCTGTAATTACTTCAGAGATGCAAACACATGCTGCTAGATTTCTACCCAAAGCTGCTCTCTCCTTTAAAGTTACAGTGACAAGCAACAATACCACTGTTTATGTGCTAACATACCGCTGTTCCAGCTTGTCCACTATTTAAGGGACATGTTATCTGAAAACTGTGATAGAGGCCAGGACTTAAATTAACACTTCCTGTGTCGAATCTATGATTTCTCAGTCGGTTAAATACATTCTTTACTGAAAAGTGAACTATGTACATAAAGGTTTACCGATTATCAGAGATCTTCTGTAAAACTAGCGTGAGAGAGCTTTTTTAGACAATATCTTATCCTGCAATGGTATATCCGTTTGCGCATTGTATGGTAATTACACAGTCTCAACTTTATATTATTTCATGAATACAATGACCTAGCTTTGAAATGCAATTCTTTGAAAGATCTCAACTTTGAAAGTGAAGCCTCTATGGTTCACTTTTTCAGAATCTGTGGAGAATCCTGCTTTTTGTTTGGGTGAGCTAGCCTGTGTGGTATTTAAATGAAATTAATTAACATTTTTCCACTGAACGTCACCCATAAGATTAAGGACTTCATACCTAGGGGTGTGCAAAACCCATGTAATTTGCTGTTGCATATTACTTGAAATTGTGGGGAAATTACGCAAAATTTAAATCTGGCATTTAGCGGTGTACTTTAGTGTAAAATGTGTTCTCAAATCCAAGTGGCTGGATACCTTCGTGGGTGAATAGAAGCGCTTTATAAATCCGGATTGATTGAATTTGAATGCAAGGACTCGTTTTATGATAAACAACACCAAAAACACAAATATTGCGACCAGCAGCTGTTCACGTTCTGGTTGTTCACATTGTTACGGTAATATAATTTTGCCAGCATAATTACATCTGGTGGCGTAATAGCTTAATTTCCCAAATTCTACATAACAAGTGCAGCTTGTAATTCCCAGATTTGTGCCATCCTCATTGAAATTTGGCCCAGGACTACAAATAAGTATAAAGGTACAAAAATGTATAAAGTTGACAATTCTAAGTCAGGATCCATACCAGCTAAATGGAGAGGGAGTACTGTATGTCAGTCGTATGGATTACATCTTCTATTAATGTCACCCAAACCGGAATCCTGGTGGTTCACCAGTAATCGTATAGTTCACCTGAGCTACTCTCATCTCAACAGTGCAACATTACTCTCATGGTTGGTGCCACTCAGTTTGGGTCATAATTGAGGGACTAAGATCTATCCCATAGTTTAGTATAAGAGGGTGCCCATATAGGCTTCTAATGTAAATACTCCACCCATCTAGGAACACCTCTATTAAGGCTTTTCGGGAGACCTGTTGGAAGCTCCATTCAGGCCTCCATTCCATTCAGAAGCACACGTCCAACTTTTCCCACAAAAATGTTTTCAATCAGAAAAGCCCTAACATTCTGTGATGTTATCAGGGGTACACCAAAGCTTCTGCAGACCCTAGAACATGGGTGTTAGACCTGTCAGCCCTTTGGGTGGTCCCTCCTCATCATTATTTATTTTGTCCCACTTTTGCCTCAAACCCTGTTTGAATTTTTCCTTTCTGGGAACCACCAGACTTTTTAGTGTTGCTGCAGATTCAGGGAGCCATTTTAGCTACCCCTGAAACTTCTGTCTGAGGGCCTGGAGCACAAAATGGTGGCCACCTGTGACATCACCAGCATCCACTGGAACCTACCAGCACCTTCCAGAACATTCCAGGAGATTCCAGAACTCTGTGACAGTTGGAGACCGTTTAGAATGTTGGGAGGATAAGAGAGGCAGTTGGCAGTTGGAGCTGGCAGTTGGCACCTGACTGGTGAAGAGAGAGGAGCACAACAGTGAAGGAGGAAGGAGTGAAGCAGCAGGGGTGGAAACTTGTGCCTGGAGTGGGGTCCATAAACCCACCCTTGATACTTGTCCCTACTGATGGATCCCAGCCTATAGCCCTGTGTGGGAAGAAGACAGAAGAAACTTATCCTAAGGACCTGGACAGCAGGAACAGGCCTTAGAACCAAGAAAACAGCAAGATTCTGACCTGAGAACTGGTTTCCCTGGAGTCCGGCGTCGAGTAGCCTGAAGACCTGGAGCCCGAGGTGGAGAAGCGGCGCTGACTGAAGTAGCAGACGTCGTACCCGGAGCCGCCTGAGGTCGTGAGAGGGCGCCGACGGAGGTCGTGAGGAATACCAGAGGTCGAGGAGGGAGTGAACCGAGGTCGAGCGAGCGGCGTCATCGGAGGAGTGAAGTCCGCCCTCCGGAGTCGTCGGAGACCGAGGTAGAGGTGAACCGGAGGTCGGGAGTGAGGATCGCACTCCGGAGTCGCCCGGAACCTGTGTGGAGGAGCACCGGAGGTCGGGGGTGAGGATCGCACCCCGGAGTCGCCGGAAGTCGACATCGAGGCCAGGCCGGCCGACGTCATCGGAGCCGAGAGCGCCATCGGACCGGAGCCGCCCGAAGTCGACATCGTGAAGAGACTGCCCGACGCCGTCGAATCGGAGGTCGAGATCGAACCGAGGCCACCGACATCGGACCGGAACCGCCTACCGGCGTCGTCAAAGAACTGACATTGTGCCGAGGCCGCCGAGACCGAACCGGAGCCGCCTCACGGCGTCGACACGACTCCAGCGGCGTCGGAACATCAGAAAAAGGGCAGTAAGTGGAGTAGAGGGCGCCTAAGGCCCTGTGGAGACCTGAGAGACTACTCTAAGGGGCTAGGGAGGTGCTGAAACCAACCTGACTGTGCCTGGGGTGAACTGGGACTAACCTAGAGAGGTTGTGTGGAGAGAGAAAGCCAGGGCACTGGTATTCCCCCCTTTGATCTACCTCAGCTTAGGCCTCAGCCTTGTCCCAGCCAGGGAGTAGCCCCCCCCTCAAGCCTTCCACAACCCTACAAGCTGTGCCTGGGTCAAATCAGCCCTTAAGATTTGAAGTGTCATCTGATTACATGAGTGTTGCTGTATACTTTTAATTATTTATTGGGGGTACTGTATTTATTGAATTTTTACCTATTTATTGCTGCACTATATTTATAGGTCCACAGGACTTGTTGGTGTACAATATTTATTGGTACAGTATTTATTGCCTCAAAGTATTTAATTGTCTGTATATATTGCACTTGTATTTATGCCCTGTTATTTATGATCACACCTATTTATTTCATCAAACAGCCAATATTTATTTGACCTGCACTAATTGAAACTTGTATATTGTGATTGACCTATTTATTTTTCCAATCAGCAACTAAGAGAAAAAGATAAAGAAAGAATATTTTCATAATTTTTACGGTGTAGAGTCGTTTTTGGAACGGATGCACGCATGGTTCTTGTATGGGTATATTGTATGCTTAGCACTGCGCCTGTTTCCTGACCACTCGAGCCAAGCTACCACAGTGTGTTCGGGGAGTCCACCACCACCCTGCGGAGTGGGAGCGGGCTGGTTCCAACATAAATTGGTGTTCAGTGGTGGGATAGAGCTGTGCCTACATATACTCAACAATAACTGTGGGTAGTCCATAGGCCTACACCGGGAGTTTTCTCACAGCGGCCTTCCTAATTGTGGGTTTTTGTTTTTTCCAAATTTACTCTGGTGGTGGGAGGAGGTATTATTAAAGGTACCCCCCTACGTTGCTACTGCACAAAACCTGTCCTCTAACCTGAGTGGGCAAGATGGAGTTTGTACTAGAGAATCTAGAAACGTACACTGTGGCCCAACTCAGGGAGTTTTGCCAGCGGGAGGGGGTGTACTGTCCCCCAGGAGCAAAGAAGGGTGCACTCCAAACCAGCTTAAGGGCTTGGGGGGAGGCACGCCGAGAAAGCAAGGCTGAGGAGGAAGACAGGGATGGAGAGCCTGACCCCGAGGGGGCTGAGATGTACCAACCTGAGGTGGGGAACCTGTCAGCAGGGCCCAGGACACTTTCTAGGAAGGGCAGCACTGTCTCTAGCGGGGGCTTATCCAGCGTGGAGTTAGCAGATCGGAGAGAGAAAAGACAGCTCACATGGGATTTAGCAAAGCTGGAGAAGGAGAAGGAGGAACAGAGGTTGGCTCATGAGACGGAGAAAGAGAGGATGGCTCATGAGATAAGACTGAAAGAGATAGAGCTTCAGATCCTAAGAATTGGAGCACCAACTGTTCCTAATGGTGGCAGCCAAATCCAAGAGTCCACCAGGGAACCCAAACCTTACCTGCCAAAGGACATAGTAGCTAGCTATGGGGCGGGTGACGACATCGCCAAGTGGCTAGCAGCCTATGAGGTCTCGTTGAGGGCCCATGGGGTTCCAGTGAAGTACTGGGGAGGGGGATTGTATAAGTACATGCCTCCAGCTGGTAGGGATGCTTTATTGGCCCTCGAAGAGGATGAGCAGACCCACTACCCCACCATGAAACTGGCGCTCATCAGAAAGTTTGGACTAACACCTGAAAAGTACAGACAGAAGTTCAGGGGTAGTCACAAACTGGGCACACAGAATTGGGTGGACTTCCTGGACTATGCAAAGAAGGCACTGGAAGGTTGGATTCAGGGCAGTGAAGTAAGGAACTACGAGGAGCTGTTTGACCTAGTACTGAAGGAACACCTACTCGAGAAATGTTTCCCTGAACTGCGGCAACACCTGGTGGATAGCAAGCTGACCAGCCCCCGGAAGCTTGCTGAGGAGGCGGACATTTGGGCCAGTACCCGGGTGTCCACAAGGGGGACTGGAGGGGATACTCAAAAGGCCGGACAGGGCGCCCCCCAGAAGAAAGAGGGAGGGGAAAAGAAAAAGGAGTTCTCCAAAGGCCCCCAAAATAACTTCCAAGGGAAGGGAACAGGATTCACCTCTAAGGCTAACCCACCAAGAAACCCTAATCCTGGCCAGAGTCAGCAGCCAAGGGTTGTCCATTGCTACGAGTGCGGTGGCGTTGGACACTATAAAGGAGATCCGAAGTGTCAGAAACGATCACCTCCTCCCACTGGAGGAAAGCCCCCCGGAGTAGCTAGTGTAGTGCTCGGGGAGGAGATGCCCTTAACTAAGGGAAGGGAGTGGGCGGGTGTCACTTTAGTGTCCCTGGGAGAACGGGAGATGGTTCCTAAGATCCAGGTGCCCGCAAATACCGCAAAGTATGGGCAGTGGATCACCATCAACGGCCAAAGAGGGGAGGCTCTGAGAGACACAGGAGCCAGTATGACTATGGTGCGTAGCCAGCTGGTGTCTCCAGAGCAGGTAATTCCCGATGTACTCCACCCAGCCGCGATGGCTGACGGCAGAACAGGTCACTATCCAGTGGCCGAGGTTCCCTTTGAATGGGGGGGGGTTGCAGGTTCACTTCGAGTTGCCGTAAGCCCTGCCGTGCCAGTCGATTGTCTGCTGGGCAATGACATGGAGCACAACGCTTGGAAGGAGGTGGAATACCGGACTCACACCGAGATGCTGGGTACACCTGACTGGGCCTGTGTTAGCACAAGGTCCGAGACTACCCGAAGAGGGAGTTCATTCCGGCTGGAGCCTGGAACAAAGGCCCAGCCAGCTGCCAGTCAAGGGAAGAACCGAGGACAGGAGGAGCCTGCCTCGGCGTCTCCACCCCGTAGGACGGATAGGCCACCGGAGGTGGTGGACCAGGAGTCTGCGGAGGGGGACGTTACCAACCTGGAGGACCTACCCATCCCGGCCGAGTGGCACGTGGAGGGAGGCCCGTCCAGGGAGGAATTCTGCCAGGGCCAGAGGGAGTGCCCTACCCTTGAGGGGCTGAGGCGACAGGCCGAAGCCCAGGCAGCAGGGAACGTTGAAGGGAACTACAGTGTTTACTGGGAGGATGGCCTCCTCTACAGTGAACCCAAGGCACCCCTACATGGATCGTCACAAGCCTTGGTAGTTCCTCAACGTTATCGAGCCTTCCTTTTGGAGTTGGCTCACGAGATACCATTGGCAGGACACCTGGGGCAAGACAAGACCTTCGCCCGTCTTGTCCCACACTTTTATTGGCCTCAGATGAAAGTGTCGTCCGATACCTACTGCCGGACATGTGTGTCTTGCCAAGCCAGTGGGAAAACAGGGGTGAAGCTGAAAGCTCCCCTGGAACCACTTCCTGTCGTTAGCACCCCCTTTGAAAGGGTGGGCATCGACATTGTGGGTCCATTGGATCCACCGACTACAGCTGGTCACAGGTTTATCCTGGTTCTGGTGGATCATGCCACACGGTACCCAGAGGCAATACCTCTGAGGACCATAACAGCACCTGTTGTGGCAAGGGCCCTGATGGGAATCTTTACCCGAGTGGGTTTTCCCAAGGAAGTTGTGTCCGACAGGGGGACCAACTTCATGTCAGCGTATATGCGGGCAATGTGGAAGGAGTGTGGAGTGACCTACCGGTTCACGACTCCTTACCACCCCCAGACCAATGGTCTGGTGGAAAGGTTTAACAAAACCTTAAAAGGCATGATCAGAAGTCTGCCTGAAAGCCTGCGGAGGAAATGGGACGTCCTCCTACCCTGTTTACTTTTTTCCTACAGGGAAGTGCCACAGAAGGGAGTGGGCTTCAGCCCCTTCGAGCTTCTGTATGGGCACCCTGTACGTGGACCTCTTAACCTGGTGAGAGACGGATGGGAAAGAACTCCCAGAAAGCTCCCCCAGGATGTGGTGAGCTACATGCTGGCCTTCCGGAGCCAAATGGCTAAGTTGTGGAAGCAAGCTTCTGACAACTTGGAAGCCAGCCAAGCAGTAATGAAGGCGTGGTATGACCACAACGCTCACCCGGTGGAGTTGGAGCCTGGCCAGAAGGTGTGGGTGATCGAACCAGGAGAGCTTAGTGCCCTCCAGGATCGCTGGTCAGGACCCTTTGAGGTGTTGGAGAAGAAGGGTAAGGCTACCTACTTGGTGGACCTGAAGACCCCTCGTCAGCCCCTGCGGGTGCTGCATGCCAACCGCCTCAAACCCCACCACGAGAGGCCCGAAGTCATCTTGATGATGGTGACTGACGGAGGAGAGGACGTGGAAAGCGAGCCTCTCCCTGATCTGTTTGCGTCTCAGGAAAAGGATGGGTCGGTGGAGGGAGTGATTCTCTCCCCATCTCTAACTCCTGAACAGCGGGAGGACTGTCGCCAGGCCCTGGGGCAGTACTCTGCGTTGTTCTCCCTTGTCCCGGGTAGGACTCACCTGTGCGTCCATGACGTGGACACAGGAGACAGCCCACCTGTGAAGTCCAAGATCTACCGGATGTCAGACAAGGTGAAGGCCAGCATTCATAGTGAAGTCACTAAGATGCTGGAGCTAGGAGTGATTGAACCTTCTAGCAGCCCCTGGTCCAGTCCGGTGGTGTTAGTACCGAAAGCTGCACCACCGGGTGCCCAACCAGAACTGAGGTTCTGTGTGGACTACCGGGGACTGAATTCAGTGACAAAGACTGATGCACATCCGATCCCTAGGGCGGATGAATTAATTGACCGGCTGGGAGCTGCCCAATATCTAAGTACCTTTGACCTTACCTCTGGGTACTGGCAGATCTCTTTGACTGATGGAGCAAGGGAAAGGTCAGCCTTCTCCACGCCCAATGGCCACTACCAGTTCTGTGTGATGCCCTTTGGGCTCAAGAACGCACCTGCCACGTTTCAGCGCCTGGTAAACCAGATCCTCACCGGAATGGAGAGTTTCTCTGCTGCTTATCTGGATGACATAGCCGTCTTCAGTAACAGCTGGGAGGATCACTTGCGTCACCTGCAAGCTGTTCTCCAGGCCCTGAGACAAGCTGGATTGACGATCAAGGCCAGCAAGTGCCAGATCGGGCAGGGGTCGGTAGTGTACCTTGGACACTTGGTGGGTAGGGGAACGGTGCAACCCCTCCAGGCGAAGATCGAGGCCATCATGGCCTGGGAACCCCCCAAGACACAGACTGAGGTCCGAGCATTTTTGGGCCTCACGGGATACTATCGCCGCTTCGTGAAGGGGTACGGTACCATCGTAGCCCCTCTTACGGAGCTCACGTCCAAGAAACAACCTCGACGGGTAGTCTGGACGGAGGCTTGTCAGCAAGCCTTTGAGAAATTGAAGAAAGCCATGTGCGAGGCCCCGGTCTTAAGGGCCCCAGACTTTTCCAAGAAGTTCATTGTCCAGACAGATGCATCAGAACATGGCATTGGGGCAGTGTTATCGCAACTCAACGAAGAGGGTCTGGATCAACCCGTGGTCTTCCTATCCAGGAGACTACTTCCCAGGGAACAGAAGTGGAGTGCAATAGAGCGTGAAGCCTTTGCAGTGGTATGGGCTCTGAAGAAGTTGCGGCCATACCTGTTTGGCTCGCACTTCCTAGTTCAGACCGACCACCGACCCCTTCGTTGGCTGATGCAAATGAAGGGGGAGAATCCCAAGTTGTTGAGGTGGTCTATTTCCCTACAGGGGATGGACTTTCAGGTGGAACATCGGCCTGGAGTGGACCACGCCAATGCAGACGGTCTCTCAAGGTATTTCCGCCTTAGTGATGAGAACTCCCAAGGGGTTGGGTAGCTCTCCCCACTTTCAGCTGGGGGGGACGCGTGTTAGACCTGTCAGCCCTTTGGGTGGTCCCTCCTCATCATTATTTATTTTGTCCCACTTTTGCCTCAAACCCTGTTTGAATTTTTCCTTTCTGGGAACCACCAGACTTTTTAGTGTTGCTGCAGATTCAGGGAGCCATTTTAGCTACCCCTGAAACTTCTGTCTGAGGGCCTGGAGCACAAAATGGTGGCCACCTGTGACATCACCAGCATCCACTGGAACCTACCAGCACCTTCCAGAACATTCCAGGAGATTCCAGAACTCTGTGACAGTTGGAGACCGTTTAGAATGTTGGGAGGATAAGAGAGGCAGTTGGCAGTTGGAGCTGGCAGTTGGCACCTGACTGGTGAAGAGAGAGGAGCACAACAGTGAAGGAGGAAGGAGTGAAGCAGCAGGGGTGGAAACTTGTGCCTGGAGTGGGGTCCATAAACCCACCCTTGATACTTGTCCCTACTGATGGATCCCAGCCTATAGCCCTGTGTGGGAAGAAGACAGAAGAAACTTATCCTAAGGACCTGGACAGCAGGAACAGGCCTTAGAACCAAGAAAACAGCAAGATTCTGACCTGAGAACTGGTTTCCCTGGAGTCCGGCGTCGAGTAGCCTGAAGACCTGGAGCCCGAGGTGGAGAAGCGGCGCTGACTGAAGTAGCAGACGTCGTACCCGGAGCCGCCTGAGGTCGTGAGAGGGCGCCGACGGAGGTCGTGAGGAATACCAGAGGTCGAGGAGGGAGTGAACCGAGGTCGAGCGAGCGGCGTCATCGGAGGAGTGAAGTCCGCCCTCCGGAGTCGTCGGAGACCGAGGTAGAGGTGAACCGGAGGTCGGGAGTGAGGATCGCACTCCGGAGTCGCCCGGAACCTGTGTGGAGGAGCACCGGAGGTCGGGGGTGAGGATCGCACCCCGGAGTCGCCGGAAGTCGACATCGAGGCCAGGCCGGCCGACGTCATCGGAGCCGAGAGCGCCATCGGACCGGAGCCGCCCGAAGTCGACATCGTGAAGAGACTGCCCGACGCCGTCGAATCGGAGGTCGAGATCGAACCGAGGCCACCGACATCGGACCGGAACCGCCTACCGGCGTCGTCAAAGAACTGACATTGTGCCGAGGCCGCCGAGACCGAACCGGAGCCGCCTCACGGCGTCGACACGACTCCAGCGGCGTCGGAACATCAGAAAAAGGGCAGTAAGTGGAGTAGAGGGCGCCTAAGGCCCTGTGGAGACCTGAGAGACTACTCTAAGGGGCTAGGGAGGTGCTGAAACCAACCTGACTGTGCCTGGGGTGAACTGGGACTAACCTAGAGAGGTTGTGTGGAGAGAGAAAGCCAGGGCACTGGTATTCCCCCCTTTGATCTACCTCAGCTTAGGCCTCAGCCTTGTCCCAGCCAGGGAGTAGCCCCCCCCTCAAGCCTTCCACAACCCTACAAGCTGTGCCTGGGCCAAATCAGCCCTTAAGATTTGAAGTGTCATCTGATTACATGAGTGTTGCTGTATACTTTTAATTATTTATTGGGGGTACTGTATTTATTGAATTTTTACCTATTTATTGCTGCACTATATTTATAGGTCCACAGGACTTGTTGGTGTACAATATTTATTGGTACAGTATTTATTGCCTCAAAGTATTTAATTGTCTGTATATATTGCACTTGTATTTATGCCCTGTTATTTATGATCACACCTATTTATTTCATCAAACAGCCAATATTTATTTGACCTGCACTAATTGAAACTTGTATATTGTGATTGACCTATTTATTTTTCCAATCAGCAACTAAGAGAAAAAGATAAAGAAAGAATATTTTCATAATTTTTACGGTGTAGAGTCGTTTTTGGAACGGATGCACGCATGGTTCTTGTATGGGTATATTGTATGCTTAGCACTGCGCCTGTTTCCTGACCACTCGAGCCAAGCTACCACAGTGTGTTCGGGGAGTCCACCACCACCCTGCGGAGTGGGAGCGGGCTGGTTCCAACAATGGGTATTCGCAATCTTTATCCCAGAGGCCAAAACGTTTGGTCTGTGATGTGACAGAGGGCCTCATCAATGCCAGCAGGGTGGTGGTGGTGTTCAGGGTGGGTGCAGGGAGGGGTTTGGCGGTATGGTTTAGGGGAAGCAAACCATGTACATCTAGTGGCTGAACCACACAAGTGAAACCAGAAAACCTGGGATTAATCTCAGTTTCCATAATTTACCAAATTGTGTGATCCTAGGCAATTGTTTCTCTCCCTTTTCTTCATTATCACATTCAAGAGGACCTCACAATACATGACTTCAGGATGTGCACTGTACAAAATATTCTCCTGTGTTTGATTTAATAAACTATAATGTATAGAAGGATCCCAGGCCACTCAGAAGGTGTACATAACAACTGAGTTGCCTCTTAGTTTACTATTGCATTGCTGTTAGGGGAAGAATAAATGTTTCTAAATTCATGTTTGAAAACTATCTCTTTAAAAAAAATGCTTCTCAGTGCACTGACATAAACTAATGTAATATAAGACTGTCATAATCTAATGTACTACGGAGAAACGGTTCTGCATGTTAATGAAATACACGTTTTGAATTTTGAAGAGACTTTATCATATTTTTACACTTTTGCCTCAAGATGTCCTTAAAAATGAATGTGTACTTAAAGTTAAGCAATGTAGGACACCCTAGTTACTTCCTTTCATTAACTTCACTTAACTTTTAAATAAATGCATGTCTATTAACATCTTTTAATGTTAGTGCCGAGGCCAGTAAATAGCAGCCCAGTACCCAGTGCCAGCCGTACTTTGAGTATCACGTACTTTGAGTATCACTGCCCTAGCATGTTCTGCCGAACTACACAATTGGTACATAAACTGGCTCGATAAATTAGTTACTGGTTGCTAAATGTGGGGTCGCAATTGGTAACAACTTTTCGCAACCAATATCTTAGTATTTGTTGAGTTGAGCGCAGCAGAAGGCCCATTGTTTGTCTGTGGGTGGTGGGTCCAAGTCCAAGGACCACTGCGTCAGCGCGTTGGATGTCGTGATCGGGCTGGTCTGCTGTGTAAAGTTATAAATGCGGGTTATGAGTTTCTTGGGCAAAGGATTCGTTAATGTTTTCCAACGGGAGCAGGGGTACAGGTGCAGTGGGAAAAATGAACTGTATATTTGCCGACAATTAGCCCTGAGTTGGTGGTAAAGTAGGAGTTCCAAGAGAGGGGCACGCGTATCGTCCAGGTTTTGTGGCCGAGGCAAGAACTCCTCTCCTGGGTACAGGTCACCAAAAGTGGATAGCCCCATTCGTCAGGCTCTTTGTATAGAGCCAGTGTCCTGCATTGGAGGGAAGCTTGGGTGGTGGGCCAGGGGCTGGATGGGGTGTATAGCAGTGGTAATTTTGCCCAGCATCTAAGTCCATCCCAGGCCAGTGTAGATTTTCAACTGTATTGATTTCAGCATTGGGCCTTTTGTAGGTGTAATAGATAGCAGCTGGTAGAGGTGCTAGAAAGGCAACATCTCTTTCCTCTGCCACTTGGGGTTGAAACGGGACAGGATGGATCCAGTAGTGGAGATATTGGGCCTGAGCACTCAGAGCATAGAGTTCAAAGTCCGGTGCCCCTAGGCCCCCTTGCGTTAATGGTTATGTTTGGACCTCCCAGGAGATGCGAGGTTGTTACCGCCCAAACCAGAGAGATTAAAAGGGAGCCTAGTCATTTGAAGAAGGCCTGTGTGAGGGGGATGGGAATGTTGCCAAAGAGGTACAGGAACTTGGGCAATATGATCATTCTAGCATTTGCTATCCTGCCAGCCAGCGACAGCTGTAGTTTGGTCCAAAAGGAAATCTTGCCCTCCAGACAGGTGATGAGTTGACCGTAATTCAGGCGCCAGATATCCTGTATCTCGCTAGAGAGCCATAGCCCAAGGTATTAGACTGCTGGATCAGCTCAAGTGAGCGGGAAGTCAAGGTCCAATACAATTCGAGCCGGTGTTAAGGCGAGGAGGGTCGACTTGGACCAGTTAACCTGTATAAGAGACATGCCTCCGAATAGGAGAATCTTGCGTAGCGCGGGGTTAAGATTAATTTCTGGCTCCAAGATGTATAGTGTAATGTCGTCTGTATATGTTGATATGGTCAACCCCCTGTCTGTGAGGCCAAGTCCCCTGGCTGTGTGGTGTTGATGCATCCTGGCTGCAAGAGGTTCCATAGCTATCGCAAATAATAAGGGGGACAAAGGACGTCCCTGCCTAGTGCCTCGGGCTATGTGAAAAGGTTCCGATAGCAAATCGTTCACCTTAAGTCGGGCAGTCGGGTTAGTATATAGTAAGTGAATGAGTTTCAAGAAATTGGTGCTGATGCCAATCCTGGGGAGTATAGTTAAAAGGAACGGCCACTCAAGGGAATCGAATGCTTTCGTAGCGTCTAAAAATGCAGAAAGCGCTAGTAGGTTGGGGTCTAACTGGTGGAGTACACAGAAAAAGGTACGCAGGTTGTGGGAGGTGGATCTTCCAGGAATAAAGCCGGATTGGTCCAGTCTAGCGATGATGGGCAAAAGTGGCTGCAATCTGTTTGCGATCAATTTGGCCAGTATTTTCGCATCAATGTTAATAAGGGAGAGCGGGCGATAGGAGTCGCACTTGTTTGCCTGTTTATCTGGCTTCAGGATTGTCACGATCACAGTCTCGCGCATCATCATCGGGAGGAGGTGACCAATTTCAAGGGATTCCTGGTATACTTCTAATAAATATGGGGCCAGTTCAGTAGCAAAGAATTTGTAGAAAGAGGCTGATAAGCCATCTAGGCCAGGCGCTTTGTCTCCAGGTAGGCTGTTACTGACCTGGACAAAGTCCTCTTTGATGAATGATACATTTAAATATTCACAGTGGGCGTTGCTCAGAATGACCAACTCGATAGAATCTAGGTAGGACTGTCTGGAACTCCACGTGCGGGTGGGTTTGGGTCGCAGTGTATAGGGATTCGTAAAATCTCTTCATTCTGTCTAGGGTGGCATACTGTCCCAGCAGCAGCGGTGCGTCCATAAGGGTGTTGGGGTGTTGCCCCCCCGCCTGCGCCCGCAGCTCCCTCGGCATCTTTGAACTTAAGTAAACTCAGTTTACTTAAGTTCAGAGACGCGAGGGAGAACTGACAATCATGTCAGTCAGCATGACGTGGGACCGCCCACCCCCTTCAGAGTCTGAAGGGGGTGGGCAGTCCGGCGTAATGTTGACTGACATGATTGTCAGACCACCAGGGCAGGCAGCAGCAGCACAATGCACAAGTGCGCATGACTGGGGAAGGTCGGTGAATTTTTCCTCCGTGCCCAGTCATGCGCACTAGTGTCTGCCTAGGCTGGCACATGCCCATTAGGAGAGTGAGGGTTGAGGAAAGGCTCAAACCTCGGTCTCCTAATGGGCCGGCGGGCGAGTAGTAGCCGTGCCCTAAGTCAATCCTGACGCTGCTCCAGCGCCAGGATTGGCTGAGAGGGGTTGTGACGGCTGTTCCTCTTCAGAGAGACAGAGCGCCAATGCGGGTCCCTGGCGAGGACCAGGTAAGTTTTATTTAAAACTCCCCCGGCCCCCAACCGACCCCTCCCCCGCGAGTATGGCAGCCGCGACTGGTGATCTGTGAATCGTGTATCAACACATGTTGCTCTGTTCACTATGGTCTCCACGCGCGATGGTGCTCGAAATCATTCAACACGGAATGATGGCATTTTTAGTGTGCGTGACCATATTTAAGTTATTCATACTTAATGAAGGATCAAGAAAGATAACATTTTGCATGCATGACGTGGTTCATCACGAGAGCAGAAGAAAAAACCTGCTAACTTCAAGCACAGGAACGCTAGACGAATGCATGCCATGTTTGTTTTTTCATCTAACGAGTACAATTGAAAAACAACTTAATTAACAGCAGACTAACTGCTAAACCTTGGTTCCCAGAGTAGCGCTTAAACGCCTCCTCGGAGGTTGTAGTAAGCGCTATATACATGCAATGGCAATACAATACACATCACTGCAGTGAGGAGTGGAAGTTTTCTTTGGAAGGGAAGGTGCTATGCAGGCATGGAGAGGCATCACCCGTGCCCAGGTCACACTTCTAGAATGTGTCTTGCTTCAATGAAAAGCCCTTTCACTGCTCTGACAGGCTGGGGGAGTGCAGTCCGAGCTAGCATTCATAAAGCTATTAATTCCGAGATCGAATCCCAGGAAAGAAATTGTAAGACCACGAGATACTGGAAAATAAACTTTTCGCCGCCCGACTTGTGGTCTGGTTAATACAGCGTGAACACAGAGCCAAACGAGTCTAGCATGTTATCCCAGATTTTTATGCTTGTCGATATGGCAACAATCATTTAGCGTCCCAGTTTGATAGATGATCTCTTAAGTGAGCTAAAACTAAAGCTTCTGTATAAAAACACGAGGCATTAAGTTGACAGAAAATTAACAGAGCTCAGCAAGACTTATTCACAAGCAGGGCCGGCTTTAGCACTGGTGGCACCCGGTGCGAAAATCACTTTTGGCGCCCCCATGACCACCTCCTCGGATTCTCCCACTACCACCGGGCAAAAGTGCCCCTCATCTCTCCAATTATAAGGTATTGCTAAACACAGCGCCCCCCACCCCCCTTGAGTTCAGCACCCCCTCTACTGGTGGGCGCCCAGTGCTGCCTTACCGGTCGCACTGCCCTAAAGCCGGCCCTGTTCACAAGTAAAGCTTCAGGAGTAAACTATATTCTGAACTGCTAAAGATTTTGAAAACATTCAATGTCTGACGCAGTGGAAAAAAAGGCGAAGCAGGCAGACACTGTGCTTGTTGCCGTAATCACACTGAAATATAGGGCGGAAAAGGACGCTACCTCCTGTGGATTATAAAGACCTCTGTCTCTAATAACACAAATTGCAAAATATTTGCTGAAATGCTTCCAATGCGTTTTAGCTTCCTTAACTACTCCGGTTCACCCCAAACTGTTCGGGGTTCATATCAATGAAATCTTAGACTCACATGGTTGTACTCAGCGATGGAAAGCGCATTGTATTGTATTGCTTTTTATAAAGCACTTTCCATTCCTCTAGCGTGGCCTTTGTCCCTTTTCAGTTATTGAGTAAGTAGCTACTCCATATGCATCATTTACTCTATACAGTGCTTCGTAATCTCAACAAGGTCACGGAGCACTTCAGTTTTCCTCAGAGTCCTTAATAGCTCGGCCCATGTGGCAAATAATAATCTTAATATCGACATTTTTTTGGCAGATTTATATATCGCAAACTAATGCATGGAATTAGAAGGCAGCGTAGAATGGGCGCAGGGCATTGGCATGGGTGTTGCGGTGAGTGTAAGGATAGATGCAGTTGAGCATATCAGTACACACCACTAAGAAGGTATTAACCTCTTCCATGCTCATGACTTCTCCCGGCCGCCATGAGTCACGATGGGCGTGTGCGGACGACGGCCGGGAGACGTCATGACCACGCCCGCGATTGGAATGTCAGCACTGCGGTAGCGCTGCGGCGGAATTTGTGCCGCAGCAGCGCCATGGAATCTTCAATTACTGTTTCACAAAAAATGAGATAAAGTCATAAGAAGCAATATCGGTGCAGCAGGACCCACAGGACATCGCGTTAAAATGTAATCCTGTGTGCCCGGCAGATATGTCTTAAGCAGTCCTGGAAGGAACTGTTGTAAGTTCGGTGTAAGGCAGTAACGGCATTAGGGGTATCCCCACTAGGACGGCAGGGCAAAAACGTGCCAGAAAGAATAGGATCTGAGACACCGTGGGTGTGTATTCGGCATTAGAGAGGGATTTTCAGCAGCGCATGAAAGTGCTTGGACATTTGTCCATGTCGTGGCACCTGCACAGGAACAGACCTCACAACACAACGGGACCTGGCAGTGCTTCATTTGTACAATAATCATTTCTGGGTAAAAATGTTTTACTCAGAAGCCCAGGGAAAGCCCAAAGGTCGAGGTGCAGAATACAGAAACCTGCCTTGTCTTGTTTTTGCCTCATGCCTCTTCCTTCTATCTTAACTATATTTCCTGTCTCTATATGTAACTCTAGCCGGGTATTTTTCATCCCCGCTTTCTCTGATGACATAGATTTTTTTCTGTTTTTCTCTTCCTCCTTCTTTCCCCCTTTTGTGTTTCTTCTCTCTGCATATGTCCAATCTAGGACAGTATTTGCGCAATACATTACGATCCATTTTCAAGTTATCAACGGTGTTTCATCTGCATATAGTTTAATTATCATGTACACGCTGGAGCCGCTCTGCATGGCTGTGTGCAGATTTTGATAATCAGCTGTAAACGTGGTCCCATTGTATGCTCGTTATGTTTGGTAATGGCCGACTCCATTATTTTTCACCTCTGGCCGCATAATTAGCAGGCCTTGGCGCAGAGTCGCCTTTGTTAGCAGAGTGTCTAAATGATGATACCGCAGCCGAGGATCAGCTGGCCCCGTTGCACGTGGTGTCTCCCATATCGGGTTTTTTTGCCATTAAAATCCAAGGCCCAGTCATGCATGTATTTAACTTTCTGATTACTTGCTGGAGCCCCGCGGGGGCCATGGCAAGCCGGCTGGGCTGCGTGAATGTAACTTCCACCAAATAAAATTTTCCTCCAGTTAGAGCTGCTTCTGGAAGAATCCCTTCATAGGAGACGTTGGTACTGAAAAGCCATTATGGAGATAACAGATACGATTCTCGTCAGGCAGCTTCCTGCGCAAACACGGTACTCGCTGCTTCGCATATTAATGCCCTTAATCTCGTGAATAATGTGGATAATGAAGAATGGCTATTATTGATGAGGTGGGAGGAAGTGTCATCTGGTGGTTATTTATAAGAGTTCCGGGTGTCAGATAGTGTGTATTCAGACATTGATATTTGGTAATAAACGCAGTATTTGTCTTTTTAATTTGCATGCCTACCCCAACTACACGCACGCATGCATGCATCAGAAAGAACCCAAAATACCGGTCTGATGGCACACTATGGGAATCACAGAAATGTATTTGGGATGTTCCTTCATAGGGAGCAGCCACTTTTTTCATCTCACTTAAAGACCTGTCTGCACATATTTCTATATGACTGGTTACAGCAGCTGTGGTTAGAGCATATTTTTCCAAAGTTAATGCTGCATGCAGTGCAAGACACTGGGCAAGCTAAGCATACATTTTAAAGGGCTAAAGTTGTCATGCAGAACAATTTACATATTACAGTAACTGTTGAACAAATTAATGCAAGAAGATACGGGGCAGTTTTTAATGTGTTTAATATTTCAAGACTATACGTTCCCACTGCTTAATAAGCCTTGCTTTATCGCTGCATTCATTTGCTTTAAAATGCACCATTTGCCAATTTTTTTTACATTTATTTCTCGGAAAGGTTTGTCCATTGAACTTGTTCACATCACTAACTAGTGTTTTCTATTGGAAAGGGTAGAGCCAATGTAGTCTTGCTTAGTACCCTAACCCTCTTCAGAAGTCAGACTTGCTTGGCAACCCAGAAATTCTCTGAAATAATGTTTGAGTTTCATTTTATGAATGCCAGGAACTACTGAATTTTTAGTCCATTTATCACAGATAAACTGCTGAAAATTGCACCAAAAAGATGCCAATTTTTTTTTAATTTCTTCACGGGGGTGGACCCCCCCGAGCCTCCCTTATTGCTGTCGGGCTCGCTCGCTGCGCTCGCTCACATTCGTTAATTCGCCCTGCATACACCCCACCAGTTTAAAATTCCACCAGCCGCCCCTGTGTCCCAGTGACGAGCCGGAGTCATCCTCCAAAAGCTCGGTAATATAAGCAGAGGCGCGCTGTTGTTTGAGTGTGTAGGCCGGGGCTTTACCCGGGCGATCCCCCTCCCCGAATACACCAGCTTTGGCAGTTCTGCCAAGGAAATTTGTTTCACGGACCGCTTCGTCATCGTACTCTGAAATTTTACCACGAATGGTGGCGAGGTGCGACTTTAGGCTCGTTTGGAAGTATAACATCTCCGCCTGTTGTATTTCCTTCTCTATTCGTTCCAGGGTGGATCGGATGGATTTTAACACCCTGATTGTTTGGAAATGCAGACCCCACGTATAACAGCTTTAAAGGCTTCCCAGAGTGTGGAGGGGGAATGAACGGATTTGACGTCTGTAGCGAAATATCGCTGGAGTTCCTCACTGACCTCCTCACGGAATACGGTGTCACACATTGCATGTGGTGGCAGACGCCAGCTAAAGGCACGCAGCTTAGATAATGGTATGGTCCAGTTTAAATAAGCCAGGGAGTGATCAGGCAGTGTACGTGGTGTGTGTTTGATGCTAGTGGTCAAGGAGGCTACGTCCTGGGTAACCAGCCAGAAATTCAGCCGAGACCAGGCATTGTGACAGGAAGAGATACACGTACCCTTGCGATTATCTGGGTGCTATAAGCACCAAATGTCTATAAGGCTATAGTCCAGCGCTATGGTGTTGAGTACATTGGTAGTTTTGGGGGCAGCTGCCTAGATGTGCCTACGCGGTCCATTGAGTCTAGCATGACTGCATTAAAATCTCCCCCCCAAATAATTCTGTTGTCTACAAACAAAGTTATCTTGGTCCAAATGGGTTCCAAGAGGGCGGGGTCATCAATGTTAGGGCCTAGACGGCGGCTATGGTCAGCGGTGTTGTATGTAGCAGGCCTTTCAACAGTACGTAGCAACCGTCAGGGTCAACACAAGATTGAGATGTAGTCCAGCCTAATTTCGACAGATCAGTATTGCAGTGCCTCGGGTGTAGTTAAAGTATGTGGTGGAATGTATCTCACCACAATACCTGTTGTGTAACTTGGGATCTGCGGCATGCATGAGGTGTGTTTCTTGAAGGAAACAGATATCTATTTTATGTCTAATCAAATGAGCATGAGAGAGTCTTGCCTTCCTGTGGTTGTTTAGACCACGTATGTTCCAAGTTAGGAACGATACTTCTGTCATACAATGTGATGTGTAGCGCTGCAAGGTGACCGCTCATCTGTAGTAAGCGGTCTGTTAAATAAATTGAATGTAGCACAGCTTTTTAAATTTGTTTGCTGCTGAGGGCAATAGAAGCTGTGTCTCATAATGTACGTGGTAGCGTATTGAGTGAATGACCTAGTAGTGCCTGAAAACTTTCAACTGTACATGCTTAAAATCAAACACCTCCCTCCTCCCACTCCAACCCCCCAACTTGGTTGAGAGCCCACTACCTCCCCCCAACATACCCAAAACAAGAAGAGACAAAATGAGCCCTGGGAGATCGCCCTGTGCAGGCATGGGTTGCCGGCAAACTGCCCTGCACTAAAGGCAGGGTGGCCGGGCGTACTTATCAGCACAGGAGGACAGTTGGAGAGTGCTAAACAAGAACAATGATTATACTAATGGGGGGGCATAGGCTACTGGAAGACAGAAACGTTCATTAACGGTGGAATTGGAATATAAGGCATTGCGGAATGTGTCTTACGAGCATGATCCCAAGCTCAGTCGTTGTCACTGAGTCTATCCCTCTCCTCCGCATTCTGGGGGAGGACCGTCCTGGGCAAATATGTTTGGCGAATTTAAGCGCTGATTTGGCGTTAGTGAAGAAGTGTGCTTGGCCGTCGTGCGATATCTTCAGCTTCGCCAGATAGAGCATCGTATAGGGGATTTCAGCACATTGAAGAAGGCGTTTTGCAGGCAAGACTTCTTTACGTGCGGCCTGAACCGTGGGAGTGAAGTCCGGAAAGATAGATATGTGGTTGCCTTGGTGCGTTATAGGGCCATGTTCTCTAGCAGCTTTCAAAATAGAGTCTCTGTCTCGGTAATTTAGTACGCACACAATGATGGGCCTGGGTGTACCACCTACAGTTTAGGGCCAAGCGAGCGGTGTGCACGTTCAACTTCAAAGACTGCAGAAAGAGCTGTTGGAAAGAGATCACGGAACAAGGCTTCGACAAATGGCAGAATTTTGGGAATGGCTGTAGTTTCCGGAATTCCGGCTATGCGCAGGTTGTCGTGCCGAGAGCGCGCTTCCAAGTCCTCATTTTTCGCCTTTATTAGTGTAACAACCCGTTCCATATATTAAGGAGGTGCTCCTCAGATTCCACTTGATACTCATGAGATTCTTCTGCACGATTCTCCAGGGCATCTAACCGGGATTCATGAGCATTCACTTTGCCCTTTACCGTATCGACCCCTTTATATTAAAGTGTCAAGTTTGGAGTCCATAGATCTGAGATTGGTGCGAACCTCTAGCATGATGGCGGGTAGGTCGTCATCATGTTTTTTGCCAGCCTGGGAAGGTTCACCTTCAGGCTCAGAGTCTGCATCCCCAGTGCGGGTTGTGCGCTTGTTTTTGAAGGGCAGTTTGGATCATTTTTCCCCATGTCGAGACGTGTATGCGGCTGATGGGCCGGCTGAGGCGGCACACACTAGGGCTCTGCTGGACCACTGGCACAGAAGTCCGCATCCACAGGAGCAGGCGATCAGGCACTCCCCTTGCTTTTTAAATGTTGGGCGTACTATCTGATCAGGCAGCACTCAAGGGCTGCTGGAGTAATGCCAGTGAGGGGAGGAATGGAGCGTAGCAGCCTCAGAGGCGACGGGAACACAGCACCACCTAAGGTGCCGCACCCCGCCCCAAACCGGCACCCCGACGCACCCACACCGAACCTCGCAGCGCTGTGTCCCAGGGCCCTCACATTCCCAACCTGGTCCTGGGTATGCACGCAGCCCGTAGCACCCAGCGGTCACCCTGTGGCGACCGCCTCAGGAAGCAGGGCCCCCGCTATTCAGCACCCGGAGTTAGGAATCAGGGCCTACCGGCCTACTCACATGTCCTCAGGGCCAGACCGTTGGGTCTCTTTGCTTTTTCGCAGGATCAGCTCCCACGGTGCAATCGGGCCTCGGATCCACGAGGCACAGCAGCAGCCGGCACCGGCTCCTCCGCCACTCCCCGTGGCCGGTAACAGCCCAGAACTTGTGCGCCACCACAGCCCACAGTTGCGAGCAGGGCTCATGAGATGAATGTATCCCTGCTCGGTGCACCGCAGGTAATCGCAAGTGTCCTCAGCAGGAGGGGACCACGACAGCCCCCATATGGCCGCGATAGCTTCCGGGCTGCCATGCAGGTCAGTGGTGCGTCTCTATTGCCTGCGCAGCCATGCCGATCCACCTGGTAGACTCTCCCCACTTCCACGGGCGAGGTATGGAGAGATTGAAGCTCAGGGATGGCCACAATAATCTCTGCAGCAGTTTTACAGAGCAATCCAGGGCAGGAAGGTCGCTCCACAGACGCCGCCGCTCGGGACCTGTCCCAGCCTCGAGGGTGCTCTGCTACACGGTGGACGTAGCAGCCTCTCCCTTTCACCATTCAGCCTGATAAAGGCATGGGCGTGTTCCTCGTCTTGCGCTCAGATACGGTAGGGCAGGAGACGCTGGACCTCCGTTATATGAAGGATGATGCAGGATAATGTGGCTGGCCGGCAGAACCCCTTCAGAAGGTGGCCATCTTGCTGCTTGGCCAAGCCACGCCCCCCCCCACTGTAAAAAGTTGACTATACCATGCAACTTCTAGAATCTCCATGTCATGTGTGAGGTCTCTTAAGAAATATTTTCAGGGTCTGGCAGTCTTCAATCACAGATGCCTGGGTATTGCACATGATAGGGAAAGGTTATTAAAAACAGTTTTAAGAATCATCACAAGAGTTCTTCAGTCCAATCCCAGTGTCCATTTGTCTGCATCATTGGCTCTTCTACAGAGAATCCAGAACTTGTTGGCCAGATCAGCTGTGATTCCGGTTGAAAAGTTAGAGAAGAAGGAGAGGTGCTACTTCATCCTCTTTCTAGTACATAAATAATTAGGGGATTTCAGGTTCTGCCCTACACTTGAAAACAATCAATACCTATCTACCACATCTGCCTGTCAAAATGACAATACTGCAGTCCATCCTTCTCCTCAAATCACTGGGGGATATCCTGGTATCATTGGAACTCTTGGTCGCAATCCCATCTAACAATGTCGAAAGTCTTTTCTAGGTCTCCTGACAACAGGGCTGGTCGCGGAAAGGATTGCTTTGCCGGGTGGTATAATACAAAGTATAATCTCTGGAGATTACATGATCTATTCCTTGCCGGGAGGAACCCATTTTGGTAATCTGGTATATGGGTGGTCATGTATTGGAGTAGACGGAGAGCCAATATTTTGCTAAGTAGCTTAAAGTCCTTATTAAGCATGGAAAGGGGAAAAAAATCTATAGTGTGGGCACGTTGGATATTTAATTTGGGAAGGGGGTCACAACTGCATCCTGTGCCAACTCCTGCAATTTTCCTATTCGTAGGGACTCTGCATATAGGGCCTCAAGTCGGGGGGTAATTTTCGGGGCATAAACTGAGTAGAACTCTGCAGGTAAACTGTCTCGCCCGTGTCCATACTCTTGATGGCCATGCATATCTCCTGAGCCAAAACCGGGCCTCCCAGTGTCTCCTTTGCTTGTTGATTTAATTCGATAGATAGATATCTTTATTTCATTTCATTACAACATCATAATTCTCATAACTGTAGGGCGGGGAGTCATACAAACCTTTATAGTAATCTCGAAACAGGGCATTAATGTGTTTGGGCACATGTATAGAGTCCCCAGTTCTCATCTTAATGTGTCTAATCGGTGACCCTCGTGATTCCGTCCTAATAAGACATACCAACAGCCTACCAGGGCACCCCTCTTCTTCCTGCATTTTGGAGAGGTAACCCCTATAGTCATTGCATCAGAACCTTTCCAATGTAGCGTTGTAGAGCTCACTTGCTTCCCTAAGGCCCTCTGTGTCTGAAATCTCCATTCCCTGGGCATTATCAAGGCTGTGTAGTCTAGTCTCGAGTTTCCCAAGTTCCTTATGTACTTCACGCTGTATTCCTATCGATTACCCCAAACAGTGCCCCTGCACCACCACCTTAAATGCCTCCCATTCTACTTGTCTTGTGGACACTGAATCTGTGTTATCAAAAACCGAAAACATGTGTCTTCTGGGGGTCGATGGGTTGAGCCTCCACAAGGGTATCAATGGGTGATCCTCTATTGGTCTAAAGTATATCAATGAAGGGCTGTGATTAGAACATGTGTGCCTCCAGATATTCGGTGTGTGTTATAGAATGACGAAGTCTCTGGGAACATCTTAAGGCATCTAGCCTTGTATGTAACTGGTTTACGGGGGACTAAAAGGAATAATCCCTGAAATATATATGCTGTGTCCGCCAAATGTCTGTTTAAGCCCTATGTCTCAGCCAGTCCCGAAAACCCACAGCAACTCGATGTGCAGGAGCTCCTGAAAAAACGGGGGGAAGGAGCCATCCAGGGTGACATTCGACACACAGTTGAAGTCACTCCGAGTAGGAGATCTTCAGTAATTAATTAAGCCAGTGAAGCAGAGAGGGAGTGTAGGAATGGTATCTGATCCTGATTTGGAGCATATACACTACCCAGGGTAATGTCTCGCCACTGCAGCCGTCCCACCAGTAACACATAAAGGCCCTCTTTATCATTGGTTGTATGTAAGGGTTCAAATGAAGCTCCCCCTCTGGTCCATATCAGTACGCTTCGTGCATCGCCCGAGTTGGAGGTAGCTAATAACTGCCTACCTGCATCTGCTATGCAGCCTCTCCAACTCACTTTGTGTAAGATGTGTCTCCTGTAGTATGGCTACCTGTATCCCCCATCTGCGCAAATATCTATGTATCTTATGGTGCTTAGTAGCTGACCCCATTCCTCTAATATTCCAGGACAGGATTTTAGCATGCACGGTGCAGATGCCATATGGAACCAGACAAGTTGCACCCCACCTACCACGCCACCCTCCCCAACCTGAGATCTCACCATTGAAAATTTTACAGCCATCCCTGCAAACATTGTGAAAAACAACACCCAAAAATCTTAACAAACAAAAACTCCCCATCCCAAGAGCAGCTTGGCAACAGCCAGCAGCCCAAACTGTAAGCACAATAACCTCATTATCGGAAAGCCTCCACCAGTCCCAGGGCAAGACTATCTGGGAGGGGTTTGGCTACAGTCCAGAGACAGCGACAGCCGGCCCAGGGTAGCGTCAATGTCCAGGCGTGCCACCCATCTCAGAACAAGGATACAGGATTCACGTAGTCTACGGCTCCACTGTAGGAGATCTCATCAGATGAGGTCAATAGCGGTTCCCTGCGTTATTTTCGGAATGGTTAGACTATCTGCCCGTGAGGAGTCTGAGTTGGACCCGTCCGTTGCCTTTGCAGAAGGAGTGCTACCTCCAAAGATCTCCGAATCTCAGCCACTGCTTGAAGGGCAGCGGCCCTTTCCTGTTCAGTTTGAGAAGGATTTGGTTTCTTAGGGGTTCCCCTACGGGGTCCTCTCTGAACTCTCTTTCTCATCCTTTGCCTTTGCATTCAGGGGGCAGGTCCAATTCTCTGAAGGGGCTGCCCAGACCTGTATGCTTCCAGCCATTTTCAGGCATCTTTGGGGTCCTCACAGAAATTAGTGTTTTCGGGGTCCTCTCTGGACTCTCTTCCTCATCCTATGTCTTTGCGTTCTGGGGGCAGGTTCAAATCTCGGAAGGGGCTACCCAGACCTGCACGCTTCCAGCGATTCCCATGCGTCTTTGGGGTCCTCACAGAAATGTATGGTTCCTTCTAGAATTATCCGAAGCCTAGCAGGGAATATCAAGGTATACTGCAGCCCATCTGTGAGGACAGCTCTTTTGACTTCTAGGAAGGAGGCCCGCCTCTGTTGCACCTCCGCTGTGTGAGATTAGATATCTTGCAACTCTGGTGAGAACTACTGTATGCAGTCGATAGGGTGACATAGATGAAAGGCCACATTTCTGAATTGAAAGACACAATGAGGGAGATGCAGGCAACGGTCGCTCTCCTGAAGAAGACTACTAAAATATTTGACGACTGTGTAGAAGTTGCAGAATATAGAGCAAGAAGCAACAATTGACTGTTATCAGAGTTTCCAAGGGGTGTTTAGGAGTGCCGCCCAGAACACTTCCTTGAAAACAAGGTGCTGGGGATTAAGTATTTATGTATGTATGTATGTATGTATGTGGCATCTATGTAGTGTGAACCTAGCCACAGAGGTAGCAGTGCACTGTATAGGTTACATGCAAGCATACAGTCAACTAGTGATAGGAGAGGTAGCTGGTTATTGGATTATTACTATATTTTGATATAGTGTTCCTTAACAATGCGTGTATTGAACTCTCTCCTAAACTGGAGCAGAGTTAGGGTGTTCCATACAGACATGGGGATTTTGTATCTGATCCTGAATGCATAGATAGAAAGACCGCTGCCTTGGTTTTTCATTTTTAATGTTATTTGTATCTAGTCGGATGGTGACCTAGATGCGGGTGTGCAGAGAACCCCCAGAGATCGTGAGCCTTTTGGCAAGATAAGCAGGGATGCTGCTCATGATAGCTTTGTAACTGAATTGTGCCCGCAGATCATCTCTCTCAATGATTTGTGAGAGAAATGGTGCATCGAGCCGTTTCCCAGAGAACGCTGCCTATGATCCCACCCTGACCCATGAAAGCATGCATCTTAAATCATAAAGATAGGGATAAGATACTGAAGGTGGGGAGGCTTACCAGAATCCAATATGAATTCCACTATATCCTAGCCTTTGCCAACTATACAAGATTAATGCAGCAGAAGAGAAAGTAAATTGAAGAGGCATATAGAAGCTTAGAGCACTAAACATCAACTATATGCAGCTGTATCCTGCCAGACTGAAGGTGTTTTCCCAAGGCTAGGTTTTGTTTCACTAATGAATACAATGTTCTTATTAGCGCATACCTTTCCCTTTAGATAGAGGCCTTCTCCCACTTGCCTAGTGGCGGGCACGGGCAGAACGACCTTGGCTGCTAGATAGTGTGTGCCCGGCCACAGAATTGAAACGTATTTTTTGCATTTCACTGTTTTGCTTCATCTGCTTGGAAAATTCCATTGTGGGCGTGCCTTCATTGGTTCTGAAAGGTTTTTTACTGATTCTACTCAGATCCTGAGCCCACCGAGATCATGGGATTGCATACAACCACTTTGCTCCAAGCGCAAGGCGCCGGAGGTCCCAAGGGAGGATGTGGTGCCCCTTATTGAGGATAATACAAGACAAATCAAAAGGTTCTAAGGACTGGTTTAGAGAAAGGACTACACAAGGAGTTCATTAGTTCATCCAACTCCTATGATACACAAATTGCCAAGACTGTTTCAAATCCAAACTGGACGGCCACAATTTGGCTGCTTACTATGGATTAACACCTTGTACTGACGGCGAGGTCAACCAATTTGGCATTTCACTAAGACAATTTTAAGAAGGCTATACACAAAATATTGTTCTTTAGTCCTGATGAAGACCCCACGGTGATGCTTTTCAAACTCACACGTCTTTAAGGGGTCGAAACGTCGAGGTATATATAACAAGCGTTTCTGCCCAACCAGACCATCACAATTAAGAGGATAGATTCTAGGTCTTGTTAGGTTTTTCCACTGATGACACAACGCTGTGCTAACTATCTATGTTGTACATGTATCATTGGTTATATATATTTTGTATTGTGATATATGTGTAAAATACCATTGTATTCACTTCCCCTGTGTTTCCCCATTGTGATAAACTACGTTTGGTAGCTATGTTTTTTGTGTATATGTCCTGGGCTGTATCACTAATCCTTAAACAATTGACCGCATTGAATTTGGAGGCGTTGTTTGTTTTTCAAAGAATCAGTGTTGTGACTTACTGTACCATTAATTGGGGTCCAAGTTTTGTGAGGACAAAATAAGAAATGGTTTAAATTTTGTTTTGTGGCAGAACCACTGCTCGTTTAACATACTTATCCCCAGGTTCTGCACATGACTGGGTTACCCCATTGGTTTTATCAATTCCCTCAACGTGAGGCAAACTCAATCACTCAGATGTGTAAGAATGAAAGAATAATGTGAATTAGGCAACGTGGATTCTTTGTCCTTTTGGGCACAAACACCAATAGGAGAAAATACTATTCAATGTGTAACTGCAGATTAGTGTTGAACTGTTTGATGTGGGTTTGGTTAGCATGTTAGCTGATTCTGGGAGGGAGGAGAGCTTGTAGGAGAACATGAGATCAGCTGATCTGTACTCCAGGAGGAGGCATGCCTACCTGCAGTTTATTGACAGATTCTTAGGGTTTAGAAGTATAGGTGTGGGCAGGAGGTTCGAATGTTACAGGTTTTACAGGATGGTTTTAATGGTTCAATTGCTTCACAGCTCTATATAATCGCTAATACTTTCAAGCAGTATGAGGGAAAACCTAAGACCCTCAACACTAGCTATTCATGTACATGCCTCTCCTGGACTGTCAATGTACTCTTAAATAAAATTAAACAGGGCTGGAAACTGAAGATTTTGAAACAGCATGGCCCAGAGGACCTTATGATTCAGGAGATACATATGATGGGGTTGTTATTTCCTCAGTCAGTGGTGTAACGAGACTTGAGGGGGGCCTCCTGCAAAGTACATGTAGGGACAATAATCATAATGATAATGACATTTGTAAAGCGCAACAAATACCCGGAGGTGTCCTGCCGCTATCTAGATCCTCTGAGACTGCTGGCGGAAAAAGACGAGAAATAAAAGACCGGCTCATTGTGAAAAAAGCCACGTTTTTAGTCCTTTCTGAAAGGACAAGAGATCCATCCTATTTCTTAAATGGAATGGCAAATCGTTCCAGGCTTTTGCTGCACCATAAATGAAGCTTTTGCCACCCCATCGGGCTTTGTTTATGCGCAGCACCAAAACCAGCTTGGCTCCTTTTGACCGCAGTGTTCTTTCAGGAATATACCATTGAAGTCTGTGCTTTGGGTAATCTGGTCCTATGCCATGGAGGGCCTTAAAAACCAGGCAAAGAGCCTTGAAGCGTACTCGGCTTTTGACTGGAAGCCAATGTAATTTTTTAATATCATTGGAAACCGAGGAAAATCTCGACGTTCTGTAAGCAGTCTGACTGCAGCATTCTGTAACATCTGCAATTTATTCAAGAATCTTTATTGAACATTTAAATAGAGCCCATTGCAGTAGTCGAATCTTGCCATTACAAGGGCCGTGACCACAGTTTGTCTGCTTTCCCAGGGCAAAGAAGGCAGTACTTTCCTCAGCATTCTGATAACGAACATAGTTTTTGATACCACCGCATTCACTTGAGGCTCTAAAGTGAGTGTTTCATCAAGTATTATGCCCAGGTTTTTTACCTTTCTCGTGGGAACAGGGAGAGTGCCCATCGAGTCCGGCCACCAGTTGGGTGTCCAGAAGTTGATGTTGTTACCAAACAATATCACCTCGTTTTTTTCCGAGTTAAGCTTGAGGCAGTTCTTTGCCATCCAGCTGCCCACTGCTAACATACACTCCCGAAAGCATCCTTCAATAACTGCCTCTTTCCCAGGTGTCAGAGATACCACAATTTGCGTATCATTCGCATAGGAGGTAAGGCCAAATCCAAATGCATTTATGACAGGGGCCAGCGCACTGACATGAATATTAAAAAGAGTTGGACTGAGAGATGATCCCTGAGGGACCCCACAAGGCGAAGTGAAAGGTTTGGACTGAAAGTCCCCCAGGGCCACAATTTGTTTTCTGTCCGCAAGGAAGGGACCCCCCTCCGGACTCATTCAGGAGCTCTCAGGCCAGGGTACTGTGCTGAGGAGGCCCCCTGGAACTCGCCCCCGCACTGCAGGGGCCTTTATTACGCCATTGTCCTCAGTAGATTTGGATATGGTGCAGTATATCGTAGAGGCTATGTGAGAGGTTCCAGAAGAGTGGTGATTCAATTCAAATGACAGTTCCAATACCAAATTGCCCACACGTGGCCAGACCATCTGGGAAGATGATGATATACGGCACACTGTCTGGGGAGACCACAACGTTCAGGAATTTGTATTCCATTACTGCTTGAGGTCTCACCAGGCCTGACAATTATAGGAGGAGGACTCAACAGCCTAATGAATAGGTCACTTCATAGTCATGGCCACCAGAGTTTGCAATACAGCAGTCAAAAGTACTTGGCAGCCTTTGTAGTGGAGTATTAACTGTGTGATGTGTGACGATAGGGCCATGCATCAAAGCATGGCTATACCCTTTTCTCTGGGCTGCATACATCCCTTTCTCAGACTGGACACTTTGTCATCTCAATAATTGATATGGACTGATTGAGGAAGACCTCCATCTATTCCTGGGGCCAGTCAAACTGTGGAGCTTACAATAGAGGATGTGGTCTCACGGCTAGACTGACAAACTTTGGAGGTGGGAAACTAATGTTCGAGCCTCGGGGTCGACTCCACATCCTGTGATTATGGGCAAATCACTTAATCTCCCCGTGCCTACCAAAAAAATGAATGTGTCCTTGTGTAACGTAACTGGTGCTCATGTACAGCGCTCCAATACCTTTGGGTCGAGTTCGCGCTATATAAATCTGAATTTAAAAAAAACAAAAAAAGGTGAGTGGAAGCCCAATCGCAGGGCTATGTGGTGCATCAATGCCGCGTGTTTGACAAAGGAAGAGTGTAGGAAAGCCATGGGTGTTCAGAATGAACAATACCTGGCAAGCATCGTCGGACTACCTATAGGGCAATCAGGAGGTGCTCGATGGGCTGGTCTGACATATCAGTGTGTCGGCCGGTATTTTAGTAAGTGTGGGCCAGTTTTATGTCCAGGTGGGACCTTTTTTACTGTTCATTTACCCGACGTTACCATTTTTTAGCTATCTGCTTCGCTAATGGGGCGCATTCTGTTTTGGTGCCCCAGACTATTTTCTTCCCAGTCTGAACCTGCTGGCAACAACAAAAGGGTCAGTCGACTTTCCCACCATACTCTGTGAGGCCCTTAAGACTGTGGTGAGGGGAAAGTCACTGAAATTCACCCTCAAACACAAACTCGATGCACGGGAAAAGCTCTCCAGATAGAAATAAGTCTTGTAGGCAAAGACAAAATATTGCAATCACGAATCAGACAAGAACCTCGACGCATTAAATCAAGCGCAAGACACAATGCATCAACAATGGAAGGGATGCTTACTAAAGATTCAGGCACAGAGATTTTAAATACTCTTCGGAAACGAGGCAAGCCTGTAAATATATGTGACTGTTATAGGCTGACTTCTCTGATAAAAATGTCTATACCAAGGTACTGTCAAAAGATCTCACATACCAGCTCTTGATGGTCATGCAAGACCTGCTCAGGGGCCATAGCAGCTGTATGCCACTGATATCTACCTGCCACACAAGCAGGTGCTTATTTTATAATCTAGCTGTAGTGAAATGGAATAAAGCTCCACTGGTGATCCTCCTCATTGACTTTCACGAGCATTTGGAACTAAATGTTTAACTTTCTTCATAAGATAAACTTCTGCCTGATCTTCATATCCTGTGTCCATTTAAAATAGAGCAGACCCACCACTAGAGTGGTGTGGGAAAGGGTGCTGTTGGACCCTTCCCCATATGACATGGCACACAGAGGGGAGGCCCTCTTTCGCTGCTACTTTTTGCATTGGTTACTGAGTCCTTGACAATTAAGCTCTGATTCGATGAGATCACTGGATTCTACTGAGCACTGTGCTTAGAGGAAAGGTCTCACTATAAAATGAGGACCTCCTTATATACCTCAGCTGTCCTAGTTAGTCAGGGCAGCGTGTTAAACAACCGCTGAAGGTTTTTGGTACATTCTGTGAGAATTGGTCAACTAAAATTCAAATTGGTCAAACTCAAATATCTTCTCAGTTCAAAGGGTGGGAGATGCTGAGGTGTGGGTACGGACGTCATCCATTGGGTTGTTGCCCTACAGTTTTAGATTCCTAGAAGTAAACAAAGGAGGAAATGAGTGTGTTGGCTGGAAACATCACTCCTAAAAACGAAGGACTGAAGAGAGATGTGCTCCATTGGAAACCCTTGACCTTATCCCTTAGGGACGGTGACACTGGCTAAGATGGTGGCACTGCCTAAAGCTCTGTGCATTTTGCAAAACCATCCATATAACATTCCTACATAAGTATTTAAATGAATCACCTCCGACCTGGGTCTTATTTTGCGCAACACTTGCCCAAGGATGGAAGAGAGCTACACAACAGCCAGACACTGTGTTATACATTTTTTCCAGGACAGGGACATTTGCTGGGATTCACAGGATACTGGGCCAAGGCTGGGACTTGAACATGGTTCCTCATGCTACATGACCAGCAGCTCTAGTCACTAGGCCACATTAGATGCCAAGGGGGACTTATTCGATACAGTGTGGATCTGTAGATTATGCAATAGGTTCTGGATGGCAGAGTAGAGAGCGGATTCTCTCGGCTCTCCATCACTTTAAACCCTCAGATATCTCAACTGAATATCATGGATTTTTTTGGGGCCACCTGGTATGAGAAAGCGTTCATTGGACTGGGTCTATTGATAGCCGAAAGACAGACAGCACAAAATTGGAGACAGATGGAAGATCTGAGCATTAGTAAGTATATACCGAATATGGATATCTGTAGATTAGGAGACAGCCTTTATGTTCTGTATGGATGTCTCCTGAAGCATCAGAGAACTTAGGAACCGTGGCAAAAGTTTCATGGTATTTGGAAATCGGAAAGGTAAGTGTTTATGATTTATGCAGAGATGTTCCTATCCCAGCATGTAGTTATATGCTACCTCGTATCGACTACTGTCATGAATCACTGTGTAGCTGATGATATGTCAAGGAAAGGGCTTATTATTCAGTTCCTGTATGTTTTATGAAAATATGGCAATAATCTAGGGGAAAAAATAAGCATACTAAGAGTCTTTGGTCCTGACAAACAAAGTAGATTTTCCTCTGTATTGTGAAGACAATTGTGATTTTATTAAAAAAACACGAACACATGTTAAACATGAGTTTTGGGGATGATCTGCAAACCCTCCTTGTATGTAAATTGTGTTAATCATTGCATTGTCTGTTCTTCAGGGACAATGACTTTCTGACGTCAATGGGCTTTTTCAGTCTGATGTCCGTGATAGGATCCCGATTACGCTTCCTGTTTCAGATTGGTGGAACAGTCTTCCCTTCTCTGGGTCTCCCGCTTGTATTTCTGCATAAACAAAAAGATGACTGGCTAGCAGAGGGGAGGCTCTAATGGCATCTTCTGCGCCTGGACTGGTCCTGAATATTAGATTCCTTTCCCATTGAATGACTTTTCTTAATAGGCAATCTTGGAAAGTGTACTTTCCTTGCTGCCATTTTAACAAAAAGAGACTGGGAAGTATAACACTTGATTTAAGAATTTCTCTCGGGATAGTAGGAAAAATATGCATTAATGAAGACATTTTATGGAATAGTGGTAGCTGCATACTCTCATCCTTCTACGGTGTTCGGATGTCCCACAGGGCCGAGCTCATGCTAAATGAAAACAAGTATTTACAATGCAACGGTCTCGGCATTGTTAAAGTTAGAGCTATTGGCATTGCTCATGACAATGCCGTTTCTTTAAATGTTTTAAACTCAAAAACATAAACAAAAATAATGTCATGAGCAATGCCAATAGCTCTAATTTTACCAATGCCGAGACCATTGCATTGTAAATGCTTGTTCCTCCAGCTGACGGATCCGGTGAGTTTGCAGAGAGGGGAAAGCCGAGCGGAATCCTGGCTCACACACGCACACAGCCCTCCCTGCCTCCCTCCCGCATCCCTCTCCCCCCACCCCTCCTCTACACCCTCCCCTCCGTCCCCCAACATCAGCAGAGAAGTAAATCCCACACTTGGGAAGCCTGACACCAGCTCTGAGATGCAGGCTCAGGTCTTAGCTCCAGAGTGTGGAATAAAATAAATGAACGCACACATAAATATATGCATTTGTAAGTGCAGGTATGCGTGCGTCCATACCCTGCATGTCCGCGCGCGTGGACATGATTATATTGCTGCTGTGTGTGTGTGCGTGCTCACACACGCTGACGTAAAGCTACGTGTCTGTGTCTGTAGGCGTTAGATTGTATACAATAAGTATACATATATGCATTGTACACTACTCTGAAGGTAAGTGGGCAGATATGCAGGCTGGTAGCTAGAGATGACGACAGGAAGGTAGATGAGACTTGGTCAGAAAGGCAGTCAGGCCGGTAGGTGGGTAGATGGGTAGGCAGGGTGGCTGGTAGGGAGGCACATACTGATGGGAAGGTAGGTAGGTGAAGACATAAACAGCTAGTGCGGGCGGGCAGGCAGGTGGGTAGATAGAAAGGGGGAGGCTGGCAGGCAGGGCACTAGGTAGGTAGACGTCGGTGTATACGTAGGCAGATAGTGATGCCTGCAGGATTCTATGGGGAGACAGGCAGGGAGGTCTGCAAGTGGGCAGTCAGGTAGATGGATATGTACACAGAGGCAGGTAGACGGGTAGGGAGGGATGTTGGCAGCTAGGGGATCAGGCAGACTGTAGGTGGCCTACCGGGGGAACTGATGGAAAAAAGAAACAACTAAGCATGTGCAATAAGAACAACAAAATGCATGGCTAAGAATACCCAGTCAGCGTCCACATGAGTTGGTAACCAGTTTTCACACGAATCAGCTCTTCTGAGTAAATAACTTACCTGGAATGAGATATTAATTAAAAACAGAATATTTTCCATCTTTCCACCCAGAACTGGACTTTAGTAGTGCAGCAGGCGGTATATAGTATAGGCATACACTATCATTTTACGAGGCCCAAGTGACATTTCCTGTTTGCTGCGTAATTCTGTGTTACGCTTGTTATGTAACATCCTAACAACGTGGACAATCAGAATGCACGCGCCTGCTGTTTGGAGCAGTTGTATTTATTTTGTATTTCTTTTTGCGCGCGAAATATCCTTGTCACGTCTAAAACGGATGCGATATCGCGTTTTATGCTACGCAGGGTTTGTGTTTCAGTAATCACACAGAATATTTTGCCTGAAATTATGCAAAAACAAAGAATGCTAATTTCGCACTTCCACTACATTTTACTTTACAACAGCGAAATCCTTCAAGGAAGGATGAAAACTTCACCTAGAGGGCTTGTTAGCAACAATAACATGCAAAGCTTAATTTTTAAAGATTTGTAAATATATAAAAGGTTCCTTTGTGAGAGATTTGCAGTGGTACCTAATGATCCACCGACTTGTGAATGTTTATAGACGCTAAATATTGATAGATCGGCACATATTATGCGCGTGCTGCAGGCGCGTCAGTGTTTTCTTGAATGTGTGTAGGAAGCCTTTGTAAATACAGTATATATGCACGCATTTACATATACATTATATAGCTATATGTCAATGCACCTGAATACACAGAAACCTGTATGTATGTCTATATAAAGATTGCCTTGAAGTATACGTGGAGGAGACGACGAGTTCTGTTTTCCCAAGACAGTATTCAGTGCATAATCGATATGGCCACTTCCTGATTTTTGGGCAACCTTCCAGAGTGAGGGGGGGGGGGGAGCTGAGGTTATGTGAAAAGGAAGGATAAAAAGAATGAACAAAGCAAATGGCCCGCATGGGAAGCGAAGGTTCGGAGAGAGAGAGGAGAGAGGAGAGAAAGGCCAAGGCAGAGAGAGCACGAAATAGCTAATAGGTAGGTAGGTAGGTAGGTAGGTAGGTTTAGGAAACGAGCGACTGGGTATGCAGAGAGAAAAAACAGGCACAGAGGCGAGAGAGATAAATTGTCAACCACAGTGGTGGGAAAGACATTGAGACAGAGGGATGGGGAAGTAAATGTGACTGGAAGGCAGAGGGAGAGTGAATGAGATAAGGAATGAGAAAGAAAAGGAACCAGATGAGCGGAAGAGATATATAGAAGGGAAAGAAAGCTAGCTAAAAGCTTGGAAACAGGGCGAGAGCGGCCTATAGATGCGGCGAGAAAGAGAACACACAGAAAGAGGTGGGTCGAGAAAAGGAGAGGGTTAAATAGGAAAGACGGGGGGAGAGATAGAACGAGGCAGGGCTTGTGTGGCTTGGATCATTTTGTCTTCCCACTTATCTCTGAGCCGGAGAGCCGTCCCTCTCCCGCTCTGTCTCCACGGTTCTGTTTTTTAATCATCCACAGCGAAACAGGAGACAAGAAGGGTCGGAGAAAAGCGACGAAGCTCATTGGTAGCTCAATGAAGTCACCCTCCCTGTAACCGAGGCACTGGACGCCTAAAATCCAAGGTCTGATGCTGCGCATGTGACTCAATACGTCGCATCAGCTGCCACACATTTCCTTCCCCCTTCCTTTCCATTTCGTGCCGCAGCTTTGTTTTACCGCTGTGCTTGCCTGATCCTAACGTGGACGCCCGTTTACATCCTAGAGAGGAAATGCGGACCCTACGTGTGCCGTCACGTGCTGTCTGTATGTTGTTTCTGTGTATTTTTTCTACCCAGCGAATATCATTTATGTCACAAGCTTGGAATACTAATTTAATAACGTCATCGTGTCTTGGCACTGTCCGCCTGCCAACTAGATCTTGCTGAAGCCCAGAGCTGCTTTGTCTTGTAAAAGGCGGACATTCCACGCGCACTTAGCTGTCGAGCTGCTGTTTTCACGATGCAAACTAAATATGTTTACTTTCATTACTATTTTTGTTTTTGTGTATACAGCAGGGGGAGAGGACGCCAGGAACACCGCCGCCTTTCTCCGAGGCAGAGCAAAAATGCCTCGGAGAAACAGCGTCCTTTTCGGATTCGGGGGGGGCGTGTTTGTCTTTTCTCTCCTCCAGCCATTGGCTGGAGGAGAGAATGAGACTTTCTTTAAAAAACACGCCCCCCGATCCGAAAAGGACGGGGCATGATTGGAGTGACGGGACCTCTTCTCCAATGGCTGGCCAGCATTTACTAGGCCAGCCAATGGAGAACAGGGAAGAAGAGGGGCGGGTGCAAGCCCCTCTTCTCAAAGACATTAAATCTCCGGACTTCCGGTCTGCCGACCGGATGGTCCCGAGACCTAATAAATGGATAGGTAAAACAAATACATCCTAGACAAATATTCAATGCGGGAATTAAGTTGGGGCGAAATTAAGCTGAATCGAAAACTTGCAATTTGTCGGTGTTTGGTTTTTTCAGGGTTGTTTTTGAGCGGTTTTCCTAATTGCGAAACCGTTTAAGCAATGGACTTAAGCTATCTTTTCCACCCTAGTGCCGCCTTCGTCATAGCAGCGATGTCACCCTTCTGCGAAGCCCGGTGACCTGCCAGTAACCCTGCCCCCCCGCTCGCAGTCTTTTCTCTCAGGTCCATTCAGCGTTCCCTATGATGGCTTCCTGATTCAGCAGCGATTGCGCTTTTATCTGGAGCCCAGGGAGAGCTTCTTTGTGTTCGTGCTGCAGAAGGGCGTGGGCTGACGACGGAGGGGGAGAGCAAAGAGAAAAGGCACCTTTGTTTACGGGCGATCATGAAATATTTTATTTGCAGCTGACACCGACATTGCTCACTTTAGTGCCAGTCGCTCCCGCCAAATCCGCAGGCTGTGGCGTGTGTTAAGGTTGCATTTGCAGACAGTGATGTACCGTTTCCAGACTGCTATGAAGACATATTGTATAATGTCTGATCTAACTGAATGTATCCATGCTCACCACTAACATAAAATAATACAAAACGAATTTTCACTGTGTTGCATAGTTTTACTCAAGAGGGTTTTACATCAAGCTTTGCTTTGGAGTGGAGAACAAACTGGAACAAATAAAACATGTCGCTGATAAGAACTCTAGTGTAGATTTGGCTTTTTCCTCCGACATAACAGCTCCTGATTAAGTCGCCATCGCCATTAGTCAGCTAAGTTTATGTTCACTTATTCGCAGTACACGGAAGCAAACAGCTACAAAATGGTGAGCATTGGGATGTGACGTATTCAATCTAATTCACTTACAAAAGATTTACAGTCCTTGCTTGATTTTAGCTTTTGGTGGTTTTTGGGACTCTGCACTTATTTTTTCTCATTAGACATTTCCCAAGAGCAAGAGAGGGGAAACAAAGAAATGAGAAAGGAAGAGGAGAAATATGGAAAACCTGTATGGGTGAGATAAAGGGACCGGGAGTGTCTGGTTGGGGATTAATTAATTTATTTATTTATTTTTAGGATTTATAAAGCGCGAACAAATGCCCTTAGGCGTCTCGGCGCTGGAGAGAACAAGGCGTGAGATACCCACAGAGGCTAGTTGGCAGCTGTTATTGATCAAAGAGCCAAGTCTTTAATTTCCTGCGAAATAGCATCAAGGAGGTGCTTTCTCTGATGGTAGTGGGTAAGGAGTTCCAAAGTCTGGGAGCAGCCACCAGGAAGCGCCTATCGCCCCACGTAACAGTTTTAGTTCGTGGTACCTGCAGAGATTTAAGATTGTTGGACCGGAGAGATCTAGTGGAAGAGTGATACCGGAGATGGGACTTCAAAAAGTCCGGGCCCTGGTTATGCAGTGCTTTGTATGTGATACAGAGTGTTTTGAATTTAATCCTGTTATTGATCTTGAGCCAGTGCAGATTTTTTATTGTTTCTGAAATAGGCATGAATTTCGGGATACCAGACAGGAGACGGGTTGCGGCATTCTGAACTGACTGTAATTTGTTGATCACTTTGGCCTGAGCATTGACAAACAGACCATTACAGTAGTCAAGGGAAGACAACACCAGAGCACTGACCAAGGTCCTTCCGGCTGCAGCTGGTAAAAATGGCAGAATTTTTTGATCAACCTTAGTTTATGGTGGGCCGAAGCTGCTGTTTTATTTGCGTGGGCCATAAAGTTCAGGTTTTCATCAAAAATTACTCCCAGGTTTCTGACAGAGGTGACTGGTTTCATGGGGGGTCCCATATGAGGGAGGCCACCATGTAGTTGACCAGCAACGTGAAAGATGTCCAAAGATGACTACCTCCGTTTTTTCGGAGTTTAGTTTTAAGCAATTGGAGGCCATCCAGTCTCCAATTGCCCGCAGGCCCTCCTGGAAGTTTCCTGCCATTCTCTTTCCATCTCCATTAATGGCTAGCACCAGTTGTGTATCATCTGCGTATGAAGTAAGGCCCATCCCATGGGCTTTGATGACAGTTGCCAAGTCCGACACATAGATATTAAATAGTGTCGGGCTTAGGGATGAGCCTTGAGGGACCCCACACGGCAGTGACAACTTGTCAGATTGGAATTGCCCCAGTGTGACCACCTGTGTTCTTCCTGCTAGAAAGGAGGAGAGCAGGTTCTGTGCCAGGTGGTGAATGCCCATCTTTCCGACACGGTCTACCAGGATCTTATGGTCGACCGTGTCGAATGCAGCAGATAAGTCGAGTAGTATCAGTATCGCTGTTCCTCCCAGGTCACGAATCATTCGTATATCCTCCGTGGCTTTAATTAAGGCCGTCTCTGTGCCGTGGTATTTACGGAAGCCGAATTGAGTGTTGTCTAATGATTGATGCTTCTCTAGAAACTGCGAGAGTTGTGTATTCATAGCTTTCTCCGCTACCTTGGCTAAAAAAGGTAGATTAGCTATGGGACGGTAATTTTGTAGTTGTTCCTTATCCAGATTGGCTTTCTTTAAGAGAGGTTTAACCAGGGTATTCTTTAGTGAATTCGGATAGATCCCTGTTCTGAACATGGCGTTACAGATTGAAGTGATCTCAGGGGTCAAGCAATCCATCACCGGACGGATGAATTTGAGAGGGCAGGGATCTAATGCCGATCCAGATTTGATGGTGGCAATGATGTCCTTAATTTGTGTCTCGGCGAGCTCCGTGAACTGAGATAGTACCGTCTCATGAGTAGTGCCGTCGGGCATAGGAGGCTGAGTTGTAGTTTTATCGGTGAATGCTTGGTAAATATCGTTGACCTTGTTGAAAAAGAACTTGGCCAGGGAGTCGCAGAGGGATTGGGAAGGAGGCGGAGCTAAATCTGGGGAGTTGCCCGCTAAGATTTTGGTGATCTCGAACAATTTTTTACTGGAATTGTTAGCATTATTAATCTGTTCTGTAAAGAACTTTTTCTTGGTTTCGACAATAAGGGCTTTATACAGCCTTGATGCTTCCCTGTAGCTGTCTTTGTCTTCAGGACTATAAGATCTGCGCCAATGCCTTTCCTTGTTTCTGCACAGTTGTTTCTGTTTGCGCAGATCATCTGTAAACCAAGGGGCCGACGGGGTAGTTCGATTTCTAGAAGGGTGTTTGGTAGGGACTAGAATGTCCGTGGCAGAGCTCAACCAGTCCTGATATTGGCAAGTGGCTATATTGGGATCAATGGAAAGGCACGGTCGGGTCCTATCTAGAAGAGCAGTAAGCTCCAGATGATCGATATCATTCCAGTCTTTAATAGGTCCTGGTCTCAAGGCAGGTTCTCTCCTGATCCTACTTGCGATAACAGAGATCCTCATTAGGATGACAAAGTGATCTGTCCAAAGCATGGGCAGGGTGTCTACAATTTTTAAACCTTCCAGATTGGAAAAGATACCATCCAAAGTATGACCGGCCCTATAGGTAGGGGTGGTAACCAATTGTTGAAGGCTCAGAATGTCCATGTCTGATATCAGAGTGTGGGTGTCATTATCAGAGGAGTTCTCAAGGTGGAAGTTCATATCACCCATCACTGTGAAAGAGTCTTCGATTGCTAATGCTTCAAGTGTTGAACCAATGTCGGTAAGGAAGCCGGTTCGGGGGCCTGGGGGACGATATAAGAGCACTCCTTTGAAGTTAAATGAAGGACTGAGCTTGAGATCGAATTGGATAGCTTCAAAAGAGCTGGAAGGAATATGGGACACTCTCACTGTTATGTCGTCGCGAACTATAATGGCTAGCCCCCCTCCACGCTTTCCGACTCGGTCTTGCCGGTAAGATGAGTAAGCTGGAGGGGAAGCAACTGCCATGTCTGGGTCGGACGCCTCATCTGTCCATGTCTCCGTGACAAAGAGACAGTCTAAGTTGTTGTCTAGGATGAGGTCAGATATTTCTTGCCGGTGTTTTACTAAAGAACGGGCGTTTATAAGAGCTATAGAAAAGCTAGTGGGGGTGATAGTTGTCGTAGTGTTCTTTTCAACCTTACCATTGATTATATGTATGCTGATTTTACAGTGAGGACAAGTGAGTTCAGAAGCTATCTGCACTCTACATAGATTATGGCGAACGCATTGGGTAGTAGACGTTGCACATAGTTCTAACAGGGCAGATTTCGAGTAGGTAAGTGGTCCCTGGCGGGAGTTTTGGGCAGGGGTTGTGGCCCTGGGCCCGGTCCTGGCACGGGCGCAGACGGGCTTGCCTTTGGCGCGCCTTTGGCGCGCCGCCGGCGCGCCCGCTGCGCCCACCCGCTGCGCCGTCTAGGAGCAGTGGTCATTTTATCGGGAGGAGGAGGGTGGGAGGCAGCCGCAACTAGCGCGCTACCCCGGCCTACTCCCAAGATGGCGGCCGCCCTCAGCTCGGCCCAATGGCAGGAGTCCCGAGCGAGGAGGGAGTCCTGCCGGTAGGGAAGCGAGTGAGGAGGAGACTGAAGAGTCTTTGCGCCAGGTGAGCAATAGGTTAAAACGGTTAAAAAGCGATTTTAAAAGGAAATGCAAAGGTATGAGCTAGCTAGTGCGGTTCACAGTAAACAGATACACGCCACTAGCCCTCCAATGATTAAAATTCTATAACAACAAAATTACTCAGCATAACAGCATAACATTCGCACAGCCCCCGGCTTCCGCCTCAGGGGTATTCACACCAGAGTTTGTGCAGGAATGTCTGAAGAGAGATTTAAGTAGTGCGGGAGGGCGGGAGGCATCCGCAACTAGCGCGCTACCCCGGCCTACTCCCAAGATGGCGGCCGCCCTCAGCTCGGCCCAATGGCAGGAGTCCTGAGCGAGGAGGGAGTCCTGCCGGTAGGGAAGCGAGTGAGGAGGAGACTGAAGAGTCTTTGCGCCAGGTGAGCAATAGGTTAAAACGGTTAAAAAGCGATTTTAAAAGGAAATGCAAAGGTATGAGCTAGCTAGTGCGGTTCACAGTAAACAGATACACGCCACTAGCCCTCCAATGATTAAAATTCTATAACAGCAAAATTACTCAGCATAACAGCATAACATTCGCACAGCCCCCGGCTTCCGCCTCAGGGGTATTCACACCAGAGTTAAGGAGGCATGAGTTGGGTTCGAGGCTACGCAGCTTTGGTATTCCGCACGCTGACGTGCAATAGAGCCGTTTGCAGGCTTCTGAGTAGAGCTTCGGGCACAGGCACTCATTCTTTTGAAGCTTGCATTCTAATCAGGGCCGGCTTTAGCGCTTGTGGCCCCCGGTTCGACAATCATTTTTGGCACCCCCGTCCCTATGACTTCCTTCTCGGATTTTCTCACCATCACTGGGCAAAAGTGCCCCTAATTTCTCCTACCATAAGTTATTTCTAAACACAGCAACCACCCCCCAGGTCAGTGCCCCCCTTCACATGTTAGCGCCTAGTGCGGCCGCACCGGTTGCACTGCCCTAAAGTGGGCTGCTGTGCAACAGGGATTAAAGGGGAAAAAAAGTGTGATGGCGCGGTCAACGTTTTTTTAAACTTTACTTTAAGCCATGTTGCACAGCAGCTTGCGCTGCTGCATGTGCAACATGTCTAAGAAACATTGACAAAGTCAAGAGATCTTGCATGGGATAAACCTCATGGCTTTGCCAATGCTTGTTTTTAAACCAATATCCCCCTTTGGTAGTGTAGCAGGTGCCCATACCCCAAACTTTCCACTTCCTACCCATTCTGAGAATGTTTTAAATATCATGACTATTGTACAAGCCACAGAGAATCGTTTAGCCATTTAAATCCCCAAAATTAAAAATCCCCTAGTATACGGGCAAAGGATGAAAGGCAGATTGTATATTGCATTTTACCATCTCTGTGCTTGTAGAATACTATCTCTTCTTAATGTAATCATTTGCTGGTGCACTCTCAGACCACAAATGAAATAGAGGCATATACTCTCCTACCACCTTCTTGGGCACATGCCAAAAGGTGGAACTATTTAATCCTGTAATGTCACCTACTGAAACAGCCTTGTCATACTACCCTCTTGAGCCTCTTTCTCCTGTTTCTTTCTCCCTCCTCGTAGTCTTGGTGACCACTTGTTCTCGATCCAGCTGTCCTCTTTGGGTCATAGCTCAAACCTTCTGTGATTTTCTTGCCCACTTCCCTGTGGTGGCAGGGTGCCAACTGAAGTCAATGCATTTACAGATAACCGTCTTCTGCTGCACTTTCTCTGCCAGGGCGTAATGGCGAATTAGCGCTGCCTCCGTGCCCAGAGCCAGCAGATGATAAATAAAATGATAATAACACAATATTATTATTTTATTTTTCGTTGTCTGTGCCGCGATGGAGACGAAGTCCAAGCAATTAGTATAGGGCAGGGTGGGCCTGGGCATGGTGGTGAGGAGGAGTAGTGTACAATTATAAGTGCGCATGTCTGTTTGGCCGGTCGTCTTAGGTCGGCCAAACAGACATGCGCACTTATGTTTCTCCAGCACAGCTGTGTTGCACAGCCAGAAAGGAGAAAAGCCACAGACTCCCAGGCACTATCTGAGCGGCAAACGAGGCCATTTAGACCAATCCTGGCACTGCTCTCATAACATGAGAGCAGCGTCTGGATTGGGTTGGGAGCCTGTGCTTTGAGAACCCTCCACTTCCGGGCCAGACGAGAGGAGCAATGAAGCGGCCGGCAGCAGGAGTGGAGAGGCAGGTACTTTTTAAATTTTTTTATTTCATTCTCCACCCCCCATCCAGCCCAGGCGCGCAACACCCATTGGACTCAAAGGGCTTCAGCCCCCCCGTTGTGTGTGGCAGCCCGGGATGAGACACCTTCCCGGGCAAAAAAGCAGCCGCACCCGAGCACTTCACAGGTCTTTAAAAGACCATTTGCATGTTAATGAGGCCTCGCTGTTGTTTCACCCCTTCTAAGAGCCCCTGCAGCTCCACTCTGCCTATTGTTTAAAGTTCAGGCCCCCCCGAAATTTTTTCTCAGCCCCCCCCCGAAATTTTGCTCTAGTTGCGCCTCTGATCCAGCCTCCCTACCACCTTCGATAGGTGGGAGCTGCCACTGTTCTCTGCCAATTTACAGAGGCCGGTCTTGGTGTAACATTGTATGAGACCATGTCAGCGGCCAGATTTCAAACATTTATGTAGATACTGTGTGCTTGTCTTCACCAGGCTGAACACCCAGCATACTCCTCATCCAGAACTGCTGCTTTCTGTGGGTCTCCCAACCCTCCTTGAGTGGGACGCATGGAAAGACAATTGAAAGGCCACACCATTGGGTGTAGAGACCTCCAGTATTTGCCTAGCCGACGCGATTGTTTGCAGGCACGTGTCTTCTTAATGTTTAACAGAGTTTTGACAGTAAATATACTCAGTAATTGGAAGTGAACTGGCAGGAATACAGTCGTCGTTTAGAAGGCCTGAGTACGGCAAAGCGTGCAGGAATCGGATTATTGCACTTTTATCACATTCCTCTGATTTTGAGTGATGCGCTATCACTGTATTACAAAAATGCAGCGATAACACATTGTGCATAGAAAAACTGTGACAGTTAATATAACCAGAGGCCTCCCTAAGATCTGGCTTGCCCTTCTGAAATCAGCCCCCCAACCTGCTATCTCATCTCAAAACAAGAAATATTGACCATCTAGCCCTAGCAGTGGCATCACTGGTGGCCTCTAGCAACTCGTAGTACATACAGAACTGATTACATCATGTACAAGGAACTAAGTATGGCTACAACTTGGCCAACGTACTGTCTTTAGTTGGAGGAGGTGGAGCCTTAAGAGTGAAAACCTCACAATATCTCAACCTACCCAAGTTTATGAAAAGTGTCACCAGGAGATCTTCATTCTCAAGGCAATGCCCCCCAAAATCTGAAACTCGATCAAGATTTGTATGGACATATATTTCACAATGTTCAAGAACTGTATGAACAATTACCTACTGTCTAAATCCTGGAATTATACTCCAGTTTTATTTGTCCAACACATATTCCTGTAAAGAAACTGGAGACACATTTTCTCTGAAGGTTTCTCTGTTGTGGACAATCTTTGTAAATATTTACAATCTGCTTTTGTAAATAAATTAAAGAGCACTGCCATCACCGGCTTGGTCGAGATCACGCTATAGAAAAAACATAATATAAATAAAGACAGGGGCTAATTCAGCTACTTATAAATGCTGAAAACTAGTGGTATATTCAATTACCACGTTATTTATGTATCAAAGCATGTTAAATCCAAGTTAATAGTGCAAATCCCAACCCCAGTGACGTGATTGCCACAATGGGGATAATGCTATGGATTGGCCACCAGCTCTAGATGGAGGCGTTTTAGGTCTGGATTTTGTCAGTGCAGCTGGCAAACAGACCTGTTGCTAGCAATATTCATAGATTTGGCTTTAGAACTGCCTGAAGCTGAACACGGGTAAGACAGAAGTACTAATCTTCGTCAACAACAGCAGCCCGGAACGACTCCTGGTGGCCCCCAGACCTGGGACCTGATCCCATATCCATCGACCACGCCAGAAACCTCGGAATCATCATTGATAACAACTCACCATGACATCATAGAGTAATGCAGTCAGCTCTGCCTGCTTCCTCACTCTGCGCATGCTACAGAAGATCTTGAAGTGACTATCACTGCACACAAGATGCATTGTGACACAGGCTCTTATCACCAGCCTACTGGACTATGGCAACGCGCTCTATGTAGGAATCACCTCACACCTCCTACAGAGACTTCAAATCATTCAGAACACCGCAGCCACACTCGTCCTCAACCTCCCCCGTCCTCCCCTGAGGTACCCACATCACACCCCACCTAAGACAACTCCACTGGCTCCCCATACACAAGAGATGCCAATTCAAGATGCGGACCCATGCACAAAAGGCTCTACACAACTGAGGACCCACCTACATCAACCACATGAACTTCCACTTCCTGTTGAGAAGTTTAAGCTCTGCCTCACTTTCACTTGCCCACATGCCCCGTATCCACCTAAGCAGAAGTGGAGGATGCTCCTTTTCCTACATTGCAGCAAAGACCTGGACCAGCCTCCCCATGCAGCTCTGAACCATCACCTCTCTTCCGGAATTCCGAGGGGCTGAATGAGCCTCTGGGACATGCAAGCACCTGCATACCCTATCGGCTGATTAGCAGCACTATATAACACCTGATTGATTGATTGATCTACCCCTTTCAACCTTTGGTATTCTTCAGCCAGCCTCTTTCAGCCATTGGTTTGAGACTTTGTCAGGCACATCGTGGTTGAGCTTGGAGTATTCACCTCTTAACTAATGCTATTGGCTTTTTGGATGTATCCATCTGCCCCCTCTTGAATGCTTGCTTTAAGCTACATCAGGGACTACTTTACAACTATAGGCCTCTCTGCTGGCTCAACCCATGTGTTTCGCTCGAGTGTACTAGAGCACATTAAATCCAGACACATCAGCCTTGTGAGCACGTGTTCTTACAGTGCACACCGTGCAGCCTTTACCAGCCTGACCCCCCTCGGGTGTTACCTGCGATGCCTCCTCAGCCCATGACTCATTGGTGAGTTACAGTCTGATGAGCTGGATCCTGTGAAACAGACTAGGCCTCAGGCGGTTACTCCCTGCCCTTTGGCAGAGGCGTGTCTGCTCAAAGGCGATGGCTTGACACCACTCTGAATGGGAGAGGAGTGTGACTGCTTCCCCTACAGCCTTTTCACATGAGCGCGGATGCGACTGATCTGAAAAAATATGAGCTGCTGTCAATAAAACTTCAAAGTTTGAACCTCAGACTCAGAGGCAGTCCATGAGGGGAGAGCCTGCTCTTGATTTATTCCGGAAACAGCAGTAGAACGAATGACTTGGATGTTTTCTTTCTAATAAATGCAGGCATTCGTCAAGGCCAATAAGAGGTACAAGGAGGGAATTAAGTGGGCCGGGTCCTGCTGGGTAATTGAAAACCCAGTGTGAAATGGGCTCCTACCGGGCCCTCTCTTCAGGACCTTAGCTTTACTGACAACACCTCTTATGGATGTTTCAACAATGGCTGTAAAAACCCTTAACGTATTCCATACAAGCGATGTAATCCCTGTGAACTTTTCACGTTTTACTTCAGCTTGTACTCCCTGGTGGTATTTGCTTTTATAAAAGGTTATTTCCTGTAGCTTCTTTTTCAGACAACACATGACTCTTGTAAAGTAAATACTTTTAACTGAGCTGCCTCCCAGTGTCTGCGTGAGTTCAGGTTGTGGGTGAATATGACAGTGAGTGATTGAGAGCTCTGAAGCTGAGGCAGTGTAGGTTGCTGACATTGCTTGTCAATGGGTTTTAAAGGTGTGCAGACTATAGGCACATTCAGTCCTTGGCCTTTCTGCAGAGCGTACAGGGCGATGATCCTTGTGAATCAATTGTGGAAAAGAGTGAAATATGCAGATATATGATTTTAGAGAGATGTGGGGAAGAAAAAGTCAAAGACAGCAGAAGAAACTCGTGTGAAGAAGTGAACAGGGGTGCCTAGGATACTCCGAAGACGACAATCTCCTTCACAGAAGTTGGTAATGTTTAATTCACAGTCTCATATGTTCAGAAGTGAAAAATTTTCAATATTGATTATTGACAACAACATCATTGTTGTTCATTTATCATATGCAGCTAACAAGCATTGGCATAGCCAATATGTCTGGCTTTATTTTTTAAGGTATATCCATTGGCAGTGTGATACATTTGGATGCAATAACATAACAGACAACTCACAGGTACCCAAGTAGTGGTCATGTGGCATGCTGTGTGAACCACAGGAATTTAGTTTCCATGTTTTATACCACTCCCTTAAATACATATATATATATCAGTATGAAATTATGGATATAGGGAAGGTATGTCTAAGGGCCTGATTTAGATCTCAGCGGATGGGTTACTCCGTCACAACGGTGACAGATATCCCATCTGGCGAAATATAAATCCCATTATAGCCTATGGTATTTATATTTCAGTGGCCAGATATCCGTCATCGTTGTGACAAAGTAACACGTCCGCCGAGATTTAAACCGGGCCCCAAGGGGCCGATTTTGATGTCGGGCGGGAAGCCTCCTCCCGACAGTTGGAATCTCCTCAACCACGTCGGAATGATTCCGAATCGGAATGTACCGATCAGGCCAATTGTGTTTATCGTTGACTTGTCACCATAACCATCTCAGGCCTATTGTATTGAGCATTGGCTTTCCCACATGGAAACTATAAGGCACACAGACATAACAATTGTACACATGTACAAAATTATAGTTGATATAATAAATATGTAATCCTGCCTAGAAGGACCTAACAATGGTTACACACAATGCCAATATTTTATCCACAGGGCTTGTAAGGGCGGGAATCACCAACAAAACCCTTGCTCACTGTGGTAATCTATGAGATTCTATGTATCGAAATCAAGGTTGGACTGACCGTATCGGGCATCAAGAGTTTCCCTGGGAGGCTGGAAGGGTGGGGTGCGCTTTTGTTACGGGGAGACGGATTTGTAACAGTACAGCAGTTTTAAAAGAACCGCATATTTCCTTTTATATCCGACAGTTTTCAGGCAACAATAAACATGCCAGGATAACTTTAGTGACTGATGTACCTGCTGGAGAGAGATAGGAGTTTTGTCTAGTTAACTGATCTAAGGTAGAGCAGATATGCCTGCTGCAAAGAACATGGACTTTGCAGATCACAGAACAGTATTTTAGGTGCATAGCCCAGTGGTTTACCACTTTTGTCACAGAGATCCCTTTGTTACTGTGCAGTTCGTAAATTACAATCATAATCTAGGTTAGAAAGTCAGGTTTTTTGCCAGTCTTTCATTATCCTAATTCTGCTAAAAAGGGTTTGTTTGGGTAGAAATAAATTCTTATTAGTATAGTTACCCCTAACCACTGTGTTACGTTCTGAATCCCGAGTTCGTGCTTTCCCAGACCAAACACTCTTAAAAAATGCCTACCAGTATGGATGATGTAAATCCTACACCTTGTAGTCCACTTTGCCTTATGTCATTTTCTATACACTGATTTACACACGTATGACTCATTGTCTCTGTATGTGTGTGTGATGTAAAATGCTCCAACAACCTATGCTGGTATGAGAGGAGCTATAAAACAAATGAAATACATGTGAGAGAAGGGTTATGGAGAGATGAGAGGCACTGTTGGAAGGTGAGGGAATCATAGAAGAGCCCCAATGAAGATTGCCGTATTCTGGTGCACTGTAAGGTCATCGCTTACTATTCTTCAAAAACGAATACAATTGAATATATCATGAAAAATGTGTTGTAGAATGCACCATTTTTGCCGTTTTGTCTCAAATTTTCTTGGGCGGAGAACCCCCCAAAGTCCCTTGCAGTGGTCAGGCTTGCTCACTGCGCTTGCTTGCTAGTTATGCACAGTATGGGGGATGGTCTGACAAAATTTGCCAGTACTGCTTTGGGTTCCCAGTCCGGCCCTGATCGAAATGCCTATCTACAAGCTTTGCTACAGAGTATTAAGTGGCTTTTGCCAGAAATTTGTTACTAGTTGAGAGGGCTGGAAGCCTCAATCGAGTAAACATTCACAGTCCTTGTCTGGGTAAACCACAAAAGTCGCTAAATTAACCTGTGCCTAACTCTCTGGTAGCTTCATACAAAAGCAATCGGGCTTAACTTACAGGTAATATGTAAAATATTTATACAACACGCAAACAGTAATAAATTGAAAACACAACACAAGACCACACATAAATCTCAAACCGATTTAGAAGTACTCAATGATGCCAGCCAAGGCTCCAGGACCTAGGGGGGCACCTCTTGGGGCTCAGGTCTCCCTCCAGCAGGGGCCAGCAGCAGGGCTCAGTCAGTTCCAGCAGGATCCAGTTGATGCTGGTCAGATGGGCAGTTTCAGGAAGGCCTCTGGAAACTTGTTGTGTCCCAGTAGCTCACACTGGAGGTCCTCCAACTGACCTTTGGATTCACTCTGGGTAGCCTGGGATCATGGCAAGCAGGACCAATCTTCCTTCTTCAGACAGCAAGGCAGTCCTTCCAGCAGAAGGGCAGTCCTTCTAGAATCAAGGCAGTCCTTCGGAATTTTCCACATGTCCCGGAGTATCTTGGTTAGCGGTTCTGATGTTCCTACATTTATTCCAGGTGACAGCCCTGGTGTGGGAAATTCCTCACCTACGCCCTAATCTGGTTCCGGTCTGTTCTTCAACCTGATCCAGGTTCTAAACTGTTGAAGGCGTCAAAGGCAAGGCTAGGCCTGGTGTCAGATTCCTTTGTGTGTGCTGCAGACAGGGCCTTTTGAAATGTAATCAGGGCAGACCACAGCTATTCCCCATCCATCCTGTCAAGAGGACCCTCTCCCCCAAACATAAGCTTCCTTTGTATGACTGTCTGGAAGGAATACACAACCCACAACAGCAGGGTCATTCACAGTCATGTGACCCAGGACACAGGCAGAAAGGCACTTTTGGCTTGGGCAGGAACATGCCAACTTGCTAAGAATGTTATTAAAATAATTGTAACTTAAAATCTGGCTTCACCATTAAAAAGGATTTTAAATTACAATTTATTTCAGTGTAAACAGCATGTCTCCATCTGCTCGCAATCTGACGTTAGGATTTATTAAGTGTAATAAGGTAACCTAGTGTTAGTCTATGGGAGAGATAGCCTTACAGCAGTGATTAATGACTTTGTTGGGTTCACTATGAGGACATTTAAAACTTAAACACAGACATCCTACTTTTTACATACCATACACTCTGCCCTATAAGCCTTCATAGCCCTCCTTAGGGGTGATTTATAAGTGTTATAAAGGAAGGCTTGGCCTGGCAAAATATTTATGTTGGCAGGTTGAAATGGCAGTTTAAAACTGCACCACAGGCTGAAGTGGCAGGCCAGGGATATGTTATCAAAGGCTACTTTATTGGGTAACACAATAAATGCTGCTGCCCACTAGTCCCATTTAATATACAGACACTTGGTACATGTAGCACCATTCGCGAGGGACTTACAAGTGAATGAAATTTGCCAATCAGGTGCAGGGCACTTTTACCAGGTTTTATGGAGAGAGCACAAGCAGTTTATCACTGGTTAGCATGGAAAAAATGAACAGAATCCTAAAAGCCAACAAAAATGTATTCAGCAAAGGAAGGCAAAAATCTGGGGTAACCCTACAGAAAGGGCCAAGTCCAACAGCTTTAAAACGTGTTTTTAAAAATAAGTCAGACCCACTACTTTTGTCACAACCTTCCATGACTAAGAGATCATACCTATGACATCCAACATATAGCTTCATTGGCTTGTCAGCATAACAAATAACAGGCTTATTGCACTAAAATTAATCCTTCCAATGTGGCATGAAGTGCAAAAGCACCAAATATCTTCTACCCAATCAAATATTGAATTTAAAGGAATCAACATTCAGGTAGAGTCAAAGTCCCTCTCTTGGCAATGATTTTTAAAGCCCTTTTTCTGTTGCTCACTTGAGTTTAACAGGCAGCTATTCTGTCAAGTTAGACCTAAAAGAGGGAAAAACAGTGGGCCCGATTCACAGAATTAACTTTAGACAAAATCCTAAACTTACTACTTTTGGTATTCACAGAATGCACTTACTACTTTTGGTATTCACAGAATGCACTTACTACTTTTGGTATTCACAGAATGGATTTACGACTACTAACTTTACATCCACACTCGGGCCGGAAATTCCGGCCCGGAGGCGGAGCTTCCAGCCCGGAGGTGGAGCTTCCGGCCCAGAGGTGGGGATTCCGGCCAGTGGCGGAGATTTAGCCATGGCCAAAATCTCCACCTCTAGGCCGGAAGCTCCACCTCCGGCCCAGAAGCCCCGCCTCCGGGCCGGAAGCTCCGCCTCCAGGCCGGAAGCTCCGGCCCGAGTGCGGACGTAAAGTTAGTAGTCGTAAATCCATTCTGTGAATACCAAAAGTAGTAAGTGCATTCTGTGAATACCAAAAGCAGTAAGTGCATTCTGTGAATACCAAAATGGTAGTAAGTTTAGGATTTTGTCTTAAGTTAGTTCTGTGAATCGGGCCCAGTGTCACTAACACCTTGATAACTCCAATCGGGTCCAAAGGGCAAAATAAAAACTAAGTGTTGGACATGATAATTGTAGAAACATAAAATGAGTATAATGTCTTATGATAAAGAATATTTTGTATCTAGTGCTTTAAGTGGTATGAAAACGTTGTGTGATAGTGGTGTCTAATGGGGATGTGGCCAAGGAAGTGTAATAAGGAGTCCTTTCCAGGAGGCATGGCCTATGTAATTCTAATTGTAAATTGTATTTATATGGCACTTACTACCCCTGACGAGTCATTGAAGAACTTTGAGGTGAGCAGCACACTACTCTGGAACCCAAAGTTAAAAGTAAGAAGGTAATACATTAGTAAAACGTGTTTTGTTTATTTTCCTTATTGATTACTAGTGTAAATGTGTTAAATTAGTGCTCAGTGAGATCTCATGCATTGACTGTAATGGTTTTGAAAGGGATGGATTAATTGAAGTGGACTAGTAAAGGGGGGAAGTGAGTTGTTATTGGAGTGATGAACATGTGTGCATGTTGTTTGGATGAATTAGAGAAAGGTGGGAGAAGTTTGGAAATGGTGTACGGGAGCCATAGTAGTCGGAGAGGTTTGGGATGAGCCGGAGACTGTAGATATGGACAGAGGTTGAACAGGAATTAATTATTTTTACAATTAATTACTTACATTACTTACTTACTTATTTTAATTAATTATTTACACAATTCATTCATTATTTTAACATTTGTATTCCCCTCCAGTAATAAAAAAAATATATATAGAGACATGTCCACACATTCAAATGTATAGCACTATGTATACATAAATACACGCATTATAATTATGCAATTTGTTTTACAAGGCACAAATTCCACTATATAAATACTCAAATGTTTAGATATGTAATAATATTTACATGCTCAGACTTTCACATGTGTGTTGTGCAGAAATAACCATCTATTTTTTTCATCTAAGTAAATTGTAAAATGCTTAGGGGCTGATTACGATGTCAGGCAGAAAGCCTCCGCCCAACACCGACTCGGAATCAGAATACTGAATAGTATTTAACTCTGTGTGTATTTACATACTTTTCTGCCTGACAGCTTTATCTGTCTTTCAGGCTCTTGTAACCAGAAAAAAATCATAAAATATACATCCTTGTATGTAGATAAACAGAGGGGCTTTGGATTATCCTTTTCAGCTACTGGGATGATTAAATGTCATTTTCGTTCCGGTTCCATTTATAATAGCATACTGAATGGGGCAATGTGTTAGTCCACTTCAAACATTGGATCTATTGCCCTATGAGTGATGGCAGTTTGCCTAATGTGCCCACCCGCCTGAAATGCCTTCCGTGCCATGGCTTGAGCACCTGTCCATTATTTTTCCATTTTCTCTTGTTGTAGTTCACCTTTAATTACTTTAATTCTCAATTTTTTATATATTTGTTTTTAAGTGCCTTTCAACTCTTCAGATAGAACATTTGGGCTGCTCATTTAATCTACAGTGCACTGCAAACCACGCAGCCACTGCTTCTAAACTAGGCGGCTATCTAGGAATGGTATTGTCTATAATCTCCATTGTCTGTAGTGTATTATTGTTTTACCATTCCAAGATTCACAACGTCGGTTTTCTTGAATCAGTACAGCATTGATATACTATGCACAATCCCATTCCAAGACTGCTATGTTTAATTTTGTACTTATTTCTCATTGCAAACATGACTGTCACATTTATATGGAAACAGCCTTTATTTTTGCTAAATTTTATTCTTTTACTTATCTTACATATACCTGTTGGTTGTGTGTGCTTTAGTGTAGATGGTTGAGTGGATGAGTACAAGAACGAGTCATTAGCTGGATGACTAGATCCATTTGTGCAAGAATGCGTGACACAAAATCAATTAAGAAGAGATATCCAGCGATTTATAAAATAAACCACATATTTAAACTTGAAGAACTGTTTCAGCCAGAAGACTGATTATAAGAAAAACACGAACTTTATAATCACTTCAATGCGGAGTTTATGATGAGAAATTCAATCCGTGCCTTTCCCTCAAGCACAGGCAGGCTAATTTGCAACAAAAAATTTGTGAAAAGAAACTCCAGAGCTGGTGTGCTCCTGCTGTAACTCAACCCAAGCCGCCTATGCTGCCTTTGTTTCTAGTTAAAAAACATAAAGTTCTGAACATAGTCGAGGTGCAGATGCAAACACTGAATAAAGGTAAACAAGTTCAAACGCAGGATGTATCCAAGGTTTGCTAAATATAAATGACGAAGTAGTCACACGCTGCCCATATAGAAGAATGTGGCCGAAGTTTACTCACAAACAGTTGTTGAAAGAAAAGTGAAAAGGAGCTCCCACAAGATAAGCAGTGGAAGGGCACAAGTAATTGGGCCATGCTCCATGGGAGGGCTCAGCACACGAAAAAGAGGGCAATGTAGCACAAGCTGACCACATAAAATCAAGCCTATAACAAGTATTTCCAATGCAATAGGTCTCGCCTTTGTGAGAGTTTGAGCTATTGTCATTGTAAATGACAATGCCTTTCATTTATGTGTTTTGCAAACCTGTAAGCGGTCCGTAAACACTCACTTTGTACTAATAGCTGGCATAAAAAAGGCGCAGTTACTGCCAGCCTTGCTTCTCGTAAGCAACGACTATAAGTACAAAGTGTGTGTTCACTCACCACTTGCAGGTGTTCAAACCACATAAATAAAAGGCATTGTCATTTACAATGCCAATAGCTCAAACTCTCGCAAAGGCGAGACCTATTGCATTGCAAATCCTTGTTCTTATGAGATACTTAGTAGTTATGTAAATTGGAGAAAAATATGCTCAAAACTGATTGCCCAAATCCACACATTTTTTCACAAGGAGATGCCTGGCTTAATAAAAATAATGTCTTCTGGTTTCATAGTTTCCACCTTTGCTCATTGCATAACTGTGGTGTGAGGGTTCCAATGGTGAGACCCTGGGACTACAGTCACCAAAGAAATGCCACTGTGTGTGGAACCTGTCTAGAGTTTAAATACAGAGGTCACCACCAGCATGTTTTGGCAAAGTGGACAAGCCAGGATTAAACTTGGAATATATGATGTTACAACGCATGCAATCACAACACATGATTTTACAACGCAGTCTTTACATCGCAACTACCATTAAAATTACATTGCATGATTTTACAATGCATGCCATTACAACACATTTTTAAAAACTACCATTACAACGCATTCCATTACAATGCATACTATTCCAACGCATAAAATTACAACGAATAATAGTTTTAGTGCAACAGTAGGGTAAGTGCTGGCTAGTGTAGTGTTGAAAGAAAGAGAACATGTGTGGGACCAAAAGAGAAGAAAATGTAGAATATAATTTGAATGTAAAGCTTTATCTTTTGGGAGTTTGGATATTGCCATGCGTATCTCAGCAAGGGAAATATCCACTTTTAATTAAAAGAAGACAACCAGTGGGGTTTGTGATTTTGGAATCAAATTAAAAAATGATTCCAAAGAATCTTCAGATGGTAACATGTCCTCAATGTAAAGTTGGGTGTAGTATTCTGCAAAACAGGTCATAATTTCCTGATCTTTAAATAACCTATTACCAGAAGCATCATGAATTACCTCTAACCCAGATTTCTGTTTTTTGATCTATAAATAATAGCCAACATCTTACCTGTTTGTAAGAGGTGCTATAATACTTGGCATTTATTTTTAGTAGAGCATTGCTAGCATTAGGTATTGAGGATCTATTGAAATCATATTTGGCTTGAATACATTGGCCTTAAACATCCTTCTGAGAGGAAATTGATAAGCATGTTCTGGTTTCTTTATATGTTGTAAATAGTAGAAGACTCTCTGGCAGCAGCGATTGTTTTTACCTGATACGTAGTTTATAATATAACCTCTGGCACTAGCTTTGAAAGAGTCCCAAACATTGTGAAACTTGACATCTGGACTAATATTTGCCTCAAAATAATCAGTAATGAATTTCTGAAAACCCGTGACAAATTACTGATCTTGTAACAGCCAATTGTTGAAGCGCCATCTATTCGATCAAGTGGAAATTGGGAAGACTCTGAATCAATAATAACCGGAGCATGGTCAGAGACAAGAATGGGACCTAGCTCACAGACATTCAGAAATGTGTGGGTTTGGTAGGTTTCCCTAGGTGGCCGCCGAGCACCAGGCCAAAAACTCAGGGTACCCCCTTTGCAAAACCAGGTTGTTTTGTGATAGGCAATTTTGATGTCGCCTCACTACGTTTTGGGCCCTTTCCTGTCGCGGGTACTTGCACCTCCCACACGTGTGAGTCACCGTTTTTATCGGGAGACCTGGGGGAACGCTGGGTGGTAGGAAATTTGTGTCAGCCCGGTGATGCCACAACTTTCCCACACAAAAATGTGTGAAAATAGTGAGTTTTTCAGCTAAAATTGAGGTTTGCAGGGGATTCTGGGTAAGGAAACGTTGGGGGATCCACGCAAGCCATACCTCCCTGGACTCCCCCGGGTGTCTAGTTTTCAAAAATGTATGGATTCGGTAGGTTTCCCTAGATGGCCGCCAAGCCCGGGGCCAAAAAGTCATGTGACCCCCCTTGCAAAACCAGGTTGTTTTGGGATAGGTACTTTTGATGTCTCCTCAATAGGTTCTGGGCCCTTGCCTGTCGCGGGCACTAGGCCTATCCACGTAAGTGAGGTACCATTTTTCTCGGAAGACTTTGGGGAACGCAGGGTGGGTGGAATTTTGTGGATCCACGCAGATTCCAGGACTTACCACCAGAGAAATTTTAGGGAAATGTGTTTTTTTGGGACACATTTTTAGGTTTGCAAGGGATTCTGGGTAACAGAACCTGGTGAGAGCCAGTCAAGTCACCCTATCCTGGATTCCTGGGTGTCTAGTTTTAAAAAACTGTATAGGTTTGCTAGGTTTCCCTAGGTGCCGGTAGAGCTAGGGTTCAAAATCTACAGGTAGGCACATTGCTAAAAAAAAGTCTGAGCCTAGTGGGCTTTCTGCTGCCCTGGGGGGGAATCGGGGGAGGATTTGCCAGGCTAGACCTGATTTCCCCAGTATCTCTCTAGTGGTGTGGATGTTAAGTGGCTTGTATTCTGACTTATCCTTGTTTAGCTTGTACCCAGAGTGGATTGAATACTTTTCTATGGTATCCATGAGGGCCGTGATGGAGGATTTTGGACTCTCTGTGACGATGAGATTGTCATCCGTGTACGCGGCTAGTTTGACTGTGACCCCATTGATGGTGATCCCTTTCATCTCCTCATTGGCCCCCATATCCCTGATCAGAGGTTGCAGGGCCAGCAGAAACAACGAAGGGGACAAGGGGTAGCCCTGCCTTGTCCCTCGCTGTAGGGTGAAGGGTTCTGAGACCGCCCCATTGACTACAATTCAAGCTCTAGGGTTTTCGTATGAAGCCATTACTTTCCGTGTATATGATTCTCCAAAGTTGTAAGACCGCATGCACTGCTCCAGGAAGTGCCAGGATACCCTGTCAAATGCTTTCTCGACGTCTAGTGTGATGGTCACCGCTGGTTCGCCAATCTTCGCAGCCCTTTCCAGTATGTGACACAGGAGTCTGGTGTTATCATGTGACATGCGTGTCTTTAGGAATCCTACCTGTGCGTTGCTTATCAATTGTGGTTGAACCGTGTTTAGTCTTGTAGCCAGGATTTTGGCGTAAACTTTGCAGTCAACATTGATTAGTGAGATGGGCCTGTAGTTTTGGGGCAACTGAGTGTTTTTGCCTTCCTTCGGGATAACTATTATATTTGCTTCCGACATGGTTTGTGAGACCGCTCCCACCCCCTTGCAGTGGTTGAACACTTTTTTCATAGTTGGTTGCAGGTGTGTTAACGTTTTATAGAAGGTGGCCGTGTATCCGTTAATTGCTTTATATTTATTTATCCACAGTCCGGCCCTCTCGCTCAAGATTTTCTTGTATTCTTATTTTTTCTTTGTGAGCTCTGTTAAGGCGCAACTGTTCTTTGAGTCTGTGATGTGGGTTGCCTCTAACCTTTTGATGTCCTTTTCTAGTTGGCCCAAATGTGCCTTCGCATTTTTGGTAATTTTGGCATTAATATCTATTATTGTGCCCCTGATTGTTGCCTTGAGTGCGTCCCATATGGTCTTGGGGTCCGTGCCCAGTGTATCATTAAGTCTAACGTATTCTTTAATGGCTTCTTCTATATATCTTTGCTGGCCTGATCTGCCAAGACGTCACTATTGAATCTCCATCTGCGTGGAAGGTCTTCGTTGTGTCGCCCGCACATCAGTAGGCTGATGCACGAGTGGTGCGAGATAGTTCTCGCCGCAATGTCAGTGTGTTCTATTAAGTGGGTGTGTGCGCCTGAGATTAATATGTAGTCTATCCTGCTATATGAGTTGTGTGGGTTAGAGTAGAAGGTGTAGTCTCTAGTGCCAGGGTGTTGTAGTTGCCACGGATCTTTGAGGTTGAACCTGGTGCAGATGTTCTTTAGTGTGGTGTGTGCGTTTGGGGGGAGTAAGTGGCACTGTGATTGTCTGTCGAGTGTGTAGTCTAGTGCTATATTAAAGTCGCCTGCCATCACTGTTAAGTCATTTTGTGGAATTGCTTCCAGTCTCTTCGAGATTCCCTCCCAAAATTTGGAGTCATCTGTGTTGGGGCCGTAAATGTTCACTACATGTATGTTTTCCTCTCCCCTTTTCAATTGCGTTACAAGTATCCTCCCTGCTTCATCGCATTGTTGGTCCTCTATTGTTAACTTGGAGTTCTTATTTATCAGAGTGATCACCCCCGCTTTTTCCCTGTAGCTGGAGAGTAAGCCACCTGTCCAATCCATCTCGCTGTAATTCGTTCGGCATCATCTAGAGATAGCCTGGTCTCCTGCAGCAGGAACACATCTCCTTTTGTCTTTGCTAGGTAGTCTAGTATTTTCTTCCTCTTGACTGGGTGGTTGAGGCCCTTGACATTTAGGGAGACTATCTTTAGGTTAGACGCTAAGGAGTTTGGGTTGTTTTGCGACATTTTCTTACGATGGGTGTTTGCTGTTCTCCCTTACCCTCCCTTGTGATGTGTTCGTGCCCCTCCTTCTTGCTTTGGTATTCTGCCTAGTAGTTGGGTAATATCTATGTTTCCCCCTGTTGGGTCTTCTGCACCTCCCACCAGATCTTGGTGTCATGTTTCTTCTTGTATGTAGGAGTGTAGATAGAAAGGTTAAGATAGGATAGAAGACAGTGGATAGGTTCAGAATACATATACATGACAGACAGTACAGACATAACAGACAATCCCTCCCTCCTTTCCCCCCTCCCACCCCACCCTCCCTGTTCCAAACCATCGTATTCTGGAGGTGCGACGGCAAGGTCCCCATTCCGCCCCCCGGGGTAACGGTTCCTTATGCTAGTGATACTAATACTGTTACACCTCCTGCCCCTTTAGTGCCTCGCTCTCTGCAGCCCTTACATATCATATGTGCGTTTTTTACCCTCTTGGTTATTTCGTTCCCCTTGGTTCCTCTCCCCCAAAAAGGATATAATGTTAGTTTAGTCTCTCTTGACTCCCGTCAGCTGAGGATAAGCTCGCTTTGTTCCTCCAATCACTCCACTCTTGGCTCCGGCGAAGCTCTCCTCTTGCTCGTTCCTGCTTGTGAAGTTTCCATCTCTAGTTGCGACGGCCCTTGTAGGTATCTGGACAGCTCTGTAGGGTCTTCAAAGACGTGCGTCCTTCCTTTGTCACTAATTCTGAATCTTGTAGGGCCTACAAATGAGAAAATGATGTTCTCCTTCCTTAGTTTGTCCCGCTGGGCCAGGAATCCTTTTCTTATGTCAGCTGTGGGCTTGGAGTAATCCTGTGTGAGGATTATCCTGTGTCCGTTCCATTGCATATTTTGGTTTTTCCTTGCCACACCGAATATGGCCTCTGTATGTTGCGATCGGAGTGGTTTGCATATTATTGGGCGTGGTACCGCCCTATTCGTGGCTTTGTAGGCTGGTACCCTGTACGCTTTGTCTAGCTCAAAAGGGTGGTCAAATTTGAGGCTCGTAATTTTGGGGATCATGTCTTTGATAAAGGCCATGCACGACCCTGTTTTGTCTTCCTCTCCCTCCGGAACACCTAGGATTCTAATGTTCCCTCTTCTATTTCGATCATCCAGTTCAGCCGTTTGCCTTTGGAGTATTGCCGTTGTTTTTGTTAGAGCCATAAGCACTTTATTTGTCTTTTGGTCTCCGTCTTCTATGTCGCCTACCCTCTGCTCCACCCCGTCAGTCTGTTGTGTGGCGCATGGATGTCTGCTCTAACCGTGGCTAGTTCTAGTTGGATTGCATCAGTATTTTGTTTTGTTGTTTTGGCTAAGTCATGGACCTCTGCCAATTTCTTCAGAATCATGTCCAGTGTGCTATTGATATCTGGTCTTTGTTTGATGGGGGAGTCTGTTAGCGTGTCCCCCTTGTTTTTTTTTTAACTGCTGTGTGATTTTCCCTTCGCTCCCAGCCATGATTGGCAGGCCTCTCCTCACTTGCTGTAGCTCGAATCTTCCGTCCCCTTTCTGCGCTATGGATTGGTATCTCTGCACTTGTGAGGTTTTCTTTTGAGCCCTTTGGTTTTTCTCTTTTTCTTTCAGCAGCGCTTGTTGAATGGCTTTGTCCTATTGCTTTGTGGGGCTCTCCTGTGTCCCTCTGTCCTGGGTGGGTTGTGGAATATTGAAGGCCTTATCTTGATCTTGTTGTCTTCGAGATGCTCTTGTTGACGCCACCCCTCCTATTTGCGGTATTTGCCCGCCGCTCGTCACCCACGTGCGCGGACTTTCGGGGGTATTTACGCCTTTACGGCAGTTGTGTGTTTCATGTATGTTCTTTGTCGGTTGTTGTGTGTAGTGGTTGCCTGTATTTGCGATGTTACAGTTGTTCGGGATCTGTTCTGTTGTCCCCTGTAGTGACTGTGACAGCGATGGTGGCTGTCACCAGTACCGTAACTCCCTACTTCTGTGTGCTTGGCTGATGATGTTGTACCTGTCCCGTTTGTTTTCCCGTATTGCTGTTGTACTGCTGTTGAAATATTCTTGGTTTCTGTGAGTTGGCCCTCACGCTTGTAGTATTCCCGCTATGCTCGCCACTGAGTTGGCTCTTTTGACCCCTTTATGTTGTGTAGGCTTGTAGCCCTGGGTTTTGGCTCCTATGAGGCGGACCCTTAAGTCTATTCGTGTTTTGTTGCGGCCTTGTTGGTCTGCGGACTTCTTGCCATCAATATTGTCCTCCCTGTATCGGATGGTCCTTAGTGCGCTATCTGTCCCATTCCGACTGCAAAGCTTTGATTTTTGTGCCTCTCCGCCTCACCCGCTCGCTGTACCTCCTGTGTGCCTCTTTTCTAACTGCCCTTCGCAACCAAATCCGAGGGCTGCACTCCTGTCCTCCACCTCCTTGGTCTGCCCCTCCTCTCTTGTCCTGCTGTATAGGGCTTGCGCTGGCTTTCTTGCTCTTTTTTTTTTTTTTAAATGGCGGCCTCCACTGATAGTTTCGGTTCCTTTCCTCTTCTCGATTTGGCTCAGGCGTGCCGGTAGAGGTTGTCGCTGCAGGGGGATTTCACTTTTCTGTGAGGCGTGCTGTAAGTGACCTCTATCTTTGTACTTGTACTCTTCCCCCTGCTCCTCTTGTTTTCTCGGTCCGCACACTTTCCCTGTAGCGCTCCGTATCCTGTACTTCTTGGGCTCTGGCGTTCGCGCTACTTCCTCTGCAGCTAAGATGGCGGCCCCCAGTCCTCGGTTGTAAGTTCTGTTTCTTTTGTCGGGGGTTCGGGACGGCTCTCCTCTCCCCTCCTACCTGCCCCGGGGGTGTCGCAGGGGGGTGGGGTGCAGCAGTAAGCTCCTGCCCTGACCTTGTTGTTAGAAGCGTTGAGCGAGGGCAGGCATTCCGGCGCTCTGTTTCGGCACAGCGGCAGTGTCGGCAGCGGTGTTTTCAGTTAGTGGGTGCCATTTTGGGGGATCTTCTGCCCTCAGCGGTTCCTCTGCGATATTTTGGGGGTTTTCGCTTTTCATCCTCGTTGTGGGCTTGCGCCGCCCAGACCAAAGTCTTCCCGTGCCCTTCCGATGTAATTTGAGGGGGTTCTTTCCTCCTTTAGTTCGATGCTTTATTGTTCATTTTCTTGCTCGCTCCCAGGGTGCGACGGAGCGACGGACTCAGGCAACTTCTCCCATTGCTGTCCAAGCCAAGTGTGTCTCAGGTTATTACTTCTAACTGGGAAAATCCTGATAAGGTTTCTTACCTGACATGGTGGAACTTGACATGTCACAATCATAGATTGGATACCTCTCACTCATCCTCTTTACAGGAAGCCATTAAGAGAGATTTCATTTGGCTTCCCTTGACCTCATACCTTTCTCATCCTTTCTCTACTAATGTTAAAAATGTTGAAGTTTCCAAATTTCCCTGAATTCAATTTTCTCTGGATCTTCCCTTCATTCACTTCCTATTTCACTGCATTGCCTTCTGTATACATCTTTGTATCACATTATTTCCATTCTCTTATCAGCTTTTTTTCTATATTTAGCCATCTACTACACAGTTTCTCTTCTTCCATTTTTTCTTTACCTTACCTTGTATAAAATATATGAAAAATTAATAAAATGCCATTTTGAAATGATGCAATATTGTTTTTTATTTTCTTAAAGAGATTTGTCTTCTTCTATATAGCCTCTGTAATTGAATTTCATGCATATTTTATTCTTCTCATATAATTGATACTGTTTTCCATATGACATGTCTCAATCTTAAATTTATCTACACATATTGCTATATTTCCCTTTGATTGTTTTCAATAAAGCATTTTTAAACTAAAAAAATGTATAATTATTTTTAATTATATATTTATTTTTACCATTTAATGACATTTATATATTTTTAAAAGTCAAAATAAATTATTTATCTTAACATTATTTGCTACAGGGGTTTACTTTAAGTCTCTGCCTCCATTATTTTCTATGGAAGGGTGTTGCAATATCTGTGGTTGCCCAAGTGTGGTGCGGGACTTACTCTAGGTCTGAGCTGTTTTGGGTCCTTCCTGTGTCATGATAATCTTCTTCACCGGACTGCAAGAAGATGAGATTGTAGTGACACATGCCAGTCTGTCATTATGTGGTCTCGTAGGGGGTTCTAAGAGGACCTTGCAGTTATTATTGCATGCTCTCTTATTTTCATATATCCTTTTTGGATATTTTTGGTGAGTATATAACATTAAAATCATAAAATATATATTTTTTCACAACCTATTCATGAGAGTATCACATGCATGATAACTGAATCGATAATGTGACTATTCTAGTTGCTAATACTTATGTTGCTCACACAAGTTGACATATACCTCTACAGGTTCCTACTTTCCGAGGATACACAAAATTAATGTGAGTGCTCAAAACTACTGTGTAAGGCATGAATGTAAATGTGTGCAGTGCGTTTGATAGGCACACCTGCACTTTCACCTAATTGACCATTTACATCAAGGGCCAGGTAATAGGCAATAGGCAGGCAATAGGTTAGAGACAAAAACAGAGCAAAGCAAGGATCCAAGTCCGGAAGAAAGCCGGGGACCTTACATAAGGTGTATGGGACATGGATGAAGCATGTTGACCAGAGGGATACAGGGATACAGGGTCACTCATCACCCTCAGTTACACCTTTTGTGGTTATTTAAATGTTATGGTAGACTCCCTTAAAGAAAATTGCTGTTGGGTATCAATGGGGCAATTTTAACCTGTTTATATGTCAATTCCTTTACACCCTAAAAAGGTGGTGTGACGGCCAGAGCTCCCGACTTTGGAGCTGGGGAACCAGGTTCAAGTCTTGGTGTCGGCTCAACATCCTGTGATTCTGGGCAAATCACTTAATCTCCCTGTGCCTACCACAAAATGAATGTGTCCTTGCGTAACGTAATAGGTGCTCATATAAAGCGCATCCAATACCTTCGGTCGGGTTAGCCCTATATAAAACTGCAACAACAAAAAAAAACATGGACTAGAGAGTCCAGTTGCACCACCCAAAATGGAGGTGTGATGAGGAACAATCCGATGAAGAAGCATGCCACCTGGGTTAGTGAGTGTGGGTTTTTGTCCTTCTTAGAAACATACCAAGATTTATAGGTCCAGGCCCTACGTCCGGAATGTTTTTTTTAATAGTTAAACTGTAATCAATGCCTGCCTTTCCCAGGGTGCTTACACATTCAATGCAAAAATATACACATCTGTGCCATCATTGCTCTTCCTTTTACTGGCAGTACTTGGGAGCATGTTCTTCCTATTTGAGTGACCCATTTTTGATTATCCTGGTCCTCCACCAATCTGTTTTTTTGTTCTGTCCATTGTACCTGCAGGTACTGGACGATGCCCACAAAGGCCCGGATGTAAGAGGACTACTGTCTCCAGCTGCTGGATTACCTAGAGGTTTTAATACAACAATCGACCATGGCGTACTGATTTTTATCTTGCTGCCTGGAATCGGTATTGGTGCCCTGTATTGGCCTCGTCTTCCTCATTCTTTTTTTTTTTTTTTTTTTTTTTTTTTTTGAAACCGTTTATTGCAGTTTGAAAAAGTTACAGGTATGGGCCTACAACCACTCGGCCGGCCGCTAGAGTGACAAAAGCATATTGCATACATACAGTAAGAGTCTCTTGGCAGTGCAGATTAGCAAAACAGGAGAAATCAATGTTGCAGGCCGCATAGCTCCATGCCCACAGTACGGTTCCCTTTTATCAAAACAAAACAACACAAAAAACCACACCCGCAAGGCAACCCGCGATCCAAAGTGACAGCACGTGCTCCATAAGTGGGGGATCCCAACCAGCAGCAGAACTCTGGAGAGGGGAATGGGAATAGATCAGGGACTGGGGGACCGCGTGCCCAAGGCCAAGGGAGGGGGGCCATCTAGGGAGACGGAGCAGGAGAGGCAGCCGGTAGCTGTGGCGGCTCACAAATACCCCCGCGGTAGGCGTTCCAGGGGCCCCAGATTTTCACCCACGCCCCAGGCTTACCCCTCGCCACATACACCACCTTTTCACGAAACATACACCAATCCATATGTTCTTTCCAGGCCAACACCGCAGGGGGCCTCTGGGATCCCCACAATTGAGCAATGTCACGCTTAGCTATCATGTATCCCAGAGTCACCCACCGCGTCTGCGGGACCGAATAGTCATTTGGTTCCCACACATTCAGCAAGCATCTCCTCGCTTCAGGCAACAGCGCGACACGCGTAACCACACGCAGGACCTCATGCACACCACGCCAGAATCGCTCCACCTTTGGGCACTCCCACAGTATATGCATGAAAGTTGCCAACGCGCCACAGCCACGCTTACACATTCCGTCACCAGCAAAGCCCATACGTAGAAGCCTTGGCCCCGTCACGTAAACCCGGTGAAGGATCTTAAGCTGGACGAAACGAAGGCGAGCCGGGATGGCCACCTCTTTTGGAGAGGCCACCGCGGAAATCCAATCCTCGTCGTCCAGCTCTAGCCCGTCGGCAACCCAGGCCTCGCGGAGACTAGTCAGCAGGCACGATCTGTCGTTGATCAGTTTTTTATATATGAGGGAGATCGTGCTGTCTGGGACATGGCCATCCAGCACTCTGTCCTCCAGGGGGGAAGACTCCGGAATGGACGCGACATCCGGGAAGACGGAGCCCAGCGCATGGTGGACTTGTAGGTACCGAAAGTACTCACTGCCCTGCAGCTGAAACTCCGTCTGCAGCGTCGCAAAAGTCTTGAATCCCCCCCTCGTCCAGAGATCTCCCACAGTGCTGATTCCGATCGTGTCCCACTTCTCAAAGCCCTTCGATGTCCACAGGGAGCCCAACCTCTCTGACGCATATAGCGGTGACGCCCGGGTCAAACGGTCCTTCCACCCCATAGCTGCATTAGCCGCGTGCCAGACACGCACCATGACACGCGTCGGTCCCGGCAGACGGGGGTTGGGCGCGGCAGAGTAAAGCGCTCGATTGTAGTCGCCACCGGGCAGGAGCATCTTGTCCATCCCAAACGCCGGGTTCAAGGCGGGCCCGTAAAGGCCATGATTAATTGCAGCCAGTTGGGTGGCCCAGTAATACCGTTTAATGTCCGGGAGGGCGACCCCCCCATCGTACCACGGGAGCGTCAGTTTAGCCAGAGCAATGCGCGGCCTCCCGTCCCAGAACAGGCGCCGCTGGAGGCCCTCCACCTCACGGAAGTAGCGTGCCGGAACCAAGTCCATAGTATTCTGGAGGGCGTAGAGGAAGCGCGGCAAGGACATCATTTTAAACAAGGCCGCTCGGCCGAGCGGCGAAAGCGGCAGACGCCGCCAGCGCACCACGTCCTCCTTCAAGCGCTGGAGGGGGGGCAGCAAATTCCGCTCGTAACGGGCCTCCGGGTCAAGAGTGATATATATCCCCAGGTACCGAAACCCCTGGGAGGCAATCTGGATCGGACAGTCCCGTGGTAGGACCGGAGCCTCCCCGGAAAGCACATATACACAGGATTTCGCCCAGTTGATGACAAGGCCTGAGTTGCGACCGAATGAGCGCAAAACATCAACCAGGACGATCAGTGATTTACGCGGGGAGGCGAGATAGAGGAGGATATCATCAGCATAGAGGGACACACGGTCCTCATGCTCGGGGGTCCAGCGGAGACCACGGATGGAAGGGTGCCACCGCAGCCACTCCGCCAGGGGCTCCAGGGCCAGTGCAAACAGGAGAGGTGACAAGGGGCAACCCTGTCGCGTGCCCCGCCCCAGCGCGAACGGGGCCGAGACTCGCCCATTCACCACCACCTGCGCCAAGGGGCCCGAGTACAACAGTTTGACCCAGCTAATAAAGCCCGGTCCAAATCCAAATTTCGCCAGCATCGCCCAGATGTATGGCCACTCAAGCGTGTCAAACGCCATGGTGGCGTCCAAGGACGCCAAGATGGCCGGCTCCCGCACAAATGGGACACGCGCGAGCACACCGTGCAAGCGCCGTAGATTGAGCGCCGTGTTGCGGTGTGGTATAAAGCCAGATTGGTCTTGGTGGACCAAGTCGCCCACCACGCCAACCAACCGGTTGGCCAACACCTTGGCGAGGATTTTGGGCTCCGCGTTCAAGAGCGAGATCGGCCTATAGGATGCGACCCGTTCACGGGGCTTCCCCTCCTTGTGGAGCACCACGATTGTAGCCAGACGCTGGTCCGGCGGGAGGGAACCCTGCGAGTGTGCCGCCAGGAACATCGCACGCAGGTGGGGCGCCAACACATCCGGGCGTAGCTTGTATAGTTCGATGGGGATACCATTGGGGCCCATGGCCTTGCCGGATGCAACCGAGCGAATAGCCAAGGCAATTTCGTCCGAGGTGGGAGGAGCGTCCAGCGAATCCCTGTCCTCCACCGTAAGGGAGGGCAGTGCGATGTCCCGAAGCAGGGCATGGGAATCTTCCTCCGAGCAGGGGGAAACCGGGGAGTAGACTTCGCGGAAATAATCCGCAAAGCAGGAGACAATGGCTTCCGGCTCGGTGACACACGCACCATCCGCACTCTCAATCAAAGGAACCACGCGACTCGCTCTCTCCCTCTTGTCCAACCACGCAATCAATTTGCCAGCCTTATCACCCACATCATACAATCGCCCCTGCTGCTCTCGACTGAGGCCCCTGGCCGCCTCCGTGACGAGGGCCCGATAGGCCGCCTGCTTTAGGTGTAGAACATGCAGCTTGGCATCTGTTACCCCGCTCCCCAGGTCACCCTCCAGTTCTGCAATCTCGGCCTCTACCCGGGTCACCTCCTCCCGCTCGCGCCGCCGGGCATGGGAGATAAAGGAGAGGGCCTCCCCTCTAAGAACTACCTTAAAAGCCTCCCACAGGGAGATGGCCGAAGGGACCGACCCCACATTCTCGTCGAAATAACGCTGTAAGGATTTGATCAAATCGGCACGAATGGTGGGGTCGCGCAAATACCATGCATTGATTGGAGCCACCCTGCCATTCCCCCTCGGGAAGACATCGAAATGTAACAGCAATGGGCAGTGGTCTGAGATACCCCGCGCCAGATGGCGCACCTCCCCCACCCTCCCTGCATGGGCCGCCGGGACAAGGATGTAATCAAGCCGCGAGAGGCTACCATGGGCACCCGAGTGGAAGGTGTATTGCCGCTGTGCGGGATGCTTTAGTCGCCAGCAATCCACCAGGCCCAACGTGTCTAAAAGGCCGGGCAGCCACGCCTGTGCCCGGGGGAGGTCCCTGGGGGGATGGCGATCCATAGACCCAGAAGCTACCGCATTAAAGTCCCCTCCAACCACCAGCAGGCCACTCGGAAGGTCCAGGAGGAGGTGCCCCAGGTCCGCAAATGTGGTGGCTTGTAACCCAGGCGGGACGTACACTGATATCAAAATAAACACTCTACCCTCCATTCTTCCCACCAGGACAGTGTAGCGTCCCCTCTCATCATGGCGCACCTCATCGATCTCCAACGGGAGCGAGTTCTTGATCATAATACCCACCCCCCGCGAGCCCGAAGTGAAGCCAGAATGGGCCGCCAAACGATAGCCCCGCCGATTCATTGCCTGAAAGGAGTTACCTATAAGGTGTGTCTCCTGCAGGAAGACAACATCTGGTGAAATACGTTTCAAGTACTGCAGGACCACACCACGCTTAATCCTATCCCCCAGGCCGTTAACATTCCATGACAACACAGTCAAATCCCTACCCCCCATCATACGTCGAAACAATCGGTCGTCCCCCACAGAGCATCTTAAAAACAACAATATAGTAGCGGGTTTGCCTTGCGGTGCAAACAAACAACACACCCCCCCCACCCCCCCATCCCAACAGAACTCCCCCCTCCCTGCACCCCTGCATGAGCCCAGACAGCCCCCCCAAAGTGCAGTGTGCCTGTCGCCCCATAGCTAAAAACTAACTAGTCCCCCAGAGGAGGAGGGAAGCCCCCAACAGACCCCGCACGACCTCCATAGGAGGGGAACATATGCAATCAATAAATGGGGAAGGAACATCGTCCAGAGCAAGGCCTATTCAGTCACCCCTCAATTCTGATCCGGCGGGCCCTCCTCGCCAGCCGCGCCCCCCCCGCCCCCCCGGCCCCGATCTCCAGGCAGAGTGTCCAACCAGTCCCCAGCCGCCTCGGGCCGGTCAAAGAAGTGCGTGCGACCATCCACCTCCACCCTCAGCTTAGCTGGAAAAAGCATTGAGTACTTAAGGTTCAGGTCCCGTAGGCGACGTTTAACACCAAGAAAGCTCTGTCTCTGCTTCTGAACCGCCGGAGTAAAGTCTGGGTAGAAATGCACATCCATGTTGTCAAGCTTGACCGGTCCCTGTTGCCTGGAGGTCTGGAGGATAGCATCTCTGTCCCGAAAGTTAAAAAGCCGGGCAATGAGAGGCCGCGGCGGGGCACCGGTCTTAGGTCTGCCCCCAGGGACCCGGTGAGCACGCTCCACCGCAAAAAGCTTACTCAGCCCCCGGGGCTGGAGATGGGTAAGGATCAATTCTTCCACAAAAAGATCCGCCGCCTCCGCCTCTCGTCCCTCCGGCACCCCCACAATACGGACATTATTCCTCCGGGCCCGACCCTCGGAATCCTCCAGTCGCCGGTCCATCAGGGCGCTCGCCTGGCCAAGCCGGCGCACCTCCTTTTGGAGGGCCACCACATCCGTCGTGAGGCTCGTTGCGGTGTGGGCCAGGGAATCAACCCGGTCGTTCGTTTTGGACAAGTCTGCCCTCACAAGGCTCACATCCACCAGGACCGAGTCTATTTTTTGCGCTAGGGTGTCGAAACGCTGGTCCACCGAGGCCTTCATCTCTGCGATGGCGCCCATGACGTCCCGGAGGGTCAGATCCACAGGCTGAGCAGATGCCTCCGTCGGGCCCGCCGGGGATGTGCGCGATGTCTCCGGAGAACCCTTCTGGAGAGTGTAGCGGTCCATACTGTTAGCTTGGTGCGCCGTGCCACGGCGGGTCGTCTTCACCTTCGCCCGGTCGCCATCTTGTTTGGTGGACATGCTTGCTCTCCCACCGTCGTGCCAATCTCCTCGAACGGGCCGCTATACCAATTCACGGGCGCCGGGGGGAGGCGGGGGCGACCACCGAACCGCAGGTCAACCCACAGCCGGCGGGTCAGCCGGGCACTTAGACAAGACCACACCACCGCACCCCGCTCCGCAACCCTACCTCGCTTGAGGGCAAGGAGGGCGCAAAAGCGAAAGTGAAAGTGCGGGGTACGCGAGTCGCCCAGCCTTGCCCGCCGCTGTTGTTCACTTTGTCCCCGGATCGCCCCACTACTCCAATCCGGGGGGCCGGCGAGGAGAAGGCCGCAACCTTCGATCGGTGCTCCCACCGGTGTCCGGGGTCCAATTCGAGCCCGAAAAACGGGTGGCGCCTCAGCTCGGGTTCCCCGACACAGTCCCCTCAACAAGGACAGGATATCGCCAGGATTAATTCAGGAGGTCGCGGAGGTCCTCGGGAGCCTCACACCTACGCGGCCATCTTGGTTGCGCGCTAGGCTCCTCCCGTCTTCCTCATTCTTATCCAGCGTTCAGGAACTGACTAATTTCAACTTCTGAACCCAATTCAATAGCCACCAGTCCCTTTAACGCTGGGTGAGTTTAAACCAAACTTACCAATTGGTTCATCATTGTTATACACTTTCTTGGCAATGGAATCTTTATTTGATTACCAGGGTTTGGCAAAATAATATTAGAATCTCAAAAATATCATAGAATATACCTATTATATCAAAAATATCAAAAATACTAATAAAGACAAACTCATTTGTGAGTTAAAAATGCTTTATCTAAATAATGTGATTGCTCATCAAGTAAAATACAGCTTGAATCATGAATCATCACACAAAAGAAACATCAGCAATATAATAGCAATTATACATCTCAAATGTCAGCGCAATGAGTGAGTGGATAGGTGTAGCTTGATAAGATTAAAGAATAAGTGATTTGCAAATAAGTTATGCAAATTCAGAATATCATACGAACCGATCTTACAAGGTTCAAGAAATCTGAAAAGCTACCCTCTGGCCATGAGAATAAGCTAGGCCCCTCAAGAAGAGTTAAGGAGAAAAGTCAAAGAGTCAGTATCAGCAAATCAACAGCCAGCCCATAGAATATCGGAAACAGCATCACAGCTCTCTCCTCTCGCAAAGTAGGAAAACGCGCTCGCTCATCCCACCTCTTAGTACAGTTAATTATACCCCAAATGCATTACAAGTCCAACCTCTATTCTATCCACCCCACATAGAGAAAACATTTTATTGGCTAAAACAAGGGGCGTCTGAATCACACCACTCTTGACATGTCTTCTATTTCAACGGTTCTTTGCTATGAACTATACAACGTCTTTCAGCCTTCAATAGTAAAACTTTCATCTCTATCTTCCGCGACTCATACATATTCCTCATTCAGGCAAAAGTATCAAACTGCAATACAAGTGTCTTCATGCCTACTCTGGAAGGAAGTTCTGCATTCATTGTATTCATTGTTTCCTCCACATAACCTTGACCATCCTCAGAGGCACTGGAAGAACAGTTCACAGTATTCAATTTTCTCCCCTCTCACATTTCCAGTATCCCATGTTAACTCTCAAATGTCTCTTGGGCCTTTTATGCAGGGCAGCAGACTATACTTCTAGGAAAGACAAATACATGCATTAATCATTACTTTATAAAACACTATTATCAAACACACTTTGAATGCTTTCATTTGTTTTTATTTTCTTTACACGCTGCACATTTATTTTCTATTTATTGGTGGAAAATAAACTCTCAATTTTTGTCTTATTTTCATCATTAGTCATGTGCATTTGCATCCTACTGTAACACTCCCAGCACACGCTTGCGCAGTTTTCATCTTTCCCCTTTAGTCTTATTTTATTAGTTTCACACGTTTCTTGATTAGTATTTTAACATACAGAAGGGTTCAAGCCGAGCAGGTTTTATTTCGCGAAAACCCTGCTCCATCAGTGTACTGATTGTTATCTTGCTGCCTGGAATGGGTATTGGTGCCCGGTATTGGCTTTGTCTTCCTCATTCTTAATTTAAGTACCCAACTGCCTAGGCTCTTTCTATCTCTCTTCTAGGTGGAAATCCATGCACCCCAATCTGAGGATAAGACTCAGCTGCACCATTGTGTGTCTGCGGTCGAAGATCTCCAAGTGCTTTAGTACAGTATTTGGAAAGTTTATACACGCCTGTCCTTTGCCCCATTCCAATGGGCCTTGGTTGAGATTTGAATTTCCTAAGAGGCACTACGTCTAATACCAAGTTTCTTTGTCCCTCCAATCGACACACTAAACTGTCTGCTGTTTGTGGATGCATTAATTGGCCAGCAATGGTATTGCTTCGTTTTACAAAGTCTGTTAAACTCTTGGATTTTTGCTTCCATTTGTTCTTTCATAACCATATTTGTTCTTTCATACCCATGCCCATATGTGGATTACTTCTGTCAATTTGTATCTGCATTGTGTTTGATCTGTGAAAATGCTTTATACCACATTAAATCTGGAAATTCAGTGTTGCCCTCTGATGTCTTTACTTCATTCTGCTTTTAGGTAGCTCGCAGGGTCACAGTGATGTAATCACACTATCCCTCTTTTGAAATAACTGCACTTTGTGTTCCTACAACAGCCTTATAACTGTGTATGCTATTTGCCAGTTCCATCCGGCTGCAAATTTTCAAATCTTTGGTGGCGACAAATGATTGTCAGGTTTAGGCATTTTCAAAGCGTGAGAATCTTCATATGAATAGTCTTCTGGAGAAGCTTTTATGTGTGGAATTCCCATTTCCTGTGTAATTCACCGTGGAGTTCCTTCCTGTAGGAAATATTTAAAACTCTAACCTTGATCACGGTTTTGTTTGGGTTTGCTTGCTAGTGAATTGTCTTGCATTATTTTTACATTATTTTATTAAATCATGTAATGTTATATCTTGGTAATTTAAAAAAGTTTTTATTCTACTGCCAAATGCTCTCACATACTTGTGAGACACACTTACATTTGAGCACAAAACATAAAAATAAGTAAAGAAATATGGAGTGATATGTACTGTCTACAACCTCCTTTAGTCTGGGGAACTCTTTAAATGGTCCAGATAGTGCCCAGCGTGAGTTTTACCAACAATTTCCGAAGGTTACCTTTTCCTAAAATATAGTAGTCCAGGTAACAGGAACATAGATCCAAGTCAATATTGCTACAAACATTTCCATCGCTTTCACACATTCTTCCCTCTTCAATCGCGTCCCTTCCTGACGAATGGTGTGCTTGTTCCTACCCTTTGCTAATATTCTGATCCAATTTGATGCAATGGTTGGTACACTAAGAAGAAATAAGGAATTAGCCAAAAGAAAGCGGCCATTTGGATACAGTCCACACCGGCATCTTCTCTGGACTGCAGCACGGTTCTCAATATAGGGCTTATAAAACAATCCATTATGTCTTCCTTGGAAGCCCTCCATAAGGTCGATTTCTACTTCTGGCTTCTGCTGGAGAGTGTCAGTCTGTATCGAAGCGCTCACCATACTCACTACATGATATACAAGATGCAATTCAAATTCCTGAGCTTCTTTCAGAGGGAAGGTTGCCATGTAGGCCCAGCTACCTCTAGGACGTGTTCCTTGTCTACATACTTCCAATCATCCATGATCTTTGCACAGCTTCAGACATGCCTAGCCAACACATTAATGTAACACCTGAAAAAACTAATGCACTCACCACATATCGACTGTCAGCTCCCAACTTTGATGCCCAGAGAACAACGGAAAACCTTTCTCGTTTCAGAAGATGCTGAAAAGCAAGACACTCCATCTAAGCTCACGTACCAAGAGGTAAGTGAGCCTGTTATAACACCAGCATGTCATTCAAGCAGAAGTTGCCTCTGTTATAGACGTCTGACTCACAAACTCAAACACAACTATTTTAGGAAAGCCTGTAGCATTGTTTTGCAGCACAATGCGTGTATGACGAGACCCTAAGTCGCACTTGCATTAAAATGATTGGTAACCATAAGGTATTGAATTGGTGATCTTCATCTCGATCATTACCCTTACAATGAAGCCATGCGCACTAAAGGATTTCTATCTGTCGAAATAAGTCTTAATATGCCTGACACACATAACCTTTTCAGCCCATAGGTATGAACAAGGTACACAAAGACTTGCATTCGCAGCACAAGAGCACCGGTACGCAGATCCGCCAGTGGCAAAATCACTATCACAACGAATTGTGCTGATCTCACAGCAGCTTCTGGTGTCGTTTTTGCTTCACAATGTAAAAGGAAAATATAAAACCAGAGAATCACCTGACACTTGAGATCAACTACAGAGAGACCATGTGGTTAGAATTTGTGGATCGTCTATAGCTCACATTGGCTGGTCAGTAAAATTATATTGAGTTTACGATATTTGTGTGTTTTGGCTTCTCTCAGTTCATGTTATCTTTTTTCTCTCACTTATAATTTTTTTCGTTACCTGTACTATTAACTGACCTGAAGTCAGAGACCTCCACCTTTGGATGGTCTCCCCACAGCAGTATCCTAACCTACCTCTTCTTCCTCCTTCTGGCTGCCTTTCACTGGTATCTGACTCACTCCTCCAACTTCTGACTCTTTTCCCTTGCCGCTGTAGGTTACCGAGGCTGATGACAAAACTCTTGGGCTCTCCCAGGAAAGCATACCCTATTAAAGGTAACCAATCCTCACAGGGTATCTAGCCAAGGTGTCCATAATAAAAAATGGAGGTTAAGAATGTCCTTCCTGTCTGGGCCTTTTTGGTGCCAGTTAGGGCCTGGAGCCAGAAACCTTAATTCTTTCCTTCCTCTGACCCCGATCCACTTCAAAATCTTTTCTGACTTCCAATTCACTGAACTGACTGTTTTCCTTCCATTGTATTTCCCTACCATATTACACTATTACCCGGAAGTGGCAGATACCTGTTGTTGCGGTTGCCAACTGCTGTAATGAACTGACAGATCAATACAGGTTGGCCTCAGTAGAACATCTATCCTTGCTGCTTGTAACCAGTGCACGCCTGGGGAATTACCCTCTGTCTTTCCTGGGTGGACTCCTCGCATCATTCGCCGTGGCTGCCTGGACACGGTGCATGCCTAGGGTTTACTCCTCTATCTTCCTGGATTGACATTATAAAGGATTTCATTCAGGCTACCTACATGAGCTACATTTCTGTATGATACGCCTCTCTCACTACTGGGTGGACTTTTTAGATTACTTGTCAAGTCCTGTCATGGGCCTCTTCCTCTAGCTCATGTGTGCACTACATTGATCTTCTCCCATGGCTATCTGTATTCACTGCATGCCTGTTATGACCTGTGCCTGCACTTAAGTTTTTGCACTTTTCAGGCACACAAGCGCAATACTCCAAACTTGCAGGCCTAGTACACATTTAGGGGAAGGAAAGGCTTGCTGTGAATGCAGAGCATTTGTGCCGTTTGGAGAGTGGCCTTGTTTCTTCCAAGGAAGCACTACGCAAGGAATCTCAGTTTAACACAGGGAATCACAATTCAAAGCACTCTCAAGATTTTTGCAAATGGTGGCGCCCATTTTGAAGTTATCCAGGGAAAGTTAATCATGTTTGAGAGCATCCTTGCTAAGCAACTGAGATACCTTGGTGCTGCAGTCAGGCCCTTTTTAGCAGAACACATGGAAAATCTTGGAGATTGTTTGTTAATGTTTTGGAAACATGTTTTAAATTCCAAGCGTAATACAGAGAATTAATTTTGCTATCCAATCGCATTAGGGAAATAAACGTCCAGTTCTAAAGTAGTGTTTCAAAGATAACCTTAAATAAACTCATATTTTCTTTTGAACATTTTTTGCTAACACCTGCTTGAGTTATGGGAAGGATCCTCATTTCTCCAAAAGGATTTGGATAATGTTTCTACGGCACATATATCGTATTAAGCCTCAGAAAACAACCTTGAATATATATTTGAAGAAGATAGCATGTTCAAACAAATAGAAGGTAGTTATTGTTATCAGAGACATAGAAATACAAATATTTTGGCTTCTTTGTGGGCGCTAACAATCTTTTACTTTGTCTGTATTTCTTCTGTTCATGCTGTGGACTTCTCCCCGTCGCTCAGGGTGGACAACAAAGATCACCTGCTATGGACGCCTCTATCCACGGCATCCTTGTAGAGTGCTGCTCTGTAACTTCAGAGTGGACTCTTCAAACCTTGTCCCATGGCTACCTGTATTCAACACACACTGACGTTTTGGCATTGATTACTTCAGAGTGGACTCCAAAAAACATTCATCGGGGTTGCCTATAATGAAGTGCATTCTTGTGGATTGTTCTTCTGTCGCTTAAACAAACGAAGGATCAAATCCTTTGTTACTCACAATGATAGGCAAGCACATGTGTGTAGTTATTTCTCACGATACTTCATTCAACTTGATGCATAAGCACAGCTACAAGATCTCGACAGAATGGGGAATGCATTCTGTTGCTCGTCATGGAAGACATCAAAACGCTTCCAGACCACAGTCATAAGCCAGACCCTTTCAATCAAACACAGCTATACATTAATATGAAGAACATGCATTCTATCACTCACTTGTGTTCCTTCCATCAAGAACTTCGACGCTGAAACATTGGACAGAATAAAACCACCTCTGTGATCAATCAGGCAGGATTCCACAACACGTTATACCTAGACCACGCTGAAAATCACAGTTCCAACTGAGCACCACCCAAAGGTGTAGCGTACTAACCGTCCACCAATGCGCTTGGTACAAAGCTCTGTATACATGTATTAACAATTTGGTACAGCCCAGCAACAACACTTTACTAGTAACATGCAAACATAATACAGAGAGAAATGATCATTGACCTTAAGCAATGAACTCTAAGGCTACTGATACTATATGAAACAGAAAGCGATTAAAAGCCTTAAGAAAGTTCCAGAGAACAGATTTGTGTCAGGTGGGGTTTGATTGAAATCTGATATAAAAAAATGTGTGTATTATTAAAAATAAAAACACTTAATGGTAGACCAAGCCTTCTTAATTGTCGAAAGACAGAATATTGGAGATCGTGTGACTAGAATGGATATATGTGGACTTTCCTACCTGCAAATTCCATTTATGAATGGGGGAAAAACCAAAGTATGGTAGACTTCTGCTGCCCTTCGTTTAAGGATAAGGAATGGGGAAAAGGAAGTTATGGGAGTGTCAGGGGTGGTCAACAAAATGGCTTGAGCTTAACAAAAGTCGGAACTTAGTGGATATTCAATTATGTTTTGCTTGACTACTACCACACTGGAAGCACGCATAGTTATTGTCGAACTCTGTGCCTAGGCAATGGGAATTTTCTGAGCCCCATGAAATGAGGAAGTTGACAAAAAATGGTGGTCTAAATCTACTACTGATAAAGGAATTTTTCTTTTATAATATGCCTAAATGTGGCTCATCTACATATGACATACCCAAGTTATCGTCTGTTGGTTAAACTGAAACTGAGGAGTCAAAGCAGACTTGGTATGGAATAGCTTCAGCGACAACCACAACATGTTAGATTCCTTATGTATGGAACTAAATATGCTGACAGGCCTGTATAAAACACATGGAAAGGAGAAATTGTGGCACTGGGCAACAGCAGTTTAAAAAAAATCCTTCATGTGGATTCAACACACCTTAGAGCAATCTAGCGATTGAAATTCTCCATTTACGAGCAAACCGATTCTAGTGTATTGCGATCCTCCAACAAGAAGGTTTGTGCATTTTCAAGACGATGGCCTGCAGTTGAATTATACCGCTGATACAATAAAAAACAATGCTAGGCCACCGGACAATAAAACAACACCACTCAACAACACAAAAATAAAACAGCCAAACACAACACAGTACCATACCATACAATAGACCAGGGGTCTCAATCCTTTTCTGTAATGAGAGCTAATTATGTTCATTGAAACTCATCGAGACCTACTAATATGATTAGCATTGTAATAGTGTGCACATATGACAAGAATACATTAGTGGCCACCATATGCATGGTTACTACCAGTGATCACCTCAGCGCATATTCGCAGTAATCTAATAAACACCTTTTCAATATAGAGCCATAGCTGCAATGCTTCTGTTACCAAGGTAATACATTTGTTAAAAGTCTTGCCAATGCCACATGATTTATCACTCAAATATCAGCTTTACGTATATTTTGGAAACTGAGCAATTTTTCATCAAATATCAGCTATGAGTTCTGAAAATAAACACATTTTCATCTCAAATATATAATCTCAATTTATGTCTGCATATATTATTTCAACCAAGCAAAAGCGTGTTTAATAATTTGGGCTTCATACAGGAGAGCTACTTACAGGTAGCTAGAGAGTTACCAGTAGATCATGAGCTACTCGTTGGAGAAGCCTGCAATAGACCAACAAAATATGCCAAACTCCGCACCACACAAAATAGAATACAAAATAATAACAACCACAGCATAGGACACCACATCATAAAACACTACAAAATATCACAAAATACTCATACAATGACCAGAGCACAATAAAGTTCATTACGACAACACAGATGAGCAACAGCATACCAACAAAAAATAACAAAATAACAACACAGCAACAAGTTAGCAACCAACCAAAAATAACACAGCAAAATACAAAACAATACATCAATACAACAATAGTACAAGAGTGTAGTGGTATTATGTCTTTAGACTGTGTTCTGTATTTTCAGTGGTGGTGGAACAATTTTCAGAATGAGGGTGCAGCCATCAACTTTAAGCAGTAAATTCATAGTGATGATAAAAATGGACACTGTCTGTCACCGCACCCTACGCACATGCCTCCACAATGCAGGGATCCGAGACAAGGCTCTGGAATGGACCACCTCCTTCCTCTCTGGGCAGAACCCAGAGCGTCCGCCTCCCCCCTTTCCGTTCCATAGCATCCGAGATCATCTGCGGCGTACCCTAAGGATCATCCCTCAGCCCAACATTGTTCAACATCTACATGGCACCGCTCGCCCACGTCGCCCGACTGCACAAACTCAACATCATCTCTTACGCCGACGACACCCAGCTGATCCGCTCCCTCACCAAGGACCCCCTCACCGCCAAAACCAACCTCCACGAAGGAATGAAAGCCGTCGCTGAATGGATGAAGAACAGCCGTCTGAAGCTGAACTCGTACAAAACGGAGGTCCTCATCCTTGGCCCCACCCCCTCAGCCTGGGACGACTCCTGGTGGCCGACCGCACTGGGAGCAGCACCAACACCAACCGACCACGTACGCAACTTGGGGTTTACCCTCGACTCAACACTCTCCATGGCCAAGCAAGTCAACGCCGTCTCATCAACCTGCATCAACACCCTCTACATGCTCTGCAAGATCTACAGGTGGATCCCCACCGAAACAAGAAGAACGGTCACCCAGGCCCTCTACGGAAATGCCCTATACGCAGGAGCGTCGGCCAAACTCCTGAAACGACTACACGCATACAGAACGCCTCTGCACGCCTGATCCTCGACATCCCTCGCCACAGCCACATCACACCTCACTTGAGAGAACTGCACTGGCTTCCCATCAACAAGAGGATCACCTTCAAGCTCCTTACCCACGCACAGAAGGCACTCCACAACACCGGACCAGCATACCTCAACAGACTACTCACCTTCTACACCCCGAACCGCCAGCTCCGCACTGCCGACCTTGCCCTCGCTACCGTCCCACGCATCCGAAGAGCGACCACTGGCGGCAGATCGTTCTCCCACCTCGCTGCCAAGACCTGAAACACCCTCCCCATCATCCTACGGCAGACCTAGGACCTACTAACCTTCAGGAGGCTACTCAAGACCTGGTTTTTCGAGCAGTAGCAGCACCCCTCCCCCCAGCGCCTTGGGACCCTCACGGGTGAGTAGTGCGCTCTACAAATTTCTTGATTGATTGACTGATTGAAACATCACACAAAGAACAAGTGACGTGTAGCAAATGAGCCTCGTCTAATCAGCAGGAGAATGGTGTTGGGTGGGGGAGTATTAATATTATTAAATCCGAATAGTGAGTGACCAGTGGTACATTTTGGAACACTTCAGGCCAGATTTACGACCCACCAATTTGCGGCTCGCAAATTGTGTCGCATTTGTGACTCGCAATTTGCGATTCGCAAATTGAGATGTACAACAGTGTCTCAAACACTGTTTGCGATTCCTACTGGGGTCACAAATTGCATGCCTCATTAATATTAATGAGGCAGGCGCAATTTGCAACCCCATTAGAAATGGCTAGCACTCCCAGGGATGGTGGCCTGCTGGGGTCAGCAGACCACCATGTCTGGAACTGCTTTTAAAGAAAGCAGGTTTTTTTCTTTTTAAATGCAGCCCTTTTTCATTAAAGGAAAACGGGATGCATTTAAAAAAGAAAAATCAAACTTTACAATTTCATTTTTTTAAGGGCAGGTAGTGGTCCAGGGACCACTGCCTGCTCTTAAAAAACTATTTACGCACCCATTCACAAAGGAGAAGGGGTCCCTGGGGACCCCTTTCTGTTTGCGAGTGGTTTACCACCTACTTGAAGTAGGTGGCAAACTGCGAGAGTTTTGCGGCCGCAAATGGAGTCGCAAAACAACAGTAAATGGCATGGTGACTCGCTATTAGGAGGGCACGCCCCTTCCTAATAGCAAGGGTCGCAAATGCTATTTTGTGAGTCAGTGACTCGCAAAATAGCAATTGTACATGCCTGGAACCTTTTTTGGGGTCGCAAACGGGCCGATCTCCCGTTTGTGGCCTCAAAAAAGGGTTGTACATCTGGCCCTTCATCCCAAATATGACTAAAGCATGGGGTGTTAGGGTACTGCGATTTACAGAGAGCACATTTTCCTCTAAAATGTCTACTTGGAATGGCCACTAAATTATCATCAGACATGCAGTTACTATGGATTCTTCAAATTTCTGCACACATTAATCATGTGCATATCACATGAATAAAGGGTTTGCTTTGTTTTGATCCTATTAAAAACGTTTCTGACCCATTTCAGAATTACAAAAAACAATGCCCCTAATTTGTACTTTATTTGTTGTTGATATATTTGAAAATATTTTTAGTTCACTTATAGGTATTTAAATGCTGTGTATTAGTTCAAAAAAAACTATTTGTTTTAGCATTTTTTTACAAGTATGTATTGTTTCATATAGAAATCATTAATTAATACACACTTGGTTACTGCATCATCGAGGGAATGACGTTTCCTTTTTATGTACATTTTTAAACATTCAAACACAGTTATGAGCAAACATCAGGCCATCTCGAATCGTTTACACATAATGACCTTAAGGGAAAAGGCTGCTAAATCATCCACTGGAAAGGTTTGTAGGGACTTGCAACTTCCAAACGGGGTGAATTTCTACAAGCCAAGTCTGCTACAAGGTAATCTATTATTCACCCTTATAACTCATTCCTCCTCAACAGGTCCTATCTGAAGCTCTGGGTGGTACAGAATTTTCAATTAAACTTTGGACCACCTCTTTCCACATATCTGACAGGGGTCATCTACAGAGTCCACCTGCTTTTTCTCATACTAATGCCTCCTCTTCCACCCTGGCCCAATGCTCCACTTCTGCCTGCCACCTAGAATATGTAGATCCAGAACTTGTCTTCCAGGTCATGGGACTTTGTTTTCCAGCCAGTGCTAAGGCAAGGTCCATTAGTTTATTGCCTGCTTTTTTAGGTGTAGGGAAAGGGGTCCTCCCAGAAGGCAATTCTCTGGTGTTGCAGCGAACTCTCTTTTTAGGGTACTTCCCAAGTGTCCGATTATTTGCTTCCAGAAAGTTTGCATTGTGGGGCATGTCCATACCATATAGAAAAAGACTGTTGTCAGTGCTCTGCATTTCTGGCAGAGTCTTGGGACCCCTTCATACATGTTTGTTAGTTTTTACATGAAAAGGGTATGTCTTGTGTAAGAAGCTAAACTAAGTGAACTTCAGTCTGGTGTTCATTGACACTTTTTGTGTATAGGTCAGTATCCCAACCCATTGTTCATCTACTATTTTGTGTCCTAGATTCCCCTCCCACTTTGTCTTGGCCTGGTCAATTCTTTTCCCATCATCCCATTGAGTGCCCTGTAAAACCATGTAATTAAATGTCTCCCATTCCCCATTGACATAAGCAATTATAGCACTGTAACAACTGTAGCACTGGAGGCTCTTCCATGCCAATATCCATTTCCCATTCATTTTCGCCATCCAACCAGGGCACAATCCACTGAATTTGGTCAGGTTTTTAAGTGTGTTCAGTGCAACTCTCTGTCTCACAGTGGCCTAAATCAATTCACTGATGAGGAAGCCAAGCTGGTGGAACTACCTGGCTGCGACCCAAATGGGTAGATTTACAAAGAAATGTAAAAGTCTGGGAAGGATAATCATCTTCATGAGGGCCACCTTCGCCTTGGTGGTAAGCTAAACGTCCTCCAGAATGCTATGGATCACTTCAATGCTCTGAACATTGCTCCCAAACTCCAATTTCAAACATCGGCTGTGTTTTGGTAAACATGAACCCATAAATATGTAGGTATGCGGGCCTAGGTAATTTCCAGTCCTCTCAAGTCAGGTTTCACCCCTGTAAGGGACACAGGGAACACAAACGACTTGGAAGAGGTTTGTCTTGGGTCTAGAGGCTGGTCCAAAGTCTTCTAGCAGGTGTAGTGGTTTTATATCTAACTCCCTGTCCTGAAGTAAAGTAGTATATGTTCCGTGTAGAAGGACAGGACGTGGGTGTCGTTCCATAATGGGATACCTTTGCCTCTCCCCTCCTTTCTACTCACTGCAGTCAGGGGTTCTATCGCTGAAATTTTGTTGTGCGCATTAGTTCACTGAGCCACCAGACTTGGCAATCGAGGAAAAGCGAAGTTAAGACAAACCTCCATGTTAAATAAACAGCAGTTTGCCAAAAAACATTGCCTGGCATTTAACTCTACTTTGAACTAAAAACAAATGGACAATTAAAATGTACGGGTCTCTATAGTGTTCATTCACCTTTTCCTAAAAGGTAATCTTAGAGGTGCTGCAGCACCTACCGCACCCCTGTATATTGTGTTGAATTTTGATGTGTTGCTGTGTTTGTTTGTGCTCCTGTGTTGGTTTATACTGCAGTTGTATGGTGTTTTGTGTTGCATTTATAGTATTCAATCTGTTATAATGTTGGTGCATTTTTTATCCTATGTAATATTGCAGTTTTGTTGAAATATTATTGCGTTGTCGTGTTTTTTTATTACTATTGAGTTATGTTTTGGATTGCATTGTGCTATTTTTGTGTTGAGCTGTGTTGTAGTGCACTGTTGTTCTGTTATGTAATTGTGATGCATTTTCTTTTGTTGGTGTGTGTTGTCCTGTGTTGCATCATTGCGTGGTGGTGGGGTGCTAATATTGTATTGTTATTTTGCTGTGTTTTGTTATTTCGTTTTGTTGTATTATGTACTGTTGGGTCCTAGTGCGTTTTTATTGGGGTTTTGTTCTTTTGTGGTGTTATTATATTTTAATGTGTTATTCTAAAGTTATTGTACTTTTTTCTTTTATGTAATACGTTTCTTTAACGATTTGAACAAATGATATTGTGTTTCGAGACAAGAAAGAACATTTAGTAATGTTCCATTGAAAAACACCAATTTACTATTGCCAAACGTGGAAGCATCCCGCTAATACGGCTCTGCTGCTTTATTCAATACTAATCATCCCTAAATGATGTCACGGGCCCCTGCCTTAAAGTAGCATAAAAAAAATCTCACTTTGAATGACATGACCTCAAATCTCCACCTTGCGGCTGCCCCACGGGTCCTCCCTGCAGAGGTTTCGGGTGTAGTTGTGCCTGTGTGTATTTAGCCGTCCTTTTGAGACGGGCAACAAGGGCACTGACATACAGGAAGTGGAGTTCCATCAGGCTAGCATTTTCAGTGAACCAACAGCAGACTGGGTGGAAACCATACTCCTGCTGACAGCCTCTCTGTAAAGCTGCCAGGTGGGTACAGCCTTTCCTCACACTCCACAATGGATGGATTTTAACAGGCGACATAAGAGAGGACAATCCTACAGCTGTGCCTAACGACAGGTCACCCCCCCACAACTAGGATGTATTTCCTCACACACAAGCTCTTCCGGAGGGTTGTGCCAGCTGATGATCATTCATGCAGTAAACTGGCTCTTTACTTGATTCTTCCACAGATGGGTCTCCTGCAAGAACACGCCCAGAAACAACTGCTCTCACGGGCTGGTGCAATGTTGTTAAACACATGCAGCTGTGAAACTATACCATGTAATTAAAGAAGCTTAGGTATGAATCAGTGTTCATTGTTAATAGTTAGCTGTATAAAGTACTGCAGGGTCACATGATCCTTTGCTTTACTCTCAATGACACATCCTTCAGAGAGGGCCCCCTCAACTGTAACAGGAGTGGGGGTCCAAATTAACAAACGCTGGAAGACTCAACACTGTGCACAAGAAGGTTCCGAAATTATATTACTTTATTTATCAGAATTATACAAAACGTAACCAATCTGGTAACGCCGAACCTGAGAATTTGTGAATGCTTAACATTCATCAAAGAGCTATTTTTATTCTAGCCCATCTTCTCTTCCTAATATATCAGCATTTGAGTCTTTCTTCACTTCTTATATACATGTCCATGCAAAGCAATGTTTAAAGCTTTGTGTCTTTTTATTATTTCTGCATCTTTTTGAAGGTCTCCCAGTGTATACGCGTTATTAGGTTTGGCTGTAATAGCACATTGGTAATATTCATTCCAACTCTAGGGTTTTCAGGCATGTAAAAGTGATGAGGTTTTCTATCTGCTCTCATCGGCCCATCGTATTGTGTTGTTTTCGGATTGCCTTGAGGAGCATCGTGCAGTAAATCAGAACCCATTGCATATATTCCCACAGCATTGCCTTTTCAATAAAGGCCATTTATTTAGCATTGATGCCATGCTTGCTGTGCGCCCTAAACTGGTGTGACTTGCGAGCAATGCCAACAAATCTGTGATCATGGGCGACTTCAAATTACGAGTTGACAATCCCGATTTTCAACCTACATCAGACTTTGTACAGAACTTGCAATAACTTGGGGGCACATCTATTATTATTTCACGCAATGCGGCGCAGCAAGGTAACTTGGTGCTCTGTCTTGGGTGAGAGGGAGAAAGAAGAAATACTCCATAGTTTCAAAGATATGCAGCATCTCTGCTCTCTCTTAGCGCTGGCTAACTGTGTGCTGCCTTGCATCAATGCAGGCACCCTCGCACAATAGTGTAAGGGTGCCTGTGTTATGGCGTGTGTTTTTTTTTGTGTAGGAAGGGATTCCTTCCCGCACAAAAACAATCAGTTGAGGAATATACCTCCTTCTGTGTGTGCTGCAGAATACAGATAGAAAAGGAAGTAACGAGGAGACATAAATATATTTATCCTTCTTACGCCTCTGTCAGGCAGGTGCATAATTTTAGTGCAAGCCCAGGTTTACAACACGTTGTAAATCTGGGATTGAGTCAGAATACGTGGGTGGATACATACGAATGCCCATGATCCACCCATGTAATGTCTACCCAAAGTAAAATAATGCAAGGCATCGCTATACGCTTTGGTACGTTGTATTTACTAAATCACATAAAGCGGCTTTGTGTGGCTTAGTAAATGACAAAAATGATTTGCGTCAGGGCTGTGCCACAAAAGTGACACACCTGACGCAAAATCATAGTAAATCTGTGCCTTGGTTTCCAACAGATATTTCGTGAACCAACACATACATTGTGGCACATGCTTAACCTTATCTTCATGTACAACCTTTAGGGCCCGATTTCGACTATGGCAGTCCACAGGACCGCTGTAGTCACGGTGGCAGTCCATGCACCGCCGCACTGGCAGTCCAAAAGCTGTATTACAACTGCGGCGGTGGGGCTGCCACATGACTGCTGCAACCGCCGGGGATCCATGATCCGGCAGCAGTGGCACAGAGGTCAAAGGCCACAATATGCTGGCCATGCCGCTGCAGCACCTCCAAGCATATTACGAGTTTCCTCAACATGACCCTTTTCATGTCAGTGAGCCCGCCATGAAAAGGATGGCGGTGATGAAACTAAATAGGGCCCTACAGGGTCCATGTTGCCTCTGGGGGTGCATGCAGGGGGGCACATGATGTGCCTCCCTGTCTATATGCACCTCTGTTCCTGCCAGCATGGACTGCACAGTCCATGCCATGCAGGAACTTGCTTTGGTGCTCCCTTGGCACTGCCTTTCTAAGGCTCACTTATTAGCCTTAGAAAGGCACCGCCGTGGGACTGCCAAAGCAGGACTGCCTGACCTGGACTCCAGTCAGAATCTGGCGGGCGGTCTGACTACTGTTTCGTGATGTTGCAGTCAGGCGCTGGCATGGTGGCCCGCTGCAAAACTGCCAAACATGTAATCAGGCCCTAAACCTTTAATCTAGTGGTGAGGTCTTTGAAGTGATCAGAGCCTTCCTTAATCCTGCATAACCTGAACAACTGCACCTGTACACCCAGTGCCCATACCTCAAATAACACTCACACATGTTTGTAAATGCTTCTGAAATATCCCTACAGAAGTGCTTGTGTCAGCTGAACCTAAAGCCTTTCAACCTCACACTGCCAGCCATATATAGCTTCTGAACAACCTGTAAATCAATATTTCCGCTGCCCTGGATTGTCTTGCCCATGTAAGCCAAAAAAGCACCCAATAGGCGGTATCCATGAGGAAATTACTGAATTTAAATTTGCCTCTGAATATTTTAACACCAATATCACAAATATAAGTCGAAAAAGGATAAAACTCACTAGACGATACACAGATACACACAAAGGCTCCAACAGGGGAATTAGTAAAAAGCAAAAAACGGACGCGCATGCGGCGCCTTTCAAGATGGCCACCTGACCTCCGAGCTCCGTGCTACGTCAGGAGATCGTCAGGGGATATTGGTGGTTCCAGCGCCTTTTTCTGCATTCCAGGGGAAGGTTTCCATTGTGGAACATCCCCTGACCGTGATGATGTTTTTTGGACCCTTCTTTCTCCCTTTGGTGCTGTGAAATGTCATGAGACACTTTCTCCTGCCTTCCGGCTGCCATTTTGTCTCATCTCGTGACTGAATATTTCCTTTCAGCTCTACTCCTAACATAAGGTACTGTATTTTGCTCATAGACTCTTGAGATTTATATCTCTTAACTCCAGACATTTTGCTCCAACTATTCTCAAAGGGACATTTTTCACGCAGCGGGTCTTTTTATTTCTCATTAAAGGGAGTACTTACTATTTATTTACCTCTTTCACGCTGGTTTCACTGGAACTTTGTATTACATGGGCAGATCTAAACAGCTGTTGCATTCTAGCAAAAAGTCTACTACTGGTTTGCTTGAGACTCACCCAGCTTCCTTGGGACCCTTTATGGATGACTCACACAACGGGTCAATATGACTCATTCTAACTCTTCCAGAACAGCCTCTTCATCCATTGTGCCTGCAAAATTAAATTCACCCTCATCTACTAACAAAAGACCCAAACAAGATCCTCCTTCTCCACCGAAACCTGCATCGCCTGTGTCTTTAGACACTGTTCTTGAGGAAATACGTGCTCTACGCCCATTTATAGAGGAAACCAATACGTCTACAGGTATTGGATACTAAATGGTTAACGCTTGATTTCAGGCTATCCACGGTCGAACAATACGTCAGTGACCTTTAAGATTCCTCTACAAAAATGTCATCTTTGGAAAGGGTGGTGGTTCTCTTGAAAAAATCTGCTGAAGATCTTAAAAACAGAAACAGGCGCAACAACCTGCGCCTGTATGGTCTTCTTGAGGGTATCGAGGGAGACAACCCTGTGAATTTTTACACCTCTTTTCTTCCTAAGCTTTTAGACCTCCCTGCTTCGCCTTCGCTGAATATCCAACGCGCCCATAGGCTGGGCCCTCGCCTTTCTTTCCCATCTGCTTCCTCAAGACCTTGTGGCGTGATCCTTCTTTTTTTGCAATTCACAGACCTTTTGCAAATTCTGAATGCGGCCAAATGTAAGAAGCAGTTAATATGGTTAGGATCTGAAGTATTCATATCCCAGGATGTCTCAACCACTAAATGACGGAAGGAATTTCTGGATCTTAGCTTTACGCTCCATTGGTGCCCGATATGGTCTATTCCATCCACGCTTATTCAAAGTTACTTTTCAAAACAACACCTCTACTTTTGAAGACCCTGCAGACCTTAGAAAGTTTCTTCATTCACACACTTTGACCACCATGGATACAACTGGTCCTCCTTCCATAATGTCACTCTTATGTGAAAGTTTCTTTGATTTTTTTAAAGGCTCCTGTAATGCTTAATCTAACCCTCATTAACCATTTCTTTTGCAGGTTATGTTTTGGTAATTATATCTGTTTATAGTCATTCATTTTGTGTCTTTTTCTTTCTTACCGATCGTTTGGATTCCTTATACATTTATTTCCATAACCGCGCCTTCCTTTTTGATCTCCCGACGTGGATCGTCTCCCCTGTCAGGTGTGTCGTCTTTGTTGTCTGTCGCCAGTCCTAGTTTCTGTCCGTTTCCCCCTTCAGGTATGTATTTCAGTTGTCATTTTTTGTATGACATGTACTGTCTTCTCTTATTATCTCTCGTATTCCTTCTCTTTTTCCCTTCTCCTTTCCTCTTTCCTTTTTCTTTGTGTTTTCATTGGATATTTTACTCTATATTTCTCTTTATTCCAGACTACTCTTCCTTTTCTTCATCGATGTTGATCGTGTGTTTCTTATATTTATTCTGTTTTTCTTACAATCAAAGTTGTCTCATGGAATGGGAAAGGTTTTATTAATCCTATAAAGAGGCAGAGAATATTATCTCATTTAGCCTCATATAATCCTGACTTAGTTTTATTGTAAGAGACTCATTTGACAGAAACAGAGGCTTTAAGGATTAAAAGACAGTGGGTAGGTTTAGTCTTGGTGTCTCCTAAGTCTACTAAGAAAAATTGGGTAATTATTCTAATTCATAAACGTTTGAAATGTTCTGTTATCTCTAAAGAAATTGATTTTAGAAGGCAGGTGGATATTAGTTAAATTGCTCATTAACAATATTTATTTTAAAGTTTTTAATATTTAAGATCCAACTCAACCAGATTATTCCTTTTGCCCTAATAGCACAAAAAAATGCATTCAACATAAAGATGAATTCTTCATTTTAGGAGGTGATTTTAACCAAGTGATTGACCCTTTCCTCGATCGACAATCCCAAGTCAGTTTCATCCCTCATAAGACCCACAAACAATTTCAAAGAACAATTTCTCAGACACACCTTGTAGATGCTTGGAGGCTCTGCAATCCTGAAAGCACAGAATACTCCTTTTTCTCTCCCCCACATGGTACTCTGACCCGTTTAGACTATATTTTTCTTTCTCCTGCTTTAACACAGAACCTTATTTTCTCCTCAATCGAACCCATTGTCATATCTGATGCCCTGGTTGTTGCTGACTTTGATCTGCTCCGCTCACAACCCAGATCTTCTAGATGGAGGTTTAATAATTCTCTCTTGAAAGATCCACTTTTTTCTTCTTCTTTTATTTCCTTTATGGAGGAATTCTTTACTTTAAATATGTCTGCAGACACCTCTCCTTCACTAATTTGGGACACTTTTAAAGCTACAGCACGTGGTTTCATTATAGACTTTGTTTCCAGGAAAAAGAAACAATTACTTAATCAGCAGAAAGTTTTGTTAGCCAATATCAAACGTTTAGAACATCAATTTTATACATCCTCATCTGAATCTGCCTTACAGGAGCTTGTTAGGGCGAAACGTGACTTTAATAAAAAACATCAACTGATAATGCTTTGTCTATTCTTCTCCGAACGAGTGCTAGGTATTATGGTGGCCGGAATAAATCTGGCAAGCTCCCGGCTAAATACCTTAAGTCTCGGAAGGAACGTGTCTTGATAGATTCTATTCATTCATCAGACGGGAAACTCCTCTTTAAAGACCAAGACATCTTAAATGAATTAATGGAATTTTATAAAAATGTAAATACCCCAGAGTCCTCTTCATATCCCGATTCTATTGATACATATCTTAACCACGTCTGGATTTTGCTCCTCTAGAATCTGATCTATCTATCTTGGAAATTTCTCAATCTTTAAGTCTTCTTAAGAAAAATAAAACTCCAGGCCCGTATGACTTCTCTGTAGAATTTTACTTACATGTCTTGAATCTTCTTCTGCCAAAACTTTTACAGCTCTTTAAATATTTTTATACGTCTGGTAAGGCACAGGGCACTTTTTTAGTAGCTACAATCTGTTTAATTCATAAAGATGGTCGTGATCCAAAACAATGTAAAATTTACCGTCCTATCTCCTTAGTGAATGTGGACTACAAAATTGTCGCCTAAATGCTCGTGTTACGCCTTGAACTTCTTCTACCGAAACTAATTGGCTTAGAAAAATGTGGTTTTGTTAAAGGTAGATTAACATCGGACAATGCTCGTTTATTATTTAATGTTTTGAATAAAGCCTCAACTCTACCATATCCTCAAGCTGCAGTCTCCATTGATGCAAAAAAAGCTTCTGATAGAGTGAATTGGTCCTTTTTATTTAAAGCTCTTCAATGGCACGGTTTTGGTCCTAAATTCATTTATCTAATTTCTTTGTTATACTCAACTCCTAAAGCTTCTTTTGTAGTTAATGGTCTTGTATCTCAATTTTTTTATCTACAGCGCGGTGTTCGTCAGGGTTGCCATCTCTCACCTCTTCTTTTTATTTTATCACTTGAACCCTTTTTATCTCATATTCGTCAAAATACACCTATTTCTGGTTTTATGTACGGTGACCAACATTTGAAGTTGTCTGTTTATGCGGATGACATCTTACTCTTTGTATCTCATCCTGAAACTTCTATCTTTAAAAAAAGTTTGCGCATTTTATTCAGCCGTCGTATTCTGCATATACAGCTCCCCCTGTTGCAGTGTTGAATCCTAACATCTCATTTTGTTTCCTCGTGTCTTGTAAGTTGTCCTTGATCTGTTATCGACTGCAAATGTTTGTTGAGTTTTTGCAAGAAAATACATGTACCTAATTCTTGTAGCTGTATCTAGCTCCTATGTTTAAAATACATTTTTTGGGGAAACCCCATTACTTTACTGGAGAAGGGCAGGACTAATGACCACTCCCAAAATAAGGAATTGATTGAACCTATAGGTTTGGCTATTTATTATGTACATTTTAATTAGATGGGTATTACGTTTGGGTTGGCTGTTAAATGACTTTGTGTGGTTATTAAGCACGTTTATTCCACTGCCTTCTGCAACACCATAGAGTTTCCAGGTCTGGCAGGTGGGTCCTACAGTTATATCTTCTGCCAAAAGCCTGCAGGCCATGGTTGAATGGTGAGCCCAGCAGAGTTTGATGGCAGAGGGAGTGGGCACAAGGCATGAGCTGTAGGGCATACCCTGCGCACACAGTTCACAAAAGTGTGTCCAGTGGGCTCTAGGAGCAGAGAGAGTTAGCACTACAAAGGGGATATTCCAAATGGGGAGTTAAGAATGAAAATAAACCAGGTCGTCCTCGAAATACAAAGCCCTAGTTATATAAAACACATTTACATCAGCATTGTAAAGATATGTCACACAATATCATCTTGTTTGTCGGATAGGGATCGATATCTAATGGGAAACAGCCATTACAATGAAAATTTCACAACGTATGCCATTATAACGAATGCCAACACAAAAGCAACTACCATTACATCGCAATGCCATTACAACACATGGCATTACAATGCATATGCTTTTATCACGCATGCCTTTACAACAAATTTCATTATAAAGTAATGAATGGTAAAGGCATATGTATTTTAAATGTAAGTATGAGGTAAGTATAGGGTTTAGGGTGGGTTTGGGTTTTGGGGTATAGATTTTGGGTGGCCAAGATTAATTTTAGGTTTTAGGGTGGGTATGGGTTTTGGGGTAGTAAGGGTAATTTTATGGTTCAGGGTTGGTTTGGGTTTTGGGGTGCCCAGGGTAATTTTAGGGTTCAGGGTGGATTTGGGTTTTGGGGTGCCCAAGGTAATTTTAAGTTTTAGGCTTGGTATGGGTTTTAGGATAGCAAGGGTGTTTAAGGGTTCAGGGTGGGTTTGGGTTTTGAGGTGCTAAGGTTAATTTTAAGGTTCAAGGTGTGTATGGGTTTGGGGTGCCAGGGGTAATTTAGGGTTCAGAGTGGGTTTGGGTATTGGGGTGCCAGGGGTAATTTTGGGGTTCAGGGTGGGTTTGGGTTTTGGGGTGCTAATGGTAATTTTAGGGTTCAGAGGGGATATGGGTTTTGGGGTGCCCAGAGAAATTTTACAGTACAGGGTGGGTATGGGTGTTGGAGTGCCAGGGGTAATTTTAGGGTTCAGGGTGGGTATGGGTTTTAGGGTGCCAGGGGTAATTTTAGGGTTCAGGGTGGGTATGGGGTTTGGGGTGCCCAGGGCAATATTAGGGTTTAGGGTTGGTTTGGGTTTAGGGTGCCAAGGGTAATTTTAGTGTTCAGGGTGGGTATGGGTTTTGGGGTGCCAAGGGTAATTTTAGGGTTGTGGCTTTGTTTGGGTTTTGGGGTGCTGAGGGTAATTGTAGTGTTCAGGGTGGGTTTGCCCTGGGTAATGTTAGGGTTCAGGGTGGGTTTGGGTTTTGGGGTGCTAATGGAAATTTTATTGTTTGTGGTGGATTTTGGCTTTGTGGTGCAAAGAGTAATTTTAGGGTTCAGGGTGGGTATGGGTTTTGGGGTGCCTAGGGTAATTTTAGGGTTCATGGTGGGTTGGGGTTTTGGGGTGCCCAGGGTAATTTTAGGGTTCAGGTTGGGTTTGGGTTTTGGGGAGGTAAGGGTAATTTTAGGGTTCATGGTGGATTTGGGTTTTGAGGTGCAAAGAGTAATTTTAGGGTTCAGGGTGGGTATGGGTTTTGGGTTGCCTAGGGTAATTTTAGGGTTCAGGGTTTGTTTGGGATTTGGGGTGCTAAGTGTATATTTGCGTTCAGGGTGCCAAGGGTAATTTTAGTGTTCAGGGTGGGTATGGGTTTTGGGGTGCCAAGGGTAATTTTAGGGTTGTGGCTTTGTTTGGGTTTTGGGGTGCTGAGGGTAATTTTAGTGTTCAGGGTGGGTTTGCCCAGGGTAATTTTAGGGTTCAGGGTGGGTTTGGGTTTTGGGGTGCTAAGGGAAATTTTAGGGTTCAAGGTGGATTTGGGTTTTGGGGTGCCCAGGGTAATTTTAGGATTCAGGGTGGGTTTGGGTTTTGGGGTGCTAAGGGTAATTTTAGGGTTCAGGGTGGATTTGGGGTACCAAGGGTAAGTTTAGGCAAAAACAACAATTGATGGATAGAATGCAGAACAATGTCATACATTCACCCCAGTACAGAGATCTGGGCCTAAATCCATCGTTTTTTTGCTCACCATGCCATTCCAGTTTGAACCCAGCAATATGCAAATCAGTCTTGACCCTGTGCCTCATGGGAACAGTCCAGCCCGAACTGCCAAGCCAGGTCCTCCCTGGACTGGAAACAAGCATCCTAGGACCGGTTTCGGGGTTTCACCCCTCTTCAGCCAGAATAGCTTGATTCCAGTGGCATGGAGAGCACGGGACTCACGTCTGAGCATACCCGTCCCACTCGGGGTGACAAATGCAAAAACAACAATTGATGTATAGAATGCAGAACAATGTCATACATTCACCCCAGTACAGAGATCTGGGCCTAAATCCATTGTTTTTTTGCTCACCATGCCATTCCAGTTTGAACCCAGCCATATGCAAATCAGTCTTGACCCTGTGCCTCATGGGAACAGTCCAGCCCGAACTGCCAAGCCAGGTCCTCCCTGGACTGGAAACAAGCATCCTAGGACCGGTTTCGGAGTTTCACCCCTCTTCAGCCAGAATAGCTTGATTCCAGTGGCATGGAGAGCACGGGACTCACGTCTGAGCATACCCGTCCCACTCGGGGTGACAAATGCAAAAACAACAATTGATGGATAGAATGCAGAACAATGTCATACATTCACCCCAGTACAGAGATCTGGGCCTAAATCCATCGTTTTTTTGCTCACCATGCCATTCCAGTTTGAACCCAGCCATATGCAAATCAGTCTTGACCCTGTGCTTCATGGGAACAGTCCAGCCCGAACTGTAAAGCCAGGTCCTCCCTGGACTGGAAACAAGCATCCTAGGACCGGTTTCGGGTTTTTACCCCTCTTCAGCCAGAATAGCTTGATTCCAGTGGCATGGAGAGCACGGGACTCACGTCTGAACATACCCGTCCCACTCGGGGTGACAAATGCAAAAACAACAATTGATGGATAGAATGCAGAACAATGTCATACATTCACCCCAGTACAGAGATCTGGGCCTAAATCCATCGTTTTTTTGCTCACCATGCCATTCCAGTTTGAACCCAGCCATATGCAAATCAGTCTTGACCCTGTACCTCATGGGAACAGTCCAGCCCGAACTGCCAAGCCAGGTCCTCCCTGGACTGGAAACAAGCATCCTATGACCGGTTTCGGGGTTTCACCCCTCTTCAGCCAGAATAGCTTGATTCCAGTGGCATGGAGAGCACGGGACTCACGTCTGAGCATACCTGTCCCACTCGGGGTGACAAATGCAAAAACAACAATTGATGGATAGAATGCAGAACAATGTCATACATTCACCCCAGTACAGAGATCTGGGCCTAAATCCATCGTTTTTTTGCTCACCATGCCATTCCAGTTTGAACCCAGCCATATGCAAATCAGTCTTGACCCTGTGCTTCATGGGAACAGTCCAGCCTGAACTGCCAAGCCAGGTCCTCCCTGGATTGGAAACAAGCATCCTAGGACCGGTTTCGTGGTTTCACCCCTCTTCAGCCAGAATAGCTTGATTCCAGTGGCATGGAGAGCACGGGACTCACGTCTGAGCATACCCGTTCCACTCGGGGTGAGAAATGCAAAAACAACAATTGATGGATAGAATGCAGAACAATGTCATACATTCACCCCAGTACAGCGATCTGGGCCTAAATCCATCGTTTTTTTGCTCACCATGCCATTCCAGTTTGAACCCAGCCATATGCAAATCAGTCTTGACCCTGTGCCTCATGGGAACAGTCCAGTCCGGACTGCCAAGCCAGGTCCTCCCTGGACTGGAGGCAAGCATCCTAGGACCGGTTTCTGGGTTTCACCCCTCTTCAGCCAGAATAGCTTGATTCCAGTGGCATGGAGAGCACGGGACTCACGTCTGAGCATACCCATCCCACTCGGGGTGACAAATGCAAAAACAACAATTGATGGATAGAATGCAGAACAATGTCATACATTCACCCCAGTACAGAGATCTGGGCCTAAATCCATCGTTTTTTTGCTCACCATGCCATTCCAGTTTGAACCCAGCCATATGCAAATCAGTCTTGACCCTGTGCCTCATGGGAACAGTCCAGCCCGAACTGCCAAGCCAGGTCCTCCCTGGACTGGAAACAAGCATCCTATGACCGGTTTCTGGGTTTCACCCCTCTTCAGCCAGAATAGCTTGATTCCAGTGGCATGGAGAGCACAGGACTCACGTCTGAGCATACCCGTCCCACTCGGGGTGACAAATGCAAAAACAACAATTGATGGATAGAATGCAGAACAATGTCATACATTCACCCCAGTACAGAGATCTGGGCCTAAATCCATCGTTTTTTTGCTCACCATGCCATTCCAGTTTGAACCCAGCCATATGCAAATCAGTCTTGACCCTGTGCCTCATGGGAACAGTCCAGCCCGAACTGCCAAGCCAGGTCCTCCCTGGACTGGAAACAAGCATCCTAGGACCGGTTTCTGGGTTTCACCCCTCTTCAGCCAGAACAGCTTGATTCCAGTGGCATGGAGAGCACGGGACTCACGTCTGAGCATACCCGTCCCACTCGGGGTGACAAATGCAAAAACAACAATTGATGGATAGAATGCAGAACAATGTCATACATTCCTTCCCTGGGTAAGTTTAGGGACATGGGTATTGGGGTAGTAAGGGAAATTTTTGAATTATGGGCGTGTATGGTTATTGGGGTGCAAAGGGTAATTTTTGAGTTTTAGGGGTATTTAAAATATATATATATGTTAGATATAATATATATGTGTATATATATAAATATATATATATATAAATAAATATATATACATATATTTTTATAAATATATATATATATATATATATATATATATATATATATATATATATATATATATATATATAAATAAATTTCACTGCAATGTTCAAGAATCCGCGCGCTCTCAGGAATTGAAGACTCTGTATCGATATGTTTTCACCGCTCTGTTTATTCACAGCTCGTTTCACTTCCTAAGAAGCTTGATCACGTGAATACTACAACCAATGTGAGGGACATATATTGGCAGAAAGTCATGAACATGAAAACAGGACTGTTCAAAATATAAGACAACCAATTTACATTGATAACACGTAACTGTTCAATAGAGATTTCAATATCAAGTGTCTAATGCTTAATTCATCGCGCTGTCAGAAAATATACTACATGAAACCAATAGTAATACAGAGCGAACTGCAATGATAATAATAATAAAATACTAAATGCACAGATGATTGACAGATTTAGATAGCATGGTGCTGTGAATGCGATCTTAATTAAACCTGCTGCGACACCAACTGTTGAAACTAGACCTGGACCTAACAGAGCATGTCCGGTACAAACATACCCCAGATGGTGAGAGAGCGGAACTGCGCCACTGGTGCGTATGCCTATAATATAGAAATTGTAATTTCTATATTATAGGCATAAGCACCAATACTACAATGTTATGAAATGAGTCTACACTGGAGTCACGTTGCCTCGGCAACAATCATTAACATAACTTTATTGAAATGCTCATTTTCTTGTCAAGAGTAGGGCAAACGCTTTTGGCGTTTCCGGCGACATTCATGCCGCAGTTCCGCTCTTTCACAATCTGGGGTATGTTTGTACCGGACATGCTCTGTTAGGTCCAGGTCTAGCTTCAACAGTTGGTCTCGCAGCGGGTTCCATTAAGATCGCATTCACAGCACTATGCTATCTAAATCTGTCAATCTTCTGTGCATTTAGTATTTTATTATTATTATCATTGCAGTTCGCTCTGTATTACTATTGGTTTCATGTAGTATATTTTCTGACAGCGCGATGAATTATGCATTAGACACTTGATATTGAAATCTTTATTGAACAGTTACGTGTTATCAATGTAAATTGGTTGTCTTATATTTTGAACAGTCCTGTTTTCATGTTCATGACTTTCTGCCAATATATGTCCCTCACATTGGTTGTAGTATTCACGTGATCAAGCTTCTTAGGAAGTGAAGCGCGTTGTGAATAAACAGAGCGGTGAAAACATATCGATACAGAGTCTTCAATTCCTGAGAGCGCGCAGATTCTTGAACATTGCAGTGAGGTTTAACAGCCGGTTTATTCCGCCGGCATGCACGCCACTCTCCACGGGTCCATTAGAGTCCAGATAGAGTGTTTCTGTATTGGATATAAATATACACACACACACACACACACGCATATATATATATTCACTTAAAAAACCATAGGTTTCACACATGTTATAGTTAGGTGGATATTTCACTCGTAAAAAAACAATGAAATTTCCCTGTTATAGTTAGTTCAGATACCTATAACTCGTGCGCCCGCAATCCTGCTCATGACGTCACATATTACATCACTCATGACATGGTCAGTGGCATCATCCTTGTGATAGAGTGGCGGTCGCGCGAGTTATAGTTATCTGAACTAACTATAACAGGGGAATTTCATTGGTTTTTTACGAGTGAAATATCCACCTAACTATAACATGTGTGAAACCTATGGTTTTTTAAGTGAATTTGCAAGGTTTTTCAAATGCTAATTCCTAACTATAACGTGTGTGAAACCTATGGTTTTTTCAGTGAATTTGTACGTTTTTTTAAATGCTAAGTTATGTATGTATTATTTTTTTTAAATATATTTATTTTACAATAAACTACGTATTAAAAATTATTATTATTTTTTTAATGGTTTTTCACCGTGCGCGCACCCCCGCGATTTAAAAAAAAAAAAATTTAAATGTTTTTTTCTGCCTTCGGGGTCCTTCAGGGACCCCCTGACAAAGGCTAGGGGGTCAGGAACTCTCTACCCTGCCCCCTTTTCACGTTCGCCACCTTCCTTTTTCACTCTCGCACTGAAAACAAACAAAATGGCGGCCGACACTTCCTGATTTCGACCTATTCGAACGTTGACTGACATGTAACCACCAATCAGAATTACGCTCGCGCACGTTAGGGTGCGCGCACGGTGCACGCACGGTGCGCGGCTATAGATATTTATGTGCTTTAACTGCAATTTTCTCAGGAACTACTGAACAGATTGACTCCATATATGCAAAAGGCACATCCCTGACCTGAGGACTACCTCTCTGCCAAATTTCAAGTAATTCTGTTCAGCCGTTCGGGCTGTACCTTCGACTAAAGGTCCTATGGGAAAATGCATGGGGAAAACGCGTTTTGGGACCCCCCTTTTTTCTCGGCCCCCGCTTGACGAATCCCCCCGAGACTTTCAGGGTAGGAGCTGAGCGGAGCGCCCCATTCGTTTTGAAGAAAATTTCGCGAAGATTCGTCAACCGGCGCCAAAGTTATTCAAAATAGAATTTTGAGATTTCCTATGGAAACACGGTCCTAACTATAACTATCTACTGGCGACCGCCAGTAGATAATATATATTTATATATCATTACTTACCGTAACCACTTTTACCAAGTATATACCTTTACCACGCATGCCTTTGCGTTGTAATGTCATGCGTAGTAAAGGCATATGCGATGTAAAAGTATGGTAACGCGTTGTAACAGCACTTGCGTTGTTACAACCGCGTTGTAATGGCATGCGTTTTGTTGGCATGCGTTGTAACGTCATATATTCATATCTAATTATATACCTCCCATGTGTGACTTTTCTAAAAATTCAAAGCAGGTTGGTTTACCACAGTGGTGTTTGACAAATGTTCAAACATAAAAGTGAGGGGAGTCAAGGAAGTGCCTCACGTAAGCAGCACCCTAAGAGCAGTTGGCGGGTACGCACCAATTAGCTCACGGTCATCATCAGCACTTCCCAGATAAAAACGGAAACCAACTCCCAAAAATATATGTGAGAAACAACGATACTGTGATTACCCCAACTGGGGCATCATTGTAAGCTCGGCGGTAGGTTAGATTCAAGAATTTCCTTTAAAATAACGTGTACACCGGGGTCACATACACTAATCAGATACCTGAGACTGACACGTTTGGGTAATGGGGTTGATAGCTGATGTAAGAGTTAACATCTGAGACTTGAAGAACGTTCTAAATGGCTTATATGATTGTAAATCAGCAATGGAATAAAGGCAGTGGCATATTTTATCTGCCGAATGCCCCCCTCTATTGATACACTATATCTGGAACTTAGCGGTCCCCCCATGTCTTTTGAATCAAAATGTCATTAAGAAAACAAGCAATGGTCTCGGCAATATTATATGGAGAGCTATTGTTATTGCTCATTATTTTTTTATCATTATTGAATCCCTAAATAAATGGCATTGTCATTTCTATTGGCATTAGCTTTTTTTTTTGCATATGTGATACCTATTGCATTAGCAGAGAGAGAGTGAGGTAGTGAGATCGAGAGAGAGAGTGAGGTATTGAAATAGAGAGTGAGGTAGTGAGAGAGAGTGAGGTAGATAGAGAGTGAGGTAGTGAGATAGAGAGTGAGGTAGATAGAGAGTGAGGTAGTGAGATAGGGAGAGTGAGGTAGTGAGAGAGTGAGGTAGTGAGATAGAGAGAGTGCGGTAGTGAAAGAGTGAGGTAGTGAGGGAGAGGGATGTTGTGAGGTAGTGATATATAAGCATAGAGTGATGTGATGTAGTGAGATAGAGAGAGAGGTAGTGAAAGAGAGAGTGAAAGTGATTTAGTGAGATAGAAAGAGTGAGGTAGTGAGATAGAGAGTGATTGGGGTAGTGAGTGAGAGAGAGTGAAGTTGTGAGGTTGTGAGCTAGAGAGTGAGGTAGTGATGTTTTGAGAGAGAAGTTGTGAGATAGTGAGGTAGTGAGATAGAGTGGAGTAGTGAGGTAGAGAGAGTTATGTAGTGAGAGAGAGTGAGGTAGTGAAACAGTGATGTAGTGAGGGAGAGGGATGTTGTGAGGTAGTGAGATGTAAGCAGAGTGGTGTTGTGATGTAGTGAGATAGAAAGAGGTAGTGATGTTTTGAGAGAGAAGTTGTGAGATAGTGAGGTAGTGAGATAGAGTGGAGTAGTGAGGTAGAGAGAGTTATGTAGTGAGAGAGAGTGAGGTAGTGAAACAGTGATGTAGTGAGGGAGAGGGATGTTATGAGGTAGTGAGATGTAAGCAGAGTGGTGTTGTGATGTAGTGAGATAGAGAGAGGTAGTGAAAGAGACAGTGAAAGTGAGTTAGTGAGATAGAAAGAGTGAGGTAGAGAGATAGAGAGTGAGCGATGTAGTGAGTTAGAGAGAGAGTGAAGTTGTGATATAGAGAGTGAGGTAGTGAGAGAGTGAGGTAGTGATCTTTTTAGAGAGAGAAGTAGTGAGATAGTGAGGTAGTGATATAGATTCTAAGACACTCCACAACTCTCTACGACACTCTATGCCACCCTATGCCACTCCAATCTACGACACTCTGTGTCACTATATGTTACTCTACACCCTTCCACAACACTCTACTTCACTCTATGCCACAACACTCTATGACCCTCTACGCCACACCCCTCCACTCTATGCCCCTCTGCATCACTGCATTATACACCACACCACTCCACTCTACTCTACGACATTCCTCTCTAATCCATAACCCTCCACCCTAATCCATGGCACTCCACTCCACTCTACGGCACTTCGCTCTACGACACTCCACTCTACACCACTCAATGCCACTCTACAACACTCTTCAACACTTCACTCTATGCCACTCCATAACACTCTCCTCTCTATGTCCTACACTCCACTCTACACCACTGCGCTCGATGCCACTATCCTCTGCAGCACAAGCTTTTAGCCATACTGAACAGAAGCCACGCTGCTGTGCAACATGGCTAAAACACACTGGAAAAGCTATTGGCGTTCCCAATGCTTGTTTTATTTTTAGTTACAGGGCCGTATCCTTCGGAGCCAAGGGCTTAAGCAAAGCGCTGTCAACACAGCTATGTCTGCTAAAGACGCCATGCACCTTGTGTTGCATCTTGAAATGTAGACTGTGTGTGCATCGTATGAATCTTTAATTAATGTCGTGTGATAAAACAGACATTATGTGCCTTTTCTGCCATTATCAAACCGCAGGCACATTTTTTGGACTCCCAGTCTATAGAGCTGAACCCCGTGGAGCAAAATGCTGGGTTGCGCTGCACAAGAATCCATATATTATCTTCTATATAATGCCATTTATTTCGTGTTTGCGTCCTTTCGTGCTTTCTTTCCCTAGTTGAAGAAAGCTGGCGCTGAAGCCGAGGCGAGCCTGGACACTCTCACGGTGGTCCACACGGTGCGAGGGCATAAAGTACTTTTCATCACAGTCTCTGGGAAAAAAGGGACATTTGTGAAAAGTTTCAGGAGTTCATTTTGCTACAAAAGAGGGTTTGGCGTATTTTAATAGACGAGACGTCGCGTCTGACAGGTCCGATTGTGGTCTGGTGGCACCGCCGGCACATTTCTCACTTGTCGGGACAAAGCCAATTAAAGGCGTACATCGCCAGCTCCCTCTCACAGGAACCTCAAGGCACGTTTTTCACCCTCATTTGTGTGCCCCCGCCAAAGACCCCTGCGCCCTCTCTATTCCTGAAGTGAGCCTCGCATGGCGTCGGGGATCCTGAGCCGCGATTGTACATTCCCGGGCGTGGAAGAGTCGGCCAGGCTTGTTTGTCCCTTACTGAGAACGCAGAGGCGAGGCTTGCCCTGAAAGACGGCCAAGTGCCACACAATAGCTGCACAATAGCACATGAACGGCGCTAAGAGCCCTTGTACAAGTGGCAGCGCACTTACATCTCGTGACGCATTACTCGTGGCCGCTCTGGTAGGGGTCAACTGTTAAATCCTCGCAGAGGATTCTAGAATGTTGCTGCGGTGTAACTGACTCTGGATAAGTCTAGAACCAATGGCGTGGAGAACATTATAAACTGAAGGGGTTTTAATCAGAGAAGATTCTAGAAGGTTGCTGCGGTGTAACAGAATATGAATAAGTCCAGACATAATGGCATGGAGAACATTGGAAATTTAAGGATTTTTAACAATTTACACAGGGGGGCATCTACTAACAAGCACACCACTGCCTTTCTCCGAGGCGAAGCAATGCCTCGGAGAAACGCAGCGGTGGTTTCAGATTCGGGGGCGTGGCTAAAAAGTGGAAAGAAGAGCGCGGAACACGCCCCCGAATCTGAAAAAGACGGAGCCTATTTGGAGGGACGGCTCGCTCCTCCAATGGCTGGCCTCCGTTTAGGAAGCCAGCCAATGGAGGAGAAGCAAAAAGAGAGGCGGGCTAAATAGCCACTCTAAGAAACATTAAATCTCCGACTTCCGGTTCTGCCTTCGGCAGACCGGACGGTCCTCGACCTAAAAAGAAGCAATCATTATGTGGGATGTTTAGGTTGAAAATGTGCACATATCTATTTCCAGGCAATCAAGGTGCCTCTGTCTTTGTGATTTTAAATGATGGCTTGCCGGTAGGATTCCACCTGGCAACTATCTGGTAAATAGACCATACATTTAATATTAGAATACATAGTTTTACTTGGCCTGATACAACAAAATACAGGTATTGCTTATGCTATCTGTTGTTTTTCTCATTTTATCTACTTGTTTTTAAATACAATCTGCAGGTCCGGTGCATCCTAGAGGTGGAACTGGATCCCCGTGCCCTGATAAAATTGCCACAAAATTAATGTCAATGAAACATGTTGGCCGTTCAGGTTTAACTGGTTTAAACATGACACTGTTGTTTTAAATGAGTACAGTCACAACAAAAATTAAAGATAGATGCTTTGTGTTTCTGTAACTCAATCTTAACCTTTTGGGAGTACCACAAGTGGCCTCCTCTTTCAACTGGGGTCTTTAGGGAATGGTTTATTTGGACTTGGACAGATATCATGCACTTGACACACAGCTTTTTTTTCACTTATATATTTTTGGGAGTTGGTTTCCGTTTTTGTCCGGGAAGTGCCGATGATGACACAGTGAGCTAATTGGTGAGTACCCACCAACTGCTCCCAGGGTGTTGCTTACGTGAGGCACTTCCTTGCCTCACCTCACTTTTTGTTTGAACATTTGTCAAACACCACTGTGGTAAACTGGCCAGCTCTGAATTTTTAGAAATGACACACATGGGGGCGTATATGACTAGATACCAATCCCTGTCCCACGAAGAAGAAGAAGAAATAGTGTGACATTTCCTTACAATGCCGATGCATCTGTGTGTTAGATAATTAGGTGTTTGTATTTCGACTACAATGGGCATATCAAAAGCTGTGGGCTCTGGATTGGAAGACACACTAATATATAAATAAAAGTGACGGTTGGAATTCTTGAATTAATCTCAGCCACAGGTATTTATTGGGGCCGCATCACAGTCCGTCATTAATTTGCACACCATGTCACATTACTTTGGACCCAGCCATATCCAAATCAGTCTTACTCCTACTCCAATGGGAACAGTCCTGCCCGAACTGCCAAAGCCAGGTCCTCCCTGAACCATAACACAAGCAATCCAGGACTGTTTCGCTGCATTTAGGGCTCATCAGCCTGTTATAGCTTTGTTCCAGTGACACAGTGTGCCTGGTACCCACATCTGGGCATACCCGTCCCACTTAGGGCAACACACGAATGTATACCAATAAAGTGATGGATGGAATGCTTGAATTATTCTCAGCCACTGGTAATTATTCAAGGCCGCATCTCAGTCCACAGTTATTTATTTTTGTGAGAAGCTGGTACTGGACAATGTCAACTGCCATATGTGGCCAAAGGACACACTTACATGCTGTACCACATGGCTAAATGTGCTGTGGTACTAACGGGAAGTGTGACTGAAGGTCACATCCTGTGCCTAGTACCCACAGGGCACAGATGAAGGCTGTGCCCAGGAAGTATAAAGACAGGACCAAGGATACAGCACCATAAAATGCTAAATGAGTGTTCAAACTCTGGAATCACCCCCTCTTTTGGACCCTTGGGCAATTAGTGTTTACTGGCTAGCATTCTATGAAAATACTGAAGTTTACCAATAGGGTCTGGGTACTATCTGGAGATGAAAGAGCCAACAAATTAACAGGAAGCACAAAGCCAGAGCCGAGCCATGCAAATGTTTGGCATAAGAATCATGCAACAAACATCCTGTTAATATTTGATAAACTGTCTTTAAAATTCAAGAACGAGTATTTCTTCAAAATGCAGAAACGTTTCACCTTAGTACATCAGATTATTTGAAAAGCATTTACTAGTGAAAGTTTTGACAACATTATTATGGCCATATTCAGGAAGGGCGTTGAGTCGCTTTTGCACCACCCAATGTGGTGCATGCGCGATGGAACTCTCAAATGCAAATTATCAAGCCACGCAAGGCTACTTTGCGTGGCCCTGAGTGGCTTGATAAATCAGGAGTGATGTAATGCAGTGAAAATCCCTACGTTGTGTTACTCAGCCCTGGGAAGGTGTCCCATGGACGTTGCATGCGTGTTCCCACGCAACTCTCATGGATTTGACGCATTCACAGATTTACCATGGTAGACCTGGGAATGCACCAAAATGCTACACCTTCCCAGGGGAGGTGTAACAAGGAGAAATATCTTAAGCTTTCCTCGTTACTTCCTCTTTCTATGTGTGCTGCATTGTACAGCACACATAGATAGGGGAATATGCCTCAGGGGATTTCTTTTTGTGCAGGAAGGTCCCCCTTCCTGCACAAAAATAATCCTGCATGAAATGCAAGCACCCTTGCACCATGGTGCCTTGGGGCCTGCGTTGGCGCTAGGCAACCTATTGTTCCCCAACTCTGGGAAAAGGACAGGAATGCGCCCTATTATAATACATGTGGTGCGTTCATGCCCTTTCCCTGTAACACAGCACAACAAGGTGACCTGCTGTGCTGTTTTGTGTTACTTTCTCATAAATATGGCCCTTAGCGAACTAAGAGGTAAGTCAATTGTCACGTATACCTTTTTAAGATCTGGAAGCTTACCGATAATATTCAACTGTCCGATGTGTGAGTGACTTTTACTGGAAGCACAATGTCACCCACACACTGGAAAATGTGGTAGGCAAGTATCCTGGAGAAGCTGCCACATTCTTAGGAGCAAAAGGCCAATCGGATACAAAACCCCCTTGCTGGACATAGACTTCAAAGGATTGAAGAAAATCAGGAATCTGGAATCTAAGAGTGTAACTCTTTAGGAGGGAGGAGTCAAGATCAGCAAGCAGAGGGTGTGAGGAAACAGGCGAAGGAACACAGCTTTGTTGGGACACACTCTCCAACAATACAGAAGCCTTCATATGGTAAAAAAAAACAGGAAAAGAAAATAACATAAAAAAGCAAATTGCAGGAAACACATATGATTGTGAAAGTGCCTTTTTTTAAATTGCAATGAACAATAATTTCACTTTATCTGGGGTGTTAATCTACCGCCCACCAAGCTCTTCCAATACTTTTAGGGAGACATTCATCAACTTGACGGCCTCACTGACCATTAAGCCAGCTAACTTTAACACAGTAACCTCCCCTTGGAAACCAGGCAAGATGGTGATCGTGTTAATTTCTCAGATGATCTTGCAGCATGTCAGTTGACGCAATGAGTTTCTGGTGCCACACTGTCAGCGTGGCACTTTCTCTACCCACTTTTTTTGATTCTTCATTCCTTGAAGGTACTTGCCCCTCTCCCTATGACTTGGACGGATCATTTTTTAATTCCCTGTGTCCATAATCAGTCTTCCTGCCCGGTACCTATTTTTTAAATGCCCATGGCATAAGCTTAATCTCCAACATTTTGCAGGCTTTATTCATTTGCGGCATCTGTAGCTGGACTCCAATGTGGAGGCAGCAAATAATACTGTCCAGGACGGGTTTACTTCTGCTCTGGACACTTTTGTCCCTGTCAGACTGGCCAGAGGCAGGAAAAAGTTTGCAGCCCTCAGGTTTAATGAAACCTTGATGTTGGCATGAAAGAATTGTAAGGTTCTGGAACCCTCTTGAAGGCACTCGTATGACTCTTATAAAAAACGCTATATAGAGCTGCCATCAAGTCTTAACATAAATTGATTAAGAAATCCAGGTCTGAGTACTTTGGCAATGAAATAAAGAACAGTAATAATCCTGCAAAAGTATTTTGTTTCCTTCAAAACCTGTACTTGCTGTGGAGTTTATAGAAGCTTCCAATGACCAATGTGAGAAGTTGGCAAGGTACTTCATTGGTAAAGTAAAAATCATCTATTCTACCTTTGCGCTTAATATTACTGCCTCCAGTCCAGTAGGACTGACTAGTACTAACCTGCCACAGCTCCATTTCTTACCCTCACTGTCCCTTTCAGAACTACACACTTTATAGAAGAAAGTTAAATCGGGCTCTTCTGCTGTTCATTTAGGTGAGACCTATTTCTCAAACTCCAGGACTGTCTTTCTCCAGTCTGTCTTGAAAAGATTACTCTCTCATTGGCAGTGGTATTGGGTTCTTGGAAGCATACCAAAGTTATCCCTCATTTTTAAAAACCTGCTCAGTATGCTTCAAAACTGGAAAATGTCCTTCCTATTTTTCTTTTGCCGTTTCTCGCAAAGGTTACAGAGACTCACGTTAATGCCATCTTAACCAAGTTCTTAGAAGAAAATCCTTTCTTGGATATCTCCCAGGATGGTTTCAAGTCACTGCACAGCACGGAGTCAGCCTTCCTTGCCAGTCACTGAGCAACTTTGCAGCGCTTTACATAAAATGTTGATCTTCTGTGCTGATTCTGCTTGACTTAAATGCTGCCTTTGACACTGTATGTCACAATATTCTGCTCCAGCGCCTACAAGAGATTGAGATAGGTGTAACTGCTAACCTAGTTTGTCTCTTTTCTCGCCGATAGTTCTTTCTAAGTTGTGTCTCCTCCTTATAGTTCCAAATCGCACACTCTACATCATGCCATCACCCAGGGCTCCTCCCTGGGCCCTACCTTGCTCAACATCTACATTCAGCCATTGGCTCAGGTTTTGAAAGCCTTGGGGTTCGCGCTGGTGTCCTATGCTGATGACACCCAGCTTGTGCTGTCCCTTTCCAACAATCCCACTTTGGATTTGTGCAATTTCCAAAAAGGTATGCTGGCGGTCGAAGATCGGATGGGTGCTGGTTGCCTGCGGCTGAACACAAATAAGTCTGACATTTTGCTTCTAGGTAAAAACTTCCACTCCTGGGATGACCACTGGTGGCCACCTTCCCATGAGCTTTTTTCTTGCCTCAAGCTGGTGGTCAAAAACCTAGGTGTCTGGGCGGACAGTGGCTTAAGTTTTGAAGCACAGGCGAAAGCAGTAGTAGGCACTTGCTTTGAGCTTCTATGTGTGCTCATACCCATTCTCGTTTTTTTTAAACCCCCCCATGTCAAGTCATTGTTCAAGCAGTAATCCTTTCCAGGTTGGGCTATTAAAACATCTCATACCTGGGTTCTAATAAGGCTGTGATTGGAAGACTCCAGATGGCCCAAAACGCCACAGCAATGCTGTTTTCTATTCTGAAGTATTGCCCGGCCACTGGCCTTATAAGCAGATTGCATTGGCTTCTGACGAACAAGTGTGTTCATTTGAAGGCTCTGTTCACGACTGCAAGATCTTTTCTCCCAGGGGGCCCCCATTTTGTTCAATTTGCTGTCTTATTACCTACCCCCACACCTTCTGCGCTCAGCCAACCTCAACCTGGCTTGTGTGCCCCGTATTACAAGAGTAAGAGCAGGTGGCTGCTGCTTCCGCATTAAAGCTCCTGCCCTCAGGAACGCACTACCTTTACCTCTTAGGCGTATTAAGAACCACTGGTCCTTCAGGAAATCCCTAAAGACCTGGGTGTTTTCCATCTAAACACTCTGTGGGGTTGCCTTTCTGTCTGGTCATCATCTGCAGTTAGGTTTTTTTCCAAGCTGTTGTTGAGGCAGCCATGCACTCTACAAATCCCTATAACATAACATAACATGCTTACTGAGTGAATTTTTAACTTGTTGCCAATGTCGGTGTAGTTCCATTCAGCTGTTTTTTCTGAACAAATTTTCCTAAGGAAATTAACATGGGAAATCCATGTTTTGGGAACTGGGAGTCAGATAGGTGCGAAAGTTTCCATAAAGGAGCCGAGGTGGATGAACTTTTATTTGGAAACTTTTGTCAAGATCTGTGAAATTGCAACAAAGTTATTAGTGAAATAAAAACGCTCTTCCCATGAAAGCTCTTATCAAACTATAACTCCAGGGTGCCACCCGCCACTGTTAATACATATACATGCATGTATATACACACACATATGTACAGATATATGTTGCAAAAAAAAAAACATGAGTAATACTGATTCACAAAAGGTTCAAACAAAAAAAAGTATTAAACGCATTATGAATTATTGCAAAATGACACACCCACAGCAGCACAATTAAAACCAAAACTACGCATTTCTTGGCTGATTAAAAATACCTCCCTCCCAGAATGGGCGTTAGCTGGCAACACACCCTCTCGTTTCCCATTAAAGTGACTTGCAGACACACGGTTTCATGGGAGCGTTGGCGTGTAAAGGGAACAGAGTGAAGCGAGATTGAAATGGCCGTTCTTCTCTCTGAAGCCAGTTCAGTCAGACATACTTGGTCAGGCTCAAATCCACAGATAAACATGCTGAGATTTTTATTTTTCAGAGTTTCCGGACAAATTAGCAGGCGGGAGAGGGAGAGAGGAAGAGTGAGAGGCTAAAACTAGGAGGCCACTCCTTAGGGCAGGGCACGGCGTGATTTTGATAAAACATTTATTGAGGCGTTGACTCATGCATGTCTGCAGCCCTCGTGCATGCCACGCCCCTTGGATTCTTTCCAGTTTTACAATTTTATCCTGCACAAAACTGTTTCTGTCGAGTAGCAACAAGCTCCGTCAAGGGCATGTTCCTGTAAGTGAAGGCAAGAGGGCTAGGAGATTCTTTCTTGATGCCACTCACACAGAGAAGGAATATTTCTTAAGCATGGCCTGGAAATCTGGTATTTGCACAAATACACAAGTTCAATTGCTTTTTAATTCAGGAATGGGAATTTTCATTTCAGTGGCTACCTTACCTTGCACGAATTGTTTCCCTGCAAGTCCACTGCACAAATATGGAGATATTTACACTTCTAAGGCACCAGTTATGGTTGGGGTGATAAATTCCCACAAGTGTGGTATCTTGTTACACCACATATCATAATTCCGAGTTTAATTCCACGTTTTTTGGTCATTACTGCACCCCTTTTTCTATAAGTCTATTTCAGCAGGCTAACCCTTCCCACAAGTTAGTGGGAGAACATGCTCAGGAGATGCTTGTGGAATTCCATGCAGTAAGCAATGAGCTCCATATGTAATGCTCCCTTTTCTGATATAGATCTTAGGATAGGGGGTATTTCCCTCTCCTGGTATATACATCATACTGCAGTGTTGTTATTTCCGGGATGCGGTAAATACCTCGTTCCCATCCACCACTCCTGGAAGTAGGGTCAAAGAATTGCTAAGATTAATTCATATCACAACATGTAAATGGGTGTAATCATTTGAAATATTTATCAGTAAAACAGAATTTAGAGTCTGAGGATATTAAAACTAAAAATGGGCCCTTTAAATGAGGATATTGACGGTGAAGATGATGAGTCCATTTAGGGACATCAGACCTTGAAGAATGGAAAAATGTAGTTTGATAAAGGTATGCGAGAAAAATGTATTCAATGCGTATGGGCTTCAAACAATGGGGTGCAGTATTTGGAAATTTGAGATACGGGATAAGCAGGAACATTTTTACAAGATTGAAGAGAAATGGAGAAGAGTAGGATAAGAGAGAGGGACGGAGCATTAGAAGTGGAGGGGCCAATGACAATTCTAACTAGGCTCGAACCAGGTACCTGGCTCAGCTCGGGGTCCTCTCGGACTAGTGGTTAATTTGTAAAAAAATAAGTGCCGGGGCTCTCGTCAGGAGTCAGCTTGCACCAGCCCATTTCTCCTGGTAGCGCGGCCTAAAACCGAACCAACTACTAACCATGAAAGTGGGCAGAGGAAGTGGCATAATGGCCGGAGCTGGGGAATCAGGTTCGAATCTCCGCTTCGGCTCAACATCCTGTGATTCTGGGCAAATCACCTAAACTCCCCTTGCCTACCACCGGCTCAAATTTAGCATTTCAACTGTTGGAATTCACCGTCCCGGGACAGATGTCTTTTCATACAAAGTAGGGGAATGTGTAAGCATTTTGCTGACAACTATGCTACATTATACCACACTAGGGATTTTTTTTTTTTAAATTGGTGCATTATACAATAAAACCAGGCTACCTTTTTATAGCCACAATCATGTGTACCTGTCCTGTATATTCGACTTTAAAGCAACTAGGCTTATTTCCTTCATAATGAGCCAAACGTGTACAACGCATGCCCCAATACACCGTCACTCCACCAGAATCAATCAAGATTGCGAGCCTTAAAACATCATCCTGCAAATAATTGGAACACAAGAAAATGCTCCATATGTGCCAACACAAATCATTTGTTATACAACAATTTAACTCATATTAATCATTCCGAAGAAAGCTAATAATTCCCACATACACAACCACACTTTTCAATTCAATCTAGCTTCCCGCATTGAGTAGACAGCCTCACCTGAACCAGTATCAAATGCCGATAACTTGGCTTCCCGTCTCACAAGTTGTTTGGGAAAGCAAAAAAACACACCTGTATTGAGTCCGCTTGTATCCTCACCTCACGGCCGCCCACTTTAGGATCAAATTTAGCACTGATACAGAGGGGTTGAAAGGATTAAAGGCTTGTCCCTCCCTTTCCCGCCCACCAGCTTTCTTAACTCGAAAGGCCTTACATAAAGGACAATCCAGTAATATATTTGGTTGGATTGATATCCTAGCTGCCAGAATACATTGAAATTTAAAGGCAGCAAAGATGGACAATGTGTCACGAGCCTGTTTTTTGGCAGCCTGCACGGATTTAGCCTCCTTGAGCAGGGGAGGATATTTCAAGGACAGGGGCCAGGTGGGCCTTATCGTCGTGATACTTGTGCGGCCGGAGCTACAACCACGGTGACCGTCACGCCACCACACTCCCCCAAAAAAGTTGGTTTGGCAATGGGCATGGAATATTGGCAATGGCATGGCTACTGCTACTTAGTAGTACTTCCTTACCGTTACTCGTGATGGGCCGGGACACTGCACTCCTTTTATTAACTGATTAGGCCTGGTGGTGGTGCGGATGCTGCCTGCTCTCAATTGTTCAACGTCATCAGGCTGATTTGAATGATGACTCGTGGGGTGCGGCCCGTGGGGGCATGGTAATCTGAAAAAAAAATCTGCGCATGCTGCCTGTTGTCGCACAGCCCATACCCCCCCGCAGAACCAAAACCCAGCCCAGTATCCCGCCTACCGGCAACACTTCCGCCATCAACATATCGTTAGAATCTTCTCCTGGCTCAGTCTCACAACCGCAACACGCTTCACCTGGGGAGACGAGAACAACACTCTGCGCAGAGTACGGTAAATATATCAATATCATCAATGCAATAAATGACGTGCAGCAGATGCGTGTAGACCCGGCCCTGACAAGTAAGTGCCGGTGCTAAGCACCGGAAAGCACCGGCACAAATTAAGCACTGTCTCGGACCCCTGAGCTCAAAGCAAGCCGATCCTTTATGTAGTTTCGGCTTGCCACAAGGGAAAGCATTAACCTTTGATCGATGTACAGCAGGAGAGATAAAGAGATACCCATCTAGTGACTAAATTGCACAATGCGAAACCGGAAAACCTGGGATCAATTCCAGATTCCCCACTGGACCAAAGTACGTGATCCACGGCAAGTATTTCTTTTACCCTGCCTCCTTTTTCATTATCACAAACGAAATCACCTTGAAATTTGTGATTTCCTGGTTTGCGTGGTACAAAAAGCCCTCTTGCATTGACTATAAAGTTGCTCAAATACATAATAACAACTTATTCTACTCTTGTATTTGGGGCATACATGACAACTGACATGCGTCTTAGTTTGCTAATGGCATTGTCGTCAGGGCAGGGGGCAGGAGTGTTTCTAAATTAATGATTAAAAACTATGAATTTTTATAAATGCCTCTCACTGCAGTGATGTAATCCGATGTACTATGGTGAGGCTCTTACACATTTTATCTGATTTCTTTACATGATGTTTGCTGCATGATGTACATGCCAACATTTTGATGGCTTGGCTAGTGTATAGGCTCTTAAAGTCAATTCAGACCCATGGCTCCACTCCGCCTACTAATTTGTTGTCTCACCCTCTTCTGAAGAAGATAATTATACAGGGTCAGGGCCCTTAAATCTGTATGAAAGAAGGCGCTGAACTGTGTCCCAAAATACCACAAAATCAGATGTTTTTGCCAGATGCTCCTTCATTGGGGGATAGCCAGATTTCATTGCATGGGTATCATCAGGATGAGCGTGTTGGTGAGCTGATGTGATGTGGTACAATGGGGACTCTTTATGGCCCCTACAGATGGGAGAACGTCTCCCAGCTAGTTAGTAGACACAGCTCTAGTAAAGGTATTGAAGTGTACAGGAACCATGGGAGGATTAGCTAGCAATACCCACTGAGATTTCAATAATTGGCCATTCATCAGGCTTTGATTTTGCAGGATGCGGGGCTGAAAATGCTGCTTACTGTCAGGTTGTGTTTGTGTGCTATGATGGAATACCTCAAGATCATCAATGCTGTTGGCGTTTTAGCAAAGGAGAATCTTGCCCAGAGCATGAGCTGTGACTGTATTCAAGTTGCATGTGCACTGGAACATGCCACACAGTACAGCACCAGCAGTGAACTGTAGTAGCGGCTGCTCTTGATAACAAGTGGTGCGGCAGGGTTGGGGAGGTGTGGGGGCTGGGATTAAATAATAAAAAATGAAAAGGTACTTACCTGCCACTGTCGGCCACCGTCTTGTGGTTCTTCTGCTCCGTTCCCGACTTCGATTCCCCACGGGATGGTGCACACTGCGCAGGCTCCTAGGCGCCAACCAAGAGGCTGCTCTCATTCTGGTAATACTGTTTACCAGAATGAGAGCAGGGCCGTGATTGGTTTCAGCGGGCTGGGTTGATGCTCGCTCAGGTCCTAGGAGCCTGTGTCTCTTCTCCACCCGGCTGTGCAGCGCTTCTTGGGTGGAGAGAACTCAAAGTGCACAATACGGTTTGGCCTGCCTTAGACAGCCAGCCAAAACGTCATGTGCACTTACAGTGTGCACTACTCCCCTCCTGCTGTCATTATGACTCTGCCCAGACTTGACTGGCTCTAGCAGGGAAAGAAAAATAGGATGATAATAAATTGGCTTTATTATCATTTCATTTTTCCCTTCTCCCTCAGCTGGCTCTCAGAAGGGGGTGGGGGGGGAGTGGGCGACCCTCTGATGAACTGCTTAGTTCAATGCTGTCCATGCCGGACTCTCCTGGACAGGTCTGGCCTTCCTCAGTGCTGCATTCCCTCATCCACCTCCTCTCCTGATGACCCCACTCCCCCTCCAATCCTATGAAACACATGGAGTGTCAACCAAACATGATGCATGAGTGGCGAAGGTGGCTGGGGAAGACCTTTCCCAAGGCTGGAAGGATCTTGTGAACAGCAGGAGTCAGTGAGTCCTGGCCTGTTGAGCCTGCAGTGACTGCTCATAAAAATTGACTCTTGATTAGTCAAAATGGGCAACCATATGCGAGAGCTAAATGGCATCCAGCGAGAGACACTGGAGCTAGGAAGAAGAATGTCTTAAAGATGAGTGAGAACAAAAGTTTGCACAATGATGTCCTGTAGTTTTTCAGAACTCTGTCAGTTCCCAGGCCGCATGTGCCAGGTACCCTGGCATGTCATGTGCCAAAGATAACAAAGAAAAGGTGCATTATTTTCAACACCAACTGCTGCACTGCTTTGATGAGGAAAACGCTCCTCGTGAGTAAACCATTTGTTTTCAATTAAACCAAAGTAATCCATAGTGCTCGCATTTTGTATAACTTCAGTAATCCATATTTTCTATACTTATGAAATCACTGCGGAGACAGAAAAGTTGAACTTGAATGTTTTATTCTTCATTTTCAAATGTCGTATGCTGCTCATCCAAGCTTTAACATAGACATGTGTAGTCAACTTTCTTTTGAGCCGGTACAATAAAAACACCCAATGCGTTTCGAACTATTCTAAGTTCTTCGTCAGGGGTACTGTAAAAAATCAGAGAAAACTGCTTAAACAACTGCTCAAAAACAAAGCAAACTAAAGACTTGAAACTGAAATCTTGTCCCCATAACCTCCCCTCCCTCACAACCCCCATTGACCTCCCACTTTCTTCATGAACCTAAACAATCTCGTCACAAAAACGGGTGAATCAAATAATCTACAAAACCCTTACAATGTTAATACCAACCGCAAAAAGCAAACAGTGTGCATTTACCTTAAGCAACCATAACCAGCGGGTTAACGTCTACTTTTCTCGCTTCTCATTTGAAAAAGAGATCAACTTTTCTCTCTCCCACCATGGTTTTATTCGAAATCTACTTGCACATGTTTCCCCAATCAATCCCTAATTAAGTCCAAACCCCGTGACCTAATTAGACTCCCTTGCTCGAAAAAAAGAGCTCCTGCCTCCATGTCCCATAATACACTGACACAGTTGCCAAAAACAGTGAACCCACGAACCTGAAAAAAACTACGTAATGACAAGAACAAATAAACACCAAAGTACATGAAAATACATGCAATCGTAACGTGTTACATAAATCAATACAATGTAGTGATTTAAAACAAAGTTCATGATGTGTAGAGCAGCCCTTTAAATTCCAATGATGTCATGTGCCAAAAGCATCCGACCCAATGGATTCCCTGCCTGCAGGGTGCCCACCTCCCTCTGAATGAATCATCATGTGAATAGGCAGTTCTTACAAAACGTCCAGGGCCTGTGTTGTGTGTGTCGATAAAGGAGGCGCTATCCACGAAGACATGGAAAACACTCCCCTTATGACCATAATTTTAACACAAATTTCAAACTTCGAATGTTCAGGCAAAACTATTAAGAATACAAAGTGCAGCCGTTGATCTCATCTGCAACATTAGCAAATCTTACATTGTTTCTGAAGCAAGGAGGAACTTTCATTGGCTGCCTGTTATTCACCTGAGATATTGTGCTTGACTGAATTAATCAAGACCTTTTTTATATTATAAATAAAGCATTTTTTTCACCTGAGAAATTGTGACTAACCGTAAGTTACAAGTAGCTAGTTCCTTGTTACATGCTTAATTACTTAAAACATTTGCATGATAAGCTTCATGCATTTAAATATTGTGCAACAATTCATAATGAGTTCATTTAAAACAGATAACACCCTATAACTTCAAGGAGTTAGACAAACTTAAACTATCACAGGTCAGTTAACTCACGTTCACCGGACAAATAACTCACACTCCCAGGGACAATTTCATGCTCAAATGTTTATGAACTGAGTTTATTTCGGGCCAACATCAGGAATTTTACCAAGCATGTCTTCAGAATCCGTTCATTGGGATGGAGCGCGGAATGTCCATATATGCTTTATGTTAAACAGTTGCCTTAACCGGCTTCCTCTTTCCATGAAAAGGGCCAGGTGCAGATAAAATGGATTAAAGAAACGTCCGCTTCATCTCACAGTCTGTACAAAGTACTGTCCCGCTTAACCCGCCTGTAGGCTTGTTCAGGAGTTGGCAGGTAACTTATGCGGTACAGCATGAATTTGCGTTTTAAACAACTTGAATATACAGCGGAAAAAATACAGTTGGTCATGCAGTGTTGTATAACCATCCAAGCGTGGTCTAATAGAACCAATTGATCCGGGTTACACGACAGTGTACTCACTCTTATCAATATATTTCTTAAACATTTGTAAAGTGACCGGTGTGTTCCCAAGCTCCAGCGCTCTGAGGTTGGTAAGAACAGATACAATCAATCGTGCAGGGGAGTTGGCCTTAATATGTGACATTTGGAACCAGAGCAGAAGTTTAATCAATAATATTGTGTTGTTTATGGCAGTAGTTTAAAAAGGCATCTTGCCTTGCATTGTCTTGTTTAACAGCACCAAACTCCACTCCCATCTGAGCAGATATGAAGATCTTGGTAAACTGAATAGTTGTTTGTATGTTCGTTTAACAAGTTCAATCAGTGTAAGTGATTCTCTGCCTCACAAGGCTACACATCAATAGTATATAGCAGGTAGCAATTTAGTATTAATTACATTTACCATTGGGTCACTGGTGGGTCTTTAAATGTTTTATATAAGGATACAAAAGCTGATAATAAAGCAAGGGACTTTGCATGGATGCACTGCTCTTGAGCGAGGAATGATCCTCTGCAATGGATAATTAATCCCAAGTACTATATTCTTAGGTACCCGCAGTGCGACCGTTGTTCAAATACCATGTCCCCCGCTTGTTGATTTTTTGGGGTCAGTGGAATCGTATAACCTATCGATTAGGCGTTGGAGACCAACTTGAGTCTTACTGATAAGGACGTCATCAGCGTACAATATGTTAGAGATTAAATTGCCACCAAGTTTAGGGGGATGAGAATTTATAAGCTCCAGTTCGCTATGAAGATCTGCAATGAATAGGTTAAACAGCATTGGGGCAAGCAAACAACTCTGTTTCAGCCCAAAAGAAGTTGGAATTATACCAGAAACCCTCTGTCCTTCACTGATCTTCACTCTCATATAGGTGTTTTGATATAGAAGCTGAATTGCTTGAGTAGCCTCCTGTGGATGCCCTAATTATTCAGTTTCGCCCATAATGCATTCCTGGGTACTCTATCAAATATGGATTTAAAGTCCATGAAGCAGACATACAGGGAGGTGCTAGTCACCACTGTTTTATTGATGATTAATGATACAGCTAATAGGCTTGTAGCGGTGCCTGTAGCTTAGTTGAAACCCATTTGGTTTATTGGTATGATTTTCAACGACTTGGCCCAACCGTTCATATCTTTCAACAGGAGCATTGCAAAATATTTGACATCATTGTCTAGGAGTGTAATTAGGCAGTAATTTGCCGGAGATGCCTTATCGCCTCCTTTGTAAATTGGAAGCTCAATTGTGTCTTTTTATGAGTTTACGATTTGAGTGATTTGCAGAAGCATAATTATACAGCAAAGCCAGCTTCTCCGGCCACATTAATTACCTTTTAAAAGCAGCATTGCTCTCCGGTCCACCGTGGCACTGCCGTTTGTAATGGAGAGAGCTTCTTTACTTACTCGACTCTCACTTCCTCTAAGGTGGAGATTAGCACTCTAGTGGCGCTTTTGACCACTATATAAGCAGCGGACGCACTGCGGTGTGCCAAAGGCAAGCCCATCTGTGCTCGTCCCGCCCCCCCTGGTCAGCTAAACAGGGAAGGGGTGTGGAAGATCTATTCTAAGGGAGGAGTTGCTGGCACTAAATGTTCTAGGTAAAAGCCTAATTTGCCCTCAACTCTCCTCGCTGGCACCTGATTTGTTAGCGGACAAGCGCTGAGTCTGTGAGAATCATTTCATTCTTGGTGACGAGTGGGTGTGGTTATCAGTGTCTGCCCCTTCAGGTCCAGGCCAGTTGGTCACATTCCTGAATCCGGCCCTAAGGTTAAATAAGCATGAATAAATGCTAGGTCTTTAGTTAAGTGCCATATGGAATTGGCCGAATTAATAGACACTCATTAGCTGGATATCACTTTTGTGGCAGAAACCTGGGTTGATCCGTCTTCGGGACCAGAAATAAATACACTAGCCCCACCCAGTTACATGATTCACCGGTAGGATAGAGAGGATAGCAAAGGAGGGGGGCTTGATGTAATACATCATGATATTTATTCGGCTATTTTTCCCCCGTTCCCAATCTAAGTCTATAAATTAAAGCTTTGTAAGACCCAGTCGCTCAATGGTCTATTGTTGTATAGATCACCAGGCCAAAAGCTCACTTTTATAAATGCTATTGGTCAGCCCTTAGAATCCTCTCTATTTCCATCTGATTTTACTTTGTTTGGCAATCTCAATTTCCACTTAGGGAATCATAGCTGCCCTGACACTGCTACTTTGCTTGACTTAATGGCAAGATTCAGTTTAGAGCAACATGTGGTGGGGCCAACCCATCGTGCTGGCTGTAATTTAGATGGTATTTTTTCCAATTGTAGTTATTTTGGCAATTTAGCAATATTGCCAATAACATGGTCGGATCACAGCACAGTCAGTTGGGAGATCCTTCTGCGTCATAGTACAGCCCCATACAAGGTTCCTGGAAAACTAATTATTTCCCGGGCATGGAACCAGATCAATTCGCAGGAACTCAATTCGATTCTGCCCAAATCTCAATCAAACAAGTCAGATGACCCAGATAAGATGCTATCCAATTATTCCTCATGGCTGACTGGAGCTGTCAATATGCTGCTCCAGTCAAACTGACTGCATCAAGGAGAAGCAAACCGGTGTCTCCGTGGTTTGGTAGAATGCTTCGGGCTGCTAGGGAAGCCTGTCATAAACAAGAACATATTTGGAGGAAAATCTACCATAATAATGAAAAAGAAAAATACAGATCTGTGCTGGCAGATTATAAAAAGCTTGTAACGAAGGAAAAATCGGAGCACTTTATTAATTCAATTGAAGCAGCCAGTTGCACCTCTAAGGCCCTTTTTCAAGCTGTCTCCAAACTCATCTCTTTGGTGGTTGAGAGTTGGAAAGTGTTAACTAGGACTTCTGTGATTCCCTAGCGTCATTTTTTTCGAATAAACTAGAGGTTATTTTTAATAAGTTCAGTTCTAATATAGAAATCCCACCTATTAGGAAGGACATCTGTCTTAGGGATAGCAAAAAGTTTTTTTTATCTGAGTTGAATTTTCTCTCAGCAGACCAAGTTAGACAGCTGGTTCTCTCTACTAAATCCGGCTCACTGCATGATCCCTGTCCTCCAAAAATATTACAGCTCATTCCTGATTTGGTGGCTGCACAATTGACGTCCATTTTTTGTCAAAAATATTTTTATTGGTTTTAAAGATAAGACAGTACATAAAAAAGCAAGCTGTGGAAGGAAACATCAATGCATCGAATATGCCAAGAGTTACAGAAAGCTAAAGTATCATATACAGTTTGTGTACTAGGACACGGCAAATCCTTGATATGGTCAACCTGAGTCCCTCAGGTCTCCAACAGACCACTCACAACACACAAGTCAACAAGTTCTCATGGCAAGTCAGCGAGGTCTTTGGCTGTCCTCCCTACCATCCCCCCTCCCCGACCCACCCAAACTCCCAAACAGTAAACACAAAAACACAAACTATGGTGTCACGGTCAAAAAAAAGGAAGAAAAAAAAGAAAAGGATCAGGTGCTGTTGCGGGTGAAGGCAGGATTATGAAGAGAGGGAGTCCCCAAGCCCCCCGAACTCCCTTCTACAAATCAGGGAAGCCAGCTAAAGCTCTCTATGTGGAAGAGATGAATAGCCCGCAGTCGTGGCCTACATGCAAACAAGGGGAGCCCCTCCTACAGATATTCCACCAGGGGAGCCTAGACATAGTCAAATTCCTTCCGTGAGTCTTCCACAATGTCTGCCATTCTTTCCATCGCCAGTGCACGCCACAACCTGGAATGCCATTGGGTAAGAGAGGGGGCCTCCACCTTCTTCCAAGCAGCAGCCACAGGCATCTTTGCGGCCCGAGGCACAGCCACGTCACAGAACAATCCCCCTGTGTTTGGCGCTTCAAGGTGGGATCCCTAATCCCCAGGAGAGTGTGTTCTAATGTGTCCGGGATCGGATATCCCAGAATCTCTTTGATTTAGGAGAGTACCACCTTCCAGAAGGGCCTGATGCGCGGGCAGACCCACCATATAAGTCTCCCAGTAGCCCACAGCCCCTCCAGCACCTATCGGAGGAGCTAGGGAATATAGTGTGTAACTTCTGAGGGTGCAGGTACCATTCGTACATAATTTTGTAATAAGCTTCCTTTAAAAACATGGAGCAATTATACTTGGGTATATCCTTATATACTGAGGCCCATTGTTTCCTTTCCAGTGGGGAGGCTAAGCTTGAGTCCCAAAACCGTTGGTGTCTAGGGGTGTGGTGCAAACCCAGAGAGCGTATGAGTGAATAAAGGAAAGAAATGGTCCCCCTCATAAGGGCTCCTGACTGTAAGAACTTTTTGATTGGGAGTAGATCCCTAGTGGCTGCCTGCTGTATCTGAGGTTGTGTAACCCAATGAATGATTTGCATGTAATGAAATGCTTCCGAGGGTTGAAGGTAAAAAGCTTTAACACATTCTGCGAAGGTCATCAATTTGTCCCGTTCACATAGATGAGAGATCATGAGACAGCCCCCCTCCTGCCACGCCTCGAATGGCCCCTCCCGCAACACCGGAGGAAACTTGGGGTTGAAGTGGTTGGGTGTTTAGGGGGAAGGAAAGGTGGCAACGGAAGTGGATCTAACTAGCTCATCCCAGACCCTTCAGGTGGTGACCGTAGGGGTACTAATATGAGCATTGCTTGGGCAAGGGGAACAGCCATTACAACGCGGTTTTTACCACGCCTAGCCATTACATCGCATGCGTTACAACGCATGCGATGTTACAATGCTATGCCATTACAACGCAAGTCTTTACATCGACTTGCGCTAGATGGCGTGCTAACATTACAAATAGTGTAGTTTACTATCCCAACACCTTCCCTACTGTTAAGTGGACTGGAGTTGGAATAGTAAATTACACTTTTCTAATGTTAGCACGCCATCTAGCGCAAGTCGATGTAAAGACTTGCGTTGTAATGGCATAGCGTGGTAACATCGCAGTCGTTGTAACGACCGCGTTGTAACTGCACGCATTGTAATGACTCGCGTTGGTACGTCATACATCCCTTGGGCGATAGTGTTTTGGCTTCCACATGAGGTCCCAAATCGTCCTACCCACTATTTGTCGGTCCATGTGGAGCCAAAGTTTGTACGATTCTCGAAGGGACCATTCCGTAATCACTCTAAGTTGAGCTGCTCAATAATATCCCATGAAGTCTGGCAGGGCCAAACCCCCCTCTGCTCTCGACCTAGTTAGCACTCGTTTAGAAAGTCGCTTCCTCTGCTCCTGCCAAATAAACTTGGTAATCAATGTTTTCAACTCAGAAAAAGTGCCCGAGCCACTGGAATAGGGAGGCCCTGAAAGAGATACAACAAGCGCGGGAGAACGTTCATCTTGATGGCATTGACTCGCCCTATCCAAGAGAGGTAGGCAGTCCTCCACTGAGACAAATCAGCTTTAAGCTGGCGCAGCAAAGGTGGGTAGTTAGCTTCATAAAGATTCTCCAGCTTGGGGGTGAGTTTGATGCCAAGATCCATGATTCCTCTGTGCGCGCTCTGAAAGGGGGTTGTTCGTTCAATTGTTCGCATGGACTCCTTGGGCACGGTTAAATTAAGACGGAAGGATTTCGAGAGGTTCACCTTAAACCCTGAGGCCTGTTCATATGAGGCAAGTTCAGCTTGAATCTCTGGAAGAGAGGTCTGGGGCTTCATGACTAGGAATAACACATCGTCAGCAAAGAGAGAAATCTTGTGCTCATCCCTGCCAAACGGGCACCCCCCTATATCTGAATTGGACCAAATGTGTAGAGCTAAAGGTTTGATGCTGAGCGCAAAGAGCAGGGGGGACAATGGGCACCCCTGTCTGGTTCCCCGTGAAAGGTTAAAGGGTTCTGAAACAACCACATTTACCAAAACTCTGGCTCTCGGAGTGGAGTAATTCGCCCGTATCATGCCAATGAAGGCTTCAGTAAAACCAAACCGACGTAAGTCCCAGTCCACTCGGTCAAAGGCCTTCTCCGCGTCTAGCGAGTGAAGTACCGTAGGAATATCCTTCCTCTGTGCCTTCTCGATAATGTGGACGACTCTGCGAAGGTTATCATGAGTTTGCCTCCCCTTGATGATGACCACTTGGTCTGGTTGCACAAGCAGAAGCATAACATGTTCTAATCGCGAAGCCAGTATTTTAGAGTATAACTTGGCGTCAAGGTTTAGGAGCGCTATAGGCCTGTAAGAGGCGCAACTAGTGGGGTCCTTCCCCGGCTTGGGGATGACGGAGATCAGAGCCTCTCCCATAGAAGGGGTTACCTTTTGTCTGTCAGTGACATCGTTGAATAACAGCACAAGACGGGGGACCAGTTCTGGCACAAAGGTAGGATAGAAGTGGGCATTGAGACCATCAGGACCAGGTGCTTTTTGGAGCTTGAGAGAGTCTATCGCCTTTTGGACCTCAGCTGCGGAGATGGGGCTACTTAAATCTTTATTGGTAGCGGTCAGAACCTGGGGCAGGTCCAGACCTTCTAGGTATTGGTCTTGAGTCAGTACATCCAGCGGATCTGCTGTATACAAGGAGCAGTAGAAGTCTCCAAAGGCCCTAGCTTTCCCTATTTCGCTTTGGTGGGAGATCCCCTTCCCATCTACTATGCTTTTAATGTATTCCTTTTCCTGTCACACTCGCAGCTGGCCTGCCAAAAGTGAATCAACTTTGTTGCCCCCCTCGTAGCTGCGTGCTTGTAAGCGTAGAAGGGACTTTTCAGCCCCATTAGTGTAAATCGCCTGGAGCTTCCGTTTAACCTGCTTGACTTTACAGAGGGATGGAATCGAAGGATTAGACTTGTGGTCAGATTCCGCCTTTCGAAGTTCCCCTTCGAGCAGAGGACGTTCCCCCGACGTTGTGCTTTGAGGGTGGCTTCTAGTTCGATACACTTTCCCCGGATAACTGCTTTAAAGGCATCTAAGTTGTTGACCAGGGAGGTTTGTGCCGCATCGTTAAAGTAAAAAAAAGTCTGTGATTGCCTTTCTTAACTCATCTCTAAGAAGTCGATCTCTGCATAGGAAGTTGGGAAAATATCACCTGGCAAGCCTAGAGTGCGGGTGGGCCAATCAAGGGTTAGATCTAGGGGAGCGTTGTCAGAGAGGCAGATCGGGTGAAACTGGGATCTCGCTAGTCTGCGTAGAAGGGACTGACTAATGAATGCATAATCGATCCTGCAGTATGTCCTATGTGAATGCGAAAATAAGGAATAGTCTCGAGATACGGGATGGGCATCCCTCCAAGCATCTATTAGCCCGAGCCCTAGCAGTGCAGCCTTAAGTGCTTTGCTAAATACCCCCCGCCGCTCTATGGGAGTGTGTGGTATCGAGGGCTGGGTCCCATATCAGATTGAAGTCTCCGAGCAGTAGAATGTCGCCCCTTGCAAAGCCCTCTAGTAAGGTTAGGAAAGAGCGCAGGAAATCGTGTTGCCCTGCGTTGGGAGCATAGATTGTGGCAACAGTGCACAGTCTACTCCGAAGTTCACCCCGAACCATCAAGAACCTTCCCTCCTTATCTGTTTTAGTATCGTGGTGGAGGAATGGGATTGAGGCGTGAAATAGAAGCCCATTGTGTTTAGGATGTGACAAGGAGTGAAAGATCTGTGGGTAGGCCCTATGTTTCAATCGTTGTTCCTCTTTGCGTGGGAGGTGTGTCTCATGCCGGGCAGCGATTTTAATCTGGTGGTCATTTAGGAATTTCCAGACTTGTTGCCTCTTGTTAGGGGAGTTCCATGTCAAACAGTTAACCTCCATCAGGCAGCATAATCTTTGTCAGCTTGTCCCTCCAATTTCGCTTCTGGGGTCAAAGCTCTCAGCACCCCCCTCCCTCCTAAACCACTCATGCAATGTAAAGAAATCGCAAAAAGTACTGTGACACTAAACAAAATAACCCTTAACAGATACAAACCATAATTTCGCGCTCGGGTTTCTCACTCGTAGAGGAGAACCTCATTTCGAGCAATAACTGGGGCGGTCCAAATTCTGCCTCCAAGGCCCATATAACATCTACTTAGGCACACATATGATATTGTGTAACAATGACTTTGAACATTTCAAATTGTGAGATAACGTCAAGCCTTTTCCCATCATCACCTTCTCAGGAAAGTTAGAGTAACTGAGGCTGGGTCGGCATGGTCCCAAGATCCTCATCAAGGCCCCAAACCACCAGTTGTATTGGAGCCCTCAAGAGGGGCACAACTTCTGAGGGACACAGATCAAGGACCCTCTCAGCCTGTAGTGTTCTTGCCTACTCTGCGCTGCTTTAGCCAGGGCCCAACTCTACTCTCTCGACCGCTCCACCTCGCTCCCAGGGATACCGCAGGACTTCTCCGATCACCCCCTTAGTTATTGCTGCATCGTCCCCACAGCTCCGGGTCAGCGTCTCCAAAACAGCCACTCCTCTCAGGCCCCCCCTGGGGCCCTCTGATCTGTGCTTCCGCCCCTCACCAATCAGCTGCCAGGCTGCACGCTTCATGCGGGTCCACCCCCGAGAAGCTATCGTGGGGGGGCCAGTATGCAGCACAGGATCCTTTCCAGGGTGACGACTGATCGCTGGAGCAGAGGGAACCAGCAGGGGGATGCAGTCTCCAACTGGGGCCCGCTCACGAGGCTGCACAGAGGTGCCTGACCACCGCCATCTTAGGGTCAGGCACCATTTGTTCAGGTGGACTCTTGGTGGCTCACTGCAGTGGTAGGGGGTCCCCCTGCTCCTCTCTGTACCTGATTCATGTTACATGGGGGGCCCTCCGGTGCCACCGCTCCACCAGGGGCTCCTCACCTCAAACAGGGGCCGCAGCTGGCTGATCGCGCAGGTGCTGTGATCGCCAATGGCACCGGGCGCTGTCTTCCCTCGGCAGGCAATGATCCCCGTGGTAACCGAAGCAGGATCGCTTGAGCCGCGCCCCCAGCAGTGCGCTCTCAGTCCCCCATGGGACCCGGGGCCACGGTGAGCACCTCAGCAGCAGTCGCGGCGGGAGCTGCCATCTTAGCTTGCGCCTCGTACTCTGGTGGCAGGGACACTCTCACCCCTCCCGGGTCATCAGAGGGTTTCAAGTCACCGCCGGGGAGCCCCCGTGCCCCCGGGCACCTCAGGGAATCAGGCGACTCAAATGCGGTGTGGGAAGTGCCTTCAAAAGTGTAAGGGCAGCTGTGCCTGGGGCAGAGCTGATCGGAATAATGTCCGGTTGGCCATGATGATTATCCACGCCCCTTGACGTCCATTTTAATGCTGTATTTAGGACAGGTGTCTTTCCAAAAGATTGGAAACCTGCATCAGTCCTTCTGCTCCTTAAGGAAGCCAACATGAATACTCATGATCCAAATAGTTATAGACTGAACCCCAAGTTGCCCTTTCCAGCTACATTATTGGAGAAAGTAATTAATCTTCAATTATTGGCTTTCCTGGACATTTATTGGCTGCTGGATGATTCCTAGTAGGGGTTCTAGAAGGGGCATTCTACAGAATCTTCTCTTATTGTAGCTACAGAGATGGTGAGTGCCACTGTTGAGGGTGGGGGCAATGCCGCCCTCATCCTTCTTGATCTGACTGTGGCCTTTGACACGGTCAACCATGACCTTCTGATGGATCGTTTGGAAGACCTGGGTATAGAAGGTGCAGTGTTGGCCCTTTTTAGATCCTTTCTGACAGAACAAATCCAAACTGTATCCATGGGTGATTTTACATCTAAACCATTCTCGTTACCGTGTGGAGTTCCCCAGGGCTCCTTGGTGAGTCCAACTCTTTTCAATATTTATGGAACACCGCTGGCGGCCCTGGTGAAATCTATTGGTCTATCAATTTTTTCATACGCGGTCAACACACAAATGGTCATTTCCCCTTCCAGGAATGGTCCTGACACAAACGAGATGCTCTGTAATTGCATGCGGGAGGATGGTGCTGGATGGATGTGAATTGCCTTAGCTTATTTGAAAACAACATTTACTTTTGGAATCTCTCTTGGTGGCCAGATGAATTAGGTTCTCTTCCGGTACCTGAAGAAAAGGTAAAAAATGTGGAAATCTTGATAGATGAAAAACTTACCTATAAAGAACAAGTTAATAAGGTAATTTCTACAGCCCTCTTTATGCTACATATGATCAGCACCGTTTTCCCTGCAAATCTGCTGAAAACAGTGGTTCTTTACCTTGTACTGTCCAGGTTGGACTATTGCAATGGACTAATTGTCAATTTACCTAAAGCTCTCTTGAAAAAACTGCAGATTCTACAGAATACAGTGGCAAGGATGCTGATGAAAATCCAGAGGTTCTAGTTGGCCTCACGAGCCTTGGTGAAGCTTCACTAGATCCCTGTGCATTGAAGGATTCTCTTTAAAGCTCTTTGTATCACCTATAAAGCCCTTCAGGGACGAGGTCCAGCCTTTTTAAGAGAATAACTTAGAAGGTATGTTCCTAATAGGACTCTTGGGTCCAGTACAGCCAGGAATCTGGTGGTGCCACCTTACAAGCTCTCCTCCTGGGGAGGTAGGAGTTTTACAGTTTGCTCACCTCAAAACTGGAATCAGCTTCCCTTAGAAATAAAATCTGCCCCTCTCTTTGGAGTTTCCGCAAACTTTGAAAAGCTTGACTCTTCACTAAATCCTAAGAGTCTTGTTTCTTAGCCCGTGACACCTTAGGGTGCTCGTTCGCGCTTTACAACACTCAAATTCAATAAAATCAAATAAATCAAAGCAAGCATGCCAGGGTTAAGCTTGAATATGAATTGCGGGAGGCCATTCAAACATGGCGCCCCATCTTTGCGTCTATGGGTAATAATGTTAGTGATTTGCTCCAGTTGGTACAACAGGGGCTCTGTAGGAATTCATTTATTTGCTTTGGTTGACATGTTGAGCTCACCTCAATAGTTTAAATCAATTTTCTTTGACAAGTGGGAAGTGGTGTTAATGGTTCTCGAGTGTCCTGCACCCACCACATCCTCCTTTTTTTCCAAATATATGGCTTTTAGATGTTAAGCCCACTGAACTTTGGGCTCCACTTTAACTCTGCATTATTACGGACTCAAATCTTCGTACATTGGTGACGGAGCGGCTCTCCCTGTCAGAGGACTCCTACCTACAGCCTGAATCATTCACATATTATGTGGAATTTCTCACAAATACAATTTTTTCATATAGTTAGATGTGTTAACCGCCCTTTCTAAAAAACGGTATAAGTGGATATACATTTCAGTGCTACATTAATTGTGCACCCTCTTTGGCTTTTTATTGTGCCATTTATTCATATTTCCTTTGATTCTCTCAATACAATACAAAATGGAATTTTGACAGGCAGCAATCACATTTAGCGTGCTCATTTTGTCCTGATGATGACACCTGTTAAATGGTGAAAGGTCAAAACGCCGTCAACAGTTTTCCGGTTGAAAATACATTTATTTTACAATGAGGCATATGTGAACGCTCCTATTAATTTATTTTCCATGCACAATAGTTGTTTTATTGTTACTTTTCACTATTGTCTTCGCTTTCTGTGTATATCACTTCGCACCATTCACTCTAATTTCACAAGCACTGTGTGTGCACTTAGCACAGCGAGCACTGTTGTATTTATATCTAATGCTGCCATTAATCAGATACTTATATAGACATCTTTGAAGAATAATAAAATATGTAAAAGATTCTCTATGGATTACCAGTGGTCATGTCCTCTCGTAATTTGTTTACTTATACAATGCATATATTTATAGTATTGATTGAATTATGCTAATTGAGTTTTCTAAATGATACCTTTTGGGGACATTGTTGTGAGATATTGATATTATCTTGCTCTCCTTGGGTTTGTGGGTTGCTCCTGTTGTCTTTAAACATTATTTGCAGTCAAGGCACCTCTTTCGGTAGATTTACCATTTTCCAGTTTACTTGATTTTTAGGTGAATTACTCAAGCCTTATATCCTCTGGCGTTTGCTAAAATCTGAGAAACTTTTCCTCTTCAAGTACCAGTATTATAATGAAGCAGAAAAGGAGGTCACTTCTTAAAAATTTGAGGATCTAAAACAAGGAATGGACTACCATTAAATCTAAGGCAGATTCCTCACTTCCTTGCTATTATAAGACACTTTGGGCCACATGTACGACCATATTCTTTTGCGACTCGCAATTTGCAAATTTTAGCGCCTCGCAATTCGCGAGTTGCAAAAGAAAATGTACTAATGTGTCTCCGACACATTTCGCGATTCCCAGTGGGGTCGCAAATGACCCGCCTCATCAATATTCATAAGGTAGGTCACAATTTACAACCCATTGGGAATGGGCAATAACACAGGGATAGCGGCCTGCTGAGGACAACAGATCCCCATGTCAGTGTTTGATTTTTTAATAAATCACATTTTTTTTTTTTTTAAAGCAGTCCACTTTCCTTACAGGAACCGAATGCGTTTCAAAAATTTTAATGAAACATTTCATTTTTTAAGAGTAGGCAGTGATCCGTGGGACTGTTCTTAAAAAATGATTTTGCTACCAATCACAAAAGGGAAGGGGGTCTCTGAGGACCCCTTCCTATTTGCCAGTGACTTACCACCTACTTGAAGTAGGCGGTAAACTGTGATTGTTTTGCGACCGTATTCTGGTCGCAAAACAATCGTACATGCCGTTGCGACTGAGTATTAGGAAGGAAAGCCTTTGGCACGCCCCTTCAAAATACAGACAAACCCTATTTTGCGAGTCTGTAATAAGTTACCAAATCGCAAAATAGGGATGATACATACTACAACACTTTTTGGTGGTTGCAAACAGCTCAAATCTACGTTTATGATCTCAAAAAACGGTCGTACATGTGGCCTTCAGGCCCTACCGCTTTCACTAGTACCGCATCTCTCTATTTCTTTGTTAGTACAAGTTCTTTCAGCACCAGGAACGTTTTGGGGTCAGCCTGCTTTATTAGAATAACAATAAAACAATAATCAAATAATTAACTCTGATGGGTCTCTAGTACTGGCATGCTCACATGTGAATATATATCTTGCATGAGACATTAATCACCATTCATACTTTATATGGCAATTAAACATGGATCAAACACACCAAATGTGATGCTTGCAATGAGTAGCATTCTAACCCATTGTTCTTTTGCCTACCATGCCAGCTCAGATTAGACCCAGTCATTTGCAATCCAATCTTGGTCCTGCACTTCACTGCTGCTAGTGTGTCGCACTTTTGTGGGGAATGTTATTTCTTCACTGTCTTTAAGCTCTCTTTGCCCCTCTGCGTACTTTTTGGAGCTTCTCTGTTCCAGCAATTCTGTTATATTTCCCTTTCTCCATTGACTCTATTTGTCTTTAAATAAAGTGCCAAGAGAAGGTGAGCCCTAACCGTAATGGTCGTCAGTTATAATAATATATGCCCTTTCCAGCGCTCAGAAATGGCAGACGGGCTGAATGAAATGCTATACAAAAAATAAATTCCTATGAGGGGTTACAGATATTAAATGGGTCACTTCCAGCCTCAGTTAATCTCTGTTGGTGCACCACCTTGGCATGCCAAATCTGAGGATGGGAGCTCATGGAGGGCCAAAGTGTGGCCAGATGTCTAATTCTTGTGTTGTCGATGGTATCTCAGGGTCTTTTATTTCAATTCCACTAGAACTTCTAGGTAGCAGAAAGGAGGCCTGGTAAGCCACCAACATATGAAAGTATACCCCGAGCATACATCACACCATGAAGTGGCACAATGCACAGACATCAACTCTACTCATGGGCCATGACCTACTATTTACAGATGACATATACACCATTCGCCCTTACATATAGATATAAGTGCTCAACATTTAACGATTGCAAGGTATTTGACAATCAAGCCCTGGGCAAATGCATTCTCAATGCAATTAATGTAAATATTATTTTAGGAAAAGACTAGGGAGCTTTGCATGATCTTTGATTCAATTCAAGTTAAGTCAATGTTACGCTTTTTTAATCATTTTTCATAAGTGGAGATGTTACCGTGGTGTGTGACACCCCCAAACCAGGATGAGTTGAGTTACATTTCACATCAATGCATTACAAATACATCTGTACATGCTGTGTTCCAGATTATGCTGTGCAAAGTCAATCTGCACTGGAATTACCAAAACATTTCAGTGTTCTGGGAATTATTAAGGAAAAGATAAGTTAAATTGGAGTAAAATACAGTCGGTGGAGGTCCTCCGACAGATTTCTTGTTACCAATTTTTTCTAGTTTTAATCCTTCACACCCACCTCTCTCCCATAGTACACTTTTGGTTGATGTCCTGTTTAATCACAGACTCATGCCCAGGAGGGCATTTAAAGAGAATGCCTGCCTGACAATCTCAACTTCTTCAATCTCGAATGGGCGTCATAGTGACCTCCTCAGCTCCTTTTTAGGTCGAGCCTAGAGCAGCGCGCATGCGCTGCTTGCGAGACTTTTAGTAAGGGGCTTCAGAAAGCTCACCAAGGTCACCACATGCTTGTGCATGTGTTTTTGTTTTTCGCACAGGCTATTGGGCGTTGCGTGCGTCTTTCTAAGAAAGACAGCACGCAATTGGGCAAAGGTGGGTGCATGTCCCGCCTTTGCTCCGCCCACTGCCTATTGCTTGCGGTTACCCGCACGGGCGACATCTGTTTTGAATTATCGTGCCCAAACACAGGCGCGATAATTGAAAACAGATCGCTCGCAGTGGCACGCCCGCGTGCACCACTTGTTTCTTTAGGCAATGGCTTGTATTTTTAAGGAAGCGAGGCGTCTGCGCTCTGATGTACTTTGCGTCTTAGTTGTAAAATTGCACAGCAGATGCCATCAGTATGCACAGTGCTGTGCAATGCCTCCTGCCATTGACATCTTAAGAGTGCTCAGACGCAGAATACATCGTATTTTTATGAAGAGCTGGGACAGTCTGTAGAACAGGCGATATAGACTCAATTGCACAGTACTGTGAACAGCAGTAAAACCACGCGGTACAAGCACACAACGGATCCTCCGATGTTCATGAAACACATCTCATGTTTGTATAAAGCGCTTAGAATACATTCTGTGATGCTATACGCACTCACTAAATCCTAGCCCTACATGCACCCGATGGCGCAGGATGTGCAGCAGCATGGGCATAGAGTTTTTTATGGGCGCTCCGATACACAGCACAGCGCTACTGTGAAGAATACTATTGAGCGGAAAGTGGAGATGGTTATCAGGGGTATGTCCAGCGAGTTCCGTGTACCTCGACACTCTGCGCCGCATAGCACTCTGGGTAAGCATAGCACGTGACAGAGAGAAATTGAATTTCCCTTGTGTGTACAACACATCAGTTCCGTTAGGAATGACAGAGCAAAGATGAGTCCGGGTGATGAAGGGCATGTGTAGCGTGGCCCAAGTACCCGGCACCAAAGACCCAGTCTGTTCTGGGCGCTGCTTGATGTTCTAGGTACCTGAAGCAGGTGAAACAGAGAGCTTGAATGTCCCCCGGATATCCAACATATCGGTTCCGTTAGGAATACAATAGCAAAGATGAGTCCGGGCGATTATCAGTGGCCTGTCCAATGTATGCCATGTACTCACGCTGCACAGTGGAGAGCGCACAGCTCATAAAGTGCCCGGCCTGCGCTCCGTGTTGCACTTTGCTATTACACGCCCCATATTTAGCCTGATAAGCAGCGTTTATACCTAGACCCTTTATGAATGAATGCATGTACGGTACCCATGGATCGAGAGACGGTGTGAGTGAAATGTCATCCGTGTCATTTGTTCCACTTGAAGCGTGCGTGAGCTCTGTGCAACAGCAATGTGCACACGGGCTGTGCAATCAAGCAGACCAAACTGCTTGAAGGGTACACTTGCGATTTGGACCTGGGGCGAGTGTGCACATGAATAAAAGTCACTGTGGTTTAATTATGATGACTGCCACAAAGCTGGTTTGCGTTAAAAGATTCATGTGCACTGAGCAGTGAATAATGAAAGACATAAATATTTTCAGAAGATAAAAACAGTAACATTAATAACGTGGATCACCATACAACACACACCACAAACTAAATAATGACTCAGCTTAGCAACTTACCCATTACTTATTGTTACCTAGGTGAGAAATGTTCTTCTTGTCAAGTGCTTTATGTGTATACGTGTGCACATGTGTTCACTTGCTGTTGCTTTGTGGGCTGCTGTACCTACCTTCCAGCCAATACTTCCCCAGTCGGAAAAACGAACTTGGCGCAGCAGAACTAATAAATATGTCATCGGTGTTCATTTGACAAAGCCATTCCTGGGTGACTTCCCACAACCCCCAAACTCAGCAATTAGAAACAGCTTGCACCGGCCGGGCTGGAAATGTGTGTTTTATTCCCTACAGCTGACTGCAGGGGTGGGATGGGGATCATAAATGAAGAAATAATTGTATGATTCGGATAACAGGGGTTTTGGTTGCATGTTTCCACGTTCAACTACACCCAGCTAGGCACCTTATAAAAACACTTATTGGTCAGTCAGTTGCTCTCGCCTTCAAGAGCCATTGGCTTTATCTATATTTTTACTATTGTGCACAGCAGTACAGTTGCTCTGCAGCATGGCTAAAAGGGTAAACAAGCATTGGCATAGTCAATAGGTCTCGCCTTTGGGACCTTATAAGTATTTAGTTATGCAGTAGAATATCCTTGGCGCAACAACATCAACTGTTGCATGGCTAAACACTTATAAGGTCCCAAAGGCGAGACCTATTGGCTATGCCAATGCTTCTTCAGTTTGCAGATGATCATGGAGCAGCAGGATGGACATGTATGACCGACCTGCAGGTCATATGCGATACATTGCTGCACGTTTGCATTATATATTTCCTACTACGCTCACATCACATATTGTTACTCTGTGGTGATGTACATGTATGCTGCATAGTTGTCAAATCACAACCCTACAATTCTCATTGGACAACTTGGTTTTGGTATAGATTAATAGATCAACAGGTAAATTTCGTATGACACAGGGAAGATGTTAAGAGGAATTAAAGCTCAGGAGCCATCTCATGATGGGTTCCGCTGCATCTGCTCTCAACTGAGCACCTGCTGTTCTGCGGCTCTAGTGTGTAAAGTGAATTAACGTAACCCAATACTTTTTGGAATTAGAGCTTGTTTTTCAGACAATACAGCTTGGAAACAGTGAGCAAGGTTTGCCTTTCTTGGATTTTTGGCTGTGCTGTTAAGAAAAATGCTCGGCCTCCAAGAAATATTGTGAGGAATAAATTCACTTTACTCATTGTAGGTGCATAAAAGCAGATGCTTGACTCTGCACTGAGCCAGTGAAGCCTATCATAACACGACCTCACGTTTACTCACCTTTTTTTAGTCACACTCAGAATCAGAGTTTGAAACCGCAAAAAGGGTTTTCCTATGTATCAGACCCATTATAGAAGTCAATATAGTGTTACCCAGTCCAAAAATGGGACAGTGACCGGATATCGATTCAGTATTTGAAACTGTTGTGTTGTAGGAGTACATTCCAAATAGTGACTCTATACTCAAAGAATCAATATTTTGCAACTTTAATTCTCGTCACAAGCCATTCAAAAGTTACATGCCTCAAGGTTGATGGTAACTAATTCACAAAAGGGAAGGGCACCCCTTGGAACCCTTTGTCAATTTTGGGAAAATGTTTTGGGGAAGTAGGCAGTAGTTCAAGGGACCACAGCCAACTCTCCGAGAAACTATTAAAAGAGAAAACCTTTTACTTTATAAGTAGGCCTTTTTCCTTTAATGAAATTAGTCTGCTTTAAACACGGTTTCTTTATTTAAATGCAATCACAGTCTTGGTGGTCGCCTGATCATACCAATTTGCAACCTACTTAATGAATATTAATTAGGTATGTCAGATTGCGACCCAATTTATTTCAGAATTTTCCAACTTTATCTATTAGTACATAGGTCGAGTTGCAAAATTCAATACTGGTCTCCAAAATACTAATTAGTAATATCAAATACCTTGTACATTGGTAGAGTGACAGAGCTGGCTGTGAAAATAAACTTGTATAGACCTTAGATACAAGAATACATGGGAAATGGGCTATAGCACAAACTTGCATTCCTCAAGGTTCTGATACTGCTGGGTCTGCATCATGGTGATGCACTGTTACACTTGATTGTGACTGCACTGCAGGACCTGGTGCAGGAATCTGGAATTACTCACCTCGGAGTTGCCTGCCATGCCGCTATCGATCTTCGAAAAAGACCCAGCTGCCAGGAAATGCTGCAAGTACCTTGACATGGACAGAGGCGGCATGGAAGAGGGCTCTTGGTGAATTCCAAATTAAACTTTCCCACCATGTCCAGGATCACATGTGAAAGAATGCAATATCTCCCCACCATCTATTTGTCAGCTGTTCCAAAGAGAGGCATCATTCATCTGAATATCATCCCTCCTTGCTCGGTTATTTGTGGTAATTAAGGCCAAGGCTACAGGCCTGCCTATGTCATTTTAGGGAAAGGAGTTGAGAATATGAGTAGCTTACCTGCACTAGTGCTTGTTCAATTCTGTATCAGTGATGTCTATTGTAAAATGCCCAATTGATCTTTGACTCCTGTTGTTTGTTATATCCCATTTTGTGAACAGCATAGGCGCAACTACTCACTTAATGGATCTGTGTGATGAGAATGTATGCATAACCCCTCTCTCAGGACCTCTGTAACCATCAGTCCATATTTTTTAATTGACAAGATCACTAGCATCAACACCAACTTCGAGCCTCAACTGGATTCTTCCACCCTCGCAACCCTCCTGCCCATCTTAACCAACACCCAGAAGAACACCCTGACCACCTGGTGAATGACTAAATCATCACAGCCACCTACCCGGATGACTGGAAACATGTCAAAGTACTCTTCCTCCTCAAGAAACCCTTAGCAGACCCTGATGACGCTCACCAACTACCGCCTTATCTCCATTCTATTTTTGTTTTGCCAACAAAAGTCATGAAAAATATGATAAAGAAACACCTTGCCATTCACCTCAATGAGAACCAACTCCTCAACCCCACTCAATCGGATTGAGGCCCAACCACAGTACACCAACCGGCCTCATCACCACGACCGACAACATCAGTCAGATCATGGATAGAGGTGACACCGCGGTCTTCATCCTACTAGACCTTTCCACAGGCTTCAACACCGTCTTCATCCCCATCCTTATCCAACAACTGCATGAAGCTGACATCCAAGAACCTGTACTTTGCTAGATTTGATCATTCCTGACAGGCTACACCCAGTCAGTCAACCTGGTCCCCTTCGTGGTAGATGCCATCAACCTCATCTGCAGAGTTCCCCAAGGATCCTCACTTAGCCCCACCTTGTTCAATGCCTACATGACCCCAGTCACCAGCATCATCCGCACTTCCCAAATCAACATATCTAGGGGTGGGTGGAACTCCCGGAGTTTCACTCTGCGGAATTCTGGGGAGTTACAAAAAACTCTGTGAGATTCCATGGAGTTCTGCCCACCAGGAGGGATCTCAGTTCTAAAAGGAAAACTTATTTCTGCTGAATCGTGAGGAGCTCGAGCTATAGGTGCCTTACTAGAAGTGTAATAATACAACGCTTAACCTCTAGTGAGTTATACTTTTGGATTATACCTGTCTTCTTAGCTGAAAATAAGCTCTGTGTCATACTTTTAAAAGACGTGCTTACTGGTAACTGCCTCTGCTGCTCATAACTGCTTCATTCGATTGCACATAAGCTGCACTGCAGGTGCTTGCGGGAGACGTGCCTCAGCTACTGCATAAACACCAGAATTGATTCCTCAATGTTAAAACAGACGTATCATCATCACGCAAAAGTAACTTAACGTGACCCTACCAACCACCATCTTTGAATGGGCAAAAAGTAAACTAGTGCGCTGATACAATACTGTTAACTTCAGCATCTTGAGAAATTGTGGCAGATGGAAATCTGCCACAATTTCTCCAGTATTAAAACCATATTTCATAGGGAAGCACAAAATATGGAAATATTTCAGGGTTCCCACTCAAATGTAGATTGCAGATCATCAAGACAGAAGGTAGGGATACGCAGTGCGAGATTGTGTTCATTCCATGCCTCTGTTCCACATACCAACTGTAGTATCTGGGTGATAGTTCTTGCCTACCAACTCTAGTATCTGGGTGATAGCTCTTGCCTACCAACTCTAGTATCTGGGTGATAGTTCTTACCTACCAACTCTAGTATCTGGGTGATAGTTCTTGCCTAGCCTTCGTTTGAAAACACGTGGTTCAGGCATGTTGTTACGCCATTCTGACTATCTGACCCTATTTCAGGCGGAAAGGGGATTCTATTAGCTTAGTCTGAGAGGTTCATAATACAATAAAATTATTTCATTTTTGCTGCTGTCCAATTTGGAAAAGTTACCTTATATGCTTCGAATGTATAACAAAAAAGTGTTCCTGCAGAATTATCATGTCCAAGCTGCTACTGACACCGTAGAGAAGCCAGAATCGAAAATATTTTAAAGAATAGCTACAAGCAGCTTTTACGTTGCTGGGATGCTCTCCTATGTATGCAACAGGCAGGCACACTTCCAACTTTCATTCTCGCCTGAAATTCAACATGCTGCATAGTAAAAAGATACATTGCACTCTGCTTAACCCAGCAGCATTGCCCCACTGCTGGCATCTTCAGCAAGTGAAGTCCGCCACCTAGCTTTAAGAACTCTGCTCATACGAGTGACAACTAGGTGGCCTAACAGAGCTCCTCTTAGTCGAGAAGCTGTGGCTTCCTGAGTGTTGACAGAGGGCGTGGCTAAACTTGCCACAGTTTGGGATTGCGTCTCCACAATCACTTCAGAGCGAGGGCAGTGGTTCAGACGAGAGGACCATTGAGCTCAGTGAGAGTAGCCATACACAGTCACATGTACCTAGTGCTGGACGGGTGCCTTTTAGAAGCTGGTATTCTTTTATGTAGGTTTTATGGTGATTTACTAGTATACATGTTTCTATTTAGTTAGTGTTGAACACTTGTTAGCGTTAGTGCTGATTGCTGAATCACTAATTCTGCCGGCGGAGCTGAAGAATTTATTAGTAATTCTGCATTGCAAGAGTAATTCAGAATTAATAAATTCCTCCAATTCTGCCGGCGGAATTAAAAATTCTGCACACCCTTATATCATATCTTACTCTGACAATACCTAGCTCATAAACTCCCTTTCTGACACAACGGCAAACTCTCAAACTAATTTCTCTGCCTGCATGACAAAAGTCACCAGATTGATGAACACCAACTGTCTCAAGCTGAAGACAGTAGTAATCAGCAACAAAGAAACTTCACTCTGTGACTTCACCAGGGGCCTGCTGAATTCGGACCCACACCCATCCCAACAAACCACTCAAAGAACCTCTGAATAGTAATCGACAACCAACTCACCATGACAGGCTAAGCAAACGCAGTCTCCGTCTCCTGCTTTCACACATTCCAGATGCTAAAAACAATCTTAAAATGTCTCCCTACCAATAATCACAGAGCCATCACTCAAGCTCTTATCACCAGCAAACTTGACTACAGCAACGAGCTCTATGCTGGAATCACTGCTCAACTGACTAGAAGACTCCAGACCATACAAAACTCAGCAGCCAGGCTCACCCTCAAGCTCCGACCCCGCACACACATCGTCCAGCACCACAAAGAGCTCCAGTTCATAAACAGCATTCTTCTAACTCCTCATGCGCACAAAGCCATACGCAATATTGGCCCCACATACCTCAACAACTGCATAGACGTCCACAAACTTACCAGACACTTCTGCTCAGCTGGACTTCTACACGCACACACCCGAGATCTATGCAGAACCAGATCTGGCAGTTGTGCCTTCTAACTCTCTCCTAAAGTCTAGAACGATCTGCCCCTGCACTTCACAACTGCCGCCTCAGTTCTTGAATTCCACAAGGAACTGAACACCTTCCTCTTCACTTAACCCCTTGGCATACCGTGGGAGGATCCACTCCCGCATGAGTTGTGCACTATACAAAATAATATAACATAACATAGAAAGCAATAGCCATTTCAACTGCCCAGAGTTCTCACTTGAAATGGGTCAGATGGAGTCTACTGCTAAAAAACATGGAATTTAGTGAGGTAGTTATATATGTATATGCTTTCTCTTAATACAAGTCTATTGAATCTATTCATGGAAAGCAAATTGTTACTTTCAACAAAAATGTGCCTAATGAGCAGGTGGCCAGATATTCTGATGGAGGAGGTGCAGGACGTCCTTGAAGAGAAGATATCATTCATGAATAAAAATCTAAATCTATTATTGCCCTCAAATCCTGTTCCCAGTTGTCAACACTGAAAACAAGGTTATGACTTACAGAAATGTGCAAATGTACTCCCCTAAATAAAATGGCTTCTGAGCCTACTAGAGCCATACAACTTAGCAAGCGTATTCCAGTCTAAAATACACTTCAGATCAATAGGAAACACCATCCGTATTTGATTATAAAATATAACAGTACACAAAATGGTATGCAAATTTATGCATGTGAAAACAACAATGATGAGGAAATACATAAGAGTATATCATTATGTTTTCACACCATATTTGCAATTCCTTTGTGAGGTATAATGTAGTATGTAATCTAAGGCATAGTAGGTGTAACTGTGAACAAGCAGAGCTTAGAGAACAACGTGAGTATATGTATATGTTTTCCATTATTAATCAGTATGCCTCCTGGCTAACTTTCTCGGTTGCATTCGGGTCAATTGATGTGCTTGATGGAAAAATGTCCGAGAGAGGTGTAGAAGGAGGGACTGGCAGTGGTATTGTTTTTGCCCCAAGGCGTGGACCTGTGGAGACCATTACAGCACAGACATCAGTTCATCAAAACGCCAGGGGTAGTGGAAGTGACTTCACACACCCTTTGACCTCAACGGCATCAGAGGAAGTGACAGAATATGACCTATAACCATGAATTCCCGGAAGTGATTTCACAAGACTTTGATCCTGATATCACAGCTATTGGTATCAATAAAGCCCAGTGTATACCTCAAAGAGAAAATGTATTAATAAATCATTCAGAGATGCACAAAATGAAATAAAAACCAAAAACAGCCATATCCAGCTGTATTAATTGATATGTATCACAAATTGAATATGTATTAGTCCTTATCATTGTCAATTATTTGAGGGGAGTGGCACCAGAACATCATTTACATTTTCATTTTTTTCTCTGCAGTTTTTTATAACGCAAACTAAAACACTTTACATGAGCACCAAATTACATTGCACTTTTTTGGGGCAGGGACATCGGGAGATTAAGGGCTTGATTAAGAGTTAGGTGGACGGGTTCCTCCATCACAAAAGTGACGAAAATCCACTTCGCTGAATTACAAATGCATTATATCCAATGGCACTTAGAATACGGCAGGCTAGATATCTGTCACAAGTTATTTGCCCAGCATCACAGGCTGTTGAGAGGCAAAATAAACTTAATTTACAAAATTGAAAAATATGGAAGCAAGTTGTAAATGTTGATGCTTTCCATTAGGTATTACACTTTGTGTCCCAGTGGTAGCTGCACAAAGTGAATAGTTTTCATGATGACACTGTGCACCTTCTGTTTATGACACTGTTTTGAGGTGAGGGGTAGGCCAGGGGTAGCAGTTGCTATTCCCGGTGACCCCTAAATGATGTCCATGCAGGTCAGAAAAACTATGCAAATAATTTGATTTTTCTGTTGCAAACTGGAGGATTATGAAATTCTTTTCAATATGTTTGGATACATTTAACTCTTTGTAGAGCAGACAATGACTCCGGGCTTCATGCTGTGAATAGACTAGGACGCATATAGAAAGTGCATCTATAATAATAATATTTTAAATTATGTTCAAAATAGAAAATGGACAGAGATTCCGTGAAGGTACAGAAACACAGCATCCTAGAGGGAAGGAGAAAGAACAGAAGAAAGAAGAGCCTCATTTGCTCTGGTGGAGCCAGTCTTAGCGATTAAAGTGAGACAGTTTCAGGTATCAAAATGGACCAAAGGGAGTCTGTTCATCCCTATTAAATTAGTATAACCCCATACATTGATATCTACCTAATGCAACTGATTCGCAAAAGAATAGGCAGCCAATGAAGAGTCTTACAAATACATAATAGAATGCAAATCCATTTTGGAATGCCTGAAGATGGGACACTAGGAAGTTCGGTAGTCCATGGTACAGAGACTACCACAATCCGGTAATATCTGCAGTGACTGCAGAACCTCTAATACTAGGAGTCACAAAGGCATAGATTTTCTGCAGTAATTTGAGTTGATAAAAGCAGGCTTAAAAAAGCAATTTTTTTCTAGGCTACCGAAAATAGATATGAGCCCAGTACAAAAATAGTATGATAACTACTTTTGCACAAATGAGCATATGAGCGAATCCCCTTAGGTCCTCTGTACTGCTCACAACCATGCAGTTTCTGCATGCAGGGAATCCGAGCGACCACAGCTGGACCACCAGTGTCAATGGAGAAAAGGTGAACATCTTCCATATGACTGCAGTAAGGGAAGAAGAAATAAAGAACAACTATATAAAACATTCAGGATTCACGTGCCAAAATTCATGTTTACCATTGTTCGTAACAGCTTGCATGCCTGCATCAAAACATTGACTTTAACATACCCTCTTTTATACTCCCTACATTTATTCAAAAATAGAAGACCAAAGTGAACAGAAATAAAACCAAGACTGCACAGGCAACTGTTATCTGAGTTGCGCAGTGTCGAAATCTCGGGCTTTAATATACTATTTATTAAGTGTATAGTATATTAAGTAAAGATTATGAAACATAAAAGCAGCAAATGCAATAAAAATAATAAAAGTCAGTCCAAAACACAAAGTAATCAGTTATCACAAAACATTAAAATCAATACTTTATGAAAACTATTCCAATGCATATTGCATATGCATTATCCCTGATCTTCATAACACCTCTTAAGTCCATAGACTGAGCACAAGTTCTCACATCACACTTAAAAAATACAGACTTCAAGAAAAGTCTGCAGATAGAATAACAGGGGGCAGGCCAACAGTAAATGAGTTCCATTGTACTTCATTTGTATAACACACAGGCAGATACCATCATTAACCTTTAACAATTTCATAAAAACCTTACACTTTAAACCAGGATTGATACCAACCCACCACCTAAAGATGGCATTACACATCTTAAAAGGGGGCTCATGGTGGAAATAACATTAGGTATCTCTACTCCCTAAAAAATCATGCATTAAAGCAACAGATGGTTTACTAGAGACATAACCATTCTCCAACATATAGCCTTTCTTACATATCTAACGATGGATATGCTCCTTACTCCAAATTATAGAATGATCTGCTGGGAAATATACAAATCCAAATGTTTTTTTTATTTTGATGTCAACACTTTCTGTCAGAACAAAATATATTTAGATAGGCGAAACCTGGAAATGTGTTGTCATTTTAACCTCACAAAATAGTTAACCAGACACAGTCTACCATTTGTTATACACAATAATTTGTAACTATCGCGGATTGTTCTTTCATAAATCCTTATGTACTCTTTGTAATGTTCAAAATATTCTTCCTTATTGGCTCGTTTAAGACTTTGGAATTCCTTCGGCACTCACTTTTTTGCATTTGTAGCATTGCGAATTAAACCAATAACATCCAGCTATTCCACCTGAAACACTTCGTTTTAGAGGAATCATTTCCACCAGACAGCATTCTTTCATTTTCCTAATTTAATGTATTTACCATTTAATACTACTTACATCATCTCCAGGCATATTACTCCCAATTCCTGCAATTCATAAATGACCTTCACTGAATTAAAGACATACTAATATCTTGCTCTCTTGGGGCAATCAACCTTAGGTTTAGTAATTTATTGAGACATAGTTTGTGAAGTAGCCCTTAACATTGTCTCTAAGGTGAAGTGGTCACTTTCCTCCCACAACCCTACTGTAAGGTTTGTGCACCTATGGTATAATGATGGCGCTTTAAATATATAATTTATTAGTTGATTTAAGCTGCCCACATGGGAAAGGTTTACAGGGCTAGACAATCCTTGCTAAATCTCCCATTAGATGGTTCTTCATCAATGCATCCCTCATTTTCACTGCTATTTGTTTTTTAGGACAACAACCATTTACACGTTTTACTGATTTTCCGATTCTCCAGTTCATCCTACAATTCGGCTAACACAGTATCAAGTTCTACAAGATCCAGTGTTAGGTTAAAGCCCCAAACAATAATTAAAGGTATCCCTAGGAACCCTTAAATTGAAAGTTATTAATTGCTTTTATACATATGAAATGTATCTATTATAGCTAAATCCTATGGGTAGCACATTGTTAATTTTAAGCTATTTATCATTATTTGGGTTGAAAACATGGTTAATAACCAGCGGAAGGTTGCCCACCATTGGCTCCTAATGCACCCTAAAAAAATAATTAAACCTGAGAATACATATCTTCTAAAACAACATTCCTGCAACACTGTAACATTGTGAGAGTGAATATATTTAACTATTTCTTGATTATCAAGCAATCTTGCCATACTGTGACTGTCCCATTCCGAAACATCTATGCACACTTAGTCATATCAGCTGTTTCCACAGCAGGGAAAATCAACTATAGATGAGTCATTTTGTATCTAATTCATTTTGACATTAACTGCAACACTGCCTCTAAAGTGTTTCCAAATTTTAATCTGATTCTCATGGATTTACTAATCGACAAATCTCCTTTTTGTAGGATCAGCCGTCTGTCGTTTCAATGTACCAGGATGTCAAAGTGGCCTTACTCTTTGTACTCCAGAACCTAATGCTTCTGGAGAATCCTTTAATTCACAAATTCTCATTTTTAACTGAATGGAAAATTAATTTTAATTGTCTAGTAACTTTTCTCAAATTCATATCTGGAATAAACTGAACTGCAACTATATCTACAGACTGGAAGGAACTTACTTTATCAAAATGTTTTAACAATCTCAGCACATTACCCCTCTTGAGTATATCATATCTCCCTTTAGAGGATATGGAGACTAAATCTATCCTATTCCTTCAAACAACTCACCATCATTCTGGGAAATCATTAAAAATAACAGACTGTCTTTTGATTCATATGTGGGCTAACCTTTTCAATCTGTCCACAGAAATGTTAATTTCTTTACTCGAGTGAGCTTCACATACTCACAGAGAGTCTTCGGATCCCTGATATTCCTGTCTCCTGGTACATCACTCTTGTGTGAATCTTCATCTTTCTCCCTCTAGTCTGGTCTTTCAACAATCTTAAATAAATCAGAATTAACAATAATTTTAATGCAGCAGGTGCACTGTGTCTTGTTTTTGGCAAGTAATAGGGATTCTGTCTTGGTTATGTAGAGCTTCAGGTATGCACTGGACTCAATGTCTAGATGATATGCAAGCCTAGTTTGAGGCTTTGGATGTCAGAAGTAGAGGAGCCTTTCGAGTAGACTTGAGCATCATCAGCTTATTGATGAATCTCGATGTTATCTGTGAGTAGAGCACCAAGGGGCTCCACATAAAGGCAGAAGATGACAGGAAACAGCATGACACCATGAGGGACTACTAAAGTGGTAAAGGTCTTTTTTGATTTGGTGGTGCCCATCTGAACAAAGTGGTGTAGGGTGGAAAGGTCAGAGAAGAAGTAGTGAAGGACATTATTGGTGAATCTCTTCCAAGAACCTCGTTAAAATTATCGCCATTTTAACAAGTTAGATGTGCAGGACATCTAACCTGGGCTTCTATTGGAATTCTATAACGCATATTAGCAAGCCCATTATCGCAGCGATAATTGTAATGAGGTTCTTGCTAATATGCCCCTGAGTTGTAGATAAATGATATTTATCCACCAACTCTGAAAACGAAAACAATATCCCATCACCTGATACATATCGCCAAGTCGAATAATGCCCTTCAGCCTCCAGATGGCAGCCACATGATCCCAGAAGATTGATGGTAGCAATCCAGTGGCATCCGTAGGTGTATAACCAGAGAGTATGGGAATCTTAAAATTTCTCCGAACTGCGTTCCAAATTTTGAACACAGCATTTAGCACTTTAAAGAGGGTTCTTTTAAAATAGCTGCCGTCCAACCTTGTAAACAAAAAATGCTTACCCTCAGAGCCCAGAATCATCTGGTAGGTTGAGGGGCCTTCAGCTGCATTACTAACCTCTTCCCCAGTCAGCAAGATACATGCATTAACCAAAATACAAGCATAATAATAAAAAGTAAAATCAGGTACAGACCACCCTCCTCTTTCTTGAGAGAGGGTCATAAATCGAGCAGCTCTTCGCGGTTTCCCTGGAGCCCACACATATCGGGCACACAGTGATTGTAGATGTTGAATTTGTTTACCTGATACCTCCAAGGGGACTGCCCTAAAGAAATACATAAACCTAGGCAGAACATTCATCTTCAGTACATTGGCTCTGCCTACTAGTGAAAGATGCAAATTTTCCCACCTCTCAAGCGACCGTTTTACTCCCCCAATAATATCACCCCAATTGACCTCTACAATCTCTTTTGCCGAAGTGCGTATCTTAATGCCCAGATATGTGGCTTCGCTAACCACTCGAGGATCGTTGCCCATTATTTGACTTGTTCATAAAATTTGGGTTTTGAATGTGTTCAATTTATACCCTGATGCTATCCCAAATTTCTGCGCTAGACATTCTATTTCAGGTACTGCAAGGCCTGGATTTGAGGTTACGATCGCAATATCATCAGCGTACGCCAGTACACAAAAATGGTCTTGTCGCACAGTAAAGGGTATAATCTTTTTACTTCGTTCGATCATAATAATAAAGGGATTAATATAAAGCGCAAACAAAAGGGGTGAGCAAGGACAACCTTGTCGTGTGCCTCTAGAAATCACAATAGTCTCAGAAAAGCGCCCCATTGAGCACATTTTAGCAGTAGGGAGGTGATATAAGGCCTGCAATGCTTGAATGTATCCCTGCCCAAACCCCATTTGTTGTAGGCCCCCCCCATAAAAAATGCCATGACACACGGTCGAATGCTTTATCAGCATCGAGTAAAACCAGCCCAAATTCTCTAGATTCTGCATGTGCTATATCAAAAAGGGTCACTACTCTGCTCACATGGTCTACCGTCCCCCTTCCTGGTATAAAACCATGTTGTTTCAAAGATACTAAGGGTATTATAACTTTTGTCAACCGTGTGCATACATTTTACCGTCACATACTCACAGAGAGTCTTCGGATCCCTGATATTCCTGTCTCCTGGTACATCACTGTTGTGTGAATCTTCATCTTTCTCCCTCTGGTCTTGTTCTTTCACCAATCTTAAATAAATCTGAATTAACAATAATTTTAATGCAGCAGTTGCACTGTGTCATGTTTTTGGCAAATAATAGGGATTCTGTCTTGGTTAGGTAGAGCTTCAGCTAGGCACTGGAGCTTCCTGGAATGACTTCAGTCTTGATTGTCCTGCCATTCCAGTGGACAGCATCCCATCCTCTCCAGTCTTAATCAGTCTTAATTGAATCAGACACTGAAAAACCTGAAAAAGAAAAGACTCAGATGAGTACAATTTGTTCTAATTACAATCTGCACACTTAACATCTATTTTAACTAGAAATTAGAAAGACTAATCTCCGATTTAGGAGAACATCTGTGAAACATTGTGAGAGGCTAAGCATGATTGTTTGGGGAGGTCTCTTTGACAGAAACAGGACCTAACAATCAGAGAAAGCTAAGAACTCGATAGCGTGATTGAGAGAGCAATGTTCTAAGTGCTCTGAGACGAAGGCGCATTTGGACAAACTTTCAAGCACCTAATCCAGAGTTTGGATCTACAGTCGAAAAACCTTGGAAGTTGGACATACATAGTTTGCCCACTACCTAAGAGAGGTTCGAAGGAAAAACAATGTACAGCGGGTTTTGTACACACAAGGGAGGCCACAAAGGGGATTGAGTGTCCATTGATGGGGAGGTGATGTGAACATTTTCTTTTTTCCTTGCAGTGATACACCCAGAGTATTTAATCAAGAGAAAGAGAGGCACCGCATCAGAAGTAGCAAGGGACATAACCAAGCAGATCAGTGTGAAGGAGCACAGCAGCACAGCCACTTGCAGAAGCAGTTGTCATATCTTTTCTTTCATCTCAATCACCTCCTTCCCGTCAGCATTGTCTCAGATTAAGCTAATTCAATGATTGATTTGGAGAGCGCAGTTGGCAATAGAGATCAACCATGATTCATTGCTCCCGCTGGACCCAGGATCTCAGATTGGTCAATCTGGTGAGTTTAGTGGCTAACCAGCCTCTGACAGTATAGCAGTGATATATTTTATTTAGAAGCTTATAAAGCGCGCAGCTACCCCCAACGGGGGTGTCCCGGCGCTTGGACAGGCGAAGGATGTGAGTACACTCAGCAGGTTAAACACTCGAGAAGAGCCAGGTCTTAAGGTCACGTCGGAAGATAGATTCAGATTTGGTCAGCCGCAAGAGCAGAGGCAGGCTGTTCCAAGTCTAGGCGGCGAACACCGCAAAGGCTCTACCGCCCATTCTGGCGTGGCGGAAGCGGGGGTGACAAGGAGGCAAAGATGGTTGGATCTAAGTGCGTGTCAAGACTGTGCATGCTTAAGCCGAGCTCTAAGGTAGGCCGGGCCCGTACCCTGCAGTGCTCTAAAAACCAGAACCATTGACTTGAATTGGATGTGTTTGGTCACTGGGAGCCAGTGAAGCTTCTTCAGATATGGGGAGATCGAGTGGCGATAAGGAATGTTATATATCAGCCTAGCTGCCGCATTCTGAACAGTCTGTAAGCGTCTGATCAGGTACGCAGGGGCCCCAGCGTACAGACTATTAGCGTAGTCCAGATGTGAGGTGATCAGTGCGTGGACAATGGTCCTGTGAGATTCCTGAGGGAGAAAGGGGAACATTTTCGGATCATATGAAGTTTTCGGAAACGAGCCGCAGATACCTGAACTATTTGATTTTTGCATGAAAGTTCATTATTGATCCGGAATCCCAGATTCCTGGCTGACATCACTGGTTCCGGAGGGGGGTTCAGTTCTGATGGCTACCAGAGCGGAGGAGGGGGAGGGCTTGTTTGATTAAAAAATAGCACCTCAGTTTTATCTGAATTGAGTTTAAGTGTGTTTAGGGCCACCCAGGAGGACATATTGAGCATGCAGCGTCTAAAATTGGAGAAAGTTGCTTTTGAGTGGTCCGTGAATGAAAACACCAATTGGGTGTCATCAGCGTAGGAGATCGCTCTGACTCCACAGGATTCTATTACAGTGGCCAAAGGGGAGAGATATATATTAAAAAACAGTGGGCTTAGTGCGGAGCCCTGAGGGACACCGCAGTTCAGTAGTTTCGCCTCAGACACAAAAGGCTGAAGCAAGACCTGTTGAGTGCGATTTTTAAAAAAGGATCTGATCCAGGATAGAGGGGTGCCCTGGATCCCAAGGCTGAGTAGTCTCTCAATCAAAATTGCATGAGAGACCATATAGAATGCCGCGGACAAGTCTAGGAGCACTATCATTGCCGCTTCGCCTGTGTCCATGCATTCACGGATAGTTTCAGAAACATCCAGAAGTGCAGTCTCCGTGCTGTAGCCGGATCTTAACCCGGATTGTGAGTCGTGTAAGAGGCGGCCTGACTCAAGATAGGTTGATAATTGCTCCTAGACTGGTTTTTCAAGAACTTTGGCTGGTTTTGGTAGTAGGGAGATGGGGAGATAGTTTTTAAAAACCGAGGGGTCAGCATCTGTTTTTTTTAGGGATAGATATCAGCATGGCCTGTTTCCAGGCAGAGGGGAAGACCCAGACGGCAATAAGGAGTTCCATATGGAGTTCAGGGGCGAGATAATTAGGGGGGCCACAAAACTAAAAAATGATGCCAGGTAAAGGTCCTTAGGGGAGCCAGATTTACAGGCAAGCCATTTTCGAAGAGCAAGCTCAGTGGGGATATGGGAAAAGGAGATAAACGAGCTGTGATTTGAAACCACAGGGTTTTGGATCGGGTGTTCCTGGGTAGGGCCGAACGTGGAGAAGATGTCCAGAATTTTATCATAAAAAAGTCCGATAGGCCATCACAGAGTTCCTGAGTAGGGGTAATCATACTGGATAGAGCGGCAGGTTTAGTAAAATCTTTGACAATTTTAAAAAGGGTTTTGGATTAATTATCGGCAGCGTTTACCTTAACAAAGTATTCTTACATTTCTGCACACTTTAGTCTATGAAAGTTCTTGATTGAGGCTCTATAGATAGCGTTGGCCTCAGTATTGTAGGTGAGTCTCCAGCTTCGCTCCAGTTTTTTGCACCGACTTTTTTCAGCACGTAGCGCGGGGGTAAACCAGGGGGCGGAAGGTTTTTGTCTGGAGGAGACTATGAGTTGAATAGGGGCAACCTTATCGAGGGCAGAGGATAGCCAGTCATTGAAGCTAGAAACATCAAGATCTAAATCCCCTCGTCCCTGAGGCCCGGAGCCAGATAGGACGGGGGCCAAAGTGTTGCAAGTAATTTTGCACCATTTTCTGCTTCGATCCCGGGTAGGGGATAGCTTCGTCGATCGGGGGAAGGTGGTCATACTGAATGGGATTAAAAAATGGTCCGACCAAGTAAGCGGAAGAGGTGAGGCAATGAGAAAATTTGGGTTGTTTGTAAACAGTAAATCTAAGGTATGACCAGCCCGGTGGGTGGGACCTTTAACCCTTTGAGTTAGATTAAGGCATTCCAGGGTTTCTAAAAGTTGGCCGGCTTTAGCACAACAGGTATCATCAACATGTACTTTAAAATCACCAAGAACTGTGAACTGTGCGTGTTTAAGTGATAGATCAGCCACAGTAGCATAAAAATCCGCAAGATGTTGCGGTGGGGAGTTAGGGGGTCTGTAGATGAGGATTCCAGCCAGCACAAGGTTAGATGTGGAGGAAATGCAGAAATACATATCTTCCAAAGGGTTAATATTAGGGATTTTTCTCAAAGAGATCTCCCATCCTACCCGAAGAATCACTGCAATCCCACCCCCTAGCTTGTTGTTAGCCCTATTTATTCACACAAAGTGGTATTCGGTAGGTAAAGCCGAATTGAGGTCGGGGTTGGAGGAGTCTCTGACCCATGTTTCAGTCAGAAACATTATGTCCCGGGCATGAGTTGCCAGGAAGAGCCAGATGTCCTTGGAATGGTGGGGAAGCGATCTACAATTAAGTAGGCAGGCTTTTATGGGCGAGAGCGGGCCCGTTTGTTCTTTTGAGGGAGTAGGGCGCATGTGGACGGGACTGGGAAATGGGAGGGGTTCGTGATCAGTTTTGAGTCTGGCAGTACAATTAGTGCAAAGAAATTGATACAGAGGTTCAGTGAGTTTATACAGGGTCGGGGTGCTGCAACTACACCACTTGTCTCTTATATCTAGTATTTGCACCTTAGACCAGCGAATTCGGGCACCGGAGGGGCAACCAGCAACGTGGCTGCGCTGGCCGCTGAACAGGCGCAAATTCGCTGATCTAAGGCGCAAATACTAGATATAAGAGATAAGTGGTGTAGTTGCAGCACCCCGACCCTGTATAAACTCACTGAACCTCTGTCTCAATTTCTTTGCACTAATTGTACTGCACGTCTGTCCAGGCATAGGTTAATATAGAGAGGTAAGCTAGACTGCTAACCTCCTGACTGGTATCGGGCAGAAGTGGTACCTCACTTCCGGTAGGTGGCACCTTCCTCCAGACCAACGGAACAATCCGTGCTGGACCGGGGAGGGACGCCGTTAAAGAACCAACAGGTGAGCAAAAATATAAGGAACACAGTGGCAATAATTAAAACTGTATCGTGCTAATGCGCCGATTTTAAGAACAGGAGAGCCCTTTCCCAGGTGCCCTACAGGATCTGTGATAAGGTGAAGCTCAGTGAGTATTTTTCTAAAAGCTAAAAATGACCAAGAGGATATACGGAGCCCTTTCCCAGGCGCTCCACGAGTTGCATGAACAAAAACAGTTCTGGTCGCTTTGGTAGCCTTAAGCGCGTCTGCTGCGCGTCTGTCCAGGCATGGGTAGGGATGCAAAAGTGATTGGTCCAGTCTAGGGGTATGGATGGTTTGCATTGGATTGTTTGTGATGTTGGGAAGACAAGTATGAGGACATGGTCTTTGGAGTGTGTTGGTTGTGTGACACGCTCTACCACATTGAGTGGCATAGCATGTTGATGAGGCTTAAGATGGCATCTCTTGTGTTTTGCTTTGAATTTGTGTTATCTAGGAGGTTGAAGTTGTCGAAGAGAGTGTTTTGGGCATGTCAGTTGGACGAGGTGGAGAGGTGATCTGAGAATTCATCAATGAAGTCCATATTCTGCCCATTGAATTGCAGAGAGTGAGGAATGGCACGTAAGCAGCTCTATGGAGTTGAGTGTTACTTGCTTGTCTAGAGTGCATGACCCGCAGGACTTATGATGCAATAGCAAGGACTCCTCCGTCCTAATGTGCATGGTCCACACTATGGATGCTGTAGCCTGTCTAGGATATGTGTAGATGTGAGGGTGTCAAGCTGGCAATAGGTGATGAGATCTCCGATGTCTGGTGTGTTGAGTACTGCATTAACAAACCTGAGTTGGCATTTGTGTTGTGTAGTTAGGGGGTGTGTGATAGTGGGATGTGTATGAGGCTGGATCTATGCATCACGTGAATGCCATGTGACTGTCTGGGTCATCCAGTGCTGATAGATTATGGGAATTAGCTGTATTGGGTACTGGGTGAGGCCCATCATTTTATCTTACCTTGGAAGTTTCACTAGAACGGAGGTTCTGGTCCAAGGCCTAATCTGATCCCAACATTCTGAAACAGGTAATACTCTTGTCTGTGTGTGCCATTTACGGGGGATGCCCGGGTGGTGGGATGCCCAGAAAAGTTGTTTGAATTAGGGAGATGATCAGAAGTGATGTCACTAACTGTACAGACAGATGATGGGAAATGCAGTGGTCTCACTTCCTGTGCAAATGGATGATGTCAAATAAAATGCTCTTGCCTGGCTTCTTTTTATTTTTATAAACCAATGTTATTTGTTTTTTAAAAGCAAATATGACAATAAAAGGCATTGCATTCCAATCAGTTCCAACTGCCCCACCTGCCCCACCCCCATCAATCACTAAGGAACAGAATCATTGACACGTACATTCTCTGACACAGATGACAAGCATTGTAATCCCACCATTTTCCCAAGACCGTGGTAAATTTATGAGGGCAACCCTTAGCAATTTAAATTGGCTCCTCTCGTTTGGCATACACGTCCATACCAGATCTCCAGAACTGCAGCCCAGGGGCTGGGGCAATTTCCAATTCTTTGCAAGTCTCTCTTGGACACCAATGTCACCAGTGCCACCAGAGTTGGTCACCTCTTGAGCCCCCGAGGACTTATAAAAGGCCGAAAAGGGCTATCTTGGTGGTGAGTGTGATGGTCATGCCCAGGACCCAGTGAAAACGTTCGCCCTATCCGGGACCAGTAGTGATTCATCTGCGAGCAGTTCCACACCATATGAAATAAATCTGCCTCAGGGTTGGAACACCTGGGCAGTTAAGGTCTGGCCAAAGGCCAGCATGCCAGAGTCGAATGGGCATCATTTATGTGAGTTGTAAATAATGTAACTGAACTAGCCTGGACCATGAGGAAATAGTGAGTTACCGGGGACACAAACAGGCCATCCGTCACTCCATGTCGTACAGGTCTCCAACCCAACCCTCCCATCTCTGTTGGTGTAAGTCCAGCATCTCAGGGGCATTGTTGACTAGAGAGCGATACAGTTGGGAGATCCCTTCCTTGCCCAAACTACCCATCAACAATCAAGCCTCTAAGGGGCTTTATTCCGGCAACTTCACCAGATCAGCTGAAAGTCACCAAAGTACGTGCCGAACCTGCAGATATTTATGAAACTGCTTGTGTGAAAGCTGACAGAGGGCCTGCATGTCTACTAATGAACGCATACAGCTACCCATCCAGAGGTCACACAATAATGTTATCCCGATCATGTCCCAGCGCTTAAATCCCTCTAGTTGTGTAGTATGAGCTATCCAGTGGGGTTTGCTGAGTTAGTCTTTTGTCGCACCCAAGAAATCTACTGGTGGTTAGCCAAACGGGAATAATCGTTTTGGTGAGTTCAAGCATATGAAGGTGAATAAGCCTACCATACAAATAGTTCATAACACCATCCAGCCTTAGACAGTGTAGTTCAAGTAGGTAGGCCGGATCATTCCATCCGCCAGTCATTCAGTCATTAAACACTAGTAGCAGAGACGCCCAGTAATACAGACGGATGTCAACTGCTCCCAACCTCCGTCATAGACTGAGCGCCGACATTTATCGAGAGAAGTGTGCAGAGGGCGGCCTCTCCAGAGGAAGGAACGAAGGTGGGCCACAACCTCGGTAAACCAAGTATTGTGGATATGGAGTGGAAAATTCTGCAAAGTGTAAATGAAGTGCAGGACTAATATCATTTTGGTAAGTGCAACATGGCACAGAGCGTTGAGGGGAGGGGTCGGGTCGCCCAAGTAGTCAAGCTAGTCTTAGTCGTTCGAAGGAGTGGCACCAGGTTAAGAGGATGCGTGAGCTCGGACAGAGCGGATATGTGGACCTCGAGGAACTTAAAACTGAGTCAGCGGACTGGGTTGTACTGTTGCCAATACAGCATTGCACCCCTGCACAGGAACGAGGAATGATTTAGCTTGATTTACCCGAATCCCTCGCAGGCTGACCCGATTTGGGAAGAACCACAATGGAGGCCAAGTCAAGATCTGAGGGGAAGGAGCATCATCACCTGCCTCTTCATAGAGCTGCAATAGGTGTGGGCTAATAATGTCCCTGAATTTGGAATAATACTCAAGAGGAAAACCATCAGGGCCCAGAATCTTTCTGGATTTCAAATCATGGATGGCTGCAAGGACTTCATCCTCAGTGATGAGGGAGTCCAGTGGCTGGGAAGAGTTATATCTGATAGATTTAAGTTTAAGTTTATTAAATAATTGCTGAGTTACTTACAACCATTGAAATAAAAATTTGACAAGCTATGGCTACATAAACAGGTTTACAATTGAGTCTTTACATTCATGTTTAAAAGTATCAGTTTGTTAAAGGAAAAAGTGGGGTTCAGAGGTATATTGACCAGAATCTGCCACAGTGTCACATGGGAGAAGGCCGTGCTGTTTATGAAGGATAATGTGTCCATTTTCCTCAAGTTGCAGTTTGGGTCTTCTGGGCTGGGGTAATTCTATTGTGATGCAGTCTTCAGTCGACCTTATGCACACATTTACCAAAGCAGCAATTCAGCTGGGGGTCCCCTGGGTTAAAAAAGGCCAGAACCAACTACCTTCTTGAATGTATTCCCCTTTGATTAAAAGCCCTAGTTAATAGCTGGCTTCTTTCTTCATGTACAGTATTGCAGGAGCAGACTAAATGCAACAGATCTTCCTTACTGGTCCCACAAAGGCGGCAGGCAGTGGGGAGGTCTCTGCGCAGCCAGGGTACTAAGTAATGTTTGACTGGTAGTAGCCCCAGCCGATGTCTTAAGAACTGCAGCTCGATTAAGGCTGGGTAGCCGGTTGCTAAATATTTTTGGAGAGCAATGGTTTTGACATTTTTAAGCGTCATCCACCCATGTGCTCTTTATGATAGTGTGGCCTTATCCTCAATGACAGATTGAATTTTGAGTGACTTTATAGCCAGACACTTAAATGCCTGAAGACTAGAGTTGTGTAAGGCCCATGAGGTCGAGGGATTATAGGAGGAGTTGTGTGAGCTCACAAGGAGGTTGCGGCCAGTGGGCATACATATCCGAGTAGTAGCCCATGAACACATTGGTGATGGTCTCGGAGGTGGTCACTAGGATTCCAGCTACATCCTGGATAGAGGGGACGAGCCAAGAGGAGACATTGCGGGTAACTAACCTGTGAAGGAGAGTGCTGCTCTTGCATCAGTGCGCGTAACCTCTTTGGACGGAAGTACGCCAGTACATCCAAGACTCATGGAAGGCCAACTGCCATTGGGATGCCCAATCCAAATGTCTGCTTAGGGACTCACTGGCTTGAGCCGCCGCTGTGGTCTCCAAGGAGAGTACACAAGCTTCGAGTTCAGTCAATTGGTGGTAGCGTTCCCAATCCACATGCTTGAAGTAGGTCTTGGACACCCCCCCCAGAGCGTGCCCACAGGGTACTTGCCCTCCAGACTGTCCCTGTATTGGTGTCAAAGTAGGCCCAAAGTTCAACCTCAAGTTGGTCAAGAAACTGGTCGCTGTTAAGGAACCAGGCACTGGGCTGTCATACTGGGCATCAGCAGTGTGCTGGTGCTTCCAAACAGAGCAGGAGAAGGGAATGATCTGATATCCCCCATGGCAATACCTGCACAATGGAAGTGGCTGGAACGTCAGTGGCAGCGAGAATAATTTGATTGACGCGCGATTGGATTTTCGTTGATACAGAGACATGGGTGTATGCCCTCTTCTGGGGGCTCCATAAGCAGCAGACATCGCAGAGTACCAGGGCGTTCATCCAAGAGACCAACAACAGGTGGGGGGGAGCAGGAGATGTCCATTGCAGGGTCGGGGACTGCATTAAAATACCCCCCCCCCCCGATCAGCAGATTCCTGTGGGGTAATGATGCAACCACCTTTGTGAGATCTTGAAAGGTCTGTCTGTATAGTGGTGGGGTGATGTTATGGGGTTTCTCTTGTAGCGGAATTGACCACATTGGAGAGGTAAGATTGTTGAAGACACGTTTACCAAAGAAGCAGTGTGTCCCTGCGATGACAGCGCAGCTGTCCCTCTGCCAGCTCCACTCCAACTGCCACTACCAGAATCCTTCCCATGGAACCTAGAACCAGGCAGCAGTCAAGGTTGCACAGCTTCGCGCATCAAGGTATAACATACCCTCTTCCCTTACAACAATGCAACAATTACATAGAAGGAAACATAAGGAAAATAAAGGGAATGATTAAATATGGCAACATCACCATAACCTAAAAAGTGAAAAACAATGCAAAACAACATTCAAAGACATTACATGCTACAGAAAAACCAGGTTTGACTAACGCACATAATCATCAAGGTACCCAGGAGAATGCCGGACTCACCTTACCCTACAACCTTGTGTAGTGGAACCAAGAGGTGATAATGTGGAAGCAAGTTGCGGGCTGAAGCAGTGGCATCAGATCGTGCCAAGCCTACACCCACATTGACCTGCACCTGAGGAAAATGTAATTGCCCTTGACTCATACTGTGGAGAGGGGGATAACTCACTATCTGACATGAACATAAAGGGATTATTCGTGGGAGAATTGTCATTCCTCTCACTAACACCACCTGATCCACCCTTCTGGTACAGTGCCACACGCCTGTAATTCCATCTTTCACCATTCTCCAACACAACAACATGACGGAAGGCACGCATCACTTTATACAGCCCTTTAAACATGAATAAGCCATCACTACCTCTACCGCTTTGTAACTTCACCCAATCACCTTGAGAAATTTGTTGGGAAACATTACTCCCCAGGGAACTTTCAACAGACATGGTAGCACAAATCATCTCATGCAGCCAAGCAGGAACTAACTTCATCCCAGGCAGCGTACCACGATTCACCTCAAAGGGAGTCTTACCAGTCACACTATGGGCACTTGACTGATACGTTCATAACATCTCAGCCACCAACTCACAAACATCCTTTCTACTAGCTAAGGCCATCTGGAGTGCACCCTTAACTATGCGGATAGCTCTCTCAATGATACCGTTCCCCTGGGGATTGTAAAGTGCAGTGCAATTGTGTTTGATACCAAATGCCTCCAGAAATACTCTCATCTCACGAGAAGTCAGCTGAGTGCCTTTATCTGTGATAATCACTGATGGCAAACCCTCCTCACTCCATATCTCTCTCAACATGGTCACGGTTGCCTTTGTGGTAATTTCTTTCATGAACTTGAACACAAGCCATCTCGAATGTAAATCCAGAACCACCATGGCAAATTTCAATTCTGTTTTCAACTCATACATAGGACCAATGAAGTCCATGCAGATGGTATGCCAAGGTCGACCAGGATCGCTTATTTGTCCCAGATCATTTTGCACTCCAACTTTCAACCTCTTTTCACTGTCCTTATAGCCATACATCTCTTCACCAATTTATCCACCTCAATATCCATTCTGGGGCACCACCAATCCATCCGTAACCTCTTCTTTGTTCTTGTTTGGACCAAGTGCCCCTCATGTGCCAACTCAATTAGTTTCTGCCTCAAACCTAGAGGCAGAATAAACAAATCGCCCCTCATCACCAAACAATTCTCATGTACTCACAACACTTCTAAGAGTTTGAGGTAATGCCTTACCGAAAAGGACGCCATACTCTCTCTTCTGCTACCTTGCAATACTATGCGCATCACCTCACTCATTGCAACATCAGACTCCATCCCTTTGACGCAATCTAGTTTGGTAAACCTATGCATTCCTGCCACAGTCAAGACATCTTGGATGGAAGCCACATACCCTTCACCTTCCTTTGCACTAACTTCTGGACCGTCCACATCTTGCCAATCCAGAGAAAACCTTGACAAGCGATCAGCTTGTGTGTTCCTCCATCCCTGAATGTGTTCAATGCGATAACAACATTCTTTTAAACCAGCAGCAAACCTGCTGAGCCTAGCTGAAAACTTGTTTGTCCCGCCTGGTAAAAGTACTTTCAGCAATGGTTTGTGAACGGACTGCAACACAAACTTGGAGCCCCACAGGTAGGTTCTAAAATACTCACAACCCCACGCTGCAGCTAAGGTCTTACGTTTTATTATGGAATAATTTCTTTCCGAATAAGTTAACGTTCTGAATGCGACTGGTTTTTCCTCTTTGCCGTGGACTTGTGCCAATACCACACCAATACCAGTGGCACTGGCATCCACAGTGAGAATCGACTTTAGCTTGGTGTCAAATGGTGTGAGAACACTAGCTTCACAAATCTCTTTTTCAATTGAGTCAAACGATCTCTGTTGGTCTTCCCTCCACACAAAGCTAGCTCCCTTCTTCAAAAGTGCCCTCAAAACCCCAGCTTTCTCAGAAAAATTCCTTACAAATTTAGCATAATATTCTATAAGACCTAAGAACGATCTCAGTTTATCTTTGTCATTTGGCGTAGGTGCCAACTTGATAGCGTCCATCAGGTTCTTCTTCAGTTTCACTCCCTCAGCGGATATCTCATACCCTAAGTATTATACTCTACCTACCAAAAATGTACATTTCTGATGTCTCAGGGTTAGTCCTGCCTCGCCTAACCTATGCAGGGCCTGTCTTAGAACTAGATTGTGCTGTTCAGCTGTGCTCCTAAATATGAGTATATCATCTTGGAAGAACATGATATTTGTCATATCCTTCAACATTCACCCATCATGCGCTGAAAAACGCTTGTTGTGGAACACAGCACAAACAGCATTCTGGCACATTGGCGCAACCCTTCCATTGTTATGAAAGCCGTGAGTGGTTTGGATTGTTTATGCAACCGCATCTGATGGTACGCATCTTTTAGATCTAATTTAGAAAAATACTTTCCTCCACCTAAGGTTAGAATAAGTTAATTTATGTTGGGTAAGGGGTAAGTGTCCACAACCACATTCTGATTGAGAGATCTCAAATCAATGCAGAATCGAATTCTCCCATCAGATTTCTCTGTAATCATCACAGGAGACACTCAGCTGGCACTCTCAATAGGTTCATTCACTCCAGATGTTACCATATCCTTGAGTAGCTCCTTTATGGCTGCACAAGCCACCAAAGGAATCTTTTGCGCTTTATGTTACACTGGTGAGGCATTAGGCTTCAAAATGATCTTGTGGGAGTAACCCTGTAAACATCATAACTCTTCCTTGAACACATCTTTAGCTTCATCTAAAATGTCTTCTAGACCCAAGACCTCAACCACCATCACTTGTACTGGTGCTCGTGGGTTCACTACAATACACAAGTCAAATTGGTGCATCCACACCAGTATGGGTGGACTATCCACAGCCACGTAGACCTTTCCCATGATAATCCTCCCTTGAAACTCTATTGCGACATTCAAGAATCCAAGCAAGTTTATGGTCTTTCCTTGATACCCTCCTGGGTTAATGTCTTTGGGTAGTAGCTTCACCTTCGGTCATGTCTTTTCAAATGTGTCCTTCGGAATAATGGTGTACATGGACCCTGAGTCCACCATTAATTGCACTTCTTTCCCAATTATCTTTTATCTTTTTAAATCTGTTTATTAAAGCTTGCAAGTAAAATCCACATGCTCCAATGCAGAGCCACCAATATCCACAGAGCATAAAGTATCACAAGTATTTTAAGATATGGATGCAGCAGAAGAACTTATACAAACAGAACAGCAGCTCAGAGGGCCAACTACCCGCTCTCCGCCCAACCCCCCTCTTTTCCCATTTATCTTGAAGATAGCTTTGGGTCTATTCCTTCTTACAAATTTCTCTTCGTCTCCACCAACACTTAAGATTTTGTCTCCATGGTACACCATATCACTGGCATAATCCACAATTGCTACTTTAGGTCTCTCTGGTTGTTTGCACACCACTGCAAAATGTCCTTTGCGACCGCACTTCCTGCAAATCTTATCTAAAGATACACATCTGACATAATCTGCGGTGTGAAATGCACTGCCACATCTATAGCAGGATTTAGAAGATTGTTTAATTTTGAAAGTATTTCGATTGAACTTTAAGATTGCAGCTACATCTACCTCATCATTATAAACAGTGAAAACCACATTGCCCTTAGTGTTCTTTGTCTTATCCATCTTGTGCATGCAATGTTGAGACTATTCTACCACCTTGGCTATGTCAATTGCATCTTTGAGAGAGGGGATCTTAGCAGCCCATAAGCGTTCTTGCGTTGTTTTACATTTGCAATGAACTATTAATTGGTTGCGAACTAGTTAGTCTGTCATGGCTCCGAATTTTACACTTAAGTGACAATTCTCACAATTTTGCAACAAATTCATCTATGGATTGACCTTCCCCTTGTTGGTAGGTATAGCATTTGTACCGGTGCATAACCAAATTAAAATCTTTGGCAAATCTGACATCCAATCTTTTTTTGCTTCTGCATACACATATGCAATGGGATCACCATTGGGTTGAGTGACTAAAGGCAAATATTTAAATATGTGTTGCCCTTCTTTGCCTATATTATTTGCCAACAGTGCTTTTTTTCTAGCAGCACTAAATCGTACTCCATCAATGGCCTCAAGATAGGTCTCAAACATTGTTAACCAATCCTCCCATTCGATTGGGAGTGAACCTGGTTCAGATAACAATAAAGGTGGAGACACAATGGCATTGTGAGCTTTCATGCTTAATTATAAACTGTATGCAGATGATTTGCAATAAGGGTATTGGCAGGTGGTGTGCAAATCACCGGAACGTAAAGTAGCTTTTGAGTAATTCACAACAATGAAGCCGGTGTGTGAATCACTGAGTAAAATACAATGTCTGTAGAAATGTATTGGAATGTATTAACCAGTTCCCAATTCAAAATGGCCGATGGTAGGGAAACATTGATCTCGAGGTAGGAAAACCTCTTAAAAATGGCCTCCAATGTGATACGTATCGTGCGTCACGAGCTGTGCATTGTGCGTGTGACTCGAATACTAACACAGAGCATCAATTGAATAGGTCTTTTCGGCAGTACTCACCCCGGCTTCTCCTTACGAGTATACAGTGTCCGGGTGTAGTAAAGAAACGTGTCAGCAGCACAGAAGATCTCGGATGAGGAGGTTGCCGAGAAGCTTGCCAGCTATACTGAACGAGGTGGGTTCCGGCCGCTGGCGATCATGGAATCAGGCTAGCAGATCGTCACCAAATTATTGTAGCGGAATTGACCACATCAGAGAGGTAAGATTGTTGAAGACATGTTTATTAAAGAAGCGGTGTGTCCCTGCGATGCCGGCGCAGCCGGCCCTCTGCCAGCTTCACTCCAACTGCCACCCCCAGAATCCTTCCCAAAGAACATAGAACCAGACAGCAGTCAAGGCTCCACAGCTTCACGCATCAAAGTATGACAGTTTCCCCTCAAGTGTACCAACCACCCCAAAATATCAACGGTGAGAGTACATGAAGAACTTTTAGCAAGAGGGAAGTGTTTGTGGAGTAAAATCACCACCCCGCTGGAGTCCCGTCCAAAGCTAGAATGATATACTCGGTTGTATCCAAACCTACGAAGAAATGGGCACTGGGTTCCCAGGAGGTAGGTTTCCTGGAGTAGCAACAAACTCGGCTGGTGGTGTTTGAGGGACCTGAGGAGTGCAGAGTGCTTGAAACAGTCTAGGAGGCCATTGATGCTCCACGAAAGGAGGCTAAAGGGGGCCATGAGGAGAGTGAAAAGGGTTATGTGCTAGTGGGTGGAAAGACTACACATAATGTGGAGAGGAGCAAGAGACACATTTGGAAGCAATAAAAGCAAAAAACAACAAATAATAAAAAAATACAAAGTAAACAACCCCACACTTCTATCCCAGAGCATCTGTCGCCCAGCACCTGCTAACAAAACACACAAAACGCATAATGGGGTATTTGAGGTGGACCTCCTCCTGAGTCTTGATGGGGCGATCAGGGTCAAAATTGAAATCAAAGTCAAAGCACCCCCTGGGCAGAAACGAAGCGAACAGAATTTGATGGGAGGGTGGAGAGATTATCCCTGTCACCCAACAGAGCCACCATCATCTGAAGTATCCCCCTGGATGGACCTCAGGACTTCAGAAAATCTTCAAGAGTCTGGGAGTGAATTTGTTTTGTGTCAGAACAGTTCAGGGAGTTCATCTTCTGTCCACGCCACCCCCTGGGCCCATATTTCCCATGGGGTCAGAAGTGAGCTGGAGCCGGAATGGACATCTTCTGAGTTTGAACTTGCCGCACCGACCAGGGTGCATGGGTCCGCAATGACATCTGCTCAGTGGCCCACTCCCAAACCCTCTCAGAAATATCAAAAAAGTGGGAATGAGAGTCATGGATTACCTTGAGTCTTACTGGGAAAAGCAACATGTACGGCAGGGACATCGCCCAGAGCGTCTGCTTAACCGCATCAAAGGACTTACGTTGTTTTTACATGGTCTTAGTGTAGCCCGGGAAAATCATGACCTGAGTGGATTGAAAGTGAAGGTTGCCTTGGCTACAGGCCTGTTGCAGGATAGCATCTCGGTCCCGGAAGTTCAAGATTTTAGTAATAATTGGGCAGGTTGGTGCCCTGTGGGGGGGGGGGGGGGTCGGTGCCAATGCTAAATGAGTCCACTCCACATCAAACCAAGGTGATAGGGTTCCCTCAGGGATCCATGATTAAATCCATGTTTCAACAAATGTCACTGGGGGAGTCTCAACCCCTTCCGGGAATCATATGAAGCACGGATTGATCCGACTGGAGCAGATTTCAGCATCCTTCGCCCTGGACTCGAGGCTGTGGACAGTAGACAGAAGTGAATTGACTTTGGCTTTAAGGTCTGATTAGTTGTTTTCAAGCATGGATACCCGTCTCTCCACCTCTGTGACCCTTCCAGCCATGTTGAGGAGATATTGCGGCAGAAGTATGACATTCGACTCCACCTCTGGAATTTTTGATTCAAGGGCTTCCCAAAGGTCTGGATGGCCTGCAGGATTTGAGCCACATCTGCATTTGGAGGGGCCACAGAGCCACAGACTCAGCCCCCAGTTGTTTGACGGATAAATCAGGGCTAGTGGTGTATCTGTCGAACTTGGATTGAGCCGCCATGCCTGGGACCCTGTCTATCCCCATGGCCACCACCTGTAACCCAGCATGAATGCTACAGCCATCAGTGGGATAGCAATAGGAAGTAGATACTCGTAACAAAGCAAGGAGGTGGCATCAGGGCAAACAGAGTCAGCTTGAATCGTGTGCAATCAGGTACCGTGAGGGGTGGGTATAGTATTCACTCTCGGCCCGCCTGCCCACCAAGTCAGTCCGGGCAGTACGAGCAGCCAAAGCCTCAAGGGAATTGGGGGGGAAGGTCCCCCAGACAGGTGGCTCCCACCATTGGTAGGGACTCGCCACAGTTGCACAGTCACCCCCAACAGTCTCTGAGCAGGTCCTCCAGGATAAGAAGAAGAGAAGGGGGTGAAGGGAGGTTTCCCTCCACACAAGGAATAGTTACCAGCCCATTTTCCCCCCACAAGACCGAGGTTAAAGGGAGCAGCATGTGCAGCTCAGATCACTCCACCCAGTGCCAATTCATACAAGGACAAACCCCTGATCTGTAGCACCCCAGTCCATGACCACGGTCAGTGGCCCTGGGGCACAAGACTCTCTTAAGGGGAGGCGTCCTCATGCACCAGGGTCACAATTCATGTCCGCAGAACCTTGTCTGAGAGCCGAGTCGCTGGGCAGGGGGCACTATCCCTGGGGGCATCAGGAAGTGGGCTCCCGACACTGGCTGCCAAGTCCCCAGTTCTTCCGCTATTTCCCATAGAGGCAGGCAATCCAAATGAGAAGAGAGTGGGAAGGAAGGAAGGGAGTGTACCACGACCCCTCCTGTCATCAAAATCGCCAGTGCACCGTACCTGGTGTTACCTGATGGTCTTCGGGGGTCCTCCACTGGGACATGCAGGCTGTAGGGCAAACAACCCTTGAACGCCATCCGGTCTGGGGAAAAGACCGCCCCAGGGCCCCGGCGGTGAGCTGAATCTCCTCAGTGTGGTGGGCAGGCTAAGGGTACTGAGCATTCAGCACAGGCCGCCACCATGTTGGCAAAGGGAGTGTGGCAAGGCCCGCCCAGCATCTGGGTGCTCCCAGTGAGCTACTCAACTGATAGAGGGCAATGTGAACCTGCCTTACTAAACCACAATCACTGGATGTGGAGGGAATATTGCTCCGATTTGCATACAATATACACAGTTAGTATACAACAGTAAGTTAACAGCTACTTAGTGGAATCTTGATATACAGTATGTGTAACCTTCAGTAAAACTACAAGTGTATTGCCTAAAGGGCCAGCCTGATCTCTGACCCCCTTTCTCTTTTGCATCTGCACTGTTTTGGTTCATAGTGTTTCTTCTACAAGAAAGGGAGCTGTGGGAAGCCTACTGGAATATCATTGCTCCGGAGGAAGCCCATACGCAGCCCATCATTTCACTGATTCAAAGCAGATGATGCTTCAAACGAGTTCATCCTGCAGATCTCAATTGTCATTTTATTTTTTAAAACTCATTATCTGCAGTCTTTACTTTGTTTGTTTTCTCAGCAGTCTCTTTATTATTATAGGTCAAATGTTAAAAATGTTTCCATTTACCCTAGAAGCAGAAATGATAATGTTGAGCTTGATATCTCTCTTGGGTATCTGTGGTTCCATTAGGAGTCATCCAACCTAGATGTTGATGAACTTGTTGTCACGTTTGGAATCTTTCTTACCAGTCTTGATATGTTTGGATGTTTCAGTTCTTGTAAGTTCTGGTTTGTCCAAAATATGGGCGACCCATCCCGGTAGCCACGTTGCTGCAGACATTGAGGAGCCTAAGCAGCCAGTGCCTTCCAGAAGGAGTCCCAAGAGGAAAATATCCCATAGGGAAAAACCTCAAATGATGAGGAGACTCCAGAATCGAAAAGGAAGGAGAAGACAAGGAGCAAGGAAGACACTCGAACACCAGAAGCCCAAGATGAAGCAGGAAGACTACAGGAACCCAAATTAGAGCAGAAGATGCAAAAAGGAACAAAGGCGCGCCAACGAAAGGAAAGGAACACCGAAACAGGACCAAGGGCCCCAACAGGAGCGAGGGGCACACCAGCAGGAACAAGGAGTGTTGCAACGTAAAGAAAGAAAAGGTTCTGCCTCTTTTATAGTTCAGAAAAGGAAGTGATAAAACAGGAAAGAAGCCGTTGCCATCTTGGATAGGGAAAGAAGTGAAGTGCAGAATAGGAAGGTCTCCATCATAGGGAGGTTGAACAACCTTCCTCCACGGCCTTCTGGGAGCATGACTGTGGAGGAGTGGAAGGGAAACAAGCAACAAGATGGCCGCAAGGAAGGTGAATTATCGGAAGGCATCATGGAAAAGGTAAGTGCAAGTGCCCCCGAAGGTAAATTATAGGAAGCCGCAGTCCCAATGTGGGAGCTGCGGCATTCCTAAAATGCAAATAAACAACCAATGGGCTGCCACGCAAGTCCGCGGCATGCCCGATCCCAAAAGGCAGTTCGCGCTCAAGGAGGTGAGAGAGGCGTCGTGGGCTGCACTGCTGCCCATGAGAAGGAAACGGGCAGTGTCACAGGTCGTGGTTAGGCCCGTTGTGCAACGCTTGTATTTTCAATCAAGATGCATCCTTAAGGTTGCATTGGAAGTTACTATGGATGCCAAAAAAGGCACTAAAATCCTAATGTGAGTTATCTTTGAAAGCTAAACTATTCATTTTAGTGAAAAGGGAAATGTCTATGGAGCAGTTTACCATATTGATCAATTGTACTGGAAGGGACACCTGAGACTAAGGGCCTTATGTACAAAGATTCCAAATAGGAAATTGCAAATTGCAACAAATAACGATTCGCAATTAGAATTTTTTTTACTTTGAATGTACTAACATGGATTCTGTAAAAGTAGTTGTAATTTGTGCATCGACTTCTACAGAATACTTTGGTACTTGTCAAACAGACCTAATAGGCCTGTTCACAAAATACAGAATTGTAGTGGGTCGTAATTCGACCTGTCTCATCAATATTCATGAAGTAGGTAGCAAATTGTGTTCTACTATAATTGGCCACCAGCTTTGAAATAGAGCAAACTTTAAAAAAAATGTGGCCCATTTCCCTTAAAGAAAAATGTGATTTTTTAGAAAAACATGAAAAGTTAAGCAAATCTTTTTTAGGAGTACACAATGGCCTGGGACACATTTGTCAACATTCACAAATGGGCAATTATGACTTGCAGAATGTGTAAACAAAAAGAACAATTTGAGGTACTGAGATGGAAGTTACACTATATCGATGGAATGTAGTGCTCAGATAATTCTAAATTCTTTTATATTCAATGAAGACCAGCCTAGCTCAACCACGAAAGTAAAATGTTACTGTTGATCTCACCCTACGTCATTAAGAATTATCTCAGTGCCTTGGTATAAAAAAAATCTCTGGTGATATGTTGTCATCAAGAAAATGCTGAATTCTTGATCACACTCTGAACAGCTCTCAAGTTAGTTATAATATTACAACTAACCTCACTGCATGGGAGATCCATGCCCATCCAATTTCATAATATTAGTTGAATCCAATTGAGACCTTTTTTGGAGAAGCCTAAAACCAAAAGTACCACCCTCAAAGCCTGTTTCGTCAATCAGCAAAGCCATACGATTGGTGACATGGATAACCAAATCAAAAATAAGGTCATGAAAACAAATGCAAATGTGTGTCCTTTGCTTCACAAACTGTACAGCATCTATCATCCATAAAAAGAACCTCACTGACCTTTGGTTTGCTAAACACTGTTTAACATTATTTCATCACGGTAAAAATGATTTACTGTAGGTATTGGGGGCATTTATACTTGTCGATAGTAGTCGATGATGAAGAGTACAAGGTTCTAAAAGTTTTGTCAGAAGGGGGTCCTTATGCCTAAAAAAAGTTTGACAAGGGGGTCTCGACATCAACAAATTTGAAGACCTCAATCCTAGAGGGACACAGACAGTCCAAACTGTTACTCCACGTCTCCCCTCCATGTGGTAGGCCCAAACCTGTTTTGGCACAGAGCTCGGGACTCACAACCAGGTACATCTAAGCCACTTTATGTGACTCTCTTAGCCAGTGCCGTTGGATCTTTTGTTTTTTTTTAAGTTTTACATAGCGCAAACTTGGCCTAAGAGCACTAGTGTGCTTTACATGATCACCTGATTACATCACACTTTTTTCCATTTTTTAGATACGGGGAGATTAAGATATTTGCCCAGAATCACAGGATGCTGAGCAGAGGACGATACTCAAATCTGCGTGTCCAGTTCCAAAGTCAGCAGCTCTAGCCAAGGCCACACCCCCCCCTTTCCAAAACGAATAGATGAAAATGCTTGAATCATCCATTGAATTTTTTTCACCGACCATTACAGACAGGGGGCAATCATATGTAAATCAGTCTTGACTCTGCCACAAAGGGACAGTCCAGGCTGAATCGCTTGGCTATAAACCATCTCCACAGCAACACAAGCAACCCCAGGTGTGTTTCAGCATTATTGGTTCTAATAGGTGAAGCGCAGCTGGAGTACTCATGACACAGCAAGCTCGGGCCCACATCTACGCATACCTATACACTTAGGGCGACTCAGAGAGAGCACAAAAGTGAGAGCTGGAAATGCCTCAATTCATCTGGACCAGTGGTAAATAATCTGAATGGATCCAATTCCATAAGTGTTTGGCATGTAAGTGCTGTTATTGTCAAAGACCAATCACATACAAATGACTTTGGGCTTTTTCTTCGTCAAACCATTTGCAAATCAACACCTCATTATATGCTCAAAATAATTAAGAACATCTTGCTGTATATTCCCTCAACGCTTCAAAAAACTGTGGTGACCACACTAGTTTTAGCCAAACTTGCCTACTGCAACATTTTATATTTCAATCTGCGTTTGCAGTACGCTAATAAGCTCCAGGCTCTCCAAAATGCAACAGCTAGACTGCTGCTGGGAATTCCTAAATGACAGTCAACCAAAGCTGCTATAAGGAAGTTATATTGGCTCCCTGTAAAACAAAGAGTGCGTTTTAAAGCCTTGTGCATCACCTTCAAGGCCTTACATGATCAAGGCCCTACATTTAGGTCTAAACTGGGGTGGCATGCTGAGCAAAACAATGATGTATTTAACCCAGATCTCTTGACTGGGGGTGAATGTTTAGATTTGTTCTGCATTTCGTCCATCTATTGTGTGTCTTTTGCTACATTTCTGAAAGGCATGTTCAGTTGGTGTCAGCCATGGAGTGCACTAAGCTCAAGCTCCGCCAAGAACGTGGTGGTCCCCAAGGTCAGGCAGAAGAAGCTTCTCTGGGGGGCCTCGAAACTCCTTTCCCCTGCATATTAAGAGGCTAATTACAATGTCGGGTGGACCGGAACCGACCGCATTATTTGGATGCGACTGCCCATAGGGCGGTCGGAAACATGGATTTTTCAATGGAAGCTTATGCAGCAGGCGGAAAAGGCCCGCATGCACAAGCTTCCATTGAAAAATGGATGTTTTCAAACATTCCTTCATGGTGCAGGAATGTATGGGGGGGCACAAAAAGTGCTCTCCGGGGCACAATGCAGAGGGATAGGAGGGAAGGTGGCCCTGCTAGGAGCATCCAGTGTCGCTTTCTGACAGCCTTTCCATGTCGGAAAGGCCGACATGGAATGGCTGTCGGAAACAGACATCATAATCCCGATGGCGGATCCGCTGTCATTAAGGGATTATGAAGGGTTTCCGCAGCAGCAGATGGCTGTCAGACTGCAACCGACGAGGCATCGGTTGTGGTCCGACGGTAATCGAAATCAGGGCCTAAATCTCTGCCTGATCTACTGACGTTTAGGAGGGTCTCAAAACCTGTTGTTTAATATCTAGTGGGCAATCTTTCCTTCTTATCCTTGCAGTGCCTAGATGCCTCCAGGTGATTGTTGCACTTTATAAAACCATTTAACATTTAACAATGTTGGCTGCGATCCAACAGGGACAGTCCAGTGCAAGCTGATAGTTCAAGCCCCCTCAGAACGGGAACACTAGCATCCCGATGCATTACAGCCCTACTGGAACACGCTGATGAGATGCAGCTTACGTATCTACATCTGAGGCAAGCCCTGCACGAGACAGTCCAATAGTTTAGTGGTTTCAGGACTGCCCAGAGACCTGCAGACAGCAGAACAGAATCCTGGCAATGCCAACCTTTCATCCTTGCGAACTTCAGTAAAGGCTGTTTTGATTGCTTAATAATTACACCTTCAATTTATTTATTCATAGTACATGGGATCCTGTGATCATGATATAATAAGCCATCTCTAATTTCCTTATTACAGCCGATTTCTGACGCATCTAGTTGCCTGTAATAATTTAAATGACATAGCCGCTCAACTGCACTATTATTACAGTTGAGTTCTGATCTCACAATGCCTGCTGCCAGAGACAGTAGTACGAGTAAAGCCAGGTCGCAGAACGTAATTGCTGCACGAATTTAAACAAGGACAATAGGAACTTGATTTTTCTGTCTTTTTAAAATGTTTTTGTCTTCCCGTTTTATGTTCATTTCAGAAACAAGGGATAAAAGTACAACTTGTACTGCTAAATGTAACACTCCAAAAGCAGTTAGTAGTTTTTGCCTACAGATATTATCATCAATTACATGCAAGTCATATTACAAAAATGCTATGGTGAAACATGGAGAGATTCTATATTTCCTGCAATTATATATAGCTTGGTAAAAACATAAACAAGTTGGCACAAATATCTCCATTCTGCACAACCTTTTCCATTTACACCAACGATTTAAGCAGTTTGTGCAAAGGGTGATGGTGGGACCGTGTATTATACAGAATAAAATACCCTTCACCATACATTGAAAGGATATAGTGCAGGTCCCCTTAGAGTTCCATGATCTTATAAAAGAACTTCGGCCTCTTTTCCTCTATACGGTCATGGAACTCCTTGGTACCTTATCCCATATATTGTTTCAACCAAAAGCCAAAAAGCAATGCAATGCCTAAGATACATTACAAACATTAAAAGTCTGAAATAGGATGTTGTTTTAAAAACATTATAGAAAAACACAGAGGAGTAGTCAGTACAACTCTGGCATTTTTCTATTAACAACCCATATGTTCATTTCTTATAAGTCGCAATGACACTGCAAATGATGCTGCAAGGGGCAGAAAATTATTTGTCAAGTCTGTCCATCCAGAAAGCCTCTAGTTCCATGCTTCTTGAATAATGAGAGGAGTAGGCTTTTTCTTGCGGACATCATTTTTGTTCAAAGGAGCATGAAGGGGCTGAGTGCTTCCAGCTCGCCTAATTCACAGCCACTCTTCTTTCCAGTATTTTCTTGGTTTGGTATCCATTTTATGGTAACAGCAAGCACAGGTAAGACTCTGAGCCTAATTACGAGGTACAGGGAGCAATAACATACAAGTAGAGAGTAGGCAGATAGCAGGTGCCCTCCTTTGTTTTTATTAGGTCTCGCCTGACCCAGCGCATGCGCTGGTCTGGCAAGACTTATTGAGAGGGCTCCAAAAAGTGCTACCAGGCCAGCCTAGAGCTACAGTGCATGTGCGCGAGCGCGCGCGCCGCGCTTGACCGCGATTACTTTCACTTTCGCGGCTGCTTTGATGTTTGATCGCGATCACTTTCACTTTCACGGCCGCTTGGCATAGCCAATGGGTTTTGCTTTTGGGACCTTATAAGTATTTAGTTATGCAACTGTTGCATGGCTAAACACTTATAAGGTCCCAAAGGCGAGACCTATTGGCTATACCAATGCTTGTTTTGCATGTCAGTAGCTTTCTTTGATGACCTTATAGCTGGATGCACCCATTTTTGATGGGTCGTCTCAAAAGATGCCACATCATATTGCTTTTAAGGTTCTCTCCAAGTGCTTCAACCATCAGTTCTACATGCATCTGGGTAGCATGATGCTGTATTGAGAATCTAAACACATTCTGGTGGCAGAGTTCACCCGTAGTCTTGTCCAGGATAGAATAGGTTTCTGTTGGATGACGTCCTCATTACTGCTCAGTCGAAGTTCAAAGCATAGGGTTTACATAGGCATACTTGGGCCCAGGTGCACCAAGGTTCTTCTGAAGCGATTTTCTATTTTTTGGAACGGCTTGGTTTTATTAAAGCCCTATATGTCAGCACTGTATGTTGCTAATGCTAAGAATTTCACTTTATAGACTTCAGCATTCATTTGAATGAGTCTCCACAGATTTTATTCTTACAGCGTAGTACAGCTCCTGCGTTCTGATTCATGATACATGTTGCTTTTTCTTTTTGTCCATGTTACCTAAGTTATCAATGTCTGTAACTTGTGAAAGCACTGTTGTGGACAGCGTGGATTACCCAGCCGCCTTGACCCTGTCGGTTGATATGGAGAAGGCCTTCGACAGCGTGGAGTGGCCGTATCTGTTTAGGGTCTTGCAGGAGTTTGGCTTGGGGGATGGGTTTGTGCGTTGGACGAGGTTGCTCTATACCAACTCGGTGGCTAGGGTGCGAACGGGGACCACGATTTCGGCTCCCTATCCTGTACGTCGGGGAACGAGGCAGGGCTGCTCGCTATCACCACTGCTGTTTGCCCTGGCAATCGAGCCGCTTGCGGCCCATGCCCGAATGGGACGCGCGTATGCTGGGCTGCTCCTGCGGGGGGAGACCCATTATATTTCCCTCTACGCGGACGATTTATTGCTTTTCCTGGCTGACGCGGAGGGGGCCCTTCAAGGCGCTAGGGTGCTACTGGAGGATTTTGGGCGCTGCTCGGGCCTAAGGGTCAATTGGGACAAGACTTGCGTCTACCCCATTACTCAGTGGGAGCGAATTCCCCCCTCCCTGGGGGCGATCCGCTGTGCGGATAGTTGTCTGCCGTATTTGGGAGTGCGCATTTATCGCACCCAGCGCGACCTGTTGGAGGGGAATGTGGGGAGGGCGATCGCGGGCCTGGCGGGCAGTATGGGATTCTGGAGCACTCTCCCGCTCTCGGTGGCCGGGCGGGTGGCGCTGCTGAAGATGGTGGCGCTCCCACGCCTGTTGTATTTTTTCCGCACGCTCCCTGTCTGGGTGCCGGTGTCACTCTTCCGCAAACTTACGGCCATGGTTACGGGCTTTATCTGGGGGGCGGGCAGACGGCGGGTGGCGCTGACCACGCTGCGCCGGCCCAGAGCCGAGGGGGGGCTTGCGGTACCTGATTTCGAGTGGTACTATTTGGCTGCCCAGCTACAATGGCTCACGCAGGCAGTGGCACGGGAATTTAGAGGCCCCGAGGGTCCGCAGGGTAGAATGATCCCGCGACACGTGCTTTCCTTTATCGTTTTCCAACAGCGACTCGAGCTGTCACAACTAACGCTCGAAGAGCGAACGCTCCGGCTGTGTTGGAACCGGAGCCTGCGGAGGGCCGGCGCTGCTCGCCCTTACGCTCCGGAGATCCCCTTGGGTATGTGCACGGCCCTCCCCCACGGCGGGGACTGGTCGGGGCTGGCCCGCTGGGAAGATCTAGGGATACAGATGGTGGGAGACCTATACCTAAATGGAGAGCTTCGGCCATTCCAGGAGCTGCTGGACTCCTTCGGGATTCCGAGGGGCGACTATCTCCTCCACGCGGCCTTGGTGGCGGCGCTGCAGAAGCACTGGGGAGTGGGGCTCTCGGAACCGCGGACGGCGGCCGGCTGTCAGTATGTGGTCATGGCGGCGGGCACATTCAAGGCCATTACTTGCCTCTATCAGAGAATGGCCACGAAACATCTAGCTCCTTTGACTGCGCTGAAGGATAAGTGGGAAGCCGATATCGGAAAACCTATCCCGGAACTGACATGGCCTGCACTTCAGAGACGGGCCTGGAAGAGCACGCGTAACGCCCGGTTTCAGCTGGTGCAGTATTTCACCCTGCATAGGGCATACCTGACGCCAGCTAAATTGTTTCAGTATTTTGGGGGCCCCATGCCGCAGTGCCCTCGTTGTGGAGAGGAGGGGGCTGACTTTAAACACATGTTTTGGTCCTGCGATGTTTTAAGTGGCTACTGGGAGGAGGTCGTCGGATGCCTGGCCCAAGTGACAGGGCGGGAGTTCCAGGTGGAAATGGGAGTCTGTTTGCTGCTTTGGTTTCCACACACGCCGCGCACGAAAATCACTAGCAAGTTTTGCGACCTGGGGCTGGTGGTGGCCAAGCGAGAAATTACGCTCCACTGGAAGTCGAGGACGGGTCCCAGCGTCGCGAGGTGGAGAGCGACATTTACCAAGTGGGCGGGTAGCGAGGGCACGTTCAGGCTGCAGCTTGCGCTTAGGAGAAACGATGACAAGGCTCTGGACATGGCTCGGGCGTGGGAAGCACTAGTGGTTGATCTCCAGGGATGGGGAGCAGCGGGGGAGGGAGGCCCTGCGGCACTGGAGCAACAGGCAGGTACTTAGGGGTGGGGGAGGCTAGCTGATTGGCTCATGGGGGCCGGGGGCTCTCCTTTTCCTCTTTGCCTGGGGCCTGTCTGTGGTGGGGGGGGGGGGCGGCTCATGGCTCTTAATACGGCTCCTTCTGAGAGAGGTTATCCTGGTAGTAGTCATCCCGGCACACTGACATGTGGGTGGGGGGGGGGGGCTGTATTATTTCAGGGGAGGGTTTGGGGACGGCGCATTGGTGGGTGGAAGTGGCCCAGATTGTATTTGGATGTGATTTTATAAGCGGATGGCGGCCACTGGCCAGATGAACATTGTGGATGTCAATTGTGTTTGAGTAATGCAATAAAAAATGTTTTTGCAAAAAAAAAACTTGTGAAAGCACTGTTCCATCTATCTCAAAGATGTGTGTAAATTTGGGTTTCTGGTTCAGCACCATAAACTTCGTCGTGTTTGCACTTCGAGATCCTAACGGGTGATTAACCGTGCTCTATTAGAACCCTGATTGATTGATTTTACATTTATGGTGAGTATTTTGTTATTTAGTTTAGACACCTCTTAGTAAGTGATTCATTCCTAACTCAGTCTATTAGGAGCATTTTGTCATCTATAAATATATGCCATCATCTACTTTTGGAGTATCCGGGTTTTGGTCAAGGAGATGTCTACTAACATCGTTTACACATAGGTTCAATGACAGTGGTAGAAGCATACAAATCTAGTGTACACCCACTTTTATTGGGAATTCTGTGGTGCGCTACCCTTTCTTTTCGTATCTAGCCGTTGTGTGATGGTGGGGGCATTTCAAAGCAGCCAGTAGTTTTTCCAACATTCCCTGCTGTTTCTGTGTTGCCCATTGGAGGCTTCTGTCAATGGCCTTTACAATCCCAGGCCTCCAGTTCTCAGAATTTTCTTAGTGTTGCCTTCACCAGCTCCCAGGCTCTCCTATCACCCTATATCTTCTTTTTTTCATTATGGTGCTGTAGTCCTATCTAAGGGTTTTAAATGCCTGCTCCCTTACAGTGCTTGAATGTTGACATCTTAAAGATCGAATCAGTTCCTGTTTCTTCATATTCTTGTTTTTTTCTTCTTGTTCATCGAGCCAGTTCAGGTTATCTGTGTTATTTTTGCCCGAGGTAAGTTTCTTGGTTGTTGTAAGATTTGACAAGATTATGGCTAATACATCCTCAAAGACTTTGATGATGATGTGCCCTGGCTGTCCTCCAAGGTCCGCTATTTCCTTCAAGAACTTCTTTGAGATAACTTCAATAAAAGGGGCGAGGGTGTTGTAGCTTTCTGGTGGCCATGTACGTGTCAGCTGCTTTGATTTCAAGGAATGTTCTTCAAGGAAAACAAAATGTAAAATTTTTTAGGGGAACTGATTTTGCTAGCACAAAAATAGTGTTGAAACATGTGGCTTGTGGTCACTTTCTATTCTATGCTAAGCACTCATGTCAATCATCATATGCCAGTATACGATACTATGGGGCATATTATTAAGGCGGTGCTATGACATTTTTGCCACTTTTGCGTCCGTTTTCGGGCGAAAAGCGGCGATAATTTCATCGCCTTATCAGCAAAGACACGCTATTGCATGTTTTGCTGACTTAACGCCCGTTTCCAGCACGCCTAACTTTGCATCGCTAATGAGATGCAAAGTAGACGTGGCTGTGAAACCAACTAGGGAAAATATCGCGGGGGATAAATTCCAGAGATAGTCGTCGATAAATATGCAAGCGCTAGGCGCGCTTTGCGATATTTATCGCCGGCCCTTGTTAATATTCCCCCATGTGTCTTGTGTGCCCTGAGAGTACTCTTTGCCAGAGTATCTGACTTTGAGCACCTATTAGGAGTGCACTTCTTCCTGCTGACATCACTGATGTAGATTGTCTTCCTTTCCTGGTGTTTTTCCACCACCTCATGAGTCGGAGACTCTTGTTTATTTATCTCTTTTCTGATCAATATTTAATCTGGTGTAAAAGTCTCCACAAAATATGATAGTTAGTGTTTCCCTACTAGCCACGTTTGCTATAGTCTTTTGCTGCCCTTTCTAGTGTCGAAAATGTTGTTTCTGCCTCCTTGTACTCTCCAGGGGAGGCAATAAGTCTTACATGTGTAGAGTCATGTGCTGTCCCTTTCAAGTGTGATTTATTATAGCTTTCTCGTTATCGTAGAATTTGTTAGCAGTTTTTCTTTCTGGTCAATGGAAACCTTGATTGCTAAGCCACCCTTGGCATCCCTTTCCTATACTCGTTTGCTGGAATGCAGTAGGCGGTAAAGCCGTTCATGACGATCTCCTCTGTGGTCCACGTTTCTTGAAAGCCGAATATGTTCAATATCTTTACGAAGTCTACTCAGTCTTTCTCCTTTTCTATTTCAAGCTAATCTTATGCCACAGATTATCCTTCCTGCATATACTTTTGTGAAGCGGGTTTGTTTAGTCTCATTTTAGTCCAGGTCTTAGATGTGGCACCATCTTTTTCTACTTCTCAGTGGAGCTTCTTCATTTCTGTCAGGGGGGTGGATGTTCTGTTTATTACTGATGGCGCCTATTCAGATGAGGGTAGTTCATCTGTCTCTTGATCCCCAGAGCAAGGATCTGTTGCACCCAGATCTGCTCTCGCTTCTCACATATGATGGGCCTTGTGTTTTCTGTATATCTTGTTGGAGTTCTTATGATATTTGAATGCAATTTGTATGCGCGATTGAACATCAGTCCAGGATTTATGTTCACAAAGATAGTGGTGCCCTTTCTCTGCTTTTCTTCATTGGCATTGCTGTCGGCCTGAAGCACTGCCAACTCTTCTTCTTCTTTTTGGACTTTCACGGTCTATGCAAAACCGACCACGACGTTTGTCTTATGAGCTGGCCTTGCTGCGCTTGGGATTGAGGAGGCTAGTATCAATTCTTCCTGCATTTTCACAGGTAGCTCATGGATTGTGCTTTCTAGTCCTAATTTGCTACCATCCTCCTTGGCGCACCAGATGGCAATTTTATTTGATTTTTCCTCAATTCTGTGGGCTCTCTTATTTGGCGGGTTAAGGCCCCTTTGTCTTTTCCCAATACTTTCTTTGTAGTTAACTAATGTTGTCTAAAGGACGGGTGGTATTTCTAGTTTTATCCAGATTGCTGAGTAATTTCAGATTTCTGTTTTAGTTGGGAGATTCTTAAAGGATTTGACTACAAATTCCTCATTTGTTTCCTTTCTTGTGTTAATATTAGCTACATGTGTGGCAATTTCATGTAGAATCATAATTTGGAAGTCCATCATCTATCCTGGAATTCCCGTGTCCCTCCAACTGCAAACCACGGTTGTACAAATTAACTTCATCAATACAAGCACAAGCTTTGCAGCGGGTGTATCACTCTGAGTGTTTGCGAGACTTGGAGTGTTCCTTCACCCCTCTAAGATTACAAAGGTTGGTATGGTGGATCTG